>NC_079318.1:68531527-69179244 GCF_029931775.1 Euleptes europaea
CATTGTATTAACTGAGATTCTATTAAAAGATTACCTGGAGTAAATAACATGCTATCTTTTAAAAGGACTATTGTGGTTATAAAAATTATTATTTATTACAGCAAAGATTGTGCAAAATTGTGTGTAGATGGAAAGTTAAGATATGCCATGCAAAGAGTTACACCCTTCTAAATCAATTGGCTTTAATGAACTAAGAAGGGAATACCTCAATTTAGGAATGCACTGCTGGGTTACGCAGAATTTAGGGTTTAAACTAAACTGTAACACAAATGCAGATAAATAAATACTGGATGAAAACTTGTCCTCACAGTTTAATCCTAAAGTTCACTAATAAGGGCAAAACAATTGCCTCACTTTACTGAGACAAGTGTAAAATTTGATCTGTAAAGTTGAAGGAGGGGTGAATGAATGACAAACGATGGGCTTTTGCACATAGTTTTTTCCCATTGGTTCTGGCCCCATACTGCTTGTTTATCCTGTGTTCTGTATGCATTTTTGTGCTTTTAACTTTCACTTTGCTGCCCCCCACCAGGTTTTTTTTTTTGTTCTTTTGAGACTACTTTTACCCCCATGTTTTTCTGGAAGCTTATTTTGAGTACTTTTTCTTCAAGCGAAATGTTTCTGTCAGGTTTTGTTGCCCCACCCACTTACATCCACCTCTAGCCCACTTTTTGATTGCACTGGCATTAGCATCAAATCACTTCCTCTTCCCCCCACCCAAGACAAGTGACACCACCAATGATACCACCAATACCAGCATACTCCCTTGAAAATCCTGATTATTTAAGGCACATGCAGAAAAAAATAAACTGTTAACAATAGGGCATTTTGGAGGTCATTAATTCATAGGGTCGCCATAAATCAGAACCTACCTGATAGCACTTCTTACACACACACATACACACAATCAGTAGTCACACAACGACATGACATGGATCATGGCTTAAACTGGGGAAAATGGATTAACTCTCCCGCCTCAAACTGTTCCAACTGAAAATGCTCCCTGCCCCCCTTTCTTTAAGTTCTAGGGCAGGATATAGTTTCAATCTGGAAAATGATGTGTGGGAAGAAACCCTCTTTTCTATAAGGCTGCAGTCCTGATCCTTATCAGGCCCTACCACATCTGTTTTTAGGGTTAAATAATGCTTTAGAAACTTCACTTACAGAACTCCAATATTGCAGGTAGTTCGGCCCTTAGAAGAAGTTAGGTAAAGGGGCCTAAAAGTCACATTCCATGTAAGCTGTTACATGATGGATGAAAGGTGGATAGAAAATACATGTAATTGATAAATATTAAATTAAATTATGAAGTTTAAACTAATACTGTTAAACTATGAGAGGAAATAAATGCCCTTTTAATTAATTTCCAAACAGTAAATATACAGTTAAAGCAAAATACAGCCTTACAGAGTACTAGCCATATTAAAACACAGAGCTTTTAAAATTATGAATACCGTATTTTCCGGCGTATAAGGCGACTGGGCGTATAAGACGACCCCCCATTTTTAGAATTAGAATACAGAGTTTGGGAATGTCCCAAGGAAGGTGTCACCCCGCCCCCCGCCCCCCAGCAAAGCATGGGGAAAAGGGCCCCTTCCCTCTGGCCCTTGCCCTGCCTGGAGAAAGAGAAGTCCTGATCCAGCAGCCCCCTGGCCGGAGAGGGGGTGGGGGGCTTCTCTTGGCGTCACCTCCGCCCAGGCTGGATTTCGGCACTTTCTGCAAGCGGCGGGAGCGCCCGAAGAGGCGGCCGCGTGGCACTCCGGGTCTTCGGAGGGGTGGTCGCGCCGGGGCCGGGGGGCGCTCGTTGCGCGAGGGGCAGCCGGGGAGAGGGGGGGCGCAGAGCCCAGGCGGAGGAGCCAGCGTGAGAGGGCGCGGAGATGGCGTGCCTCGGGAGGCAGGCGAGCCAGAGCCGAAGGTGCGTCAGGGCCCCCGAGGGGAGGGGAAGCAAAGCCCTCCCCCCAAATAAACACGGGAGGGGAGGGGAGGGACTGGAAGGGAGGAGGGAATACACACTCAAGCCCCGCACGCTTACACGGGAGTCAGCGGGCGCGCCTGAACTCCGCAGGGCTGGGATGGCACTCCGGAGCGGAGCCCAGAACTTGGGGGGGGCAGACCCCAACTCTTCCTGCGGGAGCTGCGCGCGCCCCGCCGAGCGTGCTTGCCAAAGTCCGGCTGGAGTTGAGCGGAGGGGGCAGAGGGGGGACGAGGGCTGCCCGCGCGTCCCCCTGCCGCCCCGTCCCTTTGCGGCGCCCCGCCGCACGGCTGCCCATCCCGGCCCGTCGGCGGGGCGAGGGGCGACCCCTCTAGCGCCCCCTCTGCCGGTCTCGGGGGCTCGCACTCACCGGGCGGGCTGCTGCTGGAGTGGCATCGCCGGCCGGGCACTTGGCGGCTGCTGCTGCTGCCCCTCGAGCAAGGCCTCGTCTTCTTTCCCCTCCCTCCCTGGAGGCGAGGCGGGGAGACAGCCTCCCCGGGCAGCGGGAGCCCCGCAGCCAGAGACGCCGGCTGTAGCCAAGGCTCAGCCCTGGGCTCCGGCGGGAGCCCGAAGCGGCGGGACGTGGCTCTCGGGGGGAGTCGGCGAGGGGAGAAGGGAGCAGGGAAGAAGAGGGGGACAGGGGCGAGAGTAAGGGCCCTCGAGAAGGGCGAGGCTAAAGGCGAGGGGAGAACTGAGCCGACAGAGGGCGGGGCTAAAGGGGGGTTTAGAGGGGAGGGAAGCCCATAAAGGCGGAAGCTGAAGCGGAGGCCGGGGAGGAAAGACGATACCCGGCGTATAAGACGACCCCCCAGTTTGGAGAAGATTTTCCTGGGTTTAAAAGTCGTCTTATACACCGGAAAATACGGTATGTATGTTTAACAATTTACTGGCCAAATATTGTTATCTGATCAATCCAGTGGTCAACAGTCAAATATTAGAATACTACTATGTAGGCGGTAGCTTTCTTTTTAAATTTCATTATGATGTTATTTGTTAGCAAGGGCTAATTCTTGCCTTCTAATTCTGTAGCAGGCAGGGACAAGTTTTGTAGCACAACAAAGCTTCTGTCCATGGCCACCTGCTATAAAATGTCAGAAAAGAACTGACTTATTGACTACTTAGAACAAGTATCTTCAAAAGCTGACTTGTTTTTTAACAAATTACTGTTAAATGTTTGAGAGAGTAATCATAGAAACTTACTTAGCACTGTTAAAAGTTACAACTCAGTTTATGCTTTTAAAAGTTAATTTCATTTCCTTTACAACAAGGTAACTAATTTCTTTTTGTAATTAGTATTCCTTCAAGAATGTATGACCTGTTCTTTTTACCAACTGATCTCCAAGGTAGCTTCAATAAATTAAAACAATACAAGAAATACAGCTTCAAGTTTTTGGCTCATCTCTTGGGGTGAGGGTAGGGCAGCTAAGAGATGCAGGAAGCTTCTCGAGGGGGTGGAGCAGCTAACAGAAGCAGGAAGCCTCTCCACAGCTCTCTGGTGTTCCTGCTGCTGTTTTTTCTGACTGTAAGGGGGCCACAGTGATCCCACTGACCCCCCCAGAATGGGAGCTGCCATGCAGCACAAGCTGTAACTGTCAAGTGGGCGGGTTTTCTTACCCAGGCCACACAGAATGTGGATTCTTGCTGATGTCTTGGTGATGAAATGGCTCAAAGACACATGATATGTATTTACTATATTTATAGCCCAACTTTTTCTCTGAAACTCAAGGTGGATTACACAGTGTAAATCATCACAATCAAACAGCATGAGACATCCAACAAACAATACAACTGGACTAGGATTACAAAAACTAGAAATTATACCAAAAAGAATATCAGACACAATATCTCAAATAATGCCCCCCACCCCAAATTTTATAAAAGCAGAAAACAATGCAGTAAAAACAATTCAGGCTGTCAACAGTATAGGCTATAATCCAGAAATTGAGATGTCTCCTGTTCTGGATGGTGCCATACCCCCCCCCCCCAAGGGAGCAGATTTGTAGCTTAGGGGTGCTGTTGGACCAGTGGCCAGGAGCACCTTTCACCAGCTTCAGCTGGTGAGCTAGCGGCATCCTTTCCGGAGCAAAAAAGTCTTGCAACAGTGGTACATTTCTTGGTAACATCTAGATTAGACTACTGTAAAGTGCTCTACATGGAGCTGCTTTGAGAAGAGTGTCTGAAAGCTACAATTATTGCAGAATGCTGCCTGGCTGGACTGGTTCATACAGACCATATCATTCCAGTCTTGTTCCACTTACACTGACTCCCAATTTACTTCCAGGCCCAAGTCAAGGTGCTGGTACTGACCTTTAAAGCTGTATGGTTTGGGGTCAGAAGACCTTAGGGATCATTTACTCCCACGTGAACATACTCAATCACAATAGTAATCTCTGGAGGCACCGTCAAAGGCTAAACAGGTTTCAACCCAAGAAAGGGCCTTCTCAGCTGTGGCACCACAATTATGGAATTCCCTCCCCAGGGAGATTCGTCTGTTCTCTTCTATTCTCTTCTGCCAGTGGGTGAAGACTTTTCTATTCTGTCTGGCATAGCTTCACTAATTCTTGCTGACCCTTTCTCCTGCTCATGTGTTCGTGTGTCTCAATTATTTTATATATTTGTGTGTGTGTGTGTAATCTTTATTGTTCGCTACATTAGAGACCCTAACGTGGGTCGAAAGGCAGCTTTGAAATGTTTTATTTATTTAACACAAGATTAACACATACAAACAAAATAACTGGGAATAATAAACTCTGTTCCCCTTATAAATATACCCTCCTGAACAATGCCGTTATACAAGTCCTATTCCCTTTATAAAAGGGCCCTCCAGAACAATTCTGTTTTACACTGTTTGCAGAATGCTTGAAGTGTGGGAACCTTCCTGACCTCCTCAGATAGGCCATTCCACACTGAGGGAGCCACAACAGAGAATGCAGGTGTATGAGCCAGTAGACCTTAGGGAGCAGGTGGTCACCTACTCTTTAGGGACCATCTAACCTATTTGCAGGGTGGCACCTTCAGAAAGCTTTGCTCAGATGACTGAAGTTGTTGCAACAGAGAAAAGCAGGAGAAGGTCCTGCAGATATGGGGGGTCCAAGGCCATTATGGGTTTTGTATATGATGAACACATGAAGCTGCCTTATATTGAATCAGACTCTTGGTCCATCCAAGTCAGTTTTGTCTACTCAGACCGGCAGCAGCTCTCCAGGGTCTCAGGCAGAGGTCTTTCACATCACCTACTCACCTAGTCCCTTTAACTGGAGATGCCAGGGATTGAACCTGGAACCTTCTGCATGCCAAGCAGATGCTCTACCACTGAGCCACGGCCCTTCCCCCAGTACCTTGAACTGATAGCCAGTACCTTGAACTGAATCCAGTAACTGATAGATAATGGTAAGTATCAACCTCTTGATGAATAAAGTATCATTTTTGTTTTTCTAATGAGTTATTGCTTTAAATATAGTTGACCAATATTTGATAATAACTGACCAGTCAACTGCCCTAATCTTTTTCAACTAATCAAAAGGCTAACTCTATGAACCTCAGAGCAAAACCCATATTTGCTTCTATGTTACACTATTAAAAGCATGTGTAAGTATCCTTTCCCCTCAGAAAGAGGACCACAAAGGTCAATGGAAAACAGATGTATCTAAAGGAAAGAAGACCTGATGAAGCTGATAAATTTGTCACAGCTTTCAAAGCTATATTATTTAAGAAAATGTAATAAAAAGATGAACAGCTATGTTTGCTTTATCCTTGAAACTTATTTGCAATATCAATAGTAAATTATTATTTTGCAGAAAATATGTCATAAAATACTAAAAGACTCAGGGTGGGGCAAAGAAACACAGTGAACTTCATAATAGAAAACTTACTACAACTTTAAGCTATTTGCTTTAACTTGTTTAATGAATAATGTGATAACATATGGTTATAATAGTATTCTAGGATTTAACATTTTTAATTTTTTAAAACAAAACTTGACACTGGGTACCTTTTTACTTAGTCTCTGGTTTTCCTTTTCCATTTTCAGGAGTTTTGAATTACTGCCTTCTACAGATCCCACTGTACTTTGTAGCTCTTCCACAGTCTTTAGCAAACTTTGGTTTTCCATTTCCAGTTTCAGTAATCTACTTGATGCCAGTTCATTCACTTCATGACCAAGTGATTTTCGTGGCACTACATAATTAAAAAAAAAGTTTCCCATCCATTATTTGTATGCTATTAATTTATAATTAGCACATACCATATGAGTCATGTCCAAGACACCACTGTTATTCCCTACTTCATCATACCCTAGCTCAAACTATCCCAAAATGTGCTTGGCCTCCAGGATTATGAATGCCTAAATTCTAAACTTTTAACAAATGGTCCCCCAAGGTCAGAAGTCCAAAATACTTTGTATCAATTGAGTTGACAAAGAAACACAAAATATTCTTAAAAACTGGAACTATTTAGATCTTCTTTTGGACTCTTTTAGATCTTCTTGGGTGAAACTCCTTGACAAAATGTTGATGGCCCTTAGTATAACATCAGATTTGATGAAAAGTCATGGGGAACATGAGAATTATGCTCTGGTTAAGTAAGGTATTATTAACCAAGATTAATAAAGTACCAGATTCACAGCACACTGTTTGCTCCTCTGATATTTTGTTATTTCTCCTCCAAAAAATCTTCCATCATATGCATATTATTTGACCATTCCTTGATATACAAGGGCCTTGCATCTGACTACATTAAATGCTAATCCTTCTCAGGTTTGTCAGGGTAAATTCATGAATATACTGTATTTTGATCAACTTTGTCCATGCCAGGTAAGATCGAGACCTCTTTTCATATTCTTCTCAAGTGTCCATTTTATGAGGATCTCAAAGCTCTTTTTTATCACCCCCTTTTAAACAGATGCATAAGCAAAAACATAGACTTAGCAAAGTTCCGCTTGAGAAAGATCTCGTGTACTTTCCTCCCTATATCTTACAGTGGTCAAAAATTGCCTGCACAACTTCTTGCGCAAGTGGAAAAAGCCATTTGGGATATGCTAGCTTTTACTTAGCGCAAGGGGCTAACATTAGGATTTTTTCACAGTTCTGATTGTACGGTGGGCCCTAGTACATGCACAAATCTTCCAGTGGAGCCAAGGCAAAATGAGCAATTAATAGGCTAGATAATATGGAGTGTTATACCAAGTGTTTCTAGGACATATCTGAAGCCCAGCTGCTCACTAATATCCAACAGCAACCCCAGCACAAATGTCAGTGTTATATATTATTTAGAGTTTCAGACTGGGATCTGTGAGACCCAGATTCAAATCCCCACTTTGCTGTGGTGCTCATTACTCAAAGCCTGATCTTCAGTCAGTCGCACACCCTCAGCCTAACCTACCTCACAGAGCTCGTGTGAGGATTAAATGGAGAAGAGGAGAATAATGTAAGTTACTTTGGGTCTCCAGTGTGGAGAAAGGCAAGATATAAATGATATAAATAAATTATATAGTTTAATATGGGGGCAGATAAAAGGTTGATTAGTTGGTGGGTGGGAAGGAGAAGGATGAAGGGAAGGGTGAGGATACGGGTGCTGGGTACCCAAGAGGTTGGGTGAAATAAAATTCAATTGAACAATAAAGTATATTACAAGGCACTCTTGCGTACATTAAAACAAGCCCTTATAGCAACCAATACAAATGGCTTGTTTTTAATATACGCAAGAGTGCCTTGTAATAAATATACTTTGTTTAACTGAATTTTATTTCACCCAACCTCTTGGGTACCCAATTTGTTTTAAGGTTAGGTCATTTCCCCCTCTGTTTTGTCCAGAGGATATGGGAGCTGCCAAGAGGAAGAAAAGAGGGAATAGTGTGGGGATGGGGATACAGGAGAAAGTGAGGTGCCTTCCACAAGTCTTTGTGATTAGCTAATCACTACATTTATATAGGAAATGCTGTTGTTTCACTGTTCATTAAAATATTATAACTATTATAATACATGATGATAATGAATCATAATGCCATTTACTTTCTTAAATGAAACATGAGTGTCTTAAAAATACATTTTGTTAGATCTAATTCAGCAGTTTGTATTGCTCCACATGGAACGCCCTGAACAGCTATGGTAACACAGCCATACCAGAAATAGTCTTGCCTGAACACAACATACTAATAAAAATTGCCCTACAAGGCAAAACAGTAGCAATACCCATGGACAAACTAAGCTGAATCTTTGAGCAGAACAATTTATAAACACCTGGATCAGCTCTTAGAATGTCTGAGATCTACAGTTTCACCATTTTCCACAACAGTAGGAAAAAGAAATCTTTTATCTACCTTCAGATAGTTCAGTAGATCTGTTTATTTGTTCAAGTTCCCATCCAAGATGCAGTGACTCATCCATACTTTGCTTTTGAGCCATTTCTAGACTCATGTTTTCCTCCATAAGTTCCTCAATTTTCTTCCGATCCATATCACGTTCCTTAAATATTGTTACATGAAGTTTTTAAAAGTCACTCTTTTAGATTTCTGCTGTATTTAATCTGATTAAAGACCTGCTTGCATAACAGTGACTTCAAAGTGAAAGTAACTGAACAAACTCCCAACTTTTGCAGTACCAAAAATTATTTATTGTTCACTTTGAATGTAAAAATTAATAATAGTTCACTTTTTAAAACCTATTCATCTGAGACCTTATCTTATACTCTTAGTGGTGAAAACTGCCATCAAAACTCTGGTACATACACTGAACCCAGAGTTTTCAAAGCAAGAGATGTTCAGAGGTGGTTTGCCATTGGCTGCCTCTGTATAGCAACCCTGGACTTCCTTGGTGGTCTCCCATCTTAGTTCGGGCCCACACTGCTTAGCTCCCAAGATCTGACGAGACTGAGCTAGCTTGGCCTATCCAGGTTAGGGCTCTTATATGCTTACCATTTCCATATCATGCAGTTTAGCTTTTAATTGTAGATTCTCCTTCTCTAGTTCATGTAATTTATCCGAACGAGCCCGGGTCCCCTCCAATTGATCTTCCAACATTGTCTTTGTTTCCAACAATACTTGATTATCTTCTTTGAGTTCCTACAAAAATCAAAGGAGAAATATGAAGCTTGTGCTTACTGTACGCCAAGTATCACATAAAAAAATACACGGAACAAAATGTTTTTTAAAATGTTATATTTTATTAAAATATTATAAAAGTATCTTTTATTTGGCAACATGAAATATTAGTAACATAGGGTTGGATTCAAAACTAGCCTTTGCACTAGGTATTGCACACATTTCCCCATATAGCTACAATACTCTTCCCCATAAGGCATCTAAGGAAACCCTGACCTTTAGAAGCAGCTTTCTTGGCATCCCAAGGGGCTGCAGAAGACAAGGGGAGGCAGGAGACTTTCATTATATGACCAGAACTACACTCAAGGTTTTTTGGATCCAATCCATATTCTTAATATTGAGCTAAAACTCACTTAACTTTCAAAACTCACTTTGGAACCCACCAAGACAGAGTCTAAATTAAAATGCCAAAATCCTAAATTGTAAATATCATTATGGAGTCCCAGTGCAGGAACGAAGTCTTGTCATTTTGCCCTAACAAGAGGACTATGAGCCCTTGCTGCAGTTACGACACTATGCCCTACAGACAGTGCTGATATTTGGGTGCATGCTTTTGACACTCACTCCAACCCCTTCAGATGCTGTTAGCAGCAAAATCCAGGTCATGAGTCTCCAGAACTCAGCAGCTTTTCCTTGGCATTTTTGGGCATTCAAAAAGCCAACAGGCAATTCCGTGGGTCCCTGAAAGCATGTCCTTTTTGAAGCATGCAAGAGGTAAGCATCAATTAACTAAAGTAAACAATTTCCTGATTATAAAGACCCTGCTGATGGGTGTAGAGCATACATTTCAGCAACAAAGATGATTATAATCAGATCTTTCATACATACATTTTCATTTAGAAAAGAGATTCATGATACATAAAAAGAACATGGAAAGTTAAAAATCCAAGAAAAGGTATTTCCACAGCTAGGGGCTCACCTGCTATCATTTGTAAAAATAGCAATAGCAATTTTGCATGTAGAGGATTTGGACTGGGGCCATGTGGATGGAGGGGATGCGTTACATACACACAGAGCTGCTATTTGCCTCCAGGAGAAAAAACATACAGGAATCCATAAGAGTATGGAAAGCAGATAGGCTGAGTGTGAGTTGCATCAGGAAAATGGCCCTATATTCCATTTTCCACATCCATCTCTTAGATCTGAGAGAAAATGAAGACCACCAAAATTATATACCTCTGCCCCAATGTTGGCAAACTTGGACTCTTCCAAAAAAGGAATGTTCTGTGAAAAACTGACAGACAAATCCTGTTATAAAATGTTTAAATTTCAAGTTACCTCCACTCTAGCCTTGTAGAATTCAATATCATGTAGCCTCTCTTTATATCTGCTGACTTCACTTTCAAGCTTGTCGACACGGATTGCCTTCTCTCTGAGAGCATCTAGCTCATCGCGGTACACTCTGGCAGAGCGTGCATCCGAAAGCAAATTCATATTCTAGCAAATGAAAATAAAACTATATTTTACTCAAAATCAGATCTGGTAGAAAATAAAACTGATGCTGTAATGTCAGCTGACAAGGGTTAGTTTTCATGAAAGTTTGAACAACTGAAGCATTCAGAAAGGCATTAGGCGTTATGAATTACTGGTGATACTGAAAAAATTAAACGTATGTGGATTAATGTAAGAACTCTAAATGCCAACCTGGCCCCCAGACCAAAAAATTGCTTAACTTAGAAAGTGCTCCCTTGATATACGCATCAGTGATTAAACTGGTAAAAATAAATAACTACACTTGTGCCAAACCTCTTGCTGTAGTCTCTTCAATTCAACTTCAATCTGTTCCAGTTCTTGTTTACAATCCAGCAACTGTTCAGTCTTTTCCTCACTTAAAAAAGAAGAAGTCAGTTACATGAACCGAATCATTTATAACTTCATAGCATATAAAATTGTATTATTTGGCATATTTATGGAGTCGGGTCCAGCCATCTTTTTCACTCAATTTCATCAAACTCCCCACCCCGCTACTGTCCCCATCCCACATTGCTCTTGTCCATGGACATACCATGATCATCAGCACACCCTTTTTGGAGGCTGCAGGGGCTATCACCCACCCCTTTTTACCAATGGAAAAGCTGGTTGGATCCATTCCAACTAGTTCATAATCTGTAGATACTGAGTTCTATGTTTTGGTGATATGAGATTGAAATATCAGACAAACTAATTCAGGGGTCTCTTGCACAATCTGACAAAGGGGATTACTGAAGAAGAAGAAGGAGCTATAAGCAGTACAGTTGACAGGAAACAACATTTCTGAAACGTCTGAACTAGGACCAAGGTATCTCTGCTCCTTTCTTGTGGGGAAAATCCATATCCTTAAAGAGAGTCTAACTGTGGCCCAATGAAGAGGATGATTTCAGCAATACTAGAGGCTCAGCTAGATTGTATACTGCAAGTCAGGAAAGGTGGTATTAAGTCCAACAGGTCACCACCATGGCTAACGGGTAAGGTGAAGGAACCTGTTAGAGGAAAAAAGGCTTCCTTCAGAAACTGGAAGTCTTGCTCAAACAGTGCACCATCATAATTCCTTTATTGGCATAAAGTCACAGTACAGGTTACAAAAAGGAATGGAAATATTAAAGTGTAGCCTTTACAAAATAGTTAAAAGACAATTATACCGAGTAGTGCTGTTAATTGATACCACCATCTAATTAACTGATTGGTGGACTTTTTATAGCAAACTTTGAAAACTGTGCCACCATCTCCAATATATGGAGCAAACGATTGTTCAATAAGAAAGAAGCATTAAAGAAGTCAGAGACATTCAGCCTATTTGCCAACAGGGGGCTTAACAGTTCGTTACGAAATTCTGTATAAAAACTAGAATAAAATAAAACATGAATAACTGTTTCATTACAATTGTTGCCACAAGGGCAAAGTCTGTCTGCCAGGGGGATTTTCCAGAATCTTCCAGAAGTAACGCAGATGGCATAATGTTAAACCTGGCCAGGGAAATGACTCTGAGTTGAGCTGGATAACACAGGTAAGATAAATATGGGGAGGGCTGATTAAACATCAAAGGGTATCCCTAAATTTAATGGAGAGCAGGTTTTATTAGCAGCATTATTTATATCTTGAAGTCCTGTATCTAATAGTCTGTGTTTTATCATTTGGAAAGCTTCTACCTCAGGAAGCATAAGGAAGGAGTAGAAATTAAGGCCAATAGATTTAATTTTGTTCTCAATATGTTGAAGCCACTTAAGAGGCGTGTGACTCCCTAAGCATATGATAGATAAGAGAGGAGGAGTCTGCCTTAAAGTGGAGGCATAACCAGAATTTAACAGTAATAAGCCACACTCTTGTTTCAGGTAGCATTTGGCTAGTTTCCAAGCACAATGCAGCATATGGAACACAACAAGGCATACCCATTATTTTTCTAAGGAATTTGGCTTGGGTATGTTCTAATGAATGTTCCAATGTACTGATCCAAACAGAAATGCCATACAATAACTGCACATTAACTTTAGCATTATAAACCTTAAGGGTCCAAACGAGGCAAACAAAAGCAAACACAAACTTGCACAAAGGAAATGCAAGCAAACAATTGTGTGTGTGTGTGTGTGTGTGTGTGTAAAGTGCCGCCAAGTCGCAGCCGACTTATGGCAATCCCTTTTGGGGTTTTCATGGCAAGGGACTAACAGAGGTGGTTTGCCAGTGCCTTCCTCTGCACAGCAACCCTGGTATTCCTTGGTGATCTCCCATCCAAATACTAACCAGGGCTGACCCTGCTCAGCTTCTGAGATCTGACGAGCAAACAATTAGAGATGCAAAAAAAGATTTCGAGGGACATATTGCTAAACACATTAAGACCAACAATAATACTAGAACACGGGGTCATCTGCTGAAGCTGGAGGGTAACAGGTTCAAAACAGACAAAAGGAAGTATTTCTTCACACAACACTCAGTTGAATTGTGGAACTAACTGCTCCAGGATGTAGGGATGGCTGCCAATTTGGAAGGCTTTAAGAGGGGAGTGGACCTGTTCATGAAAGAGAGGGCTATTTATGGCTACTAGTCAAAATGGCTACTAGTCATAATATTGTCGAAGGCTTTCACGGTCGGAATTCATTGGTTCTTGTAGGTTATCCGGGCTGTGTGACCGTGGTCTTGGTATTTTCTTTCCTGACGTTTCGACAGCAGCTGTGGCAGGCATCTTCAGAGGAGTAACACTGAAGGAGTGTCTCTCAGTGTCAAGCGTGTAGGAAGAGTAATATATAGTCAGAAAGGGGTGCGTTTGAGCTGAATCATTGTCCTGCAAAAAGTATCAAAGGTAATGTGCTAATCATTGTCCTGTAAGTATCAAGATAATGCGCTAATGAGGGTGTGGTATGTTAATATGGAACCATTGTATCCTAAAGTGATCTTTTAATGTGTGAAATCCAAAGCAAATCTGCATGGCTATTGTTGACTGTAGTCTTTGTTAGTCTGGAGGTTTTCAGGACAGGAAGCCAAGCCTTATTAATTCTTAAACTCTCTTCTTTTCTGTTGAAGTTGTGCTGATGTTTATGAATTTCAATGGCTTCTCTGTGCACTCTGACAAAATAGTTGGTAGAATTGTCCAGTCTTTCAGTGTCTTGGAATAAGACCCTGTGTCCTGTTTGTGTCAGTCCATGTTCAGCCACTGCTGATTTCTCAGGTTGGCCAAGTCTGCAGTATCTTTCATGTTCTTTTATCCTTGTTTGTATGCTGTGTTTTGTGGTCCCGATGTAAACTTGTCCACAACTGCAAGGTATACGATATACTTCTGCAGAGGTGAGGGGGTCTCTTTTGTCTTTTGCTGATTGTAGCATCTGTTGTATTTTCTTGGTGGGTTTAAACACTGTTTGTAGGTTATGTTTTTTCAAAAGTTTCTCCATCCTATCAGTGACTCCTTTAGTAAATGGCAATAATACCTTTCCTATGGGAGACTGTTTTTCCTGAGTTTTCTGATTTTTGTTTGGTTTAATGGCCCTTCTGATTTCATTTCTGGAATAGCCGTTTGCTAGCAGTGCGTGATTTAGATGATTAATTTCTTCCTTGAGAAACTGTGGTTCACAGATCTGTCTTGCACGGTCCATTAATGTTTTTGATACTTACGGGACAATGATTAGCACATTACCTTTGATACTTTTTGCAGGACAATGATTCAGCTCAAACCCACCCCTTTCTGACTATATATTACTCTTTCTACACAATTGACACTGAGAGACACTGTCCTTCAGTGTTACTCCTCTGAAGATGCCTGCCACAGCTGCTGGCGAAACATTAGGAAAGAAAATACCAAGACCACGGTCACACAGCCCGGATAACCTACAAGAACCAATGATACTAGTCATGATGCATACCTATTCTCTCCAGGATCAGAGGAGCATGCCTAAAATATTAGGTGCTTTGGAACACAGGCAGGATAATACAGCTGCAGTTGTCTTGTTTGTGGACTTCCTAGAGGCACCTGGTTGGCCACTGTGTGAATGGACTGTTGGGCTTGATGGACCTTGGTCTGATCCAGCATGGCTTTTCTTATGTCCTTATGTTAGGAATATGCTTTGGCTTTTCCTAATTTATGTTCAGGCCCAAACTCTGAATGAGGCTTAGTCTAAATGATACAATTTGGTATGTCGCCAGTTCAGAGATCATGTCTGGGATGAATACCTGCCATGTGTGTTTACTGCTGGAAATGTTAATTATTGTTGTATGGTATAATTTTTTATTCTATTGGGATCTGTGTTGCCCTCCTTTGAAGGCTTATCTCATAAGTCATTTCCAAATATACTAAAAAAAACTTGCAGAAAGGGAACCATACTCAAACAGCTAGATAGTCTCCATTCTCTCAGACCATTTGGAACTAGAACTCTGTGACAGCAGATAACAAAAGGCTAATTCCACATGAGTATAACCTAATACTTCAGAATGCCATGGACCAAAAATATCGTATCGTTTTACAGCTGGATTCCCAAGATAGCACGCTACCATCTCAACATGCAAAATGCATATGGTAATTCTTCCAAGCAAGTATGTAACATGAAAATGGAAGTATCCCCGTGATTAGTGTATTGTTTAGATTAGGCTTAATTGTCACAGTGATATTTACATGATCCTTTCCAATCTGGTTTCAGGCCTGGTTATGGTGCTGAAACATCCCTGGTTGCCCTGGTGGATGATCTGCACCAGAAGATGGACAGAGGGAGTGTGACACTGTTGATTCTCCTGGATTTCTCTGTAGCTTTCTATACCACTGACAATGGTATCCTTCTAGACTGCTTTTCAAGATTTTGCTGCAAAATGACTTTTTCTGATTTTTTTTCTAGGGCTTCTTCAATATACCAATTAAATCATTCTTAAAAATTCAAAGGCTAAATCTTTTACTCTTGCCTTTGTTTCATTAGCCAAGGAAATCGAATGCAGCCAGACATGTCTCCTTAATGAAATTGTAGTAGAAAGATTTATTGCTGTGCAATCTGCTGCATACTTAGCCATTTTAGTGTGTTGCTTGGGGAGCTCCACAGCTTGCATTTGGACGACCTTGGCTAAATTCCTCTTTCCCCACAGGGTTTGCATTAAGTTATGGGGAAATCCTTTCTCACACAAAGAGCTGGTAACAACCTATAACTGTGTGGTAATTTGCAATTTTAAAGGTCAATGCAGAGATACAAACTTTCCCCCCAAGAAGGTCAGGTTTCCTACCCTCTCTGTCTACAGATGCTGAATGTGAGGAACTCTTGCCCTTTCATTGTAAAGCTTCTACAATGACAGACTTTGCAGAGGAGTGAATGAAAAGGAAGGAACAGCCTTCTTGTTTTGTATGGTACACGGTTTCAATTTTTCAAGGAGAGGGTGGAACATGCATAGACCAGACACATGGACCAGAAGTAACAAGCAATAGGCCCTGCATCATAGAGAATGATCTCAGACCTACAGATTCAGAACAGAGGACCCCGGACAGTATGGCTGTAGTGGAGCAGCAGGTCACCTCTATATCTAAGTCACCTATCTATCCTGAAGAGTTGCTTGCTATACAGCTTTGTCCTCACTATGTGAGACCACAGTATATGTCACCCAGGAATAGTTCAAAAGGCATCTCCAATTCAGAATCTTGCACAGAATGATTTTTCTCTCTGTCAGAATGGACATCCACAATAGCATGCAACACATCAACCAATAGTTCTTTCTCTTGGAATTTTCTGGGTTTTTTTGATAACCAAAAGGGTGGCTTCAGATCACGATGTTTTTGGTTTCAACAAGCATTGTCCATTTGATAATGAGGATTCAGACACAGATGGTTACAGTACAAAGAATCTCAGTAACTAACAACAAACTGACATTTCCAATCATCTTCATAGACAAAAGGAGAATGGCAGAAAGAAGATGGATTCATTCTTCTTCTGGCCTTTTCCAATCATGAAAATACTCCAAATGCCTCCTATCCAAGGACATGTGAGTCTGTTTGAAAAGGATGTACCATCTTATCAGTGGGCAGAACAAACATATCCTCAGCTCAAACAATATAGTGAAAACAGCTACCTTCTCAGAGACTCTGCCATACAGAAAGGCAGTCTTGGGAAAAGACAGCAAGTCTTTACTCATTTCGAAGACTGGGTGTGCTTGTACAAGGTCTCTCTTCAGACCACAAAGAGTGGGATGGTGCATTACCCTAAGCCCTGTAGTCTAGAGACTTATCTTTGTGTTTAGACTTCATGTTCATATTCCATGCTGGAAGCCAAGACTGACTCTAATAAGGCTTCTTATTACCATAAACCTCCTATGATGAACCAGTCACTATAGCATTCAGATATAAAAACTAGGGATCCTGTCTTCGAAGTGAAGAGACACAGGCCCATGTGGGAAAGATGCTCTGAATGAAATTGGAGTTTCACTAATGACAGCTAAAGAACAGAATATTAACCGTTAAAAACTGTTCCCCAGAACACTGCTTTTAAACACAAAGCCCTGGCACTTATGGCTTCCAGTGTAAATTGCTCCACACCCCTCTCTGAAGGGCAGAGTTCAAAGAATGAACAAGAATATTTGTGCCATTTTTGCTTCACAGCTGGGGGGTGGGGATAATTTTTTTAATATCTCCATCTGAGTCACTGGAGAAGGTGATGACGTAACAATATCATGTATATATTTTTGAAGACAATTATAAGACAAAACACTGTCTAATATGTCCATTCTCCCCAGCATCAAAGACAGAACTGAGGAAGGAGATGCTTCCCTCTACTCACATGACACACAGGCAGGAAAAAACACTGTAGAGAAAGGGGAGCTCTTCACACTCCAATGATTTCTCTAGAATTTTCCATAGTTGGTCTGAGTAGAGAACAGTTCCCAAGTGGGGACTACAGAGACCACTAAGATGAACTCTAATAGACTGACTAGCCGTGCATCTTAATTACAAAGGTCGTTAAATCAAAAGTATGGCCTCTTGTGTATAGTCATTTGTTCTTGGAATTGAATATATATATATATATATATAAGCAACATAAATTATTATGCATAGTAGTAAATTATTTTAATATCTTAATTAAAATCTATCGAACATCTTATGGCTAACAAGGATTTGTTTACATATAAGTTTCTTACACATGGTAAATGCTAAATGTTCTCAGTGATGACTATACTTAAAATGGTGTGCTTCAGTTGAATAGCAAAAGGAATTGTCTTTAATTATACAGAACGTAGCAGAGTTCACTCTTTAGGCTATTAACTGTCAGTCAAATTAATAACAGCAATTTGCATTAATTTTCAGTGTGCAGCTGTTTACAGAATATCTTGGGTAGCCTCATTTCAACAGACATGTAATAATCCAGTCATCAGAAAATAAGATCTGTTTCTTTTATTGTATTACAATACTCATGATGACTAAAATGTATTGCTTTGTGTGCAGTGATGGGGCGGAGAGGGAACCGACTAAAGGTAACAATTAACTCTGCCAGTTTCAAGATGATCTAGTCAAAACCCTCCTAAAAAAGTACATTGTTCTTAGTGTTTTTATAGATACAGGTTATACTGTAAATGCTCCCCCTGTCTCACCATATCATAAAGACAGCTGGCGCCCCTAACACTATCACTGTCCAAAGCAAGATCAGTGATGAAAAACATACCAGCAGGCCAAGATGAAGCCACTGTAAGTAATTGGCAGGAGCAATTTCTGATGATTCCCTCTTCTCACTGATTCCCACTTAACTCCCCCCCCCCCACAGGGGCAACTGATTCCTGGGGGCAGCAGAAGATTAGAAAGCTCCTTTATGTCACAACTGCTAAGCTCACATAGAATAGTATCAAAGCCAAACTCTTCCAATCAGTAAGTTTAAAGTTTTTCCAAATGCAAGTCTTTGTTGAGCAATAGATACTGAAGTAACATTTTTGCATCTATTTTAAATGGCATAGTGCATTGTTCTTAACGCAACAGGCATGCAGGAAGAAAGAACAAAAAGATAGTAAGATCTCATCATCATTAAGGTACAGTACACTAGTAATGGACTGCCTAATAATAATCAGGTGCACAATTTCTATTCTTGTTGTATTCCCTGAGCTATGATGCACACCCAAGACACATTAATCACTCTCAGTATTTATATAAATGTTTGTATATTATATCCCTAACCCTACATGATCAAGCAGAATTGTGTCTCCTGCTTCTTCTAGAACGTCTTCTGTTCAGAGGCATAATCTTGTAGCTCCTCCATCCTGTAATGGCCCTATTTTCTGGAGTACCCATGGAGCCTATTGCTTCCCTTTGTACACTTACAGCTCTTGTCTAAGTCTTCTGATCTTTGCTTTGGCATCTGCTAGCTCTACTGATAAATGCTGTCTGCTTTCAGTACGTTTCATGCCTGGAGATCCACAAGGTGATTGTGCCGCTGATGCATGAGGTAGAAAATGGAGAGAGTCTCGTTCTTCAGAAAGCTCTATGATAGTCTAAGGAATAAAAAAAATTCAGATAAGAGCATATGAACGGTCTTAGTTTTTGTAGTAAGAAAATGTAGTATATCATGGACACATGAAACAAACTATTATGAACTCAAAGGCTAGAGCAGGCATCCTACTATGTGGGCACAATTCAGCTGAAAGAGCTACTAGTCATCTATGCTACAGAAATGTCTGGGATAATGCAATTTTAACTGCTTATTGGCTCACACTTCATGAACTTATTGAGACAACTAGTTTGCAAAGTACTTGTCTTGCCTTTTATTTCCTTTACTGTGCACAGATTAACTCACTTATCTCAAGTTCAACACTGACCTTACAAACACACACACTATTATCTTAATAAGAAAACTGACATTCATATTTCTGTGTTTTCGTAGCTTATTGATCATTGTACCTGCTGACTATTCTTGGTATTATGGCAAAGAGTGTTTTTTTTAAAGCACAAAGCATTATGAAAACTGTAGGAAGTTTAATGAAATCCAGTGTTTTGAATGTATCTGCTATCCCACCAAACCTACAAGTCAGCAATGATAATATTCGCAGTTGCATTGTCTGTACATTAGTTCCTTCTTTAGCCTTTTCTGTTACTGAAATTAGAACTTTATCTCTCTTAATGATCTAAAATTCCTAAACAATAGACCAGAAAGACTGGTAAAAGATATATACCTCAGAATGCTCATCTCGTTCATCTATAAGTCTTTTTAAATGCAATGCCATATTTTTTAGGAGGGGCTCGATATACTCTTGTGACAGAGCACCATCTTCCATCCACTGCAGATCAAAAACATTTTCCTGGTTATGTGTCACCTGCAGAGAAAGATGAAGTGCAATGAAGATTTGGCTATTTAAACAGTAAGATTATAAAATAAATACTTATCTATTGTAATCTGTACACAGCTAGTACACAGCTACTTTTAGTTGCCTCCTAGTTGACAGCTGACTTTGGAACAATCAGGAGGAGAGGCAATCCCAGTGAGCAGACTACCCTGCAATTACTAAGACGAAACGCACTGGCAAATTGAAGTTTTCCAGTTTCACAAGTTAACCAGACACACTTTTATGGCAATGTCTGGCTCTATAACAAGGGAAACTTGTGAAAAACATAGTAGTAACGAAGTCTAACAC
This sequence comes from Euleptes europaea, assembly GCF_029931775.1. NCBI lineage: Eukaryota > Metazoa > Chordata > Lepidosauria > Squamata > Sphaerodactylidae > Euleptes > Euleptes europaea. The sequence continues at coordinate 68,551,633 of NC_079318.1, forward strand.
ACTTCAGTTTTCAAAGGAAATCTAAGCAAGCCCAAATCTATGTATGTTTATTCAGAAGATAAGTACTGGGACTTCATTCTATAGTATATCAAGTACAGCTGGGAAATAGTTAGTATTACCATAACTAATTTTCACAATGCATGTTGTACAACATTCAAAAGAAGCAAATGTTCATGGGAAATATTTAATAGGAAATGGCAGCACTTTGAGTTACTGTTATGTCACAAAGACTCTGAAAGGGTTCTAGTGGTATGTTTTGGACTACTGGCCTTTCCCCCTGCTTTCTTAACAGGGGATAGTCATGTTCCCAGGTATGTTACGGTAGTTTTCTACTTGGTTTGTTTGTAGAGTTTACTCATTTCTGTCATTCTGTGGTCATTGTATAAATCTGCAGTTTGAGTTCGTGGACATGTGATCCAGTATCAAGGGGGTTTTAATTTAAAAAAATTAAACTACATTTTCAAATATATTCAAAGTGGTTCACAATTACAATCAGGAGATTGCTACATAATGTTAAAATACAAAAATATAATGTAACAATAATAAAACAACAGCATGATATACAATTTCCAGACAACTCAATAACTATCATCCGATTTTGCATCTTCCCCACATCAAAAAAGGTTTCATTTATTTCTGACCCCAATTACTTCATGTGTTGGGGGAACCACCAGAAGAACATGTTGCCTTAACCACATTTAATCTAATAAGATAACAGCCACCTTGAATGATGTACTTAAATGTGAGATTTTAGGTGGCTTGCTAGTCAATTTTTTGTTTGAGATTACTCAAGCATTTACAGTACATCTCACAATGGGATAACCAAAACAATGAAGGCTCTAAATTCATGATATGCTACACAGTCATATAATGCTTTGTAAATATCGTTCATATTCTTCACAACCAAGGCAGATCAAAACATTTAGCTGCCTCCAAAATTATTTTTAGTAAGTAAGATTTACCTCTTGTATGTGGGCAGCAACAGCTGCTCTTATATCAAAGTCTAAACTCTGGATTCTTTCAATGAATTCTTCTTTCTTCTGACACTAAAATATACACAGTAACCAGAAATCACTCTATAATTGGTATAACCAAATATTGTAAAAACACTTCAAATCTTTCTTTCAATTATATGTGGCTGTTTACAGAAATAATTACCGGTAACTCAGTATCACAAAACAGCATGAAACAAAACCTGTCGTTTTGCCCTAACAAGAGGACTATGAGCACTTGCTGCAGTTATGACACTAACAAAGCATACCTGAGAGGAATGCTGTGCCGATCATAGGAGGCAGCGCAACTGTGCTGCCTCCAAAGGAGGTTTCGCCCACCCCCCGAAACCTCCCTGCAGCTTTAAAAATCCGTGTGACCCTTCATAGGGTTGCATGGGACATACGCCACCTAAAAAGGTATCGTATATCGGGGGGGGGGGGAAGGGGGCGTTCCCATCCAAAAAAGGGCTTTGGAGGCCGCCTAAAGACGGCTCTCCTCCCCCAGCCTGGCGCCGGAATGCCCCAGAGCAGAGCGGGGAGGACAGCGTCCGGGCCTTCCCGCCAGCAGCTGGGCCTTTCTGCGCGCATAAGCAGAACAGGTGCTGGCGGCCGTCCTACTTACGCTGGCGCAGCCCGTTTCACCTCCTGAGCTCTTTCGGGGGAAGAGCTCAGGAATGCATTCTAAGCTCTAGACAATGCTGATATTCAGGTACATAATTTGACACTCACTCCAACCCCTTCAGATGCTGTTAGCAGCAAAGTCCTGGTCATGAGTCTACAGAACTCAGCAGCTTTTTCCTTGGATAGCTAATTATTTTATAAAATTAAGTTGCCCACTGAGATCCTAACTAACATATGTAATAAAAAGAATATCACAACAGGGAAATCAGTCAGTGTTTAGACCAAATGGTCAGAGTTATTGCTTACAACTGTGATGTACCCTATTTATATTAGCTGAATTTTAATTGTTGTTAACCTTCATTTTTTCTAGAAACTAAAACCTTCCTTTTCTTTTTACTAATCTCAGCCTTCATGTTTGCAGACCTGAGACCTTGAAACTCCTGTTGGGTGATAAAGAAAAGTTGCCAGTCCCACTCTCTGACATGGCACCTGCATTAGCAGTCTCAGTATACATTACAAAGTTCTTAGGTCAGCGTGGTAACAACCAGCATAGTGTAGTGGTTAAGAGCGGCAGACTCTAATCTGAAAAATCAAGTTTGATTCCCCACTCCTCCCCTGAAGCCTGCTGGGTGACCTTTGGCCAATCATGGTTCTCTCAGAATTCTCACAGCCTCACCTTCCTCACAAGCTGTCTGTTGTGGGGAGAGGAAGGGAATGTGATTGTAAGCTGCTTTGAGAATCCTTAAGGTAGATAAAAGCAGGGTATAAAAACCTATTCTCTCTCCTTTTTATAGGTCATGTCTAAGTCAGCCACAAGGACTTGCAATCAGACTTGAGCTTACGTTCTCTACAGCGAATTCATTTTCAAGGCACATGGAAACCTGATCCAGATTGGGACTGTGGCAATGGCTTACGCCTCCCCCTTCTGGTGCCATTTTCATAACCTGAAATGGCACAGGAGGTGATATGTGTCCTGTTGGGGAAACCTATGTGTACATCGGTACACAAGCAACACAAAACAGGGCTAATAGTTCCCTAAAGTCAATTTCAGGTAAGGAAAATGGAATCGAGGGGTGGCATAACCCCACACACACACACCAATCCAAACAGAGCACCCTTGAGCCTGGGTACTGAGTTACCACTGGGGAATTTGCTACTCACATCTGACTGCAAGTCCTCTTGGCAGACCCAGAGAGAATCCAAGGACTTTATAATGTGCAGCTAGGCCCTGAGTATTGATGTTCTCTGGAGGAATTTCTTCTGCCCAGCCAAACTATTCTTGAAGTGTGATGTGGCCTACAACATTCTTCCATCAGTCCACAAAAGCTTGAATAAAGATTGGTTAGTCTTTAAGATGCCACAAGACTCCTGTTTATTTCAGCCATTCAGAGGGTTTTTGATCCAACTTTACATTCTTTGTGTGTGAGATTTTACTCTTTGTTAACAGAGACATCCAATTGGCTAGTTGGCTATGGAGCCTCCATATTTCAAAGAGGCTGAGCTCTGTAGTTCTTCAGTTGTTAGGAGGCAGGAACTTGGAGCTTTTTTTCTGAGCCCTTTGGAAATCTTCAGGTATGTCCTGCCAACATGGCTTGACTTACTTCTCTCTGAGAAAGCGTATAGCCAAAGCCATCTTGGAATGGCTTGAACAAAGAACCTGCAACTTTGTATAAGTTTTAGTGCTTGGCCTGGGCTTCAGATCTGACACCAATCAGCATAGGATTGATTCATTTTATACTTCTTGCCATTTTCAGAAGTTTCTTGTTCAGACCGTTCAATTGTCCTTTTTAAAATACATTCCTTAGCATTGTTATAGTACTGTAACTACCCAAATTCACCTACTCACCTCACACTCCAATAATATTACCTAATTTGTTCCTCAAATAATATTAGAAATCTTTTGACTCTTTTATAAGATAATTGTTGTCTTCAGCAGCACAGCAATTGGTGGAACCCCCTGCTATGGTTTGTATAGCTTTGGAACTTTTAGGCATCCTAAACCTTGCTATCACTTGTGTCCCCCTTTGTCTGATGCAAAGATGGCCTTTGATCTGCTATGAAGATTTTTTTTTTGGCTCATTGAAAGATTCTGGTCTTGTATGAGCAGAAGGTCTTAGTGCTGGAAGGATATGCTTGGCAGCAGAGGACTATCCCAAAACTGAATAGAGAGCACTGCAAACAGAAACAAGGCTTAGGATCCTGAGTTAGGCTTCTGGAGATGGTTTGGGTTTGCAGGAGCTGAGTCTAGAAGGAATGTCCCCAGAGGCCAATTCTATACAGTAATTGGGGAACAAGACAACTAGCCCTAAGAGGAAGTCTATCCAACTGAGCATCATGAACAGCTGTGTAAATCAAGTCTTACCTGAACTGCACAGCCAAGCAGGAGCAGAAGTAGCTTTTTTACTTCTTCAGTACCTTGTTCTGAAAATATTTTAAAACATTTACATACATTTTGATAAGGTGTAAAAATTCCTATTCTTTACATAATCCCACACCTTTTATATCTTTTTTACTAGCACTAGATTCACTTGTGTTCAAGGGATATATGCTGTCCTGTGGTGTAGTCCTTTTCTGGAACCATATAGTTGAGGTGTCTCTGTGGTATTAGGAAACCTGCATATGATTCTATGCTGTGCTGCCAATGAGCAGAATACCATGACTGGTATTCAAACTTCTAGACGCAATGCAATTTATCTGTTAAAAAGCAGTTCCTTGATAATCAAACTCTAATGGCCATCAGTATCTTCAAACATAACTTTATACTTGGGATGTAAAAATTACATCATATTGCTTAGAAACTAGTTTCTTGCTGAAGACAATGAAACCAACAAATTTCACTGGGAAGCATACAAGCAGCATGATTAGGGAACACATCCAACCCTTTCCCAATTAACATGGATCTACAAACATGAGCACCAGGTCATCAGTGATCATATATTTAATTCTGGCAACCCTGTAGGCATAAAGGAAGAACATTTTTTACTGGCTGACTCGGCTTTCTTTTTAGGGTGAGTTTGGTAATTGTCTTCCGCAGCTCTTGGCACTCCCATCAATATATGCAGGTGCCACTGAGGAGGGCTGCCAAAAAAAAAATTCAGTTCGGGTAGCTTTGATTCGGTTCAGGAATGCTGATTCCTGAATCGCCCCAATTCAGATTCGGGGCGATTCGGCTGAAATTCGGCATTCCTGAATCGATTCAGGCATTTAAATGGCATTTAAAGCCATTCGTGGCTTTTTGCGGCTCGGGGGGGGGGCATTTTTTGAGGTAGAGGTCCCAAACTTTCAGGGTGGCTTGAGGGGTCCCTCCTTGCAAGAACCCCTGAGTTTGGTGCGGTTTGAGTCAGGGGGTCCGGAGTTATGGGGCCCAAAAGGGGGCAACCCCCTTCTCCATTAAAACCAATGCAAACTTTTTGCACTGGTTTTAATGGAGAAAGGGGGTTGCCCCCTTCCGGACCCCATAACTCTGGACCCCCTGACCCAAACCGCACCAAACTCAGGGGTTCTTGCAAGGAGGGTCCCCTCAAGCCACCCTGAACGTTTGGGACCTCTACCTCAAAAAATGCCCCCCCCCAAAAGCCATAGGAAAAAGCCTCCCATTGGTTTTCTACGGAAGGCAAGACTTCCTCTACTTTTCACACCTAGCATGTGAAAGTTGGTCAGTCTAATTAGCCTCCCTTCTTTCTTCCCAAGATTGGATTGCATTGAGGGTTTTTTTTTTTTGCATTTGAGAGGTTTTGCTTTGGATTTGGCGCTCTCTAGATGCACATTTCCCCCAGCCAAATTCTCAAAACTCTACAATAAGCCCCCATGCAGAGTTTTGAGAATCTGGCTGGGGGAAATGTGCATCTAGAGACTGGGGAGGCGGGGAGGCGACCGGGTGGGTCTTTAAAAAGAGCCGCGCTCCCAAGCCTGGAAGTGCAGATCTTTTTAAAGAGCCGCCCGCTCGTGTCCCCGGGAGACCCAGGGACACGGGCGGGTGGGTCTTTAAAAAGATCCCCACTCCCAAGCCTGGAAGCCGGATCTTTTTAAAGAGACACCCGCCCATGTCCCTGGGTCTCCCAGGGAGGCGGCTGGGTGGCTCTTTAAAAAGATCCCCGCTCCCAAGCCTAGAAGTGCAGATCTTTTTAAAGAGCCACCCAGCCACCCCCAGGAGAGTGGGGGGCGGGGAAGGTGATCCTGGCCCCTGCCAGAGCCAGGAGCCCCCGGGAGAGGGGGGGAGGGGAAGGGAAGGCGATCCTGACCCCCGCCGGTGCCAGGAGCCCCCGGGAGAGTGGGGGGGGGCGGCGGGAGGCAGCTGGGTGGATCTTCAAAAAGACCTGCGCTGCCTGGATTAACAGCGGGGAACTTTAAAGGTCCACCCGGCTGCCTCCCCCTGACTTCCCGAGGAGCTCTTTCTTTTTTTAGGAAGGCGGGAAACTGCCGAATCTGCCTGATTCAGATTTGGTGGTTTCTCGCCTTTTTTTGGTTCGGCTGCTCTCGAACCAAAAAACAGCCGAATCAGGCAAAATTCGGCTGTTTTTTGGTTCGGAAACACCCAAATCAACAGCCCTAGTTGGGACATTCCTTATCTCTTGCCTTCCATCAAATGGGGCAACTTGGGTGAGGGAGGCCATCAAGTTTTTTTCTGCATCACCAGCCTGCCTGACTTTGGCCTTAAGCCAGTTTAACATGAACTTCCTGTTGGATTCCTGCTCAAGATGTTTGCCCACTTCTGGACCTGAAAATTAACTACTTGCTCACATGGCTACATTGCCCTGCATCTGTTGAGGACACATTCAGAGGGCATGAGAGTGAACAGGGAGCTCTGTGAATGAGACAATACAGAAAATTAGCTCATGGCTCACAAAAAGGAAAAGACTGGGCAATGGCAATTTAACATTAATAGTTGCCAAAAATTAGTCTAAGTAACTATGCAGAATTTTGGTGAACTCAACACGATGTTACGCACAGCAAAGTATGGAGCAAAAGGAGGCCTGTGTTATTAAAAACTGGTTTCCCTAATTAAATGAAAAGCTTCCTAAAATGAAGTATTTGAATAATACATTCATCCTTCAGCATTCATTCCTTTTTGTAACCTTCATTTTGTCTACACCTGCAAAATCAATCGATGTACAACTGATTAAAACTGTCCAGTGGAAGAGATTAAAATTCCATTATATGTAACTAGGAAAGTGGATGATTAATGATTCTAGAGAACTTCATCTGCCCACTGTTATCTAAACTTTTGCTGAATGATTAGTTCTTGCACACAAGTTCAATCCCCCCATTCCATCCCCACCTCCAGCCCCCACCCTGGATCATTTAGAAGTGATGGTAGTACTACAACTGATTTAAATCGAGTAAGAGACTTACCTGAAAACGGGTTTTTGCCAATTATTAAGACATTTGGCAAAGGCATCATAATCAACTGCTGCAAAGTCTCCTGTGGAAAGAAAAACTAAATATTTACAAAAGCCATGGGAATGGTGAGCTCACTTTCAATGAATTACTAAAAATCTAAATAGTTCTAAATAATACTCATTTAAACACATACTTCATTTAAAATACATCTGGTCCAATAGTACTGAAGTTACTGTATCAGTAAAATACAAATGCTCTTAGCTGAATACCACACACAACACACATAATGTAAGATAATGGTGAGCCCATATACTCATGCACCATCCCACACAAAGGGTTGGGAAGAATTTACAAATTAATGAAGAGAGAGTGAAAGACTGATTTTCAAGTGAGTGGAAGGATATTTCACATACACACAGACCCCGCCTTTACATCAACAGTCAGCATGGTGTTGCAGTTAGAGTGTCAGACTGGATCTGGGAGAACCAGGTTCAAATCCCTCTCTGCCACCAAAGCTTGCTGGGTGACCTTGGCCCAATCACAATCTCTTAACCTAACCGATCTCACAAGGTTGTTGTGAGGATAAAATGGAGAAGAAAAAGAAGTAGCTTTTTATACACCACTTTTCTCTATCTTAAGGAGTGTCAAAGTGACTTACAAACACATTCCTTTCCTCTCCCTACAACAGAAATCTTGTGAGGTATGTGGGTTCTGATAGTTCTGTGAGAACTGTGATGGTCCAAAGGTCACCCAGCAGGCTTCATGTGGAGGAGTGGGGAATCAAAGCCTTCACCGAACTCCTGGGGGATGTAAATTCCATCAAATTTCCACTTTCCCCCCATAATCTTTTGTACAACCTCTTTTCCTCTATGTGTTACAGAATCACAATTGTAGTAGTAGAAGTAGTTGTCAAATTTATTGTATAAGACCACAGGCCATTACAATATAAAAGCAATATAACAACAATTTTAAAACCAATATCATTTAAAAAAATGCACCCGCACAACTATAGTACATTAACAGATTATGTTCTTGTTGAAAAAGGATGAATGGAAGAACCATCAGTGCAAATTAACAGTATTGCAAGTATCCAGTATTTGTGGAATGTACCCCCTAATGAATCAGCAAGAGTATGGCATGCCAATTGCATGAAAATAAGAAAAAGAAACATATATTCAAGGGCCTAATTTTCCAGGCATTGAAGTGGGAGACCGTGCACACCCACTAACTCTTCAATGCTGTGAAATATCTACGCTCATAAAATGGGCAATCCAATCTTAATATGCCACACATTAGGGGCATCTTTCTGACACTCAGTAAATATGAAAAACGCACAATAACTCAGTTTCTGTGTGTGTAGAAGACTGACACAATAAAAAACAGCATTCACTGATTGAATGTAAAGCCAGTAATTTAGAAAATGGGCTAAAGCCATGCATTTAATTTACTATAAAATCATTTCATAAATTTAGAAGATTTAGAAAAACAGGCAGTGACAAGCAGACAACACTATATAGAAAGTTGACTATACCAATTGATTGGTATGTATTAGCTGTTGACCCAAAATATCCCTTTTTAGGAAACAGAACTGCACTAATATAAATATTCTGTAAATAGTCTGACAGAAGTTACTCTATTCAACCATGATGGATGTAATCAGTGAAAATCCCCAGTCTAGACAGCACCTAATTCTTTAAAGTTGATTTGTATTCTCTAGTAAACATCTGGAAATCTATCACAGCAGATGTACACATACAAATCTGACATTAGATGCTGAGTTTTTCTATACAATGGAGATTTTGCAATATATTGAAATGCCCAATTTTATTAATGTTCTTTGTGATGCAAAATAAAATATGGGTTGCCCACTTTTCTTCCAGCTGTTCAACTTATACATTCTCATAGTTAAATAGAAATGGAAAGTCCACTGACACTTAAAGCATAATGAACATTTCGTGGCTATAAAACCAAACACAATTATAAATAAAAAATAATAGTATCTAAAGTTTCTGAAACAATTAACTAAATTTAATCTAATAAATTAAAGTTTCCATGAGGGGCTTTTTATAGAACAATATCAAAATTGTGACGCTTCTAAAGGCAGAGCTGAATTTGAAAATTAAACACTTTAGATAAGTTCCAAAGCAAGTTTGACAGAAGCATTACTTCTATACAGCCATACAAATGAACAAACAACATACTATATTAACAAAACAAAGTAATTGAGTCCCATGTAATGATTTTAAAATTAGGATGTGCAAACAACACACTGATTTTTAAAACCTCATTTTAGCTCTGATATTCTAAAATAATGCTACATAAATTCAAGGCAATACATTTTAACACAATGGATTCAACAGAAATTGAGCAGCTAAAGCTAACTGCAGTCTATGGAATCAACTGTGAGATTTGGGGTTGACGTGTCTGCCTTGTGTTAGTGCAGAAGAGGTATTTAGAGTTGTCGATGCTTACTAGTTTCCCCAGGACAACCTGTTCGGACTAACGAATTTGATTTCAAAGACATTGCCTAGGTGCTTGGTTATTTTGAGAGCAAAATGTTGAAGAACAATAAGCAAAACTGTACCTTTACCAATGCCATGCAGAGGAGAAACGACTGCACCAAAAAACAGCTACCATTCAGCCCTCAGACGCTGTGCACACCTGGTGCCCATTCTGTCACAACTGCATGAAAAGCATATGCCACACTGTATGGGGACACAGTATGGTAATAAAAGCCTACCCACCCTCATGCCTCCCACCAGTCTGAGAGCCTGGATTTCTCAACGTAAGTTATTTACATGGAGAAAATTCATATCATAGATGTGATCACGACCCCGCAGTCCCAAAGTCGGTCTATGGATTTTACTGGAGCAGGTGGTAGCACTGCAATTAGGCTGAGCTAAGCAGCAAACCTGACACAACCTGGCTATTTCCACACAAGACAATTTGCTCTGGCCTGCTTCCCCAACAGCAGTAGATTTTCTAGGAGCTTTCACATCACAGTGTTGTGCAAACAGCCCCCTTCCAGGTTTTCTTCTGCCTTACCACAGGTTTCCTCAAATCTGCTTTGGTGCAATCTTTTCTCAAAGACTGAATGCAAAATAAGTTTGTTCACTATATGGATGGGTAGGTGTGGATTTTTTTACTTTCCCACTCACACAAGCGCCATTTTCTTGTTCTCCTCTGTCATTCTTCCTACCCCTGATAATGGAGGACTTTTTGCCTTGGTTTACTGGTGCTGGGCATGTGGAAGCTTGCCCGGCCTTGCCTCCCCCTCTTCCTTTTGTGTACTGTGCCTGACTCCCAGAAGAAAATATGTGGCATCCCAGCAGAGTGGATGGGGAGAGAAAGCAAGTGCCAGGAAGGAGGGAAACCAGAGGGAGAGGAGTGAGTGGAGAGTGGAGGCAGGGAACAGAGTCTTGAGAAATTTGTACTTACAGAGAGTTCTTCTTGGAGAGGCAGGTCAACCACCCAGCCCAGTCCCCTCCAGTCCAGCTTTGGTGGGCAGCTGCAATGACTGAGTGCTTCTGCCTCACCAGTTGCCTCTGGGAAGTCACCCAGCAGGAGCACAGAAAGAGAGGCAGCCTGGCAAGCAGCCTCCTTTCCCTCAGAAGCAGGGGAACAGATACAAGGACAGCAGCACTGTTTGTTTTTTTAAGTAGTAGCTATATCTATATAAAATACTGACACTATAGTGATAAAGCAAATACCATTTTAAGTCAAAAGCCCTCTATCAGCAGGGGGAGGCAGAATGGCAGGCACAAGGGGAAAACTAAGAAAAACATGATCCCCCCATGTGGATGCTTCACTGCTGTTGTGAATGCAGCTAAATTAGCAGTGACAGTGAGCGTCCCACAAGGAATCATCTCCATGAGGAAGCAGATCAGGTGTCAACACTCATTCATGGCTGAGCGTTACTGGCACTGATTCGGAAATCCACAGCTCAGCTATCTACAACCAGGCACCACTCGGATGATGAAATATGAAGCCACTGAGGTGGGAGTGAGCGGGACAAACAAAACTGACAGAAATATCACGCAGAAGGAAAAACCGGCTTACAAAAAAAGATCAGGATAAAAGTGATCTCAAAAAATTGGAAAAGGAATTGGGGCAGGGGGGAGCAAAAACTAAAGGGACAAAAAAGTAGATACCAGGAGATAAACCACATCTGTATGGAAGCAGAACCAATAAAAAACCCCATGCGGAACAGCCATAAGGGGTATTGCTTATCCTAGCATCAAATGTCCCCCAAAAGTGGACCATAGTACCAACTCTAAATGAGTTCCTGTAGCAAGAGAGGCAATATATCTCTGGTTCCAACACTTTACTTCACCAGAACTAACTGAAACAAAAGAGACACCATCATCCCACTCTGCACTGTGATACACACAAAGTTAAAAGTGTCATCCAAGACAAATCATGAATAAACCATGTTATGGGGGCACTGATTTAATATTAAATAGCCTCAGATAAAGAATGAGGAGCAAAACATAATGCAGTATCATTAGGGAAGAAGGGAATGCTGAAATAAGCAAAACATCGTTTGTATGGTATGAGGTGGGTAAGATAGCATTGAATGATGAAGACTGAGCAAGCAAAGAATGAGAATAATGCTGCTGTTTATTCCAGCATTCCCTTCAACCCTAGTAATACTGGATTGTGTACTCCCACTGTGCTGACACTGGTCTCCATCTGCTAGACTTCAATGTGGAGTTCACCTTTCTCCATCCTTAATTCCATACTACCCCATTTCTCTCTTCTCTCCCAGCTACCACCCCAAGCCATGAACAGAGATGCAGCAGTCTGACAGCCTGAACCAGATTCTTTCTGCAAGAATCAGCCTCACCTCCCTGCCTCGGCCCTCATGGGAGGAAGGTTCAAAAACCTGGAAATCTCATTCACTAGAGACATTCCCAACTATATACATTTTTCTTTTCTTTGATAAGAATGGTCCAAGACAGGAGGGGTTTTGTTACTCCCATTTCAAATTAAGAGAGTTTTAAGTATATAAACGTTCCACAGATACGGAAGTAAAGAGAAGGTACAACTGGACAGCACAATGTTAAAACATCTGAGCATGGGAAAAGCAAAGGATTAAACACATCCCTCTTTTCTCTATAATTAAATATCTCTGTGATGCTGAAGAGATGGGCCAACCTTCCTTACTAGTGCTAGGTTACAGTATTTATTCAAACACAAGACTAGGCTTGCTATCTAGGTATGCCATCCAAAAAGAGAGGTCATCTTAAATTCTTACACAAGTTCTATTAAAAAAAACCCCATGTTTTGTGTGTCACATTGGACAGTTGCATATCTTAGAGATACTTTGATGAAGTGTCATTTCATCACAGGGGGAGATAAAAATGCAACAGACAGACAAGAAAGAAATATTATGCGCCACCCTGAGATCTTTAGAAGAAAGGCAGGATACGCACATGAAAAATAGCATAACAAAAAAATAAGGAACAGGCTAAAGTATGGACATACCCAAAGATGCTCAGAGGACCAAACACTGCCATAGTGTTTTGAACAGAAAGAGAGGAAAAGAAATATGTAATCATCACTGTGAGATTTCAGAATTTGCTGATGTTTACAGTACACCAGACCTGGCACACAGCACAAACTGATTCTGAATCCACTTCAATGTAGGCTTTTTTTTTTTTGGCTGTCAAGAGATTGAATAATATCTGTATGAAATACTGGATCTAATCTTATTTTGTTGGGGTGTTCCATTCAAGCATTTAACCAAACTGGAGCTTGTTTCTTGCCCACAAACTGAGATTCTAAAGCAGGATTACACTAGGAAGTAGGCTACAAGCATGAGAATAAGCCAAACATAAAACGAACAAACTCCAGTCTGCTTGTGGTATTTTAATACAGCCTGTATCTCAAAAAAATTCTCAATTTAGCCATTATAGACAAACTGTCCTTGCTGAAAATAATTTTTTAAAATTAAAAATGAGGGGAGGGTAATCACTTACCTGATAGTACGTTTTAACCTGCCTCACCAAAACAGACAAATTTTGAATTCTCAGTGATGCATCATTGTTGACTTTCTTATTTACTCTCTGACTGGTAGCTTTGGGGTTGCTGAAATTAAAAAAAAAGTAAATGAAGCAAAAAAGTGGGTTAAGCAGAGGAAATTTGTGCCTTGCTCATTGATAAAGTCCAGGTCGCTACAGTTCAAAGATGATCCTTAGCCCTAAGCTTGCCTTGCAGCAAGATACTATTAAAATGCCTACTATGGTAACCATCATATGATTAAAGAACCACTGTCTTAAATTCAGCAAAATGTTAAATTCTGGATTTGTGGTGCTCTGAATGTTTTAAGACAGAAATAAAAGTTAAAATATATCCAAGCTGAAAAGATATCTGGTATGGAAAATGCAGAGTAGGACCTCAAAAAGCAAGACACATGGAGCTGGGGTCATATTAAAGGTGCCCTGTTACCACACGTTAGCAGCTATTTAACAATCTTTACAAAACTGATTCAAAACTGTATATTTACAAACTCAGTCACAAACATGCACAAGCGTATGTTATTTCTACAATTCACCATGCCTTAAATTTAACAAATTGTACCCAATAACCTAACAGCTATTAGCATATAACATTAGCAAGAGATGTATTCTCTGATTAACAATTGAATGTATTTGAAAGATGCAGAGATGAGACAAGTTGCTTAATTCTCTAATAATTTTTATGTTATTTATAGTCTGCCTTTCTCACTGGGACTCAAGGTGGACAAGTCAGTACAATCAACAGGATGGGACATTCAATAAACAATGCAATAAGATTTGGATTGTAAAAATCTGGAACCAACTAGAAATCTAAAACAGAGCTGAAGCAAAGCATAAGTATTAACATGACATGCTAAAAATTACATATAGCAACAGTGAGAACAATACATCATAGAATTGTCCACAGTCCCATACACTTTACCCAAGAATCTTGCAGAACCATTTTGTTACAGTACAGCCCTGTTACCTGTGTAAAATAACCCTACTTAATAATTCAGATCACATAACTTTTGGAAAGCCAGGAGGGTGGGAGTCTTCCTCACCTCAGCATGCAGGCCACTCCATAAGGTGGGGGCCACAACAGAGAAGCTCTTCACTGATTAACAGTGGAATGTATTTGAAAGATGCAGAGATAGCAGAATTAGTAATAAAATTATTAGAAACATTTTATTTCAACAAATCATGTAAATGCCTTTTTAAGTAAGTGGTCTAAAACTAAGTGCAAAAATACAAGAAGCTTTATCAAAAATAGTAGTGCATTGTAAACTACAAACTGAAAATACCACTTGAACCCTCAACATGAGCAAAATATGCAAAAAGCATACAATTATAAATAACAAGTGGGACTCTGTAAAACTTGTGGAAGGGGATGACTTCTCCCCCTTACGAGGGGGATTAATTCCCCAGTTGGGCCCGGTTCTCTGCAGAAGGGAAAGCTGCCACCACAGAGAGCCAGGTCTGGCCATCTCAGGAGCAGCCCAGGCAGGCTTTCTGCAGTGGCGGCTATCATCATTTTGAAAGAGCGTCCACAGAAAACATTCTTTCAAAAATGGGGGGGGGGAGAACCCCAATTTTGATTTGTTTTAATTTCAGATTTTTTTGCAGACCCTGGGGGTCCCCCAAGGCTGCAGAAGAACCTGCTGGGGGGGGGGGGTCAGTCTGCCCTCTATCTGCAGATTTAAGAATCCACAGGCAGGGAGCCGACTCGGGAATTAGATATATAGGTACTCAATATATGAATAATAAATGTATAAATACACTGGGGGGAAGTATTTAATGCCACAAAAAAGTGTACTAAATTAGTAAAACACAGACAGACAATCTCTATTTTGAGTGAATCAAAAGCCAGTGTGGTGGTCAGAGCATTAGACTAGCATCTGGGATCTGCCGTGGAAGTTTGATGAGTTCTGGAGCTTTGGAGGGTGGTGAATTTAAGCCTATCTTGCCAGATATAATCATTAATAAGTTTTTGCTATTTGTAGCATACTCTAGAATAAAGTATATCAGGAGTGATTGAAATCAAAGTAGAATACGTGGAAGCACATTCATTTGAACAACAGCACTGTTGACACTCCATGAAAACTGTTTTTGTTTCCAATTGTCCAGGTCTGCTTTGATAAATTTTTTTATACAGCAGTTATCCAGAGTCCACCTCTGTTCTCCTGGACTTACTCAAGAAGCAGTGGGTAGATGAGGACGCACTCCACATTAGGAATTGTTCAAGAGAGTGTGCACTTGTGGGATGAGCTCAGAGTAAGCAGAGAGGCTTGGCCTTGCCTTCATCCCCAATAGACTGCCCCAACTCACCACCTCCACAAAACAGTTTAACTAAAGATAAAAGCTTAGGAGAAATCAAGACACTGAAGAGTTTGACAATTGTGTAACTCCCTGCCCCAGGATGTGGTGATGGCTGCCAACTTGGAAGGCTTTAAGCGGGAAGTGGACATGTTCATGGAGGAGTATTCATGGCTACTAGTTAAAATGGATACTAGTCATGATCCATACCTACTCTCTCCAGGATCAGAGGAGCATGCCAAATATATTAGGTACAGTACTCTCTCTTTTGAGCGAGTATGGAGTTTTATGTATTCCTGTTACTATTATTCCTATTATCATGCCAATAAAGATAACTGAAACTGAATATATTAGGTACTGTGGAACACAGGCAAGATGTCCAAGAATATGCTGTTAGGTATTATACCACCACATCTAGAGGCACTTGGTTGGCCACTGTGTGAAGAGACTGTTGGACTTGATGGGCCTTGGTCTGATCTAGCATGGCTTTTCTTATGTTGTTCTTAATTCAATCCTACATCCTTCTAAATCCAGTGAAGTCAATGAGTTTAGAACTCAGATTGTAAAATCAGTGGTTTAGCTGGCCAGTGGAAAGAATACATTTGTGCCGCGAGACATCATAACTGACCATGAGGATCAGCCAGGCAACAGTTGGGTCCTTCTACTTGGATCCCTGTTGGCTTGGATCATGGATATTTATTTATTTTTCATAATTCTAGCCTGCCCTCCCCCAGCCAGGCCAGGCTCAGGGGGGTTACAACATTAGAATTTTACAATATAGCAATAAAACATATAAAACCATTCCATTTATTTTAAAAAGATGGTTGTCATATGTATAGAGTGCCCACTGTAGCAAATGATGCCAACCACGGAACAACAACTCAAGACAGGGTCAGCTGTCCACCCCCAATAAGTTGATCATAAACTAAAAAGGGGTGGGTGGGAAGTAGGGAGGCCAGCACTGGTCTCACTTAATCTCACCTGCAGTTGTCCTCAGCCATAGGCCTGGCGGAATAGCTCTGTCTTACATACCCTGTGGAACACTTTCAGGTCCCACAGGGCCCTGATGTTACTTGGCAGAGCTTTCCACCTGGCCCTGGTTGAGGACAGCCGCACTCTCTCCTGGACTTACTCAAGTATGATAGAGTGAGTACTCTCAAATGTGTTGGCCAAAGGGTCTGGATCACCTGTTGGGGTAATTTTGGAAATCTACACTGGCCCTAAGACTTGGTGCTCAACCCTTATAGTGCCTTGATCCTCCTCAGGGCCAGCTCCAGTGGTTAAGGGCTGTAGTGTCTTGAGGAGGCAGTCCCATAGACTGCAAAAGACTGCTGCCATGTCTGCAACATCTGTTTGAAAAATTGAGACTGCTGGGTGGCTACCGGTTGCCACAATTAGTGCATTACCTGTGCCTGAGCATACTGCTGCTCAGCAAGCCTCAGTCCTCTTTGAGTATAAGGAGCCTGCCTTGCCCACATACTGTACCACTGTGGCCTCCCCAGTGGGCAGAGGGGCTATAATAACTGACTTCCATAGGCAGCAGAGATTCACTAGACACAGTGGTGTTCCTTAACTGCCTCTTTATTGGAGGTAGCAAAGTCCACACAGACTTCCTAACGAGTACAGCAGTTCCCTTCACCTGCCCATTTCTGCCCGTTCAAACCTCAGGGGGCTGAGCTGTGCCTTGGAGCAGTTCCACCAGGCCTGTCTGGTTGGGTAGCTTCATTTTGTCTCAGGCCCCAGCTTTTCCTTTAGGTTCCTCTTTCTCCCTTCCTTGCACCCTCTCAGCCTTGCTCAGCCAGCTTACTTTCCTCAACCCTCTTCTGACCTCTCTCTTTTAATCCCTGGGGCTCTGCCCCTGCTGGTCAAACCCCACACTGCCCTTCTCTGGGCCTTGTTGATCTCGTAATCCATTTTCTGCCTTGCCCCGCTCCAGCTGGATTTGCATAGGACTGCTACGGTCTCTCATGAAATGCTTCATCCTATCCTGGAGCAGCTGCCGCCTTTCACCCAGTAGTTGGGCCTCCCTCATGCCCACACTGCTGCCTCTGTGCCACCATTTGACATCTTCAGGTTTTAGTCGGGGCATCTGAACAGAAGCAAGATACACTTGTACAGAATGTGGGGAGACAGTACACACTCTTATCATACTCTATGTACAAGTTTGCAAATGCTTGGCAAATGGGGTTTGTGTCAGTTATAGTTTGCATATGGTCCCTCAGATAGTCAGTTACAGTTTGCATGTGGTCCCCAAAGATTGAGAGATACAACTTCTCTCTCTGGACCTGTGTGTTCATCAGAGCTCTAGACAGCATGCAACCTCACATGTTTGTTTCCATATTCAAAATAACACTGGCATGTGTAGATTTAGACTTGTGCTTTCCTGACTTTTAAAAACTGTAATTTATTCCTAATATCCTTTTAGTTTCTTACTGGAACCTCATTTTTTAAAAACTGGGCTAACACATTTCTCATTTACTCTGTGAAATGTGATATTTCAACCTGTCTCACTTTCCAGAGTTGAGAGGATTTACAAAGAAATCAGCCCCGTGCTGTAGCTTTAAACACGTCCCAAACAGTCTACAATAAAACACAACCATTAAGACTGTCTATAAAGCAATATCCAATTTCTTCAGCTTTTTCTTGTTTAAAGAAAAGAATATTAAGCCTCCAGGAACAGATGTGATTGGGGGGAAGGTCAGTGAGCAAATAACATAAAACCATGTCTTAGTCCATCCAAGAAAGTGGAAGAGTATCAGTTTCAACCATATTACTAACTTAATTGGGTGAAGAGAAGATAATCTATGTATGAGAAGGTTTACTATGCTGAGCCTATGATTCACAAAACTGCAGCCATGGAGGATGACGACCGCCCTGTTTTAGAAACTGAGTGGTCTACATCAGGATTTACCCTGAATTCCCAGTTAACAGTAAGAATGAATTTCTAAAGTTTTCTATAGCTTTAGCTAGGGAGTTACTGTATGAATCATAGAAATATGTGAAATTTACAATCACTTCTCAGGGCATCTTTCCTACGCCCAAAGGTGTTTTTGATGCTTAGTGAGCTCCTTCAGTTGTCACTGAATATAGCTGCTGATCTGGCCAGCTTGTATTCAGGCAAGCAAATACTGTAGGCACCTTCAGTGCCCCATTTCTGGGATACCATGAATTCTTGAATTGGAACAGCAATTCTGATTTTCCAGTACCTCCAGCTTACTCTGTAAAATACAGTGGTCATTTTGCAGTATTTAGTCAGATGGACTCCTTTATCCAGAACCTCTCCTGCTGTTGTTCTTGTTTCCGTTATTTCAGAGGCAAGCTTTTTCAGGTCTTTTTGTAAGGAAGCAAACTGCTGACAGAATTTAATTCGGAATTCTTCATGAACTTCTGATTTGATCAGCTCAGTCTGGACCAACAGTTCTACATGTAAGTCTGGATGGCCTGCTGGAGCGATTGTCTTTACCAGACCATGTAGTTTTTAGCATTATATTATTTGCTCTGTGCTGCTCTCCATTTTTTGGCCTCCTGATTGCTCTGCTGATGAAAAGTAACCCTTTTAGGCCTAGTAGATGTCATGCCCCAGTGTTAGATTACCTAAAGGCCAGCAGGAGCAATTCAGATGGGAATTAAATCCGAGGATTAACCTTGGATTCTGCTGGGGTTGGCAGGCAGGAATTCAAGCAGCCATTCTTGTCAATGGCCTGATCTCTCCCCCAACATCTATTTTTTGTGGGAGGGAAAAATAAAGAAAATGGGTTCAAAGTTACTATAAATTTCTTCACTGCCTTAAATTTTTAGAGACTTGAATGTTCTTGGTGAAAGGGAAATTTACAGAAGGGGAGTGCTTTTCATAAGCAACAGCCAGACAAGGCAAGCAACAAAGAAGGAAGAACAGGTGGATAACATTTCTGTTCTCAGTCTTTTTACCAGTAACCCACCTCATGATTCCAGACACTGACATAACTGGGGTGGCAATAACAAAGAACTCTGCACAGGTAAGCAAAAAGAAAGTATGACACTGACCTTTTATGCATGGGCTGTTTCCGCTGGATCTGCTGCTCTCTAACTGCACAGTATTTGCAGTCGAATTCTCAAAACACTATGCCCAGGGGCTTCCCCTCCCCCGAAAGAAATTCCAGGAGTACCTTGTGATCAATTATGCAACCCCAGAGAAAATGCAGAGCTTCTGAACCAGTGGGGGAATGGAAACCAAAGGGGTTGAGCTAAATACTATCTAAGTAACAACTAATTTCCGGACTACATAGATCAATTTTCCTAGAAAGAACAGCAGTTTCAGAGGGTGGAGCCTATGGCATCACATCCCTGCTGAGCTCCCTCCCCAAACTTCACCCTTACTAGCCTCAACCCCCAAATCTACAGAAAGTTTCCACATGAGGTCAGAATAATAGATATTCGCGCCTAATGTTTCCCTGACCTGGATAGCCCAGGCTAGCTTGATCTCGTCAGACCTCAGAAGCTAAGCAGGGTCAGCCCTGGTTCATATCTGGAGACCACCAAGGAATACCAAGATTGCTATGCAGAGGAAGGCAATGGCAAACCACCTCTGTTTAGTCTCTTGCCTTGAAAACTCTACTGGGTTGCCGTAAGTCGGCTCTGACTAGATGGCACTTTACACACATACAAGCTTAATATTCTGATAGGAAACACTACAAGAATGTAAGCCATCTTCCAAATTACAGAACTCAAGAACCTAGCTACGTTAATATAAAATTCTATATGAAGCTAGAAAAATCTGGCATGCCCTTTCACAATAAATACATCTGTTATTGAACTAAATCCCAAGATAAGTTTAGGACCAGAGTCTAGGTTGTCTTTTCACACAGCTTCTGTTTTAGTGTTTGGTAAATATAAATTATTATACAAATATTCTCCAGTACAGTGACGTAATCTCTGCAAACTAAAGGAATACACAGTTGGCTATCAATAAGAAAGCCATTACTCAAAAATTACAACAGAAGGCCTTACCCTTACTAGCAGCTACTGGCGCACAAAGGCAGTCACTTAAATAACTTCCTTGGCAGCAATCAAGGAAGGATTTTAGAAGTTTTTAGAAGCCAAGAGATGCAGAGACAGTTCTTCTCATGTGTTTGGCAGGCTGACTAGGAAGCAGCAGTTACTTTTAGTCTGAATGGATGGCCAACTGGATACACATCTTAAGACTGCTTATAACAGCGGGACTGCAAATAAATAATTAACCTACACAAGACAGAGCGTAGAGAGACAAAACAAATAGCAGTTGCGGGATGCTATATAATATTGAACTGTGTTTAAGCCCCCACCCGGTTCTCTATAGTACCCTCAGGCTTTTGAATGAACTCCTACAACAGCTGCAGCAGCAACATACCTCTTTATTAATCATCATAAGAAAATGTAAGGCTTATTTATTTAGACAAACAGTTGGGAACTGAGTTGCAATTAAAAGCTATATCAGCTGCTTTGATGTTCTTTGAGATAATGTTGATAATTTTGTGGCCTTAATTATTATTAATGTTGCTTGTATACTTTCTCAACTGGTTAGAGTATAAATGAAAATAAAGAACTGCAGGTTTAGACTGCAGACCTCAAAAGCTATAGCACAAACAGGAGAGAAACATGAATGTAACCGGATGTGTTCTGAATGTTTTTAATGCTTTACTACAACCAAGACTGAGTAAATGAGGTGGTTTTAAATGAAAGTGTTTCTCTCTTGATTTATATGTATGTTTTATATGTATTTTATATTTATATCCTGCCCTTCTGCAGCTTACAAAAATATAAAACCAAAATGAAACTGATTAAATAAAAAGCAAAAGTATGAACAATTAGCAGCAGTCACCGCTATGTCTTTAAAAAGAATAAATCCTATTAAGCAGACAATAATAAAAACCCAAAACCTCAACCTGAGTTCTGTCATTAAACAAGCAGTTCACTGGGTTCAGACTCCTCCAAATGCCCTGTGAAAAAGAAATGCCTATCAAACGCCAAAGGCCAACAAAGAGGGGACTAATCAGGTTTCCTGGAGCAGTGAGAATCAAAAATCTGGGGACCATAGACAAAAAAACCTTTCTCGCATGCCTATCTACCTCTCACCACTCTGGATAGCCATGTGAAGAAAGGCAGCACCACAATCTTAAAGATACTTCTGTATTCTGCCAGGTAATTTACTTATGCCAACTTTCTAAACACATCTGCTGCATGAATATCTCCTCTTAAATGTGCATATTTAAATTGCAGCCCTTTTCGCTTGTAGGTTGATGGTAGATAATGAGTTATATCCATTGTGAAGTTTGCACAGGGATTCCTGATCATCCCAGCTCCCCCCACCACAGCAACCATTTATTCCCAGGGTCACATGACTTGTATGGATAAATAGCCATGTGGGACCATGCTACAAGTGGGGAGGGAAAGGGGGTGAAACCACTCCCTTATGTCTCTTCCATCACTAGGACTGCACGCACACAAGAGGCAGAAGCAGCAATCTCAACCCTTTCCTCCTGTAGACTCTTGACTTGTTGTCCCAGCAACCTGATATGCCATAAAGGCATATGAGACCAAAGCTGCCAGGAAAAGCAGGGCACTGCTATGCCAAGATGAACCAAAGAGTCCAGGGCTCTGGACTCTTTATCTTGGTGAACTGTACAAACTTTGGGAGCTGTCAGGCAGAGACAGGTTGTTTACATTCCCCTGACTTCGAGGTGGAAAAGTTGGAAATAGGGAGTAAATGAGCCTCCCTCACACCCTTAATGAAGCACTCCAATCAGACACATGGAACTGACAGCAAAACACCTTAACTCCATCAGCAGTCAAGAGTCCATTCATAGAACTCTGACCAACCCTCTTAGCATATCTGAAGAATCCTCTAGCCTCATCCAGCATGCTGAATAGATTAAGCCAAGACACCTCCTGTCTTCTCCCTCCATTCCTGGGAACACCTCCCAAACATCTATGAGGACTGAGCCCCAGTCTTATACCAGTAGAATAACTGAAATCACTAGGTTAGGTCAGTAAACTAAAAAAAATCAAAAAAATTATAAAGCTTTATTAATAGATAGTTCAAAAGAGATTAAAATACAAGTTACATAGTCAAATAGGCAAGCTGGCAGAATAAAATAATAAATCTAGCTGGCTGATACTTACTAAGCTGTTACATAGTTGCTGTTTTTAATAGCTATGATGTTGTTCCAAGTGACAGAGAGACATTCTGAAATTGAAGTATAGAGAAAGAGTGACTACCATACTGCTTAGCCAAACATATGGAAAAGTGACCCCAGGTCAGATGACCCACAGCTCCCAATCAGGGTGGATTCTTGGGAGAAGTCGCTGGATGGTTCTAGTCAGTCTAAGCTGGAATGAAGTTCTCAGGAGAAAACAGTGATCTCACCCCCTCCCATCTTCCCACAGATGTACTGGTTCAACTAATTAAGATGGCATGAGCAACTGACCTTGAGGACTAGGCCGTTACATTAACAAGCTGCAGGTGTTATTTGTGAGGCCCGTGTCAGCTAGGCCCTTGGAAATGTACTGAGTGCTGAGCCTTAAACACACAAAATGGATTATGTTAAAGTAGCAAAGAACAAAATGGTTCTTCTGTCTTCACAACATCTTCACACATCTGAAAATCTACACTATATACCAGTACTTAATCAGGAAAACTAAGGTATTCTTCCATGTTGCCATTACCTCATGCCCTTTCATACTTTAATATCTCAGCCACTGGAGAAGTAATTAAGCCTTTTGTCCTTGGCAAAGCCCGTTGTTTTTGGCAGTTACCTCATGCAGCCTCAGGGCTCATTTTTCCTATAAGAAGTGGCCTTTTCACCATTCAAACACATGCATGTTTTGATTGGATCTGAGACCTACCCCTTACTTGCATGTAATGTTCTTTTATTACCAAGAGATGCTGGTCTATTTCTCGGTTGCTCAGAACTGCTGTCATTTGGATGTCACATTCTTCTACATAGGTAAATATCACCCTCAACCCCTCACATCCTTGTATCTACCCCCTCTTCCCTTCTATTTCTTATGCTCTTGTGTGTATTGGGTGTGCGATTTTGTTGCCGTGTGTGTATTTCAACTATTTTCAATAAAAACCATAAAACCTAGAAACAACGCTTCTTTATTTAAGAGTTTTCTAAGAAGGCTCGTCCCCATAAAAGCTGGTAAAAAGATCTTGTACCCTTCCCTCTTGCTAAACTTAGTCTCCAGAATGCTAATTCCCCCATTTAAAAATGGAGACTGTCTAATAGGGGTAACAGACTTATGTGGCTTTTATTCCATGTGAGTCCTGCAACCCCACAAATAAATTTGCCTAGGGTCAAAAATGGCTGCTGGGGGGAGGGGAGAACCAGGAAGATCCACGGCTATCAGACCTTTCTGCTGACAGATCATGGGATGTAACCCACTGGATTAGATTGAATTATGAAGACACCTTGCAGCCACCAGGTAGTGTTCCAGAGCAGGTAGAGGGAATGGTCAGGGTGGGAGGTTTCAATAGGCTGGGGAAAGGTAGTCCTTCCATACCCTCCCTTCAGAAGATTACACACAGGCACGTTGGATGGCACAGTCCCACTTTATTCATTCATGTCTTGCCTTCAAGAGTCCTCCCACACAGGGAAGTTGCAACTGGCCGCCTGATTTCCTCAACTGGTCTCCACCTATATCACCACCTATTTCTTCCTCCTGCTCTCACTTCTTGGTGTGTTCACAGGTCAAGAAAATTTCCTGGGCATACTCTGAATGGAAATCATAGCTATTTCCTACTATTATAAAGAAACAAGACAGCCATCATCACCATTTCTGAAATCTTCATGTAGAAGGGGATGACTAAGTTAAAGGAAAAAAACATTGCTAATACTATTATTTTATCTATCAAACTTAATATGGGAAACAACTCAAAAGAAGAACTGATATTTATGGAGATGTTTTGAATTGGCTTGCTGGAAAACGAAAGCATTTACTAGGCCATGTAGCAAAGAATACAACAGGTTTTTGAGGAGCAATTAAATAAAATACTTGAATGTTCAAATCAATTATTCTAGATTGCAGAATGCACCTCACACTAAGTGGGCAAAAATTAATAGCTATTCATAAATATTCAGGTTGACCAACTACAAATTATCTTCAAGGACTAGAAAGTACTAGGTAGAACCAGGTAATAAATGGTCCTACACAATGTGCAGGTCGCACTCTTGATCTAGTATTTTGTTCTGGGCAGGAGGAACACGATCTGAAGGTGGAAGAACAAAGTTTCTTACAGGGATACCAAGACTCTGCAGGGGTGGGGAGTCTATTAATATGACCAACTTCCAGTGCCAGATTGATCCAAATGGCCTTCTGATGGCTCCAGGGGATTTTCCTGTTGATACGGTTGGCGTTCCTGTCAATGCCCTGTTTGACCTCTGGAATGAGGAAATACCCCGGGCAGGTGACACAATTGCTCCCAGGTGCCCTCTCTCAGGTGTTAAGATCCCTGGTGCTCCCTTGACTTACTGAGGGGCTGTGAGTGATGAAAAGATAAGAGAACAGTAGAGGAAGACTTGGACTGAATCCAATAGGAATGGGCAAAAGCTCACTTTAAAGCTGTGAGACTCTTCCCCTAATGGCCCCACTTGTCACCCATCTGCTGTGGCATCACTTATGCCCTGGGAGGCATTTCAGGCCTTGGAATGTGTAAAGGAGAAGGTTTAAATACACCCAAGTCCTACTTTTCCCTGGTGAGATGACCCACCACACCTGGAGGCCTCCAGTTAGCTTCTTCCTTGCTACAAAGCTGCTCTCCCCTCAGAGGCAGGACAGAAACTGAAACCAGCAAGGCGATTCCCACCAAGGAGACAGGAAATGAAGATTGGTCCTGCCTCCCCAGGTGTGCAATGAGAATCACTCACAGCTTCCAAGATGCCTTTCCCTCAGAGTGAGAATTGTGAAGAGACTGGAAGTTCTAAATTTAAATAAACACAAGGATGAAACTTGTTCAACTCACTGAGTTCCAGACTTGTGGTAAAAAAAATTATCTTTATTTAAACATTTTATGTTACCTTTCCACCCAATTAGGGTTCCCAAGTTCATGAACATGAAAACATCTGAACAATTAAAAACATTTAAAATAAAATAATTAAATAAAAACACATAAACATATAACACTAGAATCAGAGAGGAGGCCAATAACCACTACTGGGGTATGTGCCAAACGAAACAAAAAAGTCTTCATCCACTGGCAGAAGACACCAATAGAGAAAGACAAACAAATCTCCCTGGGGAATGAGTTCTATAGTTTTGGTACGACTGAGAAAGCCCTTTCTCTGGTCACCACCCATCTAGCCTGATGGCAGGGGCAACCAATGCAGGGCCTCTGAAGATGACCAGAGTGAACAGGTAGGTTCATATGGGAGAAGGCAGTCCTTAAGATTTGCTTGTCCCAGACCACACAGGGCTTTAAAGGTCAATACCTGCACCATGAACGAAGCCAAGAAGCAAATTGGAAGCCAGTGTAGATGGAACAAAACTGGAGTGATAAGGCCATCAAAAGGTGGTGGTTCCAAGATGAGTAGGTTGGGGAGAGAGAGCTATATAGTAGCAAGGGGGGGAGAGAAGGCTATGGCCACCTCTGCACCATGTCAAGACAAGGGGAACTAAGGCAGAGGCAAGGATGGAGGTGGAGGCAGCAGGTAGGTGAGGGGACATGGAGAAGAAGAGGTTACAGTGATGAGAGGGTGAGAAAGTAGGTAGCAGCCAGGCCCTCTCAGAGGTCCAGAGAGTTTCATTATATATACTATTTTTAAGGCACCTATTTAATATGACAAAATCTGTATTAGTTAACAAAAAAACTGGGCAGCACTGGGCCAGATGGACCAGTAGATCAGATATATACCCACACAGCTCAAAATACTATATACAATGTTACATTCTTGATGCCAGTTTTCCATTTAATTAGGTAGTGTCTAATTTATGAATTGTATGTATTAAATGTCTAAAATAGCCTCATATTAACAAGCACAATGACTGCTTCTGAAATACTGTGGTATTAAAATAAACTCCCTTCCCTACAATATATGTAATTGTTTAAAAAAACAAAGCTGCATGAAACAAACAAGTTGCCAGCGGCAACCTCACTAGTCGCACTATACATGTATTCTAAGGCAATGAATTCTATATGTCTGAGTGGCTCCTTTTGTAAGGTAGAAAATTAAAATGCTTCACTGGCAAATAGCCTAGTAAAATAGGGCAAATCTGTATAGAAGTCAATAGGCAGCTCAACAGTAAAAGATAGCCTTAAGCAATTTTACATTCAAGAGCAACCTACATATGACAAGTTCCATTAATTTCAAATGGGGAGAGAACAGACAAGAGCACACATGATGATAATACATTAGTTTAAAGAGCACTGGAAATGGAGGGGGACTCTGTTATTTCTCTAAAGTTAAAGCTAGCAGTGCTACAAAATACAGATTCAGCCACCACATAATCAGGGATTAGGTATCATTTTCATTCACAAATCTATCACAAATAAATATGAAGCCATTAAACTATCAGATTTCTAAGTCTAAACAGACTGCAAGACAGTTGTGTATTCTCTTACCATCTGTTCACTGAAGGTGCTTAATGACTAAAATGAGTCCTTTTTTCCACTGAATTTTAATTTTTAGAATATAGTTTAAATACTGTTAACAAATACAGACTATATAACCAAATGATAAGTGGTTCAGTTTAATTTCATAATTCTTTCAGGACCATCACATAAACTACATTTACAGACCCATCCTAAACCCTTGACCAGTTTCAGGATGGCAACTAAACCCTACACCAGCATATGTTGGAGATATGCCAGCAGCAAGCCCCACTGGCACTGTGCCAGAATAATTCCCATGCTGGCACGTACCGGTAACTGGGCAACATCATGAGCCTACTGTGGGTGGAGAGGGATCAAGCTCCTCCAACCTTAGACATGCCACTGATGCTTGCGTCACCAAAAACCCAGGCATATCCCCAAAACATTCTACAGAGGCCCATGCAAAACATGTCCCCACCACCTTCTAAACCCCACCACCACCAGCATGGTTCACAATGCCAACTAAGGAGGTTACGCATGGGGATTTCACCCTGCATGGACATCAGGAAGCTGGCTCCCATTTTCCTCTTTCTCTAGAGAAAATATGCCATATTTTCACCAGTTTAAAAGGAAATCGCAGGGTGGCTTTAGGATGAGCATCTGTCTGTCTACTCCCCCACAGCCACTATAGTGAGAGAGTGGCACTAAGTTCTACTTTCAATATGGTGCACTGCGCTGCAAGAACCATATAAAATTTGATACTAACTTTTTCCCCCT
This sequence comes from Euleptes europaea, assembly GCF_029931775.1. Lineage (NCBI taxonomy): Eukaryota > Metazoa > Chordata > Lepidosauria > Squamata > Sphaerodactylidae > Euleptes > Euleptes europaea. The sequence continues at coordinate 68,579,223 of NC_079318.1, forward strand.
TCATTCTTCTACTGTTCAGGAACCCCAAATGTACATTCAAACATTGAAAAAACTGACAGAAGAAAATAATTGCACAGTATTTGTATGCTTGACTACATTAAAGACACTGAAACCTGACTTGGCAAAGCCATCTGTACCCTCGCAACAAAATACAGAGGTGTAATATAATTCATTCCCCACTCAAAGGATGAGTGTATGGTTTGATCCTCTTAAAGTAAAAGAAAAAGTAATGCCAGTACTGCTAGTGGTCTATTAATACTCACTTAGAAGAGTTTGTCTCCCCCCACCCCCGCATTAATTATTCCCTATATAGCCAGCCCTTCAAGTGAATACTTACCTGGAAGAAAGAGGGACACATTTTGCAGCTAATTAACCTGTTGTGGGTTACAAACGATAGGGATAGATTCAGTAATCCACAAATGCTGCAGTGGGGAGGTGAAAGGGGTGAAGTTGTTCTTCTCCCTCTTCTATCTGCAGAGCTACGCTAACAAAAGAGTCATGAATTGTGATTTTGCCCCCTTCCCGTTGCAGTCTCCCAAACTACATAGCTGTTAGTCCACATATGAGCCAGCATGGTATAGTGGTTAACAGCAGTAGACTCTAATCTGGAGAACCAAGTTTGATTCCCCACTCCTCCACATGAGCTGCATATGTTAATCTGGTGAATTGGGTTGGTTTCCCCACTCCTACACATGAAGCCAGGTGGGTGACCTTGGGCTAGTCACAGCTCTCTTAGAGCTCTCTCAGCCCCACCTACCTCTCAGGGTGTCTATTGTGGGGAATGGAAGGTGATCACAAGCCAGTCTGATTCTTCCTTAAGTGGCAAAGAAAGTCGGCGTATAAAAACCGACTCTTCTTCTACGGGTCCCATGGCAGCTGGAGTATACTTTCCCAGGGCTGGAAAGAACTGCTGAGGGTAGAGGAACATGAAACTGATCTGTGACCACCATTGTCTTCCCTTGACAAATCACTGAATTCAGCCTCTAATGGGGCACACAAAGAATGTGTTTGTTGGGCCATGTGAAAGGCTGTATAAACTGATGCTCTGAAGCCCTTCTCAAATCAAGCACTCTTATCTTGCTTCATGAGCATTTTTACTGGTTCTAAATATGAAAGTATCTATAACAGTGAACCATATAACAGAAGGCAGTTAGATTAATTTTAAAGGTGAGACATGGAACTAAGATAAAGCACTTCCTCTGTTAAACATTATGGTAGTATAAGCAGGGGACCTGCAAAGACTTGCAGGGAGACATCTCATTTTTCCCTTCCCCACTATTTCCTCTTTCCATTTCCTGAAAGTCCCATAGCTTCCCCCTTTGCTATGCCCATCTTTTCTCCCCACCCACTAGCTAGCCTACCTTTATTCCCCCCCCCCATCCTCAGTTTTTTTCTTCTTCTTGCCAATCTCTCCTTGGGAAAATTTTGTGCAATGTCAGCTGCCTGGCTGGGCCCAGTTGTGCAGTGGGGAACCTGCAACGACTTGTGTCACTTCCCTCTGTATTCTTCTCCCCACATTTTTCCTCCTCCTGGCAACCTCCATGTTTTCACCTTTCCATGCTTCCTTTTCTCCTTTCCCACCACTCACCTTTTGTCTGCCTCCCCCATATTCAGCTATATTTATTATTTAATCACATCATTTATACCCCGCCTTTCTCCATAATGGGGACCCAAAACAGTTTACAGCCTTCTCCTTTCCTCCATTTTATCCTCATAACATTCCTATTAAGCAGTTTAGGCTAACAATGTGTAACTGGTCCAAGGTCACCCAATTAATTTCCAAGGCACAATGGGGATTTGAACCTGAGCCTCCCAGATCCTAGTCTAAAACCACTACACCACACTGGCTTTTGTTGAGTGGCTGCTGCTGAGTAGTAGCAAGCAGTCAGTCCTGGGTTAGTCATGCAAGTTGTGTGGTATCAAGTTCTCCCTCAAATGCCAAATCAGCCCTGGAAAGGGTCCTGACCCCTCCCCCTCCCTTTTTCTGACAGAAACCAAGATTGAAGGCTGGCAATATTGTCGTGGCAGCCTAGCAACCCCTACAACATGCTTAAGAATGCACTCATTTCTTAAAGTTACAGGTGCTGCTTCTATTTTAGGCAGATTAGCCATCCCAAAAAGTTTTTTTTTTAAGATTTCAGATTTTTCTCCAAACCTAGAGTTTTTGTAGGTTTGTAAAAACATCTGTCTTGTCTGTACATGGCTCCAGTCCGTGGATAAAGTATCCACAGATTTGGCCATGTTGAGAACGTTACGTGCCAAAACATGCCAATATATGTGGAAAAATATGCGTGGTAGTAAATTTTGTATCCTAGTTTGTTCACCCATGCTTTCCTACATGGACAATCCTCTGCTCATAATGCTAAAGCTGAAAATAAATATAGCATCATCCTTCAGTATCTGTTAGCACTGAGGGAAATTTGTGAGCAGATACAGAGCTTTGGCACATGTTCACACTGATGTATTAAGGACGTGTGCCAAGTTTCTCATTCACAGTTACGCTTGAACGGGTGATATTATCTTCCCTTAAGCAACTGTTCATGGTATAAGCTGGCTCACTACGAAGCTCAACTTGCAAAAGTATCCCTCAATTTAGCACATACAAGAAGAAAGCTTGTATACACTTCCACAAACAATACAACAAACCCAAAAGGCTCTAAATGTTTTTACAGTTCTTGGGCTGCACAGGCATTTTAATAGAGAAAATAAAAAGGAAATCCCTTTCCTGTAACAAAAAAGGACAAATAAAACTAAAACAGCAAGGTAAATAATTCTGTTCAACTAGTGAATGCTTCCTTTCATTACATAAAGTGAAGGGTCCTATTGAGGCACATCTGCCAGGTGCTTCCTGTGATCCTGGTCCAAAATCTCAGTATTAAACTAGACATACAGGAAGTATCCCACAAAAAATGTCATACAGGACAGGATTGACTCCACTTACACATGTGCTGCCCATGACTCCCATAACAGCAACATAGATAAATGGGAAATCACATAGCGCCAAGGCCACATGATGACTATTCAGCATATATTAGGGACCAGATATACGAAAGGAGCATATCATATCTTTGTATTAACTTGAATCCATACTCCTACACAAACAAGGTGGCCCAGCACTTACTATTTGTATGTATCTTATTCCTAATATTAACTTGGTAACTAAAAGGTATTACAACAGTATATATGATGACAGCCATGAACTACTCAGGATAAGTTCTTATGTTCTTAAGGAACTTGCTCAATAAAAATACGAGGGCGAAGGAACAACTGGGGCAAGGGAAATGATACTTTAATACGTTTTGGGGTTACAAAACTTAAAGTATCACTTCCCTTGCTCCAATTGTTTCTTCGCATTTGTTTTGCTTTGGTGCGCCCCCCCATTTTCTTCAATAAAAGTACAACGAACAGAAAATGAACTTAAAGATACCAGTCCAAAATGGGGGGGGGGCAAATACAGGGGGGAAATCCAAGGACTTAAAGTACTAGATGCCAAAGTTATCTTATGAGCAAGCAAAATAATTAAATATGATCCTAGAGATGCCAGTATCAAAAATGGCTAAGATTAAAAGAGGGAAAAGCACATGTTTGAATCCCAAGACAGAAATGTTACTCCAGGAAGCATTTAACATTAATTGAAACAGCTGTCTCCTCAGAGCAGCCCCAAATACAAGAACAGCTTTGCTATTGTTTCCTTTCAGTTTGACCACTACATGTATGCCTTCTATAATATACAAACTTGTATTATTCAGTATGCTAAAACAAAATAAACATGTGTTCTGTCAGCCATCCCAGGAGCAAATCCCTGCCAAGTGGACACAATGGCTCACTAACAACATTTTCAGACAACATAGCTCCGAGCTGTATTTGGGTATTTTAAAAATATGCCTTTTTTTGGCTTTTGAGAAAGATATTTTATTTAAAATATTTATATACCACCTCATAGCAACAAATAGTCACATGAAATAATTTTCTGTGTACAAAGACTTTAATGTTTGCTGCATTTTTAAAGACTGCTTCCTAAATCTTAATGGAACAAAATATAAATTTGAAATACGGAGTTAAAACTAATACAAATACCTTTTGCCCAGAAACCATAAGGACAAATATGATTTAACCACTTTTTATTGTCAAGCATTTTCCTCTGGAAGCATTAGGACTAATCCAGATGCAACAGCCACAGTTCCATGTGTTTCAGTATGGAACTTTACCAATTATGCAGGGGATTGGAGTGGTTTTTGCAGCAAAGGAACCACATTGGTGGAGTCACGTACCTTCCCTCCCACGTGCACTGTGCCTTCCTGCAGCTTCACTCTTGGAAAATTCTCTCGTCAAGTATATATACCAAAAGTCACATTGGCTGAGTGAAAAGCACTTAGGGAGAGAAGAGCTGGAGAGAAATAGCAGTGTGAGTGGGGAAGAGTCAACACACATCACACACAGATCCCACATCCATTCTTTCTTCACAACTGGGGCGGATTAAATATTTAAGCACTGGAACTGCCACAGTCGTATCTAGTTTGGCCTAGTCTACTTCTCATTTTGGCCTTCTCCGTAGCGCCACCAAAATTCTGGAGCTGTCTGCCCAGGGAGATTCACCTGTCCTGTTCTGTGGCCATTGTCCACCAGCAAGTGAAAACTTCTTTGTTTCACTTGGCATTCCCTCAGGGATCCTTCCTTCCTCTTCAATGTTTTAATTATTGTTTTTATCTTTCGTACTTATTTTAAGATCTGGTTTTTAATTGCTTTAAGGATGTATCTGTGTATTGGTTTTAATGGCTTTTAAGATGAAATTTTAATTTGTATGCTTTAATTTATTAGCCGCCTTGGCAGACCTATGAGGAAAAAGGTGGGGCAAATATCTTGTTATAAATTAATCTGTTGGTGGCAGCTTCCAAGCATTGAATCCAGTGATCCATTAGCAGGAGGCACACAGTGCTGAAAGTCATGGATCTTCCCCACTTTCTGAACTCCCTAGCAGTCCTTTCTGCAATCAGAGCTGTGGGAAGGAAAAAGAGGATGAAATTGCTCTTTCTGCTGTCCCATCAGCTCAGTTCTGCTGACTGAAGAGGAAGGTGAGAGCGCTTTTTTCTTTGTACATATTTGGCAGATACCCCAAATGCCACAGCACCTTGCTGTAGCATGTAACTTCTGATGCCCAACATCTACCCTTTTCCTAGATGCTACTGTTCAACCTACAGAACAGCTGTTCTCTACATATGGCTAAACTTAACCTCCCAGTCCTCAGGCCTTCTTTGCCACTGGCCAACATACATTCACACTCTTCTCCCTTGGCTGCAAATGCTGACAATTTGCCAATTTCACTCTCCTGGGTAACTGCACAGATAAATGAAAAATGGTTGATAAACAGATGTAGAAGAATGCAGTTTTACTATCTGGCAGGTCAACTCCTTTGCCTTCCTCTTAAGGGAATTGCTTCCTAGCCTTGGATTCTTCATAGCCTTGGATATATGTAGTGTTATAGGGGTGTCACAGGCCGCACAGGAGACACGAAACAACCTAGTAAGCCTTTGGCCTTGTTTTTCAGTTTTAAAGTATGCTGTTTTTTGGATTGTACCCTGAGTTTCAACTCTGTAATCTTTAAGATGCTAACCACTTTAGCCATCCACCTAGCTACCATTACCTTGTCTGCAAACTAAAAAAGAAGGAATCCATTTTAACAGTATACACATGTCAAAGAAGATGGCTGTATTAAAAATGTTGTAATTTCAGTTCAGTATAAAAGGGGTTAAGAATCACAGCCAAAAGAACAGCTGAAGCCTATTAGTTTTCTGTCCTATACCATAAAAGCAAGCCACCAACACCAAGCAGATGTTGGTTACTCTGACAGAACTTTTAAAATCAAATGCTCTGGTCTGTATTATAATTAGCAAGATGGCATTTGCACTGAGTAAGGGAAAGCAGCAAGATCTTTGTGTTATTGAGTATAATATTGACCCTCCTATGTTAGTAAGGTCTAGGTGTTATTTTCCCATAACACTCAAGCATAGGCAGTTTACTTAATGATGTGTGTCTGCAGAAAGATTAGACACATTGCTCTTGAGTGAGAGCTCCACTGGTTAATGTTTGTCCAGACAGCAAAAAAAGACTTTGCCTCAAGCTTTCAGTTTTAAAAAGTAAGCAAATACGACACAATTACAAATATTGTTTTTTATAAGTATTAAACTGTTTCCCATGCATGTAGGTGTTAAGTACCATCAAGTCGCTTCTGACTTATGGAGACCCTATGAATTAATGACCTCCAAAACATCCTACTATTAACAACCTTGCTCAGGTCTTGCAAACTGAGGACTGTGGTTTCCTTGATTGAGTCAATCCATTTCATGCTGGGTCTTCCTCTTTTCCTGCTTTCTTCAACCCTTCCTAGCATTATTGTCTTTTCCAGTGACTCTTGTCTTCTCATAATGTGACCAAAGTATGATAACCTCAGTTTAGTCATTTTAGCTTCTAGGGAGAGTTCATACTTTATTTCATCTAGAACCCACTTATCTGTCTTTTTGGCAGTCTATGGTATCGGTAAAACTCTCCTCCCACGCCACATCTTATACATCTAGTACTCCCACATTAGACACCTTACTAAAGGCATCCTATATTTAACTGACTTCACCTGCACTTGTCTAGGAACTGGACATTTAAACCTAGGAAACTAGGCCTATCTATAAGAATACAAGTACTACCACCGCAGTGGTTACTGAGAACTTCCCAATTTGCACTTAATACTGAATCTAGCCAAAACCCTTCATCCATGGGTGGCTGGATAGAGCAAACATGACTGGAGGAAAACTTGCACTGTATAACAGAGCTGATTTGTAAAGTGAATCGCTCGAGGATTGCTAACTATGGATAGGAGACCAACAGCACAGTACATAAAGTTCAATCTTTCAAGTCCAGATAAAGCTAGGAGACCTGTCCTATTGGACTGGCTTTGTTCACTAAGTCTGGAAAGCTTTTGTTGAATTCCAGAGAAAGATAATATATTTACTTCTAGGAGTCTATTCATGATAGTGAAGTAAGACTCTGCATAGGACTCATAATTCCCTGTCAACCTTCACTTGATAATCCCACAAGACTAGCTTCCATCCATGATCTGATGTAAATATGGAAAAAGCTATTGGCTTGGCTAACCACAAACAACAAGTTGCTATGAACTTATCAGAAGTTGTCTTCAAACACTGAAGGGCTGCACAAATCACTGGATATTGTGCTGTTGTTGAGTTAGATCGTTCACAACTGGACTTTCCTATGTGGACAAAACAATCCAGCTGCAAATAATTACTCCAGCACAATAGAGGAACATGCGTGGATGAAACCAAGATGTAACATCAGCTACAAATGTAGTTCTGCTGTATGGAACCTGGGTTCAATTAATGAAGCTTCTTATGTGCATAACATGTGAGTTTTTCATTTCAATGCTGCAAAACAGGAACTTCACCAGAAACTATTTGATGAGGTTGTCTTATTTATTTATATCCTACTTTTCTCCCTAGGAGGGACTCAGAGCTGCTTCTCATATAGTCCTTCCCTCCACCACTTCATCCTCACGGCAACCACCTTGTGAGGTTAGGCCAAGAGATGTGATGGGCCCCAGGGTTACTCAGTGAGCTTCTGTGGCACAGTGACAATTTAAATCCAGTCATCCCAAGTCCTAGACTGACAATCTAACCACTGCCATGTCAGCTCTCACTTCTCATATAATTATGGTCCTACTGATACAGCTGACAAGACATACCTGTATTGTTCATATTTCCACCCTACCATTCCTCCAAGGAGAACAACCTTACAACCCAAAGAAAAAGTAGGCTGGGAGATGGACATTAAATTTTCTCCCCCAGCAAACATAAACAGTTGTCATTGAAGAGTCAGTGGCAGTGATTTGGGAGTTCACCTGTTGGGGTACTCAGTTGGTTCTTTCTCCTATGTCTGTTTAATACTACATATATCAGCCTGCTTAATGAGGTTTTCCATAGCTTTGAGATTGAGCATCTCAATACTCTGATGACAACCAGGCACTATATTTGGTTAACCCTCCAGAAGCTACTGGCTCTTTACAAGGTTGCTGTCTGGATGCGGTGGTCAGGAGGCAAAGGGGGAACAAGCTGAATCTATGCAAGATGAAGGTGATGCTGGTTTGAAAAGCTTGATTGTGTAGAAAAAATTATAGTACCAACTTTGGATGGGGCAGTTTTATCTGTGCAAAATTAAGTGAAGAGATTAGGAGTACTTTTCGACTTGGCTGTTTTCAGTTACATTTGGTTTGAATGTTAGTTTTTCTTCTAGACTTATCAGATCTGGTTACGTTGATCTATGCTACTGTGACTACAATGCCAGATTACTATAATGCCCAATAAGTAGGGCTTCCCTTAAAATAAGCCTAGATTCTAGTTTTGACTTTCAATTTAAGATTCTGTTTTTGACATTTACAGACCTTCATGGCCTGGAACTACATATCTGAAGGCTTGTCTCTCCCCATATGAAACCACATGCAACTCCATTCCCCCCCCAGTATCTGTTCTCTCTCACAGGGATACCCAGACTACAGTGACTGTTCCGGGACATTTTCAGTGGTGTGTATATGTGTGTGTGTGTGTGTGTGTGTGTGTATATATATATACACACACACACACACATACACACACACACACACACACACACAAGAGGCTGCCTTACACTGAGTCAGACCACTGCTTCATCAGTATTTCACAGGGCCTCACGTAGAGGTCTTTCACATCACCTACTACCGGATTCTTTAAATTGGAGGCAAGGATTGAATCTGCATGCCAAGCAGATGTTCTATCACTGAGCCATGGCCCCCTCCCCACTGTTCTTTCAAGAGGATTTTTGCTGATTGTGTGATACCTATGTGAAATATAGGTTTGGATCCGTCTGCTGTTTTATGGATGATACTCCGAAATTTCTTCTGAAATAACGATTTATGAGATTTTACTATTTTAATGTTATATGTGCTGTTATGTACTCTTATAAACAGCTTTGGGACCACTGCATGAGGAACAGCTGTCTCTTTTTCTTATGTCAAAACCCCATGCTGCTTTTGACTGGTTGATGCAGAAACTACTTCTGCCCAAACCTCAGGGTGGGAGGGATCTGTCAAAACTATGAAAGTAAAACAAAACCCTTTAGATTAAATAAAATTATATGGTGAAATAGTTATTAATTAAAATTCATTATCTTCAGCTAAACTACAGTAAGCTTTGCAAATAATTATTAATGGGCAATTCATATGTGCAAATAATTATTAATTCATCCCCATGTCTCCTACGGCTGCTTCTCTTGCTATTTCAGCATCTTCCTCTCCTCTCTAAACCAGAAGACCATGAAATGTTTTCTAGGCATGCTGTACCAACAGACCCAACCAGTCTACGATTCCAGACCAAACCATTAATCAAACACCGCCAGAATCCTACCCCCACATCTAAGCATTCTGAAAGGCAACTGAATCTGCAAGTATCCCAAGACACATCCTAATTGCTCATAATTCCTGCAAAGTTCATCAGCCATAGTAATCATGATAAAACAGACCACAAAGCAAGTAAAACACCCTCCTCACAGCACCTGAAGTATAAGGCAATAATAAAAAACAAACAAAACACAAGTGAAAGAACTGCATTTGTACAATTTCATTAATAGACTCTGCATGTCTTCCATAACTCTTAAATAGCAATATTCTCTGAAGCTAGTTTCAATAGGGCGGATCCAACCGCCCTACAAGTGGCCTTCATCCAATTTAGGTAGCTCTTTCTCCAATGGAAAAGCTCCTTAAGTTGGAGGATGGGCTTTCTTAGGCTGGAGGAAGGTTTCCAACGTTGCTAAGTAGAATGGTAGGATAGGGACAGGATCCACCTCCAATATCAGTTACAAACATGTCCATTGCTAAACTCAAACATCTTTATTGAGCCTTCAAATGTCCTTAAGTCAGAAGTGTTAATGTCAAATCCTTCCTACCAGCAACATTTTGTTGTGGTACATCTCACAAATGGAAATTATCATGTATGAATAGACATGTATTGAGCCATAACAGACTGCAAGCAGTGATTCTTGGGTGACAGTACAACACAAGAGATTACACAAAATTATCAGATCAAAACTTAAAGCTTTCATATCAGAGAGTCTTGCCTACAAGTTTAAAGTAATCCAACACTACACACACACCCTTTCAAAAAGTATGAGTATCCCACTTGTTGTGGCAATGTTTATCCTAATGGAGCCAACACACTGCTTCAAACAGTACCTTCTTGTTAGAGTAAAAGTTATTTTCCACAGTTTACTACTTAAAATGCTCAGCTTATCTAGATGTTTTCCAATGGTACAACATGTGATTTTTTCATACAATATCACTGAGAGTCCAATATGCTCACCCATGATTTAAGTATTAGCTTTGCCATGTGAATACAGATCAGGGACATACTAGTGTTTGTAGTGATTACTATCAAATTATGCCATTTGAAACAAAATCAATACTATAATTCCCCAGTAGACAGGTCTGAAAACAGTAATATCCATTTGTTTTGAGATATTTGAAATTTATTACAGCACAAAATAGGTCAACTTAGACTACAGTTGGAGTGAATTATCTTGGAAATAGATGCAGATAGGACCAGACTGTAATTGCACTTTGACGTAAGCCAGTCCCGTTGATCAACAATATTGAAGTTACCCCATTGTACATAAAGACTGACAGTCTGTTTCTTCAACAACAAACAACAACACCATTCAAATGTATATTTAGTTTAACACCAACTATAAAGTGGTCCTCCTGAGTTAGGTAGGAACTAAAAATTGACTAAGCATGTACAGTCTAGATTAAACAGCTTTTTGCCCAACAACAAAGGTCTGTTTCTTCTGTCTAGTATTTCAGGACTCTCCACTTTGCTTAGTATTATGAAGACATACAACTCCCTCAGAAAAACAGCAGCCAGTTTCTATGCTATAGTACTTTAAATTGTAGCAACACATCAAGCTCTGTTCCTATGCAATTTGAAAATCTGGTCACAACCGTTAATGCATTCTTAGACCAATCACTAGTTAACAGCATCCCCTAAGAAACTAAAATACAGAGCAAAATAACTTACATTTGCAGCATGACTTCATTCAAGAAAACTCCATCCACAAGCGCAACATATTCCTCCAAGTTGGTTCCGTTTCCTCCAGCTAACGGCCCAAACGTCTTAACCTACAACATAATTAGCATCAGGATCATGACTCCATTTCAGTTCTTACAGCACGAAATGTTATCCTTTTAAAAAGAATCAGCCACGGAGTGAAGAATAAATGCTTACCCAGGTGACAAGAGGACTGGACATGAACAGCTCCAACAGAGGAGTGAATATTTCGTTTTCCATGCTTTATAATTAAGAGGTGTTTTTTTTTAAAAAAAAAATCAGGAACTACCGTATAAGAGACAAAATGGGGTGATTCAGTTCCTTTCGTTGTAGTAATTCCGTGAAATGCTCCACGATTTCAAGAAAAACATATATCCAAGGCAGTTCGCCAGTAAAATTTAAAAAGTAGGAAGGGTATTGGCCAAAAGAGCTTTCTCTTCCTGGTCCAGAAAGGGAACGATCAAGAGGCGGTCGACATTCATTTCTGGTGGGGTTTTTTTTTTCTTTTCCTTCCTTCCACCAAATGTCTCCGAATGACTCTTTCTTCTTCCTCTCTCCGTGCCGAAGAGGAAGGGAGAGGAGAAAGAAAGGAGGGACCCTACCAAGATCCTACATCAGCCGCGCGCGCAAGCATGCACTCCCCACCCCGCCTCGGGCTGCAGCACCAGCAAGCCAGCAGCGAGCGTGCTCCAGGGGGGAGAAACGCCAGGGAAACTCTCCTAAGCTAATTACCCCGGATCCAGCAAGAGCGGGCGATCGCCAGGGAGGGGGGCAGCGGCATTCTCCCCCTCCGGCCCCCAACAAGCCTCCCTCCCTCACTCACATGCACAACCCATTCACCCAAAGCCAAGCGCAGGGGGAGGGGGGAATCACTCCTCCTTTCACCGAGCTAGCCCTGATTTTTCTACCCCCCCCCGCAGGCAAGGGGAGCCCTGGCAACCTTGCCCACCTTCCCAGGAAACCGGGGCTGGCGCTCTCGGGAACAGCCCCTAGATATCTAGAGGTGCCTCCCTCATTTGTCTTCTTCAAAGGAAGCTCAACGGCTGCCAGCAGGACCCCACCCCGTTGCTTAGTCCTCAGACCTCGTCCTTCGTAACCTCCCCCCAGCCGCCTCAGCCTCTCCCTCCCCTAGTTTCCCCTCACCCAGCCAACCTCCTTCCTCCCCACATGCCCCCTCTTTCTGGTTCTCCTCGCAAACCGGCGCCTCGGTTAGAGCAGCCGGCCACACACCCCCTCCTCCCTCCCTCCCTCCCACCCACCCTCCCAAGGGACTAATTCTCCCCTCGCTGGAGAATTAGGGGGCGAATTCTCCCCCCCCCCCACAGTCTCCTCTGCCTCTTTTCTCCCTCTAACGGCCACGGAGCTTCAAGAGAGCCGCATCGCGCGCGCACTCCTTGCCGTTCTCCAAAGGGGGAAGCGGCGAGATCCCTCCGCAACGCGGCGTTCGGGGAGACAGGGGAGGCCCTGTTGCAGCCGCGCGGTTTTGGTCTTTATCCGTCCGCCGCTGGACTGGTTCGGAGGAATTAAGGGGAAGCGACGGAGGGGAGGGGGGAGGGTGGAACCGCTGCATGGCGCGCTCGCGCACACGAGCCAGCTGCAATAACGGGAGGCGGGAGCGCGCCGCAGAGTACATTATGGAAAGCCACGAGGGCGCGCGCGCTCTCCGAGGAGAAAGCTTCAGGGATGTAAGACGCTCCCCACCCTTTCCCCCCCCCACAGTGGGTAGCCGTGTTAGTCTGTCTGCAGTAGTAGAAAAGAGCAAGAGTCCTGGGCTGAATAATGACCTTGCATTCACGGCTCATGACCAATGCTGATTTCTCCACACCCATCTCTCCCCTGGACATCACAGACTTTTCTGCGTACCACACCTCATCCCATCACGCCTGCTATTCACATTTCCATACTGTTAACATTTACATACTAATGCTTGTCTGAATTCACTCTCCTCTACTTAGACAGATGGATTCACATTCTAGCTGTATCTGAAGAAGTGAGCTGTGGCTCACGAAAGCTCATACCCTGCCAGAAAATATTGTTGTTAGTCTTTAAGGTGCTACTGGACTCTTGCCCTTTTCACCCTTTTTTTTGGTAGTGATATGTCATCTGGCCAGCCATTGCTGGGGCTACGTGTGTGCGTGCTTAATTCCCTTTGGATGCTCCTGACGGAAAGAGGTTAATGTTATTACCCTCCCCGCCCCGTTGCAATCTAGCGCAGCATTAGATGTGTGTGAACTACTCTCAGTGACATGATGCCAGTGCCTTCCCTGCGTGAGGTGAAAAGGGTGTGTTGAACATATGTGGCAGGAAAGGAGGACGGCTGGAAAGAGGGCATTATGTTCTGCTGTTTTGCATTCTCCTGGGCAAAACTGCGGTGGAAACCCAGCCCCCCAAAAGGAACACAGATTTCCAACAAGACGGGAAAGATCGTCAAGATTAGTGGGGGGAGAGGGAGAAATAGACGCTTCCCTTCATCTTAACACAATGGCTAGGGAAAGCCAGAAAAGCGGATCGGTTTTTCACTGTGTGGGTTTGGTGTAGGTGTGTATTTGGAATTTGAGCTTTATTTGAGCCCAGTCTCAAAGAATGGGAGGGGCTTTGAAAGCCATATGTATGGATAGCCAATTCTTTACATGTTCTTTGTGCTCAGTCACACTCTTTTCACACCAAGAAACATAAACCAAGGTAGGGATAAATCAGTGAAGGGGTGGGGCTACGGAGATCAGGGCTAGCTCCAAGTTTCATGGGAAGATTACCTGCAGTGCCCCTGAGGGCTGCCAACTCTGACTTGGGATATTCCTGGAGATTTGGGGCAGAACTGGAGGAGGGCTTCTGTTTCTCTTGCCCTCCGAAGTTGCCATTTTCTCCAGGGAGTCTTCCCTCTGTAATCTGGAGATCAGTTGTAATTCTGGGAGAACTCCAGGCCCAAGCTGGAGGTTGATAATTCTAGTGCCCCCCACCCCAAGTTCACTGCTCTCTCCTGCTTGCAAGAAGAAGAGAGGTTGGTTTTTATATCCTGCTTTTCTCTACCTTAAGGAGTCTCAAAGCAGTTTACAATCACAATCCCTTCCCCTCCTTACAACAGGCGCCTTGTGAGGTAGGTGGGGCTGAGAGTGTTCTGAGAGAACTGTGACTAGCCCAAGGTCACCCAGCAGGCTTTATGTGGAGGAGCGGGGGATCAAACCCAGTTCTTCTACAATCCCCCGCTCTTAACCACTACACACTCACATGCCCTTCCCTCTTGAGGAGGGAGTAGAGAATAATTCGCATGTGGTACTTTAACAGTGCAATCCTAAACAGAGTGGTATGCTGCAGTCCAAGCTCTGCTCACAACCTGAGTTCGATCGCGACGGAAGTCAGTTTCAGGTAGCCTGCTCATGGTTGACTCAGTCTTCCATCCTTTTGAGGTCGGTAAAATGAGTACCCACCTTGCTTGGGGTAAAGGGAAGATGACTGGGGAAGGCACTGGCAAACCACTCTGTAAACAAAGTCTGCCTAGTAAACGTCAGGATGTGACATCACCCCATGACCCAATGACGCGGTGCTTGCACAGGGGACCTTTACCTTTACCTTTCTAAAGTCAGTGGGCTTAGAATGGGTGTAGCTCTGTTTAAGATTCTACTGCAAGCCTCCTTGGCTACTGGTGCCTACATACAAATGAGTACACAAGTAAATGATTAGTAGTCCAAGGGGCTATTGCCCCTTGCTTGCTTGTGGATAAGCACCAATGGCAGCTCAGAGGAGCAGGGAGAAAGGCACTCAGCAATGTTTGCAACCTGCTGTTGCATGGTGGTGGATCTTGGTGTCAGCAGGGGACCATGGTTCAGCATCAAAGCATCTGCTTGACATGCAGAAGGCCCCAGATTCAATCCCTGGCATCTCCAGTTAAAAGGATCAGATAGTATTTGATGTGAAAGACCTCTGCATGAGACCCTGGAGAGCTGCTGCCATTCAGAGAAGGCAAAACTGACCTTGACTGGCCGCAGGTCTGACTCAGTATAAGGCAGCTTCATGTGTTCAGCACACAGCTTTGTGTGTCTGAAAAAAAAAATGCAATTTAAAAATGTAAAATAGTTATATGTACGGTATATGATGACAGCACAACTAAGTGTGTTCACACAGTTGTTTCCTTCAACCAAGTAATTCTGAACAATCTGTTACCACATATATACCCACATATGGTGAAAAGAACACTACACAGATACAGCTAACAGGAATTTCCACAATTGTGTCAGTGTTGGTTCTAGCCTCCATGGCTGTGGGCACTGATACCAAGTTGGTGGTATCTATCATATGGTCACCAAGTGTTTACCTGGGAATGGTCATGACTGTCTGTACAAAAGAAGAAATTACTGTATGGGGACCACACCTAATGCATGTACTTTCGTCTGGTATTTCCTTGCTTAGGCTTGAATTCTTCCCACTCCCATATACATCAGCAAAGCCCAGAATTTGTTTGTCATATTGCTATCTATATCCTATTTTTCAGATAATTGTCTCCCAAAGCAGCACTCGTTACTCTCAGAAGCCACTGTCCTCAGGCTTTTAAAAAAAATTGCCATCAAATCACATCTGATTTGTGGTGACCCTTGGTGGGGTTATCAAGGCAAGAGACATTCAGAAGTGGTTTGCCATTGCCTGCCTCTGTGTGACATGACCCTGGTATTCCTTGGAGGTCTCCCACCCAAATACTTGCCAGGGTCGACTCTGCTTAGCTTCAGAGATTTGACCTGATCAGGCTATCCTGGGCTATCCTGGTCAGGGGTCTTCAGGCTTACAATCTCAAAAAATATGCCAAAGGGAAGGAGAGTGAACAGATAAGGCGGCGGAGATAAATCAGTTTAATAACATCAGAACAAAGTAAGCACTTAAATCAAGTTAGGCAAATCTGATCTTCTCTTGCTGGTGTTCATCCAAGGAAGGAGGGGATGTAGATTCCTGGAACGTGTCCAGAGGAGGACAACAAAGATGTTGAGGGGTCTGGAGACCAAGTCCTATGAGAAAAGGTTGGAGCTGGGTCTGTTTAGTCTGAAGAGGAGAAGACTGAGAGGGGATATGATAGCCATGTTCAATTACTTGAGGGGCTGTCATATAGAGGATGGTGCCGACTGCCGAGTTGTTTTCGGTTGCCCAAGAAGGTCGGACCAGAACCAACAGGTTGAAATTAAATCAAAAGAGTTTCTGTCTAGACATTAGGAAGAATTTTCTAACAGAGCGGTTCCTCAGTGGAACAGGCTTCCTTGGGAGGAGGTAAGCTCTCCTTCCATGGAGGTTTTTAAGAAGAGGTTAGATGGCCATCTGTCAACAATGCTGATTCTATGACCTTAGGCAGATGATGAGAGGGAGGGCATCTTGGCCATCTTCTGGTCACTGGGGGTGTGGGGGGGATGTAGTTGTGAATTTCCTGCATTGTGCAGGGGGTTGGACTTGATGACCCTGGTGGTCCCTTCCAACTCTATGATTCTATTCTATGATTCCTGGTGGCTCCTAGACATCTTTTTGGTGGAAGAGTCTAGAGGGGTCTTTCCCTTGTTTCTGCAGTCCCTGGGCAGATGGAAGCTATATCAGACTTTTTTTCTGGTATGGAGGGAAGAACCAATCTACTCCCATATGCCCCCAAATAAACCTCTCCCCGTATTTCAGATATATACAAATGAATGCTGACAATCATATTTAAGGAACTATCAACACTGGCTGATGCAGCTGTGAATTTCCAGACATGCACAAGATTCATCTGGGGGTATACTATTCATGTGTGAAACATCAACAATCAACAATTGTTTAATATGGTAGTGTAGGCATTTATACAGTCTTCACAAAATGTAAAAATTTTCATTCAAACTGCAGAGAAGAAGCAGGCTGGCTGCAGAAAAGTAAATGAGACTGAGTTAATTGATTGGCCTACATGGTTAGCATTATTAAACTCCTGTGTATAAATCACTGCATGAACCAAGGGGATTTTATGTACTTAATAGTCACGAGTGCTTATATGCAATATTGATAAAGCAGTTTACAAAACTCTCACATGAGATGAGAGACCTAGCTCCTTCTCTTTTTTTAAATTTTATTAACATATATAAATACAATCACAATTCACAAACATATAAA
Source organism: Euleptes europaea (assembly GCF_029931775.1). Lineage (NCBI taxonomy): Eukaryota > Metazoa > Chordata > Lepidosauria > Squamata > Sphaerodactylidae > Euleptes > Euleptes europaea. The sequence goes on from NC_079318.1 coordinate 68,596,463, forward strand.
CATATAGACCTAGCTCCTTCTCATGTAAGTCAAGAATGGAAATGTATTCAGAAGTACGTTCCCCTCCTTTACAGCATTATGTAGCATTCCTTCGGTTCCCTGTAGCTTTATAAGTGTGCAGTGGATTGGAAATGCTAGAAAGGTAATGGGTGGAAAAAATCCAAGTATGGTAAAACCTCTAAATAGATTACAGTTTTAACCCAAATTTATAGATGTTTTTAATTCTTCATGTTTCTAATTCTTCAAATCAAGAAGAAAAATCCCCTTCACCAACCTCCACAGGAAACAAGATAACATTTATTTGTATAAAAGGAGAAAAAATAATTGAAGGAAACCCAACCTTTAAAATCAGGTTTCAAAGACAAGAGAATTAATGGTGATATTTTTTGCAAAGATAAAGCTTGATCTTTCCTATTGTAATCAAATATACATCTAGTGAGAAGAGAAAGATCATCTTTCTCTTCCTTACCAGCAAATTAGTTCTTGTTTGAAGAGTGTTATTATGAGGTTACCAGATGAAATGAAAATGAAGGGGAAGGCTAGGGGGAAGGAAAGAGGGTTGTAAAGTCTTGGACAACAGTAAAGGTTTGGAAATACATGAGTGAAATAATTGCCAATAAACTTCTAGCCCTTGAAGGCAACTACAAAAGCATTTTTTTAAATAACTGAATAACTGTCCTCGAAGCGGTCTTTGTCTGGCAGTACTATACAGTACATAATTGTACATGCAAACACTACAGAACGTCTCCAGCTCATCAACTTGTAAGCTTTCATCAGGCAACAATGACAAAGGTCATTTCCTGGTGTTTAAAGACCCAACCACCTCTTGCCATGAACCCCCCCCCCCAAAAAAGGTCTCCATAAATTAGCTGCGACTTGACGTCACTTTACACACACAAGAGGTGGTACTGGTAGAAACATCAAGTCACAGGCTAGCAAAAAGGAACTGGTTTCTTGTGTTGAAATTTGGTTTTTAAATCTGGTTTTACACATGGCTAGTTTCAGTTTTCCATAAGCTGAAGACTATTTGGGATGTTTAGCATGTTGTGAATATCTTCAGTGAATGGTAACTGTGTGCTGATCAGGACAATTACTGTAAATTGATTATTTTACTCAACAGAGGATTACTAGAAGAAGATTACTAGTTGGCTGGCAAATCTCTAGGTCAACAGAAGATGAAATTCGCTGTCTAGGTGTCTATCTGCAAAGAACTATAGCACTCTAGTATGATCAAGAAACTGAATCAGGACAAAATAAACAGGCTGCAGTCTGGGGCACAGTCGAAAAGATGCTACATCTGCCTCATCCCATATACTGATGGTGATGTCTTTTACTTTTTCTCTTAAAAATTAAGGATTGCTATTGACTCCAAGCCCTGACCTGGATAGCCCAGGCTAGCTTGATCTCATCAGACCTCAGAAGCTAAGCAGGGTCAACCCTGGCATGTATTTGGATGGGAGACCTCCAAGGAATACCAGGGTCATGACCTAGAGGAAGGCAATGGCTGGTTGGCTGGAGCATACAGCTCAACCAACCTTGCTATCAAACGGGATTGATTGAGCAGAATTGTTTCTTAATATTATAATATATAATAATAATATTATATTTATATATTCATCATAATAATGTAAAAAACACATGATCAAATACCTCATATATATGTATGTGGGATATTTGGTCATGTGGTTTTTGAATTGTTGTCTCTAGTCCTCAGCCCTAAAGTTAAAAAGTTAAAGGTTGGGACTCAAATGACCAGTGCCATGAACCCAAAGGGGCTTTACACTAGTTTTTAAGAAGCCCCCATCACCACCACCACAGCTGGTGGCTCCCAGCTATGACAACTGATCAGTTCACCTGGAGAAAATGGCCACTTTGGAAGGTGGACTCTATGGCATTATATCCCACTGAAGGCCCCCCCAAACTCCGCCCTCCTCAGGCTCCACCCCCAAAGTCTCCAGATATTTCCTAACCCTGATCTGGTAACGCTAGGATTTAAGAACCTCCCTGAGTTATCAGAGCCATTGTACTGCAATGGTTAGAGTCTAAGATAAGGACTGAGGAGATCTAGGTTTGAATCCCTGCTCTATCTAGGTAGATGACTGTCTGACCTTGGGCCAGTCACACATGCTTAACCTATCTCACAGGATTGTCATGAGGATAAAATGGAGGAGAGAACAATGTAAGCCACTTTGGATCCCCACTGGGGAGAAAGACTGGGTGTTACATTTGTTTGCCAAAAAGAATGTTTGCTCTTGCTTTTGGCTGGTATTGCTACAACTCTGCATGCTTCCTGATACTGTCAAATAATTGTAAAAATTTAGTGAGGGGCAAGATTTTCCAGATCACTGATTTTTCTTCAGCAAGGCTTGCTTGCCCTTCTGTATGTTTAAATACTGAATGGGCAGTTCATGCAGATAGGATTAGGATTCTGGGTGCAGTATACTTGGATTTTATCTTTTGACAAAAGTGCATCATGAAAATCTTCAAAGAAAATAAACTGACATGAAAGGATAAGTTATCTTCTGGAATTATAACTGAGATAAGGAGGACTGGGGGGGGATAACTTTGTGTAAGAATGCATGATGCAAAGAGAGATTCCCATGGGAGTTTGCCAGGCCCTGGAGGGATAAGAAGAATAGTAGGAGGGGACAGTTAAGAGCAATTGGGGTGATCTGTTGCCTGTTTCCCCCTCCCCCTCAAGGAACAGAAATGTTTTTTTCAATGTTGCAAATGCGCTTTAAAGTCTACATAGGTAGAGTTTCATTAGGAAAGGGGTCATGAATTTGATTTCTCCTTCCCTTCAACACAGGCACAAAAAGTATTCGTTACATTTTCTGCCTTTCATCACAGAACTCAGGACATCATACACAGGGTCCCAGGAGGTCTCTATCCAGACACTGACCAGACCCCAACTGATGCAGCTTTGCAGAGTTGCTTCTCATGTACCTTCATATACTTCATTTAGCCAGGCATGCCCTTCCCACTTTTTTGTAATATTATGGCCAAATAGTCCTCCCCCCCATATTAAATAAAATCTGCCTGTAGGCTTTCCCCCCTATATATTATTTCTTTATGTTCAAGGTTCTTCATGTGAAACAGTGGGTGAAAACATAATTCTAAACTGGGACATGTCAGAAGTACAAATATTGCTTTGAAATTATGCAGGTAGGCCTTTCTTTTGAGTTTGCCTGCCATGGTCAACACTAAAGTTAGCCTTGGCAGACAGAAAACCCCATGAGGTCACTGGAAAAAAAGACGGCTGATCTCACCAGAAGCACACAGAAAGAGGCTGTTTTTCTCTCTCCTGATGTTTAAACAGTCAAATCGCCAGTGTCCAGCATACACTCAAAGGGGTTATCAAATGTGTGGAGGGGAGTTCTGTGGGACAAGATATAAAATATGTCCAGAATAAAAAAAATGTTCCGATAATTTTTTCCCAGTCTTCCTGAATCAGTAGAGTTTTTAAAAGACCAACAGCACAGGGCCTGGCTGCATGAGTACTCTAGACAAATCTCTCTCTCTCTCTCTCTCTCTCTCTCTCTCTCTCTCTCTCTCTCTCTCTCTCTCTCTCTCTCTCTCTCTCTCCAGGAGCAAAGGAAACTAGAAGACAAACAATTTCTCTTTCCTGCACCAAGCAGGCAGATGGGCACAAGAAAAGGGGCTGTGTTGATCTGATCTCAGAAGTAAGAAGAAAGTAGATGAAAGTGCCTTGACTGGATCTCTCTAATAGTGGAAGTGGGGATGAAGAAGTAGGAGACAGGCTATGCATTCATTCTGACCAGCAGTCATATTTTGTGTACCCAGCTACAAGGCTGTGGTATAATCTATGCACATCTCAGGATTTATCAAGATGTGTTCTTTCTTAATGCTCCATCATCATCATCATCATCATCTTCATCATCATCATCAGGTCTTTTGTGGTGGATCAGGGTACTTTGTGACAACACTAAAAAGGAAGTGAATGGGCCATCCCTGTTGCTGTGTTAGTGATTGCAATGGATTTGCAGCATAGACAGGAGCAAGGCAAACAGAGCAGGATGGAGACTTGAAGTTGTTTCATTGGCAGATACTCTTAAGGAAATTCCACCTCTGTTTAAACAGGCATCCATAACTACAATCACTGCAGAATGCCATGACCAGCTCATTTTCAGAAACTAGTAAAAGAGTCTATATTCTTCTAGTGATTTTATAGCTGCATTGGCCCTCTTAGGTTAAAAGGAGATTAGACAGAGTTGTGGAAGAGACGTCCATTAATGGCTGCTAGCCAAGATGGTCGAAGGGAATTCTGAGGCAATATCAGGGGAAAGCCTTGACCTCTATGACCTGCTTGCTGGCGGTGGAAGGCAAGGGGTTGGCCAATGTAGGGTAGATGGACCACTGATCAGTTCCAGCAGGGTAGCTCTTACGTTCTCAGGATCGTTCTTGTCTTTAAATGTGATCAGGCATACCTCCTATCATTCAGATTATCTGCAGAGGCCTTGCTTCCATATTCTTCCCTTCACTGTGATCAGACCGGAAAGAGTGCAGAGCAGGGATTTCTATATTGGGTCACCAGTCCTACAGTAGTCTTGACCTCTGGGAATTATAGCGCTCCCTCTTTATACTGTTTCCATTATCAGGGTGAACATTTTTTTGCTTGCCAGTGACGTGTAGCAGTTACGACGCTGGACTAAGTTCTGGGAGACCCAGGTTCATATCCCCGCTCTGCCATCGAAACTTGCTGGGTGACCTTGGGCCAGTCAAACACTCTCAGCCTAACCTACCTCACAGGATTGCAGAGAGGAAAGGAGAATGGTTTACACCATCCTGAGTCTCTTGGAGGATGGGCAGGATAAAAATGTACAGCTAACTAATGGTGGGGTGTATTCAGCTTGCCAGTTTCAGTTGTTTTGCATTACTAGAGACTGGGTTTTCAATTGGGATTTTACTTTCTGTTACAAGCAGAGGATCCATAAGGACTTGTACAGGAAAGGATATCCCTTTCACGCCTTGCTGGTTCCTCTTGCCATTCTTTCTCTGTCTAGCCCAGGCTCTCCTCCTCCCTTTGTGACGCCTGCATCTTCTCCTGCTTCCTGCATGAGAACAATCATAACCTCCACTTTCCCCCCTCTGTTGGATTTTCTGCAGTTTTTTTAAAATTAGATTTCCCTGTTTATAGGAACATCTTCCCTATCCCTGGGTGGTTCCATAGTGTGGATTTTTTTATCTGCATGGTGGTGCCAAGATGAGAATTAGATATACGTTTGTACAGTTCATTCAGAAATATGTCTCACTAGTGTTCAGTGGGGCTTACTCCCAGATTTGCATGTATAGGATTGTTGACCTAAATCTTTCCAAAAGCTTAATATTATCCTTGTCACTTGAATTCAAGATCATCAAGTCTTCATTTAGCATCTTAGATCCTTTTTGAAATAAGTATCGAGCGCACCATCAGATGGACTGAACAATTTACAAAAATGCAGGAAGCCTTTCGGTTATGCTTTCAGAAAAACTATTAAGATCTTAACGGGGCGGGGGGGATAGATACTGCTAATTATGATTCAAACTTGTACATTTTCATTTGGAAACTTAAAAGAGTAAATGTGTAAGACCTTACAATTGTTCCTGGAATCAGCATGTTTGTGTGTGTGGGTGCTAATAAATGGCAGATTTTTGCAAAGAATATTAATATTGTTTTATTATTTACTTTATTATTTACTTTATTTGTATTCCACCTTTCACCAAATTAGGGACGCAAAGCAGCTTACATCCTTCTTCTTGCCTCCATTTTATCCTCACAACAACCCTGTGAGGTAGGTTAGGCTGAGAGTGTGTGACTGGCCCACGTGTTATATAGCTCCTTGATCTGTCCAGCTGTATTCCAGATTCCAAACTTCATATTTTAGATAAATATTTAATGCCTCACACAGATTCACTTAACAGTTAAGTGTTTGTGTGTGTGTGTGCATATGTTACATTCTAGAATCAAGTTAAAAAGGTAAAGGTAAAGGTCCCTTGTGCAAGCACCGGGTCATTCCTGACCCATGGGGTGACATCACATCCCAGACTTTGCCATTGCCTTCCCCAGTCATCTTCCTTTTAGCCCCAGCGGTGCTGGGTACTCATTTTACCGACCTCAGAAGGATGGAAGGCTGAGTCAACCTTGAGCCGGCTACCTGAAACCAACTTCCGTTGGGCTCGAACTCAGGTCGTGAGCAGAGCTTGGACTGCAGTACTGCAGCTTACCACTCTGCGCCATGGGGCTCCAAGAATCAAGTTACATTATGCAAATATCTAGCAGGAGGTAGTCTGCTGTGCTTGATATCCATGCTCTTCCCTGACCTGAACACAAAGGGCAAAAGATGTTTACGTGTTAATATGAATACAAGCAGGGGGCCAACAGGGACTTGTGAGGCAGAGGAGATCTCATGCTCCCTTCCTCTGCCAGCCTCTTGCCTAGGGCTCCAGAGTGAGAAATACCTGGAGATTTGGAGGGTAGCCCTGAGGAGGGCAGAGTTTGAGGAGGGGAGGGACTTCAATGGGTTATAATGCCACAGAGTCTACCTTCCAAAGTGGGCATTTTCTCCAGGTGAATCCATCTCTATCAACTGGAGATCAGTTGTAATCCCAGATCTCCAGCCACCACCTGGAGGCAGCCCTACTCTTGCACTACACTGCGTGAGGCCAGCAGCTTGGTGATCACAAGTGGTTTGGTGCTAAAAATGCATCTTTACCATTTTAGCCACCTTGGCAGATTATGCTTGTCTGGTGATCAAGCCATGGCTTGGGACCAAAGGCATGTAAGCCACCACTAATCACATAGTTAGCAGGGTTACTGGTCTCCCCTGGCACCCCCCTCCAGTTCCTCTCCACTTTCCCTCACATGGACATAAGAACACATGAAGCTGCCTTATACTGAACCAGATCCTTGGTCCATCAAAGTCAGTATTGTCTACTCAGACCGGCAGCGGCTCTCCAGGGTCTCAGGCAGAGGTCTTTCACATCACCAACTTGCCTAGTACCTTTAACTGGAGATTCCTCCCTCCATGCCTCTTTCTCATCCTCTTATCAGTTCCTTCATCATTTTTATTTTTCCTCCTCTTTCTTTCTGTGTTCTCCTGGTTGGGCACCTATTTGGATGGCTATAGCTAACCAAAATGCTGCCATGGTTTCTTTTCTTTTGTGTGTGTGTTTTGCTCTCAACGTGATCGGTGCATGGGTGGGTGCTACTGTTCTGAGCTTGGAGTTTTTTAAACTATCCAGTAGAAAAAAAAAAGAGATTTTGTGACCTGGCCCTTCCTTGGGGGCAAGACTCCCAGCTAGGAGGTGGCAAGCACGGCCTCCCGGACTGGGCAGTCCCAGGACCCAAGAGCAGCACAGTGGCTGGCTCAGAGGACAGGCCCATAGGCTGGGAGTGACCGGGCACTCATAACGTTGGGCGTGGTTGGATGACAGCATCTGCAGCCCAGGGGGAGAGGGCATACCCCTGGGCTTATGGTAGGGTTGCCAACCTCCAGGTACTAGCTGGAGATCTCCTGCTATTACAACTGATCTCCAGCCGATAGAGATCTGTTCATCTGGAGAAAATGGCTGCTTTGGCAATGGAACTCTATGGTATTGAAGTCCCTCCCCTCCCCAAACCCCTGCCCTCCTCAGGCTCTGCCCCCAAAAACATCCCACCAGTAGTGAAGAGGGACCTGGCAACCCTAGCTTACAGGGAGGAAGCTACAAGACCAGAGGGGTGGGAAAGGCGAGTTTCCCAGCATGGATCCAGCCGTTAGGACAGGCTTTCAATGACGTGGTGCGCCGGAGCTGGAGGGAGCAGCCTGAAGAGGAACAAGCAAGCCAGTACTTGGAGGAGGCAGGGAAGTGAAGTTGAACTTTCCCTATGGGGTATCAAGGCTACTTTGTATTGGTGAGAGGCAATTAAGAAGTTTTGTTGGTGCACCTGCATCTGGAGAGTCTTTGCGATAGCTACAGAATCCCGTCCTCCCCCAAGTTTGCTGTGAGCTCCCATGCTGCAAATCCCTAGAACCCCATCAGCTGTCCCACTTGGGGCCACAATTTATTTTTTTTTTTTTTTTTTTTTTTTGCAATCCTGGGTTTGTACTAGGGTTGCCAGATCCAGGTTGGGAAACTCCTGGAGGTTTGGGGATGGAGCCTGGGGTGGACAGGGACCTCAGAGGGGTACAGTGCCATAGCGTCCACCTTCCAAAGCACCAATTTCTCCAGGGCAACTGATCTCTGTCGTCTGGAGAGAAGATGTAGTCTGGAGATGAGATGTAACTCTGAGGGACCCCAGGTCCCCCTTGGAGGCTGGCATCCCTATTTTGTACCCATATGTGTGGACTTATTGTGTGTGGGTTTATCCACACTCTCAAGCCATGTTTGGAATTAGATATATTATACAAAACTGTGCTGTACCAAGTTAGAGGGACCGAGCTGTTGGTCTAACTCAGTGTTGCCTACTCTGACTGGAAGCAGTACTCTAGGGCCTCAGGCAGAGAACAGTCTTTCCTCCTACTGTAATGTCCTGATTACTTATAGCAGTCAATCAAGTAATTCAAGACAGAGGTTAACAATTAAGCAGGTCTTTTATTGATCAATAAGAGAGCAGAGCGCACGTGGAAGAAACTCTTTTTTAAAAGTCAGAGCTCTTCCCAGAACAAAGGGAGACAACCTGTTTTATAGGTCATTGACAGACAGCACTAATGATAATTACGTAGAAGACTTTAGCCACTGATTACATGGAACGTATAAACAGATATTTACATATCCTATAGGAATCTTCAAAAGGCGTTGACGATAGCTAATGATGAAGAAAAGAAAATTAACATTCCATCATGACATTTCTTGCTCTTAAATCAAAGCTTTAGCCCCAATTAGGAAGCCTGCTTGTACCATGCGAGAATGATCTCACATTCAACTGACTGCAAACAGGTCACTCTGACCCAATTTCCTTACAGTAGGAAATGTCTGTTGACCAAAGAATACAGGTTACCGATAATGCAAAGTGATTCTAGACTTGTGTATAATATGTATATATGTGTGTGTGTGTCTTATGCTATCTGAATATACATATGTGTGTAGAATATATGTGTCTGATGCTTAGGCTCTTATATCTGAGCATGGCATCTTATACTAACTTGTGAATGTGCATACATATATGAGAGAGTATATGTTTTTCCCATAAATGAAGTTAATACGGCATTTCACTACCTGGGAATACCAGGTATTGAACCTACATGTGAAGTGTGACTTTTCCATTAAGCAACAGCCTCTTCCCAGTGCAAACGTCTAAACAGTTAAGTTGGGAGGGAACTATTGAATTGCTTCTCCCAGCCCTTGTTGGTTTGGGGAAATAAAATGCAACTCTTACGCAGTCACTTTTTACATGAAAGAGGAAATGAATCACTTCAGCACATAGCTTTGTATGCATAAATCAGACTAGCATTTTGATTCATTGTTCATATTTAAAAGAACAGCTGTTTATCTGCCGGAGAAACCAATAAAGGCTGTGTTAAGTGAGAGGCAAACTCATGGAACAATAGGCACTGACAGCATAGTTACACCTGTCTAGGTTCATTGACTTTACACCTGTCTAGGTTCATTGACTTTAATGAACTTAGAAAGATGCAACTCTGCTTAGGATGTTACTGTTAAGAGTCTTAAATTACATAAGCAGAGTTACTGTCCCTTCTTACATAGCAAGATTCAAGTCCAGGCTAGTGTGATCTTGTCAGATTTCAGAAGCTAAGTAGGGTTGGCCCTGGTTTAGTACTTGGTTGGGAGACCACTGAGGAATTCCAGGGTCGCTATGCAGAGGAAGGCAATGGCAAACCACTTCTGTTGGTCTCTTGCCTTGAAAACTCTTCAGGGTTGCCATATGTTAGCTGCAAGCTGATGCCACTTTACACATACACAGCACCTTAAAGACCAACCGAATTTTCCATGGTATACGCTTTTGAGAGTCAAAGCTCCCTTCATCAGATACAAGTTGGAATGGAGATCCCTGAGCCCTTATTTTCCAGTCAGAAGGTGGGAAGAGTGTTGCAAAAAAGGGAGTCAGGATGCAAAGGTACGATGCAAAGTATAGTCAGGTGTAAGAATCCTACATTCATTCACAAATTCAGAACAATGGACCCCCCCGCCCCCCGAAGAAGGATTTAGGATTCTTATCTCACTACAGATACAAATTTTCTGCCCATAAGCATTTCTCCCATGCGCTAATCAAGCTAATTACACTTTGCTTTGTATCTCAAAGGGCTCAAAGATGTCCATTCCTACTTGTATCCGCTGAAGGGAACCTTGACTCTCGAAAGTTTATTCCCTGGCAAATCTTGTTGGTCTTTGTGGTGCTCCTGGACTCAAATCTTGCTCTTCTACTGCAGACCAAAATGGCTACCCACCTGAAACTTAAACCCCAAGTTTTAGGGTCAACACAGATGTAAACTCAAAGTTCTCTGTTAATCGTTAAATCAAATTACAGGCATGTGACCCCCAATTCAGATGTGAGGAGAAAGGAGAGGGTTTAATCCTTCAACCCCTGCACAGTTTTGCTATTCGAATCTGCCCCCTCCTTTTAGCACTTTAAAGGGGGGGGGGAAAGATAGGGTCTGTAAAAACCTGTCTTTTTCTCTTAAAGTGCTAGAAACAGTGCAGGGGCCTTGCTTCAATTAACAACATTCCTTGGGGGCTTCTTCCTTCCCTATTCAGCCTTGATGCAAACTCTATCCGTATGTGCCTGTAACTGATTTTGAAAGGCAAATGGAGAACTGTGATCTTTGTTATGTCTGTTTCAATTCTCATTCACTAACTGCAGTGCAGATGGCTGACAGCTGCAACATTTTCATGGCAATGGGATTGATCTGAAGGCCCTCTCCCCCACATACTGTTCCTCTCCATGTTCAACCTCTGAAAAATACCAGTTATGCATGTTTGCATCAGAAACCCTCTATGAATGATTCTGATCAGCTGGCACCTTTGATATCACAAAGCCATTTCCACCCCCAGCCCACCATTTTAAAATATTTTAAATTGTTTGTTGACATGTATTTAAGTTTAGCAACAAATGAACACTGAAATTAGTAAATGCATATATAAATTAAAGAGGAAAAAACAAAAGCACTGGGGTGGGTGAGTTAGGGTTGCCAACCTCCAGGTACTAGCTGGTGATCTCCTGCTATTACAACTGCTTCCCAGCCGATAGAGATCAGTTCACCTGGAAAAAATGGCCACTTTGGCAATTGGACTCTATGGCATTGAAGTCCCTCCCCTCCCCAAACCCTACTCTCCTCAGGCTCCACCCCAAAAGCCTCTCGTCAGTGCTGAAGGGGGACCTGGCAACCCTACTGTGAGTCTTCTTTGTGTATTTCATCTGTCTTCCTCCGGAGTTTATGTGTATGTGCTCAATTTATTTCTTTACATTTTCCACTACACTCTCATCTCCCACAATCAGACCTTAGGCTGTAAGCTCCTTCGAGGCAGGATTCATCTTTTTTTTTTTTAGCTTATGACATAAAGGCCCACTAAAAATGACAACCAAGAGATGTTAAAATGTTCAAATACTTATAAAACTAACACGAAGAAAGCTTCTCTTTAGCGCTGAGGGAAAAATGAAGAAGTGCATTGGAACATCAGCAAAGAAATTTCAGTCGAATGCTAAAAATAGTTTTTGAAGCATAACAGCTGTTTGCCAAAGTGGTAGCTGCCTAGAGAAGTTGTCCAATATTCTTCAATCAGGGTTTTTAAGAAGAAGCTGGATTTGCGGGGTGATTTAAGTCCAACTTCCCTTGTCTAGGCTCTAACAGTTTGTAGTTAGCTACTCACTTTTGGCAAGTAACAGTTCCATCTCGGAAGACAAGTCAGTGAACTATTTTTTGGTGGGCTGCTAGATATTTTGTACCACTGCTAACTTTTTAGTCAGGGTTGTAACATGTAAGTGATTGATCATTTCTATTCTTTTAAATGCTTTTTTAATCAGATAAAAAGAAGCCCCCAATTAATTGGTCAGCAGATTTTTATAAAAAGTGTTAATTATTATAATGTATTAACTTACAAAAAATGTGAGTGACAGACACTGTTTTAGAAGAAACATTTTCCCCTTTCAAATACAAAGGAACGCCTCTTCCAAAATGGTGCCTGCTATGACATGGGAGGCCCTGACCTGGATGGCCCAGGCTAGCCTGATCTTGTCAGACCTCAGAAGCTAAGCAGGATTGGTCCTGGCTAGTGCTTGGATGGGAGACTACTAAGGAATACCAGGGTTGCTATGCAGAGGAAGACAATGGCAAACCACCTCTGTTAGTCTCTTGCCTTGAAAACTCTACTGGGTTACCATAAGTCAGCTGTGACTTGATGGTACTTTACACACACACGACATGGGACGGTAAACACATATCTAGAACCCCAAAGGGGCCAAGTGGCTTGGGCATGTGAATAATTTGGAGTGGAGAAGTGACTAGTAGTGAAAGCACCCCCTTCCCTTTCTTCCTGTTACTTCTCCAATTGCAATCACCCCCTACGAAAGAGGCTTCTCTATATAAAAAGCTCCATCAAACTGCTGTTAACATACATATGTAACACGTCATTTGGATCTTCCTCCCAAGTAAATGTATGTAGGTCTGTCAGCTCTAACGTCTTATTAATTTAGTGGGAAAGGTGAGCGTGTAACACTTTCATGGACTTTTTCCCTTTAAATACTTTATTTTGGGAGGATCATGTATTTTTTTTCTTACCCAACAATCAAGAAGAGTGCTATTCACCAGAACAGCTTTAGCTTCTCCTATGTTACCGCTATAAAGTGTTCTTGGAAACATGCTCTTGGAAATGTGAACTATTAGAAACCTTTTTCTTCTCAACATGCTTTTAAGGGGAAAAGACGTTTGTAGTCAGACTGTGAGGATAATTTTAAAAGGGATGCTGGAAATGAATTAATTACTTTATTATTAAAATTTTGCTGAAGCTTTCCACTGCTGTAGTTTCAAAACCTTTTTGATAACTGCTTTTGAAACTGTGAGGATTGCAAGGAACTAGCAAACATGTATTGCAACAGCTCAGAACAAAAGAAGAAGATGGTCTCTTTTTTATTTCTTTAAAATCAGCATTGTGGTTTTAGTATTGATACATCTGCAGTTAGTAACTCTATAATCCACAGAAGAACATAGACTAGCTTCCAACTTTCCATCACACTGTCCTAATGCTTTGTCACATTCTAGTGAACTAGAACCCAGGGCACAGCTGTGCACATAGACAATCTCTTGGTTCTTAATGCCTCTCTTCGAGTTCTATGGGAGAAAAATCAATGGACTGCAATCTGAGACAGTTGAGATGGAACAACACCTGCTTCTGATTCCAAGCACTGGGAACACTAGGGAAGCAAGCATTTTTGGCCACCACCCATTCATGTCCCTGAATGCACCCCTTCACTTTCTCCCACATAGGTGAACAGTTGCCAGAAAATAGCAGCAGCGCACAGCGACACATTGTTTGTCCTCATCCCTGCAAATTACAGACCCTTTCCCCACATGCACTGCACACATCATAATGATGAGCATTTCAGTAGCTATATAAATAGGCAGCCTCTGAGCTCTCATATCCAAAAAGGCAAAGCTGGCTTTTGCACAAAGTCTTCCCTTTTAAGGGCAATCATTATTATTTAACAACCAATAGCAATAGATAAAAACGATGACATCTAGAGTGTACAATCTTTCAGAACAATAACAAGAAATAACTGGAAAAGAAAATTTCAAGAATAATTAGGAGAAAATGTAGGCTTTGCTTTTAATGTGCCTACGGGTGGAACTTAATGTTACATGACCAACCTGAGGTTCTTAATACTGCTGCCTTAGCCCTGTAATGTGGGGGGGGGGGCACTTGCTGGGGAGAATCAGTAGAAGTTCTTAGCCCTTCCCCGGCCATTTTCTCCATTACTTTGCAGCTCCAAAATAAGAAATAAGTTTGGTTGAGAGAAATAAGGTTAAAGAATAATTTCAGGGATAAGCAGGGAAAGGATTAAATGTCCCTTTTTTGTCCATTGATTATTTCCCCTGCAAATGTCCCTGTGTACCTGCATTACCAATTATTCAGAAACAATACATATAAGAACTACGTTTTTGCTGGCCTAATGTCTAATTGTCCTTAACTATTCCTTCTGTGACCTGTTTTCGTCCTCAATGAGATTGAAATGAAATTGTATTGGATAGTTAGTGTTTGTTTTGAAATTGTTTAGCAAGTCATAGTAAAGGCATTATGAGCTGTTCAGTTATATTCTTATAAAATGCTGATTTTAAAGAAATAAAAAAGCTATTGCAATTTTCTGGCTAGATTAGACATACCACAAGGACATGCATTTAATTCCCTTCCCAGCCATTGAGCTCATTGTACTATAATCGTCTCTTTGCCTTACCTATCTCAATATTGCTGTAAGAATAAAATAGTAGCAATTTGATTTCTGTGCCTTATCATATAGGGTTGGAGCCCTTGGAGAGTGAGACTGATGGGATTCTGTCTCAGAGACTGTCTTGTGTGTAAGCAACCTAAACAGTGGATGTTTGGAGACAGGGTTTGTACTTATGGAGAAGTAGGTTGAAAATCCTTTCTCATGAGACTATGGGTGAAAACGCACGGTCGCTTTAGCCTCCTTTATTCCCTGTTTCAGCCAGGATTCAGCCAGGATCAAAAGCATGCGTTTTGCAGAACATGCATTCGATCCTGGCTGAAACAGGGAATAAAGGAGGCTAAGGTCTAAAACGCATGGTCGCTTTAGCCTCCTTTATTCCCTGTTTCAGCCAGGATTCAGCCAGGATCGAATGCACGTTCGGCGAAACGCATGCGTTCGATCCTGGCTGAATCCTGGTTGAAACAGGGAATAAAGGAGGCTAAAGCAGCCATGCATTTTCGCCCTTATGCGACCCTGCGTTTTCACCCTACATCAGTCTCAGAGTCTGTTTGTTGTGGGGAAGCAGGCTAGCATAGTGAATGCTTCAGGAAGAGACTATAGCCCAGGGCCCAGTTTTTCCAGAACAATGGCTAAAGATGTGAGGTTTCTGGGAGGAGCTCAAGCTCGGCTGTTAACTGTTCTGTGCAATCAGGAGTTGACAACTGAAATGTTATAACTTAATGAGCATAGCAAAAGCTGCATGCTACCTGTAAATAGTTTGAAGTCTCTTTCTTGAATTCCTTTTTCCGTCACGTTTTATATGAAATAACTGCATTTAGAAGGCCGCTTTGGTTTAGTTTGTCAGTAAAAGGTTTGGGTACAGATCACTCTGGTTGAACTACACTGTTTTCTATTTCATCTTAAATGGCATTTAAAGGCCTATCACGTGTTGTCACATGTTAATCCCGGCCCTTTTTCAAGGAGCTCAGAACAATACACATGGTTCTCCCACCTCCATTTTATCTTTGCGACAACCCCTGTGAGGTAGATTAGGCTGAGAGAGCGTGACTGGCTCAAGGTCACTCAGTGAGGTTCATGTCAGAGTGAGATTTGAACTAGATATCAGATCCTAGGCCAACACGCTAACCACTATATCACACTGGCTTTTTAGATTATAATACTGGTTACCTGACAGTTTTACTGGTCAAACCAGCCAAATACTGGCAG
The DNA here is from genome assembly GCF_029931775.1 of Euleptes europaea. Taxonomy (NCBI): domain Eukaryota; kingdom Metazoa; phylum Chordata; class Lepidosauria; order Squamata; family Sphaerodactylidae; genus Euleptes; species Euleptes europaea. Next base: position 68,612,049 of record NC_079318.1, read on the forward strand.
GATGGCAGTTATTCTGAACAAAGATCTTTCATGTTACAAAAACGCAAGAGCAGAAATGGAGTTCCAAAAACACTGTAGAATTCCAGTAAAACATTTGCTCCACTTTCAGCCCTGAGCTTAGAGCTTCAGAAAAACGCTATGGGAGCTCCAGATAAAACATGTAATCCATTCTAATCACTGTGCAAATGTTAGCATTCATCTATTTTTATTCAACCTCTTTTTTGCCTGTTGTATGAAGAGCCATTTTAAATTGAGAAATGCCGGTTTTAATTCCTCTACAGTAAGGATGATTGCCTCAGACCTTGTAGAACCTGAAATTTCTTAATTTTATATTCCTGTATTTTCTTTGCATCTGGAACCTGCAGTGCCAGAGGTATTAACTACAGCTGAGAACTTCCCTTTGTTCCAATATATTCTGCAAATTGTTTCTATCAAAGATTTACATGTGCTTTGTTAATAAATCTGCTTTGACGTGAACACCTCTGACATTTCGGCTGTCCAATTTCTGTGTGAATTCTATCCCACAAGATGAATCCCCCCCCCCCATCTTGTCATTCTGTGGCTTTTTATTTTTGTTGCAAAGCACCGCTATTTCTTTTAAAAGAATCCAAGCTGAAGTGAAAATTTTGCCAGGCATTTATAAAACTTTTAAAAATATTAATCATGACCTAAGAGAAACACCCGGGGTGGTAATGTCTAGGAACACAAGGGATTGCAGTGGAATAATTTAATTTTCTTCTACTGTTGTTGATTTATTTTTAGACTCCTCTATTCTGGGCCATTTCACACACTACTGGTTTTTCTGTTCAACACTATAAAACTTACAAAGAGTTCTGTAAAAGAGGACAAATCAGTTCATTTCTTTGTCTGAGCATGATTAGACTGGCTGTCTCCTGAATATAGCTTAATTCTGATCTAGAGCTGGCAACTTCTAAATGGTTCTGCAATAAAGGGGACTGTTTTTTTTTTACTTCTGGTCAAGTACAGTAGATTTACATTTCAAAGTCGTATTTAATGGATTCCTTGTCAAAAGTTATGGCACATGATCACCTTATGAGGGGTAAAGGAATGTGTGTGCATGGCCTCCTGTCTCAGGCTCATACTAGACATTACCTTATATGTTAATCTGTTGCGTTGCATGTCTAGACTTCTTTCCCCTCACTATAATGTCTAATTAGTGAAATCTGTGACATGCTACCACCATGTGGTTGTTTTCATTGCCCCCTCCATATTATTGGTCACTGCAGTGGGTGGGACAAGATGATTCACAACACAGTGGCATCACATTGAGGGTTGCCAACTCCAGTTGGAAAATTCCTGAAGATTTGTGGGTGTATTCTGGGGAAGGCAGGGTTTGAGGAGGGACCTGAGCAGGCTATAATACCATAAAATCCATCCTCCAAAAAGGCCATTTTCTCCAGGGGAGAGTGGAAACCCTACATGGCAATGCTTCGCTCATTAGATGTTAAAGACCGAGTAGGAAAAATTAGATACACAAGCAAATCTGAGCAAAAGCAAAGTTTCGAATAGTGGTGTAATAGTGTCAGTAAAGGTTGAACCAGTCTAGCATTCTAAGAGTTGTTTATTTTATTGTTACGGTTCATTCAAGAAGCTCAAAGTGGCATACATGGTCCTCTCCTTGTGCATTTTATCCTCTGCCCTGTGTGACAGGTTAGGCTGAGAGAGAATAACTGGCCCAAGGTTAATTCTGTGAGTTTCATAGAGAGCTAGGGTTGCCAACCTCCAGGTACTAGCTGGAGATCTCCAGCTATTACAACCGATCTCCAGGCGACAAGAGATCAGTTCACCTGGAGAAAATGGCCACTTTGGTAATTGGACTCTATGGCCTTGAAGTCCCTCCCCTCCCCAAACCCCACCCTCCTCAGGCTCCACCCCAAAAACCTCCCGCCAGTAGCGAAGAGGGACCTGGCAACCCTATAGAGAGCAGAGATTTGAATCTTGGTCTCTGAAGTTGTAGCTCAATAATCTAACTGCTACACCACACAGAGTGTGACCTGTGACACTGATTGTTCAGATCTTACCTCAGCTTCTATCTCATATTTGCAATAATATGCTGATAATAATATCTTCAAGAGTTTCTGTAAGGATGACTGAGATCATGTGTTCAAAGTGATTTTTTAATACTCCAAGCAGTTACATAAATGATAAGTTATTATTAACAGCCTTCCCCTCTAAAGTATTAGTAAAACAAGAATATTTAAAATCTCAACAGAAGAAGGGGAAAGCATGGGGATGAAATAGTTTTAAGAGTTAGCCACAGCTCGCTGGGCTATTTTAATAATCTGAAATTTAAATACAATTCCAGTAGTTGGAGTGATTTTCCCCACTCATATTTTATGTCTATTGCAAATGAAGATTACGCTACCAGGAAATTTGTCTTGACTAAGATACTGTGAGCTGAAGCAGGACATTAGGAAGATGCCAATTTAGCCTAGAAATGCTGGAAATGCTCAATCTACATTCCAATTTAAAAAAAGGAGATGTCAAAACTGCAGCAACTATCAGACCATCCCATTAATTTCTCATGTAAGCAAAGTGATGCTCAAAATCTGATAACAAAGACTGTTCCCTTATAGGGAATGCGAACTGCTGTATGTTCAAGCTGGATTCAGAAAAGGAAGAGGCACTAGAGATCATATTGCAAATTTAGGCAGGTAGTCGGCTCAAGGTTGACTCAGCCTTCCATCCTTCCGAGGTCGGTAAAATGAGTACCCAGCTTGCTGGGGGTAAAGGGAAGATGACTGGGAAAGGCACTGGCAAACCACCCCGCAAACAAAGTCTTCCTTGGAAACGTCGGGATGTGACGTCACCCAATGGGTCAGGAATGACCCGGTGCTTGCACAGAGGACCTTTACCTTTTACCTTTACTGGAGCATATAAGAGAACTTCAGAAGAAAATCAGCTTGTGTTTCATAGATTACAGCAAATCTTTTGACTGTGAAGATCATGAAATGAAAAGAAATGGGTGTGCCATAAAATCTGATTGTTTTACAGCCCATTCCTGAAAGGGCCCCCCTCTTCTGGAGGCGGCGTAACCCCGCTGCCAGCGTGTGTGGCGGCGAAGCCAGTCCCGCTGGTGGTCAAGCACCGCGGGACCGCACCTTGACCCTCCACCGGCATGGCCTCTCCGTGGCACCGGCAAAGGCGTAGAGTGGCCGTGCCAGCGCACGGGGGTGGGCCGGGGGTGGGCCAGGGGGAGGAGCCACCGGCTAGGCAGCCTCCTATCCTGGTCTGGCCAGTTACGCTGGTGGCGGGAACGGCGGTGCTGTGCCTGCTATTTAGCAGGTGCAGCCTCGCTGTTTTCAATGGTGCTTTTGGCCCCGTTGAATACAAAAAAAGCCATGAAACTGCTTTTTTTGTTCCCGCGGCATGCATGAATCGGCTTAGGAAGAGGCACCGCTGCGCCTCTTCCCCGCCGACTCCGCAAGCCGTATTTTCAGGAATGGGCTGTTAGTGTGTAATTTATACTCTGGACAAGAGGCTAAAGTTAGAGGACAGAATATGGAGAAACATAAGGAACATTAACAATTTGAGATATGCAGATGATACCACATTACTGGCAGAAAGCAGTGAAGACTTGGAACGACTACTGATGAAGGTTAAAGCAGAAAGTGCCAAAGCAGGATTACAGCTGAAGGAGACACAAGCCATGACTACTGAGAAATTACACAACTTTAAGGTTGATGATGAAGAAACTGAAATTGTTCAAGATTTTCTATTCCTTGGCTCCATCATCAACCTGCAACCAAGAAATCAGAAGGAGATCGACACTGGGAAGTCCGGCAGCCATGAACGAGCGAGAAAGATCCTTAAGTGTAAGGATGTGTCAGTGGTGACCAAGATCAAGATCATTCATACTATAATATTCCACATTACTATGTATGGGTGTGAAAGTTTGGCAATGAAGAAAGCTAATAGAAAGTAGATTCCTTTGAAATGTGGTGTTGGAGGAGAGTTTTACGGATACCATGGACTACCAGAAAGACAAATAAGAGGGTTCTAGATCAAATCAAGCCTGAACTTTCCCTAGAACCTAAAATGACTAACTTGTGGCTATTGTATTTGAGTCACATTATGAGAAAATGACTCAGTGAAGAAGACAATAATGCTAGGAAAAGTTGTAGGCAGCAAGAAAAGAGGAAGACCCAACATGAAATGGATAATGGACCAGGGGAAGGCTGTTAACGATAGGATGTTTTGGAGGTCATTAATTCATAGGGTTGCCCTAAGTCAGAAGTGACTTGACAGCACTTAATATACATGTTACAGCTGGAATTTTCTGCTAATACAGAATATGATCAGGAGGAACCCCTTATGATTCTTAGCACTCACCACTAGTCCTCAAAATAGTCACATATTTCACAAACAATCCAGAATAAAGCAACTGCAAGTTGGTCTATGTATGACTAGCAAATGGGGTTCAGCATTGTCATGGCTGAAGGCTGCCATTGACTTGAATTGTGGATGAGGAAATATAACAGTCTTGTTAAGTTCTTCATAATTCAGGAGAATGCCAAGCCTTGTAACTAAAGTAATGTGTAGGTCAATTTGCAGCTTTAAAAAATATTTAAGAAAATGTTTAGCAGCAGATCCTTATGTAAAATGTACACGTTTCCATTTAAAATAAAGACAAACACATTATTTTACAGAGAGAAGTATTATTGAAAGCAGAATCTTGAAGTGCTGTCATGCATTAAGTTTAAAAAAGGAATTAAAATAACCCTCTGTCCAATCTTCTCCCTGGGGGTCTAGTGGATAGGATTAACCATTCCCAATGCTCTCTCTTTTTGCTGTCAAGTTACAGCTGACTTATGGCAACCCCGCAAGATTTTCAAGGCTAGGGACGTTCAGAGGTGGTTTGCCATTGCCTGCCTCTGCGTCACAACCCTGGTATTCCTTGGAGGATTCCCATCCAATACTGATCAGGGCTGACCCTGCTTAGCAGCTGAGATCTGACGAGATCAGGCTAGCCTGGACTATCCAGGTCAGGGCTAAATGCTCTCTAGGTTCGCAATATTTTTAACTCATCAGTTACCGTATTTTTAATTACTCTGTTACATGGATAATTTTGCCTGCTGTGTCTGCCTACTATGGTTATCTCTCAGCACCCAATACTCAGGCAGAAATTGCTATACTTAAACCATCCTGACATATTTATCCTCTTCTCACAAATCTCCAGTGAAACTAATTCCCCAAGCTTTCCTAGGCAACTTGAAGTGCAATCCTAAACAGAGTTACACCCTTCTATGCCCTCAATGGTCTTAGAAGGGTGTCACTCAGGATGTCTACCATGCACAGTTTTTAAGCAGCGATCTTAAGCACACTTCCTTGAAAGTAGCTTAAATGTCATAAATGGGACTTATTTCAAAGTATGCATTTGGAATAAGGGCATTAATTTTTTTCTGAATGTGCAGCATAACTCTTTCAGAGTTACAGAATGGAAAATTCAGAGATAAAATCAGAAAAGTCTTAAGCTCTACATCCCAGGCAACCAGATCTTGGTATAGCCATACATCTGCTATCCCACTACTTCTGCAGACACACCATTGGCTGTCCATCTGTTATCAAAGCTCTTCAAGCCTATGTTCCCTCTTTCCTGTGGGACCGCATCTCCCCCTATGCTTCATCATAACAGCTTAGCTCATCTGAGCAGGGACTTCTGCAGGTGCCAATCTGCAAATGGGCAAAATCAACAATTGTCCATATATGAGCTTTTTGGAGTTTGTCAGTGCAGCTCTCAAAGGCACAGAAGCCTGGCTGGAACAAGAGGGTTGGCCACTCTATTCATCTACCTTGATTTCAAAACTGTGTCTGATTCCAGTTAATAAGTACATGGATTGTGCCACACCCATCCCTGTTTCATTGGGGCTTAATATAAAGGGATTGGTTCTCACCCCCTGCTTGTCAGCACTAGGTCAGCTGGGGTGATTCCTAAGGCCTTATATTGTGTTTCACTATTGTGTGCCCAGTTAGGGTGTATGTGTGATTGTTCCCAAATGTGAAGTGTAGGCTCTAGTCTGGTCTCTTTATATATATATTTGTTTGTGGCTGATCACTCTGTTGCTGGCTAAAAGGTATGTTTTGCCTTCTTGGCAGCATCCTTCTGGGTGGGATTCAAACGCTTGTCCTGTTTGCCACATGGGTTCTTTTCTCCAGTGAGCTTTTGAACATATGTCTCCTATGATTTTGCAGCTGTGTATTCTTTTGTTGCTGCCCTAGTGTTTGCCTCCTACTTGCCTAGCAAAAGACTTGGCGATCTTTACTACCCTCATGGATATCAAGATTTGGGGCATCGCCTCTGCCAAGGGAACTGCAGGGATGTGGCTATGTTTCCTTCCCAGTGGGTGTCTGGCAAATGGGAACATGGTAGCAGAAGACTTGAAACTCTGTCTGCAGAGCTCTGTGGTATATGCTCATTCCAAGGTGCCCTTCGCTCAAGCCACAGTCCTCTTTACAATGAAGGGTGCTGTGTTCCTGTTGTTCATTATTTGTTTTCTGCATGTGGGGAGTGGCAGGCCAATTTCAGCACCAGCGCATGCTGTGTGGGTGTGTCTCTGTCTGCTTGTCATGGGAGTACCATTCATATGCCATTACTTTTACATCCTCTGTGGAGTGGACATAGGATACAGACTAACAATGCTGGTGCAGTGTGAGGGCCTTAGGATGGGGTTGTAATTCACAGAAAAGTACAAAAAATGACATAAATGCATACCGCATCTTTGAGACTTTCTAAACCAGTGTTCCTCAACCTGTGGGTCAGGAATCAGAAGTGGGTTACAAAACCTCTAAATGTGGGTTGCTGGCCAACCCCATCTAATGGCTATCCCTGCCCTTTCCATTGCTCTGTCTCTCCTCTTCCTCCTTGCCAACTTTTCACATTCTTACCTCTCCCATCCTTTCTGACAATAATGAAGAGGCGGGGGGTGGGGAAAGCTGTCCAGCAACTAGTATCTTTATAGCAGTAACTGGAAGGGGGGGAGGCTGGAGAGGGGATAGGAGCTGTTCGACGGGACATGGAAAAACTAGAGGATTGTGCTTACGGGGCTCCGTCTTTGTGCTGCTCTTTCAGCAGCTCAACCTCTTGCTCTGCACTATGCAGCACCTCATTGCCACCTACCTGCTGTGGGAGATGTACCACACTGAACCCATTGCTGCCAACCCCTTTACCACCATCTGCCATCTTCATGCATCTCCTAACTCCCACCCTCGGTGTGCCTCCTCAAACTCCACTCTGGCAGAGACAACACAGAGAGGTGCCTAGTTTCCTTGACCTCAGGAGGCGTCTTGTGAACTCTCCACTTGGAAGAGAAGACTCTTTGTTCTAATACCTCCCCCATGAGCGATATGCTTATGGATGGACTTAGTTGCTGTAATGTAGACCTCTTGATTTCCCTGCTCATACAATCACTAATGGGTGTGTTATTATAGAAGATTATTCATGCTCACTCGGTTAAATTCTTTTCCTTCACCTATACTGGAAAACTAATTCGCAGGCACACCGTATCCAGAGTTTGTGAATGTGGATCTGGCCAGCTTGAGTCCTTAGAACATATTTTATTGGTGTGTGAAATTTGATCTCATCTGAGAGAAAAGTTTCCCCCCTCTCTCTTAATAGGTTAATGTATGTAAATTTATCATCTCAAAAAATTGTCCAGTTTTTCCTTGTAGATGAGGATTGGAAAATCACCTTAACAATTGCTAAATATTTAGCCGTGGTGATTGCTTTTAAGAGGGCTGGATTTTGATCTGTTCAAGACCTTTGAGTCAGATAAGCAGTAAGATAAGTAAGTAATGTGTGGGTTAAATCTTACCTCTTATCGTAACACAGGCACTGATGAAAGTCTATTGTCGAGGTGGTTAACGGCAGTATAATGCTCAGCATTAAGCAGTTTTGAGCTAACAGCTGTTAAGTAGCATCTACCGTCTCATGCATGGGGGTTCTTACCCAATGGTCAAAGGTCTGTCTGGTAAATTTAGATGGAAACTAGAGGTGCTTTCTCAGCTTGTACCATGCTAAGTCCTTTGCATTGCAGTGAGGTGGAAAACTAGGCCATTTTATGTAATTTACCTGCATTGATATTTCTGCTTTGTAAAAAGGATATCCTGTTAAGTGTGATGAATGCAACCAATTGTGCTATCTCAATTAGCAAAATGTGACATTCTACTGCAAATGATAGGTATACACATTTTCCTATGTAGAATAGGAAATAGGAATAGTGATGTGAGCTGCCCTGAGCCCAGCTTGCTGTGGGAGGATGGGATGTAAATAAAAGTTTATTATAAATAAACTATATATATATAATTTATTTATTTAAATGTTGCTTTGTAACACTGTGGGTGCAGTTGCCCACCTCCTACTCCTGATTATACTATGAATAAACTGGTTCTTTGCTTCCACTTTTACACTTGAATAAACATATCTGAAAGCATCCTTTATTGACAGTCTCTAAGGTCTCTGAATTCTTCCTCAACCAAGTGAAGCTCAGATGGGTTTTTACTCCTGTCTCCCTGAACAGCTGCATTTTAACGTAATCAGCTTTCTCTTTCTGCCTGAAATATTGCACTCTAGAGATCAGTTAAGGAGAGGAGAATGTGGGTTATTCAGCTCTCAGACACCAATCTATTCACCATTAATAGAATGAGATAATATGGAAAGATCTTCCAGCACAGCAGTCACAAAAGAACGAATAGTGTACCCCTTACCTTTTTATTGTTATTTATGTTATTTATAGTCTGATATTACTTGGCTGAACCTCAGGACAATTTTAAAAAATATGTACTAGGCTTGGTCCATACATTCATTTTTCAGCTCTGCAGCAGTAAGATGTACTAGAATACAAAGGCTGGAAGTATTATTGTAAAAAAAAAGAGTGAAAGACAGGTGTGCCACTTTTCTTCACAAAGGCTAAGCACATGAATATCAAGGAGATTTACAGTGCAATTCTAAATTGAGTTACACCTTAAAGAAGGGTTACTCGTTAATTAGGACTGCTCTGTTAAAGTGCACTTGGGCCAGTCACACACACTCAGCCTAACCTACCTCACAGGATTGTTTGAGAATAAAATGGAGGAGAGGAAAATGATGTAAGCTGGTTTGGGTCCCCACTGGGGAGAAAGGTGGGATATAATGAAGTAAATAAATGAATATATAATATATATAGTGAAAGCTAACATACTACTGGGTTTAGTGCTGGTCACCAAAATTACTTCCAAAGACGCTGAAAGTCTAGGTTCACGCTTCAGCAAGGGTCTTTGTGAAAGGAGTCTTTAGTAGTGGCACAGCCACTAGGAATGCCCCTGTTTTGTTTCAGTCAGGTTTATAACCCAAATATACAATCCTACATTAGCCATCAAGAAAATCAGCTATTAACATCAATAGCACCAGAGACTCCTGTGCAAAACAAAAAACTAAACTGTGATATTTTAACCCAATTCACTTATGGCATCGAAAAAGAAACACTGTTAAAGAGCATCATGTCACCAGATCTGACAATTTTTTTTCTTTATTTCAAAGCTGCTGTAGGGCTTTGCTAGTTCGATCAATGGAACTTTTTCTGAGGGAAGGGGTGCTTCGTTTATTATTCCCACCAGCGCCATTTCTCTGATCTCAAAGCTGTTATTACCTCTCCAGAAAAAATGTGGTGGCCTAATATGGTTAGTAAAAAGGAGCAGAAACAAGAAAACGGAGTTCTTGACATTTCCTACAACAGCTCTTAGAATATGAAGACCATGCTGCACAGGTTCAAAGCCCCCAAGAAAGTCAAACCAATGAGCTCTACTATAATTTAATTAACTTACACATTTAAATGACTCAACATTTATAACCGCATCTTTTCAATCTACCATAGGAAATAGGACTAGGGTAGAACAATGAAGAACAGCTGACAGCCAATTTTTAAAATTATTATTATATATAACATTATGTTCACGGTCTTGAATTATGCCAAGGATGTTTCAAAATCCCCCTGCATTGGCAGAGCCTGAAGTTATGCCAGTGTAGTGAATTGACATCAGTGAACTAATACTATGAGCATAATACTGCCAATGCAAGAGGAGAAAAGTGACTGCAGCAGTGGTTCAGTGGGCAAGGAATAGAACTAAGAAAGAGCTTTGTGCTTTCCTAGAGCTTAATCCTGCTCTTTAGGACTGTGGGAAATGTTATACCAACAAAAAGAGCAGCATCCAAACACTCCCACTAAAATAATCAGAGAGCCCTATGGAACTGCTTTCCACTCACCCCTCTCTGTCCCATGACAACAAAGGAGGATGAGATTCCTGCTAACTCTGCAGTTAGTCATGGCATATCTCCAGAAGTCATATGAGACCCAGCAAAGAACACCAGATCTCATACATCAAGACTCGTGGCATTGAGTTAATCACTGATGTATTTAGATTTGGAAGCACACAAGAGGAGACTTTCGTGATGGAGCACTTTGGACAAACATCCAACAGCCAAAGACAACAAAAATAATAAAAGAGTACACTTTTTTTCCCAGAATCCTTTAAAGCAACCCGTCTTGGGAGTTCAGACACTAACACCTGCTGGGAATCTCAACTCTACTGCTGCCAGTGGGGATGCAAGGACCCCAAGAATGTAAGTTGTATCTCTAATTCAACTTTCAAACAGCCTAGTGAGCTGCCCACCATCTGTCTCCCAGTGGACGCTCCTTCCTCCTCAAATGATACTCACAATCATGCCCTGAGAGGAAGATAAAATAGGCTGACAGATAACCTAACTGAAGGGAACAGAGTAAAAAGAACAGACAAGAGTGGGTAAATGTTGAGTAGCCTAAGCCCAAGGTGGAAGGCAGTTCCTAACAATTTTTTTCAACACCAGTAGTATATATATTCTGCATTTTTTAACTGTACATTTTTCTGGCCAGTTGAATGAAGACTCAAACATAGTAAGTATGGGAACCTTCAGTTCAGCTGTCTTCATCATTGGACACACAATTGGCTACAGTGGGGCAAGGGAGGATTCTTCATCTCAAAGCTGATGTCTTGGCCACAGTCTATCAATGCAGCAGCCAGCAGCAAGGCTGGGACTCCCCCCCCCCCCCACTTCTGGTGTGATATACAGACAAGTGGGCTACTTAAAAAACCCGCAACTAGCAGCTGCTGGCAAGCAATAAACATCATATATGAAGAAGCTGCACAGCATGACAGGCACCTCAAGGCCCAGCTGGTTTGCGCCACTCACTTTGACTGGCTGTTGTATTACACTCAGATATGCAAGTTTCTTGAGACCATAGGCACAAACTGAACCTAAGATTTCATGTGCTAAACAGCGACTATCAGCAAAGCAGGACCAATGGATCAGCCTGCCCATTACTTTTCTCTGACACTCCATTTAAAGTAACAAATTTAAAATAAAGTAATAGTAAGATTAAAACGTCATCACAAACACAACTGAATTAAATCGGTGAAAGTTAATACTCAGGAAACGCATGCTATAAAAACACCCTTACCTGCCGACAGAACTATGCAGGTTACCATATAAACTTCTGTGGGCAGGAGTTATAATGAGTAAAGGGTCTGTCACCAAGATAGCCTTCCTCCATACTTTCTTCTACTTTCCTTGGGCCTATAAATAGTCAGTTTGGCTGTGCGTGTCACTAGCTGTACCTGAATGCCACACCATCCTTGGCATTATGTCCTTCAGAATGGATGACCAACACTGTGGCGCAGGATCAGGTGCAGGGCTTGTGATCCTGACAGTGGCATAGTTTCAGGCCTACAGTCCTCCTCATAAACGTCTTGTAAGTCCTCCCTTATTGTGTACATGATAGTGGAAAATATACAGAATACACACTGGTATTGACAATTCTTTACGGTGTCTGGCCATGCAAACTATTATAGTTGCTTACTGCACATTGGGCTAGATCCAACCAGCTGCTGGAAAAGGAAGGCAGCATCTTTTTTGACTACTCAAAAAAGGTTATTCTGAGGATTATGGGATCTGCAGGTACAAAAGCCATGTGGGATAGAGACTGCAGTATGGAGGAGAACTGGGTGAGACTGAGTAGCTTCACCCCATTATGTTTAAGTGAACAGCTCTCTATAAGAAGAATAATGCTGATGTGTAGCACTGCAAAGGCCAGTACTTAGGAATGAATTCTCATCAAGATGAAACCTGCAAGTATACCAACTGAGCAGTCAAGCACTATCTAATCCAGAAAGACACTGTCTGTTAAGCTTCACCATAACATTACTTCCATTTGGAATAGCTGAGCTCTCCTGCCAAACTTAAGCAGGACTGAGAGAACTTTGTGTGCCTGCAATCTATGAATACACAACTTAGCACATGGAGCACACATGAACACATGAAGCTGCCTTCTACTGAATCAGGCCCTTGGTCCATCAAAGTCAGTATTGTCTACTCAGACCAGCAGCAGCTCTCCATGGTCTTAGGTAGAGGTCTTTAACAGAATTCAGCATGCCAAGAATCTCAGTGGTCCTAATTTCAGTGTTCTGCCTAGTTCTCTACCCCTCTAAAGCAAACAAATAGAATTACCGGTATGCAAAATAGGAAAGTATATATTTTAACAGTTTAGTCATGACACACAGGTTGGTTCTACTTTACGCAGAATTTGTAATCTGGAATTTTTCTTAAAGTGAAGGGGAGACCAAGATTCAAATCCCTACTCAACTATGAAGTTTACTGCTTGACCTTGGGCCAGCCAATCCTTGGAAAAAGTGTGCAATATAAATATGTTAGGCTGGTAGCTTTAAACGGTTTTTAGGTGCTGATAAATTTTATTAATATGTGAAGAATCTATATATTGCCTCTATTTTACTGACATAAAACTCTGTACCTTATGTATTTTTAAACCGTTTTGAGGACTTCCCTCACTGAAGTCAGACATTTTCATAAGGGTCCCTTTGCAATGTTGTTATCAGTTTTCCTGTCTGATTTTTTGAGATCTCAGAATAATGAATCTAACACAGACAGACCCAAAACAAAAACCCAAGCAAGGTATACTTTAATTTTTTTTTGCGGGGGGGAGATATAATCTTTGAGGAACTACTTTGGGAAAGAAACATGATTCTATATAATAGCTCAGTATATCCTTCCACGTGTGCAATTGATTTATTGAAGGCGAGAAAGGTGAAATGTGTATAAGCTTGAAAGAACCCTTGATGTGTAAAGTGCTTAAAGTCTTGGCAAATCTACTGGGGAAACTGTATTTTGAGATAAGAGGAGGTGAAACATGAAAGGATCCGTTTGAAAGGGTAACTTACTGAAAGAGAATGTGTGTGTGTAAAGTGCCGTCACATCGCAGCCAACTTATGGCAACCTCAGCAAGGGGCTTCCAATGCAAGTGAGAAGCAGAGGTGGCTCGCCATTGCCTTCCTCTGCAGTCTTCCTTGGAGGTCTTCCTTCCAAGATCTGATGTGATTGGGCTACACCACGGTGCCTTCTCTCCCACCTGATAGAGAATATAGGAAACTAATTGGTTCATTTTGGACTTAAAATTTATTTTCTACTCTCTGTTCAGTGCAATTTTTTTTTTTTAAAAAAACATACTTTATCCAAGTGTGGCTACTGGATATAAATCAATGCTGTGTATTATCGAAGAAACAGTTTAAAAATATTCTGCAAAATTTTTTTTAGAGGAAGTTGAAGAATCCAATCATGACTAATTTCATGATCTGGCAAATTATCAAGCTTACTATTCCTTTCTTCTGCAGGGGCAAATTAGCCATTTACTTTACCTGAAAAACCCCGAGGTCTGCTGCCCTGGAGGGCTGCCAGGCCTATGGGGGGGGGAAGAGGAGAAACATGGCGTAGGCCAGCTTCACTCTACCAGCCCAGCTGCAGAAGGGTTTGCTAAGTACATAGCATCTCCTTCCCCTCCAGCCAGCTCTTTGGCCCTGCATCAAATTAGGAGTGACTTAGGAGAAAGGTCCTTTTCCAGGGCCATTTTCGCCTCCCAGCCTGCTGCTGTTTTGCTGGATGTCTTGCCCAACACATGACAGTAGAAATACAAGGCACATTTCCCAGGGGAGCCACAATGAATGGAAATATTCCTGTTTTTGAGAGAAGGAAAAATAAAAAATAAAACTAAATTAAGATAAATAACTGTAATTGTGTTAAATAATACATAGGCTGACAGATATTTTGCCTTGAATTTTCATATATAAACACCCTTATAAACCATCTTGTCATCCCTCTGCATATATCTTTATTCTTAATTGTACCTAGGAATTGTTCTTTTTCTGTCAAGACACTTAAAGCTTTGCTATTAGCTATCTTTGGATTCTTTTTATGACTAATTGTTTTGGCTTATTGTGATTAAGTGCTTTTAATTGTAATGCTTGTATTTCAGCCATGGAACTTGTTTAAACTGCCAGGATACTTGCTGCTATAGTGGCAATAATCTTGAAGGTCTCATATTTAATAAACTCTACCTAAACTTTTGATATTTATAGCCAGTTGTGATTTATATTGTCATGTTATTCTCATGTTATCATAATTACATGCAAAATTATTTGACACATATTTTATATTCACCTATTATTTCACAGATTTATTTTTAGCCATTTTTCTCTAAAATATTTAGAACACTTCCCCCCACCCCAATTAAGTCATACTTGAGGTGGAGCTATGTCAGCAGACGCTTTAAGGCAGCACTCCCTCATTCAGATGATCTAATCCAGAAATGTCATTGTTAGATGGCTCTCCCTGTCATGTTCCAGAGGCAGAGGAGCATGGTCAGTAGTCCAAGGTCACAGCCAAGTGATCTATAGAGTCCAGGTCAAAACATAGTCCAAGAGAGGAGTGAGGGTTCAGTCCAGAGTCATAGGCACAGAGTGGTAACAGAAATTGTTCCTACATCTGCTTGGATGCAAGCGTCAGCTTAAATAAGCTTAGGAGGAACCAGCTGTTGCTGATTCCTCTGATTCAGCACTCCTTGCCTGAGGAGGCTCATTATCCTCATTGCTGTCAGCCGGCAGTGATCTTAGTTGTGCTTGTAACCTAGTATTCCTTCTAGGCTTAAGTAGGAATGTTCTGCACTTTTGGAGTCCCTGCTCTGTGGAGGGCTGCTGTTGGATGCTGGTGAGTCCCCTGCCCTGGATGGTTGAAGGCACGAGGAACATCCATCCATCTGTGTCTGCCTGCTGTGGTTCCTCCCTTCCACTGTCTGCTCCAGGTCCTCTTCCTCAGAGGAAGCTTCAGCAGGCTGACTCATGACACACCCAATGAATGGTCATGGAGGAGGGGGTGGTTCTGGTCACCAAAGGTGCACATAGAACAGGCAGGGCCCCTCCTTGAAAAACAGGACAGTATGTAGACTGTGTGACCTGGCCAAATATGCAACTTAAAATCAAGGGGAAATATTTGTAAGGAAAAGGGACTTTCTCCTGTGTGAAGACTGTCCTATTCACATCTTCCAATATATTTCTCCAGATAATATTAATCAGTCAACAAGTGAGACAAACTAATGAAATGCTCTGCAATGCTAAATTGCATTCCAAATAGGTTTATCTCTTTAAACTCATAATTAGCTACAAGGGAACTGGAATGTAAACTGACCATTTCCACTCTGTGGGTCATTGTTTTGTTTTCCATATTTGTTGGCACATTCTTGTTAAGATTTTGAGGGATTCCGTTTCTGTGGCTTAAAATAGCTGTTGATATTCCATCTGCTATTGGTGATTTGTCTCTCCCAATTGCTTCCAGTGCAGCTTTCACTTCACTTTCTAAAACTGTAGGTTCTTCTTCAAAGTTTTGTCATCCTTTCATCTCTCTTCAGTGTATTGTTCCCATATTTTGTACTGTTCAGTTAATGTATTTCCATGTTGACCTTTCAGCATGCCTAACTGTGCTTTAAAGTTTCCGTTGGTTTCTTGGATCTTGTGGAATAGAGCTCTTGTTCTTCCTTTCTTGTTGTTCTCTTCTATTTCTTTATATCAGTTATTATAATAGTTCTTTGTCTCTACGTACGAGTTGTGGGAGTGCTGCATTTAGACTTTTGATTCAGCTTGGTTCCCTGTTACTTTTGCTTCCTGTCTATCTTTAGCAATTGTCTGAGTTTCCTCAGTCATCCATTGAGGCTTTTCATTTCTTTTGACTACAGCATTAGTCTTTGGGTATTCTTCCCTGATAATATCTCTGGTTTCAACCCATAGTTCTTCTGGTTCATGTTCACTTGAACTCTTCAGGAATGTTGTTTAGATTGTACTTTGGCACTATGAATGTCTTGGTTTTTTTTTTAGCTTTATTCTAATTTTCAATATTAACAATTCATGGTCTGTACCACAGTCGGCTCTGGTCTTGTTTTAGCTTTCCCATCTTTTGCTTCCAATTATGTTATCTGTTTTGTTTCTATATTGGCTGTCGGGTGACATCCATGTTTACACACACACACCTTTTATTTATATTGCTCTTAAAACATCAATGGCACAATTTTACAAAACACCATCATATTTCAGTAATACTCCTGAGGCCAGAGGAAGAAGTGGAAACAGCCAAGCATCCCAAAAGTTGTTTCCCAGAGCAATGTTCCTTCCATTTTATTTATATCTGTATTTTAAATTGTAGGAAGCTGCTTTGGAAGGCTTTTTTTTTGGCTGAGAAGCAAGTTTAAAATATAACAAATAAATATCTCGATCTCAAATTATTTGGGATCTCTTCTAATGTACATGAGCATGATTATTCTCCCAATTAGGCAAAAGTCATTTTTATCTTGAGGTATTTTATTTTTATAAACCCCTAATAACTTCCCCTTTAATAGTGGAAACGAAAGCCTGATAACGCCCCCCCCCACACACACACACACTCCTGGCCCATAGTGAATGACCACTGAAAATAAGGTCTGCAGCTGTATGAATATTGCCAGATCATTATTTCCGAGCTCATCCTAATACAATCAATAAACCTTGTTAGCATGGATGGTTCCATTGTGGCCATTCACGCAAACAGCAGCCTAAAACAAACAAACAAACAACCACCATTGGAGAAAAAGGGGGAACTAATGAAGAGGAGAAAGATACTATATAAATAATAGTACTATGGAGTTGGAGGTGAGAAACAGTAACTACCACTCAGCTTCCCTTATTCGCCCTTCTCTGTAAGGGGCAGGAACCGGAAATCCAATAACAGCACCTCTGGAGTGTGTGTGTGTTAAGTGCCGTCAAGTCGCTTCCGACTCATGGCGACCCTATGAATGAAAGTCCTCCAAAATGTCCTATCTTTGACAGCCCTGCTCAGATCCTGCAAACTGAAGGCCGTGGCTTCCTCTGGAGGGGGAGGCCTAAAGTGGAAGGCCGCAGCGCCGCCGTCGACCAACCACCTTTCCTCTCAGCAGCTGCTACAACCACCAAGCGAACCTCGCGCGCCACACAGCGCGGGTATTGACGTGTCTCTTTTCCAGCCGGTGCGTTTCCACCCTCTCGTCCCTGTACCCGACAGGAGCGCGCAACCGCGCCTCTCCTCGCAAAGAAAAGCAGGGCGGGAAGGAGCGCGTGAGCGGATGACGCGCTCAGAACAGGAGCGGCGACGGGTGGGCGCCCGCGACGACTCTGCTTGCGCGCGCACGCATTCGAACTCCTCCGGTGCTGCGCGCGCGACCGTGCGCGGCGTGGATTTCCCTCCTCCCTTTCTGCTCTGTGACGACGGTTGCCATAGTGACGGAAAGTGAACACCCCCCCCCGCTCCAACCGTCACCGGATTTCTTGGCCTCGCGCACCCTCGCCCCCCCCTCTCTCTCGCGCGCTGCGAACGACGCTTCGCGTGTGTGTTTTTGTGAGGGGAAGAAGGAAGGGGAGGAGAGATGAGATGGCGGCCGAGGGGGAGGCGGAGGCAGAAGTGGAGTGGGTGGTAGACAGCATCGCCGGCTTCCTCCGCAGCCCCGCCTGGTCCATCCCCATCGTGGAGTTCGTGGAACAAAAGTGTGAGGGTGAGATGAGGGGCCGGGACAGCGGAGGGGAGGGGCTCTGGGCGAGCGGAGAAGCTCCCTGTATTGCGCCACTGGCTTCTTCCCTCATCGCATAACAGCGAAATCCTCAACGCGTCTTCCCACGGGCTCCCTTCCTCCCTAACCGCGGGTTCTTGCTCAAAAATGGACTTTGCTAATATTTTTCTTTTTACGGTGAATTGCTTTTGCATGTAAAGAAATGCAAGTTAGGGAATGGGAGAGAGCCGCATAAAGAGAATTACCATTATGCATGATTTGTCCAAGGTTTAGTACTTTAAATTCCACTTATTTTAGTATAGACAAAGATCTCAGTTTTTGAACAGTTTGCTTTGCAGAATTTAAAGGGCTTTAAGTTTACATAAGATTGCAGCAATGAATGAATGAATATCACTTCCTGTTGGAATAAATGAACCTTAGAAGTGCTTAAATTTGGCTTGATTGTGATGATGATTATGAGGGAAGAGGTTCAAAGCTTCTTGTGCTTGTAGCAGGTTGTGGTATTGGATGTTGAGCGAAACAGTTCTCGCCATCATATAAGCATATCCCTGTGACACAGCACTTTTAGCAAACAACTTGTGGTGCTGCTTTCCCCACAGTTGGAAAAACCCCATCCATGTATCATGTATAAACTCAGTAAATATGCTGAAAATAATGGTGCACTTTGATTGTCCCTATGATTCAGAGAAAACATGAGCATGCTGATTCTGTACCAGCTTAAAACGTGCCAGACATGCAGCCCTGTTGGAAATGGAGAAAGGAAGCTTCCCATTTCCCTATTCTCTTTTAATACGCAGGATTGCAGCGGCTACTTAGCTGGTTGGCACTATAGACCTGTTCTTCCTTTAGAAATATTAAAAATATTCTGTAGCTAGAAAAAGTACTGCTGTGTGGCGTGTAGCTGTCAGTGTTGGATAGTGGTCATGGTACCACTAGTGACAAGTTAGCTTTTTTTCAGTGCTAAAGTTTAACTATTGACATTCAGGAATGCAAATTTAGCCATTTAAAAGCAATTCCCACCCTTTCCATTTAATAGTTTTTAAAATATATTTTTTTGGTAGGCCGTAGGTTCCTAGTATCCAGAACTATCATGTAAGACAGGTCCATAGCACAGTAGTAGAGCATGTGCTATGGACCTGTCTTACATGAATGTGTGTGTGTGTTAAGTGTTGTGAAGTCGCTCCTGATTCATGGTGATCCTATAAATCAATGTCCTCCAAAACAGCCTATCGTTAACAGCCTTGCTCAGGTCTTGCAAACTGAGGGCCGTGACTTCCTTGATTTAGTCAAGCCATCATGTTCGGCCTTCCTCTTTTCCTGCTGCCTTCAACTTTTCCTAGCATTATTGTCTTTTCCAGTGACTCTTGTCTTCTCATAATGCAGGGGTGGGGAACCTTTTTTCTGCCAAGGGCCATTTGGATATTTATAACATCATTCGCGGGCCATACAAAAATCAACTCAGAACTCGCCCCCACACATTCTGGCCCTGCCCCCTTTAACCCCTCCATTGTTGCCACCTCCACCCCAGCCTTCTTGTAGTACAGAGGGAATACGTTTCTCCACGGCCTGGGTAGGAAAGGGTTAACACAGTTTCTTGGCCGGTCCTAGCAGCTCCATAGCTAACGACTCTTCTGCAAGGGGGAAAGAAGATCCCTTTTCTCGGCAAAACAAACTCGAATCTGCCTTGAATAGAGGCTATTCCTGTCCGCGGGAGGGGGCAGATTGCCAGTCTTAGATCCTTCTGAGCTAGAGATCTACCAGGACCCACAAAGGGCCAGACCAAATGATTTCGCGGGCCTTATACGGCCCCCGGGCCTGACGTTCCCCACCCCTGTCATAATGTGACCAAGGTATGATAACCTCAGTTTAGTCATTTTAGCTTCTAGTGACTGTTCAGGCTTTATTTGATCTAGAACCCACTGATTTGTTGTTGTTTTTTGTCGGTCCATGGTAGCTGTAACACTCTCTTCCAACACTACATTTCAAAAGAATCTACTTTGTTCCTGTCAGCTTTCACACCCGTACATAGTAATAGGGAATACTATGGCATGAATTAACTTGATCTTGGTTGCCAGTGACTCAGCCTTACACTTAAGAATCTTTTCTAGCTCCTTCATGGTTGCCATTCCCAGAAAGCCCCAGGTTTAATACCTGCTATCTTCAGTTAAAAGGATTTTGGGAAAAACCACTGGCTGCCAATTGGCGTAGACAAGTACTTTGTTAACGCAGTGGTCTGAGTATAAGACAGTGTATTGGAAAGTGTTTTTAAGTACCACCTCTGCTTGGATGCAGTTGATCCAGCTTCACAGCATCAAATTCCTCAGAGTCCCCATAGTCCATGGTATGTGAATTTGCCCTGAATAAAATGTGCCAGTTGTGTGACAAAGAAACATATCCTTTGGTCACAATGATAAAACCATAGAATGTAGTGAAGCTGCTAGGAAATTGGTTAAGTAACATCAGAATTAGGGAGTTTCTTGCTCTGTGTAAGTTTCTTGCTCTGTCATTTCTGTAGTACTTTTTCTCTAACCAAGCATCTTGAAGTATAATGCCTTTGTAAACACAGATTTTGCACCAGAGATAGGTAATATCTGTGCCACTAGTAGTTTGTTTGACTGGACTGTAGTATTTTTGTTGTCTCCATTATAGTTAGAGCATCCTTAGAAAGGTAAAGGATGGGGAGGCAGAGAGAAACTTTTTATCAACGTATGTACAAAAGACACAGAAAGACTTATCTCTTGTAGAATAGCTAGATAATTTGGATTTAGAGAAGATTTGTTTTGGAATATGGATTGTTTTGAAAAAAAGTCTCTGGACTTTTTGGTAGATGCCTCAGGAAAAATCGCTGGAGAGCAGCAGGAAACATTGACATTTTTGGTTAGGTTTTTAGCTACTTTTTTTTAAATTTTGAATACTTCCATTGGAAGAATGTTCTTTGCACCAGCAGTATTTGCCCTCCCATCTCAACTACTTTGTTTTCTGAATGTTTTGCTTAATTAGATCTTCATCAAAGTACTTCTCAAATTTGTATGGGTTGCTATATGTTATGTTTATAAGTACAGTATTTAGCCACTGCTGTAACCAAGGGAGGTAGATCCAATTAGGTTTCTAGGTTGAGAGGATGTTGAAGTTGTGATAACTTTGTAAGGGAAGCCGAATTGTTTGCAGCTTAGGAATGCCTATTCTGTAGGCCGTTCAATTTTGTAGATATTACATTTTGCAATTTAGATAAATTTCATTACATTAGGAGTATAATTTCAGGATCTTTATAGATTCAGAATATTTTAGAAATGACAGAGGAATTCTAAAAAACATTTTCCTGGGGGTAAGCTCCTTTGAATATACTTGTTTAGGATTGTTCTCTGAAGATTTTTGAACTGTTTACATCAGGGGTGGGGAACCTTTCCCCCCCCAAGGGCCATTTGGATATTTATAACATCATTCGCGGGCCATACAAAATTATCAACTTAAAAATTAGCCGACCAGGCTCCAAGCAGGTAGCTGCCCCAGATGACCCCCCCCCATGCGAGCAAGCAGGCAGGCATCCAACCGGTGGCGCACTTGCCCACATAGTGGCACAGGATGGTCTGTTGCACCAGCCGGGTGTAGCCATCTAGCCATACGCCGGAGTTGCTCCTGCTTCGCATGGTCGGGGCCGGATTCTACATCTGGCTCCTGCTACCTCTGCCTGCAGGGGTGAAATGAGGACACACTGGCTAAGAATCCCCCCCCATGAAATCTGGCCCTGCCCCCTTTAACCCCTCTATTGTTGCCACTTCCGCCCCCAGCCCTCTTGTAGTACAGAGGGAATATGTTTCTCCACGGCCAGGGTGGGAAAGGGTCAACACAGTTTCTTGGGCTGTCCTAGCAGCTCCATAGCTAATGACTCTTCTGCAAGGGGGGGGGGAAGGTTCCTTTTCTCAACAAAACAAACTCACATCTGCCTTGAATAGAGGCTGTTCCTGTCTGCGGGAGGGGGCGGATCGCCAGTCTTAGATCCTTCAGAGCTAGAGATGTGCCAGGACCCACGAAGGGCCAGACCAAATGATTTTACGAGCCTTAAATGGCCCCTGGGTCTGACGTTCACCACCCCTGGTCTACATATTAAACAAAGCTTGTTTTACAGTTTTTGATGATGAAGAAGAAAGCAAGTTGTCTTACACTGAGATTCATCAGGAGTATAAAGCTTTGGTGAGTAATATTCACTTTCACCAAATACTTTATAGAAAATAATGCGACTAGTGAACCACTATGGATGAGCTATTGCTGGCTCAGGTTTTTGAAAAGAATGATGGAAATTTTTCTTGAGCACCAGTGTGCTTGACTTATTGCTGTTGTGCTATGTCAGAGAATCCATATCTTGTTACTTTGTGCTGAGTGTTTAGAGTCGGCGCTAGATGTTAAAGCAGTTGCATGAGTGCCATCTAAAGCAGCAACCCACATATTCATGTGCTTTTTTACCCAGTACTGTCAAGCATTAGAAAAAGCATTAGAAAAAGGTTGATGTGATGTCACTGCACTCCAGGTTTTCCATCTCCTGCAAGCAATAATGAAGCGCATTCAGCGACATGCAGTGCAGTCGTATATTTTATATCATTGGACGTTACTGTGGAAGGGGGAGAAAGAGATGTGAGCTTGTCTTCAGCCACCACATGACCCTTATAATGTCTAGGTTGGCTTATCTGGACTTAGGTGAAAAATAGTAATCATTTATTTATTATCCACATGCTATACTATTTATCACTGTAGGTTGAAAGGTTGCTAGACTCTTACCTTAAGGAAGTTGGAATTAATGAAGAGAAATTTCAAGAAGCTTGTGTGTCTCCTCTTGCCAAAACTCGGACCTCACAGGTAAGTCTTTCAACATAGTTAATTACTTTCCTGGAAATATCTTTATTTACATTGTTTATACCCTGCCTTTCTCTCCATTGGGGAACCAAAGCAGCTTACATCGTTCTCCTCTCTTCCATTTTAAACTCACATCAGCACTGTGAGGTAGGTTATGCTGCGAGCATGTTTCTGGTCCAAGGTCACAAAACCTTCCAAGGAAGAGTGGGGATTCAAACTTGGGTCTTCCAGATCCTATTCTGATACATTAACAACTACACCATAATGACTTTATAGCTGAGTTTCATTTCATAGGATTTTTAATTTGCACAAAATGTATTTTTTTTAAACACACAAAGGGGTTTAACGCACGGCCAATTTGTCTCGCCTTTGTGCCTTAAAAGTAGCGAATCCCCGTGGTCCACACGCACGACCGTCCAAGGGCTGCGCATCGGACCCATCTTAGTCGCGAATTAAGGCAAAAAAACCCGGTTAAGCAATCCCTGGTTTCTAGCGATCTTTTCGGTGCTAAACCGCTACTTTTTTTTATTTTGCCACATTACTGGAACGCTGACGTGCGTGTAATGACTCGACTAGCTCGCTACTAATGCCCCTTACCGGTCTCCTCCGTCCCGCCCCCTTTCCTGCGCGAGCAATTGGTTGAGATGATGGTATACCGGAACGCTGGTGTTCCAAGAAAAAAAAGGGGAGAATCGCCCTTTGATTGGATAACTCCTCAGCCAATCCTTGGGCGATGTCACTCCCCTGCTATCCCACATTGCGAACTATCCCACATTATATGGTTGGTTCAAACGCATGGGGAGCCTCCAGCAGCTACTTGTTTAAGACTTATAGTGGGATGGGCTGGCGTCATGCGTTTGATTATCCAGTCTTAAATATTGTGGGATTAAAATATTGTGAGATAACAGAGGAGCGAACCAAGAAGCCCTTAACTGGAGGAGGGGTCCAACTGCTAATACCACCATCCTGTGGTAGAATTCCAAAGTGCCCCCACAGGTTCTGCTTTAGGTGATTTTTGGGGAGACCTTTGAACTAGGGGCAAAATTTCTGTGCATTTTATCAGAAGCAGGTTTCAGAAGCTGGAGTCTCAGATGAGCTGTTTGCACTGCCTAGGGTAGAGGACAGCTGTGCAGGAGGTAGAACCACAATTGAATTATTTGGATGACTTTGCTGAATGCAATAAAATCCACCACCACCTTTTTTATTTTATTATTATTATTTTTGCACACAGGCCATTTTACAGCCAGTATTGGCAGCAGAAGACTTCAGATTGTTTAAAGAAATGATGGTCCAGAAAAATATTGAAATGCAGTTGCAGGCCATAAGAATAATTCAGGAAAGAAATGGTAAGAAATAGGCAGTAAAAACTCCTCTTATCTCTTTTCTTTACTTTGACCATACCTGACTTCAGTTTTTCTATGGCACCAGTGGGCTCAATGAGCGATGGGTGCAATATGAAGAAGAAAAATACTGGCAAGAGGCCAGGAGAGGCAACAATGAGACATGGAAAGAGGGGACTGTGACAGACAGCCTCTAGTTCTGCCCTCCAGGCATCCCAACAAATCTCTGCCTTCAGGGGGAGTAGGCAAATACTAAGTGCCATCAACCAGTGAAAGGCTGTGGAACCTGGGGTGAGGGGTGGGGAGTTAAGTGGAGGGAAGGTATCTCATTGCTTCAGGCAGGGCTTGGGGAAGAAACAGGGAAAACTACCAGGAGAATAATTAGGCTTCACTCAGGGAAGAAAAAGAACTCAAACATCTATAGTATAGGTACGTAGGGCTCAGGGGACAATAAAGGCAGGAATACAACAGGCATCCTGTGTTACCTTGGGGAAATAGTGGGTTAGTGACTTGTGAGGGGAGTGAGAAAATATCCCAAGAGACAAGCTAACCCTATTTCAATAGGCCAAGGTTCTTGGGTTTGAGAAGTTTTAAAAAAATCATTATTTCCCTCTTTCTGACAGAAACACACTTCTCAGTTTAGTAAAGGTGTGGGATATTGAAACTGTTTTAAAGCAGAGTTCTGCTGTCCCTTGCTGTAATAACCAGTAACTTGTTACATTCATTGTCTTAGTGACCAAACCACTAAGCATTGAGCCCTTCTAAAGAGACAAACTTTTGTATATTTGTGTGTTGTGGAATGAAGGTATTGGGGTGAATGATGCCAGGAGAGGGGCAAGTAATATAAATTACCTCAGATTCCTGTTCTATCTCCCCAGGCTTCTTCTGTAAATACCAGTATGTGATCCAGTACAGTTATTTGTTAACATTGCCTTACTAACCACTCGCAACCCATGCCATAATTAAAATCAGCTGGGCCACTACTACTGGAAGGTGTTATGGGGTAGGTGTGGAGCTAAGAAAGCATAGGCAAAACACAGAGGTGCAAGAGGGCAGAAACAAAGGTTATTTCTTGTGTTTGTCCATTGGGATTTCTGCTAGCTGATACACCCCTTACATTACACTAATTTGGATAGGGCCTGTAGCAAGCATTAGAAATGAAATTGCTTCCAAAAATGCTGTTCAGGATTCTCTGAAATGTTGGCCCAGGTTTGACAGGCATATTTTGAAATGGAGAACAACTCCCACTTCATCTTTAGAAACTGTATGCCGTATGTTCCTTAATTTTAACAGGTGTGCTACCTGACTGCTTAACAGATGGGTCTGATGCGTACACTGAAATTGAAGAAGAAGAAATGAAAATACTGAGGGAGGTTCTTAGGTAAGAAGATATTTTCTGCCTATGGATTTTGTTTGCTCTGGATTCCTCCCATGAATGTGCATACTGACATGATGACAAGGGCTTGGTAGAGCCTATGGCTAACATTAGAAGGGGCATTTACCAGAATCCTATTCACTGACATATGCCAGAACATTATGATGTTACAGGCAGTGAATGCCACAGGCAGTGAAAAATTCAGTCTCACATTTGAAGTGGGCATTGTTGGGTCTGTCATTTCGCAGACCAGTTAGTTTAACTCTGTGTTTGAGGGAGAGAAGTTTGTGAAATTCCCCAGGGGTATGGGATAGCCCACAGTTCAGGATTAGGTGGAAGCCTAGCTGCTCCACAAGAAGCTGGCAAGTTTATACTTCAGAGAATAATTTTGTTTCTATAAGATCTGAACACATTAAGCTACCTTATACTGAATCAGACCCTTGGTCCGTCAAAGTCAGTATTGTCTACTCAGACCAGCAGCGGCTCTCCAGGGTCTCAGGCAGAGGTCTTTCACATCACCTACTTGCCTAGTCCCTTTAACTGGAGATGCCAGGGATTGAACCTGGGACCTTCTGCATGCCAAGCAGATGCTCTACCTGTGAGCCACAGCCCCTCAAAGTGGAACCTCTGACATACCATGTTATCTCTTTCATCTATGAATTTACAGTTGGGAGGTCTCTGGGGAGCATAACTGTTGAGAATTTTGTGTTTTGTGTGAGCAAGTTGTTTAAGAAAAATGTCACACACATGAACATTGCATTTTGCTTTGTTTTTGATTTTTCAGGAAATCAAAGGAAGAATATGATCTAGAGCAAGAAAGGAAAAGAACTAAAGAAGTATGTTGAGATTCAGTTTAACACATCTATTTTTAAAATTTTATTTACACCATATATCTCTCCTTTCTCCCCCATGGGGACCTAAAGTGGCTTGTGTCTTTCTCCTCTTTTCCGTTTTATTCTCACAACAACTCTGTGTAGCAGGTTAAGCTGAGAGTATGTGACTGGCTCAATGCTTCCATGGCATTATGGGGATTTGAACCTGGGCCTCCCAGATCCTAGTCCAACACTCTAACCACTACATCACACTGGCACCACACCGGCACCACATCTACCATGTGGATGTGGTGAAGCTATTACTAATAATAACTTCTCTTTAGAACTTTGTTCTGTCAGAGTTTCAGTCATTCATATGTGCCTATTAGGCTTTACTGACTTAATAAAAGGCCTGAAATAGAATGTGGCTGTAGTTGTTGAAGCAATATCTACAGGAGTATTCCAGCTCTGTGTTATTGTTAATTTGTATTCTCTAAGCATATTTTAATGATTATATCACATCAATGGATTGTAGAAAAGTACTTGTTTTCTGCTGATAGAAGAACACTTCTGTGGTGAGGGGCAGCATTTTTACTGGCTCCCCCTCCTGCTACAGACCCCCACATAGCTTATCTTTATACTCTCCTGTTTTTCTTTGTTCCCTTAAATGTTAAGCCACATGATAAAGTGAGATCATCCAGTGGTGCACAGGATAAAGTGAGATCATCCAGTGGTGCACAGGATAAAGTGAGATCATCCAGTGGGGCACAGGATAAAGTGAGATCATTCAGTGGGGCACAGGATAAAGTGAGATCATCCAGTGGGGCACAGGATAAAGTGAGATCATCTGATGCTGCACACAAATATACAGGACAGCTGTGTGAAAGTGCGGGAGCTAAAGAACCTGTTCAACATGCTCCCAAACTCCTATCTGGTATGTCTACAAGTTTTTAACTTATAAGTATTTAAAAATATACAGCATATTGCTATTTGTTGTAGGACAAAAAACACTTTTGATATTTCAGCTGGTAGAAAACACAAAGCATGGCTTCTATGAAAAATGCAGAGCAAAAGGGGGAGGAGGAGTTCATTTTGGTTATTGGCTAAGGCTGTTCAGACCATAACAATTGGTCAGATTCTGAGCATGAACAAAGCCCACCTGCCCACTCATCCAAAGAGAAATGTAATGGGGTGTATCTTTATGCCACCTTAACCCCTGTCCCTGGTTGTGGTTGTTTTGGATGCTGTAGGGGAAGTGGGAGAGGAGAAGAAAAAACTCGGGGTCAGATAGAGGTAGTGGAGACATTTCTGACCCAGATGGCCCCAACTCAGGTATTGGAAACCAAAACTTTCACAGTATCCTTCATGACTTTATCCAACTCTCATTATATACCCAGTATTCGTCCAAATAAAATTATTCCAGAACTTTGTGTTCAATAGCTAAATACTTTCTTTTAATCTAAGTCTCCTAGCTGTTGTGATCTAGACAGATAGTTTCAGATCTTGAAGAGGTGAGCTCAAGTCCCCCTTCTGCCTTGAACTTGGGGTGTGTCATTTAGGAATATTTAAGAGCCTGACATTCATAACAGTAAAATGGGAGGGGGGAAAACAGTGTGCTCTTTCATAGTATTGTTGGGAGAGCCAGGGAAGTTAAATAATTTTGCAAGTAGGAAACGGGGAGGGGAAGCAATTTTAATTATTTTTAATTAAAAACATCCCAGGCATAAATGTTCGAGATCTTTGGGTTGGATTGAGTATTTGTTTTCCACCAGCAGAAGGGCACTTGACAGCTGGAGTGATTTATTTATTTAGGATGATTGACCACACCTGTTACAGACTTCCACATTATGCCTAGAGCTATTCGGGGGATTCCCCTGAAGGCCAGTGGAGGCTGTGGGAAAAGGGAGGCAGGAATGTTCAGTTGTGTGAGTAAAGTTAAACCCTTTAATCTATACTTGTAGGATATAACACCATTTCTCTCAATGAAAATTCAGGTCTTGAGGCAAAAAACAAAGAAATTTCTACCCGAGAACTGCCCTCTGCCAAACTGAAGAAAGAGAGTCAGAAAAAAGCAATTGGGAATGGTTCTGAATGTGTCACAAAGCAAGCAGGGACTGAAGGGCAAGTAAGTTGAACATTCTATTTTAAAATATAGACCATATATAATTACCAGTGCAATTCTATGCAGAGTTTCTCCAGTCTAAGCTCATTGTGGGCTTAGATTGGAATAACTGCATAGGATCGCACTGATAAGATATTTGAACTAATGTTTAAAGCTAGAGAATAATTTTTGATTACTTTTTGTATTTTGTTTATTGTAATTGTGTATAGATGCGTAGTAGAACCTAGTGGTAATTTTCTATCAGTAGGACGGTTTTCTTGTTTGTTTTTTGTCAGCCCCCCCACCCCGTGGACTCCCAGTCCCGTCCCATCCTCCCCATCTGATTCTGAGGGTTCCTTGTCACCCAGCAGCAGCATTTCAACGAGCTCAGTGGGCCAGCAGGGGGAGGCAGGAAAGTTCCATTCCACTGATGCAAATATCTCTCATTAGCAGAAAATTCCTGTAGGGTCCAACCTATTTATTTTCATAGGAATGGTTAATGTGAGAATGCCATTTCCTTCTCCCAGTGCACTGGCAAATTAATCACTTTCTGTGTTCCTCCAATGACATGGAAACAATATTTCTTAGCATTATATGCCTCCAGTGGTCCAGCAGACTTTGCTGTGGAACAGCCTGAGAATGTATCATTCTGGCCAGAAATAAGAGAAGAAGTTAGGGAAATCATCAGGGGGATGGAAACAGGTAAATCACCTGGACTGGGCCTAGTTCCACGCAAATTTTTCCTGTCAAATCTTGACTGGTGGTGCGATCTTTAGTGTCATTATCAGACAGGTCTAATCCCTAATATATGGAAAATATAATATATAGAAAAGGGCAATAATTGTCCCTATCCATAAGAAAGGGGACAAAAACAACCTGAGTAACTATCGGCCTATTCGTCTACTGTCCATATTTGGCAAACTACATGCCTCTGTCCTACTATGTCACTTACTTGATTGGATTTCCCTAGAGAACATTATTGGTCCAGAGCAGGCAGGCTTCATTCAAGGACAATCAACTATCGATCACTGTATGTTATTATACCACTTGGCTAAGAAATATATGGCTGTTACAAAAAGGTGCCTTTATGTGGCCTTCATAGATCTGCAAACAGCCTTTGATTCAGTCCCAAGGAAGTGTCTATAGGAAAAACTAGGGAGGACCATGATTGATCAGAGACTCTTGTGGCGAATGCAAAGGCTCTATGAACCCTCGGCTGCCCAGGTTCGCTGTAGTTCTGAAGGGCACCTGTCCAATTCCTTTTCTTTACAGAAGGGGGTAAGACAGGGATGTCCGTTTGCTCCCATTTTGTTCAATCTTTATATCAATGACATGGCCCTTAGACTAAATAACCAATACTTCCATCCTCCTATATTGGCACAAACTCTTATTTCAATCCTACTGTATGCTGATGACACACTGTTACTTTCTCTAACCCCAGTGGGTCCACACCAACTTCTGACCTCCTTCGCAGATTACTGCTGCGCAGAGAGCCTGATTATTAACTATAGTAAATCTAAAGTGATGCAGTTTTCTAGGTCCTTACATCAGCAGAGATATCTTTGGCTTATTAACGGTAATCCTATTGAACAGGTCACCCAGTTAAAATATATTGGGGTTTATTTTCAGTCCAATATGCTCTGGACAACCTATATTAGAACACCATGGACCAAAGCCCTTACTTCCATAAAGGCAATAATCCATTTTTTCTATTCTAAAGGCGGTTTGGATGTATAACTAGAACCATATCTACCCAGAAGTGCCCAGAAATTCTCAAGAAAAAGAAATTACTATGAAACATAATTTCATTCTAAAGTTTACACGGATAGTCATGAGCAAAAATGTTAAGAAAATATTGCTACAGCTTAGAGACAGCACATGCTGCAAGTGTGGAATTCTGTTAATTCTCCTTCCAAGAATGTAGGAATAATATTGATAATGCGGTCTGATGTTCTCCTGTGGTAGAATAGGTCAGATTCAATTACACAAGACAGACTTGAGTTGAATAAGGAAACTGATCTCATACACTTGTGTTCAGAAGATCTAGGATAAGCTTAAAATTAAACATGATGTGTCCTGCCAGCTTTGCTCTCCTAGCTTGTATATGAAAGTTGCTAAGAAAAGGACCAAGCAATGTGTATGAATAAAGGTGAGGAAGCATGGCTGTAGTGTAAATTTCCTTCCTATAATTATGAATCAAGATGTTTAGTTTGAGACACCAAACTATTTTCTTTTGTTATGTATGGCCCTCATTTGGCAAACTTAAAAATCCTCCAGGGTGAAACTTATCTTCAGATAGGATTTAATAGCAGATTTATTGTGGCATAAACTTTTGTGGACTAGAATCCACTCCAATGGAAGCATGAAGTGTGTCCTTGATTGGCTGATACTTATACGTGGTATAGAGGGGCAAAATAAATGGTGGGGTCAAAAGGCAGTGATATATATAATGTACAGTCTATGACATTTCTGTGAAAACTCAAATGTGCAGAAAATAGCAATAACCATTCACAGCAGCCACAGGTGGTCACCCAGTCTTGCTAGTTTTGCTAAACCAAACATCTTTGTTGTGAAAGGAACCCTTAATCACAACTGAGCCTTAATTAGATAGTGTCAGGTATCCTGACAAATTTTGACTAGTAGTTTCATGCTGATGTCTCCTTTTCTTCTGTTCTTCTGTTGAATAACTACTTTCAAATCATCAACTGTGTGTCCTGGGAGACTGAAATGGTCTCCTGTTGGTTTTGAAACAATGACCTTTTGGGGGGTAAAAGGTTTGTGTCCATTTGTTCTTTTGCATAGAGATTGATCTGTCTGTGCTAGCCAGACAGCATAAGCTCATATAATAATTGCATTATGCTGGAGTATAAGCAGGTGACTGTCCCTGATGGTATGGCTGATGTTACTAGGGTCTGTAATAGTATGGCCTGAATGGCTGTTGAGACATAACTCTTGTTATGTAGCCTGTTGTGGCTGGTAAGTAACTGGGACAGACCTACCACCCAAATGGTCTGTGAGAGAAAAGTGTCATTGTACGGGAAATGATATATTTAAGTTGTTTTAATGGGGACCTGTACGTGATACGTAGCCTGTCTCGTTTTGGGGCTTGTTCTATAGTAGGCTATTCCTAGACACTAACCAGGCATTCATTATCAGTCTATTTTGTCACTTCACTGGAGCTAGTTTTAAGTATTCTTATTTTAAGTCCTTGTCTCAGGAATTGGAATGAATATAGTTGTATTTTTAGGATTAGCTATAGGCAGTGGATGTGTGATATGCCCTGGGCAGTGACCAAAAGCATGTAGGTATGTTTAACAGTCAGTAGGTTTCTGGTATAAGGCAGTAATAATGCTTGTCATGTAGCTGCCCATTGGTCTACAAAAGGAAAGCTGGTGTGGGGTCTGGTCCAGGTTTAAGTTGATGATGGGGTGAAAGTTGTTGAAACTCTAGTACATTTTCTCAGGGTCTTCATTTCTGTGGGTCCAAATAATGTTATCAGTGTATCTCTAATAAAAGAGGTTATTTGGGAATGGCAACTAAAGCACTGCTCTGTATCACCCATGAATGTGTTGACATACTGAGGACCGATGCGAATATTATTTATTTAGAATATTTTAATACCCATAGTACCCATGGCAGTGCAAGATACAAGCTGTTCCCCAGCTTGAAGTAGTTGTGAACGAGAAAGAAGTTGCAGCACTTGGGGATCAGGTGTGCTAACTCGTAGCCCATCCTTGTAGAGGATGCTGGTGTGGTATAGGGCTCTATATTCATGGTTGCTGAGATAACTTTACATTTTAAAGCAGACATTTTAGGTGTATGCTTCAAAGAAAATATGAGCAATGAACATGCGTCATAATCATGAGAGAACCAATGAGGTTATAGATATTCAACGAAAAGTTTGTGTGTGTTAAGTGACGTCAAGTCGCTTCTGACTCATGGCAACCCTATGAATCAGTGTCCTTCAAAATGTCCTATCAATCACAGCCTTGCTCAGGTCTTGCAAACTGAAGACTGTGGCTTCCTTTTCCAAATCTCCTTCAGAGACACAGCATCTCCTAGAGAGGCGCTGACTCCAAATAGAGTAGTATTTTATTTTAGGTGGGGTCACCTGTTCTTTGGACATTTTCAACAAGGAGCCAGGAATGGTTGTGGCTTTGACTGTATATGCAGTGGGAGACATAGGTTTGCTGTTGCACAAAGTGTGAATAGCCCTTAGTCTAGGATTATAATGGAAATGGTGTTGGTAGGGTGGCATTTTTTTAGTAGTGGGAGTGCCCCCTAAATTAATAAGGCATGGAGAAAAATCAAGTGATGAGTGGATATGAATGCATTGGTCAAGGGTGTTTGTAACTCCAAAAACTACAGTGATTGATACTGTTAGGGAAAAGGTGACTATGGCAGATGTGCACAGGATGACCTGGTAGACAAGTCTGTGTTGCTTCTGCACCAAAAAAGTCTGGGTTTTGACCAGAATGTCTTAAACTGCATTATTTCTCTCCTGTTTTGCTGTTTTATTCTTGGGAATGTTCAACAAAAGGAGTTGAACTAACAATTTTTAACCCCCCTCCCCAAATATTCCACAAATCTTTAGCTATCAAAGTGATAGAAAATACACTTGAGAAACAATATACTAAGCGTGCCTTTTATATTCTTTCAGAATTTACCAGAACTTGAAGCACATGAGCTGAGGGAGCGAGAGGAATACCTAAAGCAGAAGCGAGATGCACTGATGGCTTTGAAGAAAGATTCAAAAATTAATTTGGTACCACAAAATACAGATCAGAAAGAAGAGTTGTTACCTTCCAAGGAGGTGAAGAATGAATATGCCATTTGGTTAGCGTTAATAGGTCCTGTTTAAAAAAACTGTTTACATTAAAAATATGGGCCCTGAACTGTGGTCTGGGGTACAGATAGAATCATGATATTTTGAACTGTGCTGTTTGGCAGAACAGGAAAATTTGGTATTGGAGGAAGGGACTAAATCCAGTGACCTGTTCTGCTTCCCAGTTTATCAGCACTGAAGTGATTTAACTGGGCCTATGTACTGTGTTTCCACAGTCAGATAGGGATTATTTGGGGAAGGCGGCTACCGCTTGTATGACTCCTAACTGATCAAGGTGATGTATTTATTTACTTCATTAATATCCCACCTTCCTCCCCAGTGGGAATCCAAAGTGGCTTACATAACTCTCCTCCATTTTATCCTCACAATAACCCTGTAAGGTAGGTTAGGCTGAGTGTGTGTGACAGGCCCAACGTCACCCAGCAACCTTCTTTGGCAGAGTGGGGACAGAAACTGGAACAAAAGCCTTTTTCAACATTCCTAATGTGATTTACCACAGTACAACTGTTATATACTGCTAAACTATACTAAGGAAAGTTACTCCAGTCTAAGCCCATTAATTTCAATGGGCTTAGACTGGAGTAACTCTCCTTAGGAATGCGCTGTAAATAAACTAAAGTACTACCGGTACATAGAGAATGGAAAAAGCTAACAGTGATCAAAGGTCCCTCCCATTCACGTAGCAAAGGGATTGCCAGATGAATGGTGTTGTGGCCCTCCTGTGTCTGTCTCAGGCAGCAGCAATTAAGATTACTTCCATGCATTCATAGTGTTTTGCATATTTTTGAAATCCTTTGTATTCTTTCCCCCATAGTATAGAAGGGAGATGGAGGTTGGGAGGATAGTGGTTTGCTAAAGGACACTGAGTAAGTTTCTGGCCTGTACGTTTCACAGTGTGGGTTATCATAATACACCCAAGTCCTCGAGAGGGACTTTGAGCCTTGTTCCTTATCCTCACAGGCACAGGACAGTCTGATAAAGCAGGGGTGGGGAACCTTTTTTCTGCCAAGGGCCATTTGAATATTTAGAACATCATTCGCGGGCCATACAAAATTATCAACTTAAACATTAGCCTACTATATTTATTCAAACATTCAGCCAAGAGGCACGACCAGAGACAGCTCCGAGTATCTGCCACATAGAGCGACTCGCTTTTGAGCTCTGCCTTTCCCAGCTGGGCCTGAGAGATTCAGGCAGGGCAGTAAACACAAGACACAGTTTGTTGGGTGGTCCTAGCAGCTCCATAGCTAACGACTCTTCTTCAAGGGGGGAAAAAGGTTCCCTTTCTCAGCAAGACAAACTCACATCCGCCTTGAATAGAGGCTATTCCTGTCCGCGGGAGGGGGTGGATCGCTGGTCTTAGATCCTTCTGAGCGAGAGATGTGCCAGGACCCACGAAGGGCCAGACCAAATGATTTCGCGGGCCTTATACGGCCCCCGAAATCTAAGTGTACATTAGAACCAATGTACACTTTTTCTTCTGTCAGAATATATTGGCTGTTTATGTTAAATGTGACCATTACTGTAGTCCTCACTGATTAAAATGAGCATGGTGAAACCTCACAACTTTCTAGAATGCATAAGTGATTTTGCCACATACATGAGCACATACTTGACTTTTTGATTAAACCTGTACTGGCAAAAGGAGAAATTATGCTGGGGGTAGAAAAATATTGGTCACAGACATGTAAATGTAACTAGTATTAACTGCTATAATTCAAGACATCTTTTATCAGATTTATTTTGAAATTGGTTTGATGGTACTCTGTACCCAGTTTCAAAGTTGTGGAACAAACATTGATTTGATGAAGTGAATTTTCATTCTGTATGAAGTACTGGAAAACATACTTCATAAATGGCCCCTTAGACCCCACCTCCCAGATTTCTCATTCTCATATAATGAAGACAATTCTCATAGTTCATTCAGTACAAGGCATGTTCATGTGAAAACATTATTTCTCTTAGAGGCTGTAGTGCAACTCTAGGGTCAGCTTTCTGTTGCATCTTTCCAATGGAACAGATTCAAACTGGTGGTAGGATATGCAAATCTACCAGTAACAGGATGCTACACATACTAGTTCTTTGTATCTATACCTGAAAAACATCAGATCAGACAGGTAGAGTTGTAATTGTGCCAGGAGTGGATATAATTTTGTGCCACATACATGCACCTCAATGGCAAACCTGGACTACCTCTGTATGTTGTGTAAATACCCCAACGTGACATATTCACCTTAAACTCAAGCTGTTGGTGTAATACTACTCTAGCATTAAACTCTATACAAGAAATTTCATATTGGTAAACTATGACTGAGGGAGCCATAAGTATTTGCACATTAAATGTTTTCATTTTTGTTCTAGGGACTGTCCGAAGAAGAACAGCAGAGGGCATTAAAGAAGAAAAGAGTTCTTGCCGCAAAGCTTAAAGAAGAAGTTATTAACAAACGATAATCTAGGGAAGTTGCTTGAAGAGTCAAGGATAAGGATTACCTTTAGAATATATTTAACCATGAACTGAATTGTTTGTTTTCAAACACTGTATACATTAATTTGATTTTATATTGCAAAAGCAGTAATTTTCTTCATTAAGTTTTAATTAGATTAAACATTATATTAAGCACCCTGTTTAGATACATAGGATTTCAAATACCGTATATATTGCTGAATGTGGACATTATGGTATATGCTCAGTTGAATGTGAGTTTTTTTAAGTAAGAACTTGTCATAACTTGTAACAGCTTAGCATTAAAATGGTTAAACTCAAGTTTCAATTTTGGAAGCTCATAAACTCAACAGAGAAAATATGCTGGGGTTTTACACAAACTGAATACCTATTATGTCTAAGGAATTTCATGCCTTTCAGTTAAACCCAGTATATGATATATATTTGTACACTAACAAGCACCACTTGTGTGTTCATTGTGTGTCCTGCCCATACTACCATGAGCTGCAGCTGGTCCTGGGTTCCCACACCACTTACACTTCACAGAAAAGTTTATAGGTGACAGCTAGTGGCTTGTATTGAACCTGGACTGTCTGCAGAAAGGAAGCAATATGCAGCTCTTGCTTAGTGCCTGACAGTAGCTAGGCTGTGTTTTGTACCAGCTGGAAATTCCAAGTTGTCTTCAAGGGCAGACCCATGTAGACTGCATTGAAGGGAAGAGTTGGTTTTTATACTCCAGTTCTCTACCTCTAAGGAGTCTCAAAGCGGCTTACAACCTTCCCTCCCACCCCCTAACAGGTACCTTATGAGAGAGTTCAGAGAGAACTGTGACTAGGCCCAAGGCCACCGAGCAGGCTTCATGTGGAGTGGGGACTCAAGTCTGGTTCTCCAGATTAGAGTCTGCCGCTCTTTAACAACTACACCATGCTGGCGCCCAAGTAGTTAGCAGTGGAACAGCCAGATTTGAGCTCAGTAGCACCTTAGAGACCAGCAAGATTATTAGGGAATGAACTTTTTCCAAGAGTAAAAGCATCTGATGAAGGGAGCTTTGACTCTTGAAAGCTCATACCCTGAAAATCTTATTGGTCTCTAAGGTGCTACTAGACTCAAATCTAGCTGTAACCAGTATGGATCACTAACAAGATGATTATATTTTTGTGTGGTTTCAGTGAGTCTGCCATTACCAAAATACCTTTTATGTTGTTAGGCTCAGTAGCAATTACAGCAAGGATATGAATGTGGCTTATTCATAATCCAGAGCTTCTAAGATGTCAGTAGTGTTCCACTGTTTCAGAGAAACCAAAAGGCTTTTAAGTTTTCAATGCAGTAAGGAAACAGTCAATCCACATTTCATGTAACTTTTTATTAAAATAGTATTTAACTGAGACATGTTGGCAGGTGTAATCTTCTTAAAAAATCAGTTGAGGGGCCCCAGGCATTTGAAATGTGGGCTGTCCTGCGGCAAAACACAACCAAGCAAATAAACTGGAGAGTTGGGAGGGGTAAAGGGAATGTGCATCTGAAGCAGACTGTATTACTTGAAAGGGAGGAGCTTTGTCATCCATATCATTAAAGATTCCTGAAGTGTTCAGACGTTGGTTGACATGTCACCTATTGTTTACATCACTTTATTTTTAAAAAACCCAGAATTTTTTGATAGAAGTGACTTGTGAGCTGATCGTGTGGTTTTAAAGCTCCTAACAGTCTTTGAAACAAAATGGAATAAGAATCCAAATGTTTGGAGATTCTGTTTGTAGTGACTCATTAAAAAGGTTAAGGAACAGACCAGGAGAATTTCAGTCTGATGGGAAATGGTACATGCTGTTCTCCCTGGGCTTCCTCAGAGGTAACCACAGAGTTTTGGAGGAAATACCACCTGTAATAAGTGGAGATCAAGTCTATAGCAATAACACTGTTGAACCAGCTACATTGTTTTCCTGGTCACTTCCCCAACAAGTAAATCTCAGTTGAAAGAATGAGGAAGCCCCATTTGTGGTTGCCTGGAGCCCCCAGAGGGCAAAAAGATATATCCTTCAGGCCATATTGTCAGTCATCACAATTCACTGAATCAAATCTAGGAGCATCCTTTGCTTGGCTAGATTTGGTTCAGTGGCATAGAATGATTAAATTGTACAAATAACTATCTCATTAAAATCCTCTAAAATGGCCACATTTCAAAATCTTAATTAACTTACCATTTACAACAAACCAAACAAAACCAATAATTATGGAATTACAGGGTCACATTTTAATTCCTGAATTTTACAGTTCAGCATTAATATCACCACATGTATACAAATGGTGTAAAACAAGTACAGTGGTTTTTTTCCAATACAAAATAAACTTCTGTTTTATGGAAAAACTATACTTCATATCTACACAGACAGCCCATCTTTTGCAAACAATAGCTAAAATTAAAATTAACTACAAAAATCTCCAAAACAGGGAAACTGTCAGTAACTGTTCCAGGAGAAATGGACCCATAAACACATTACAAGAGTGACTGATAATGGTGGATTACCGCTGGTTTCACAGTTTGTATCACTCTTGACACAATTTGTAGTTTGGGGAATTTCTTCTCTCTTCTGCATGATCTCAGATCATATATGGCCAAACTAACATTAAAATATTTACAGTTCACTTGCTCTGAAAATAAAAATGCTTGCCTCCATCAATTTTACCTAATGTACTTTTGAAATTTGCTTTAAATACATGGAATGTGTTGAGCAGCTGCCTCTGTACCATACCTCAAGGTGCTGCATGTTGTCTTTGCCTCTAAAATCACTGTTGGTCAAGTGACTGCCACTAAATTCAGCAGTGTTCAGAACCTTCCGGCAGCATTTCACAGCATTCTCGCTCCTTGCGCTCATGAGAAATGCAGATGGCCCAAGGAAAACCTTTTCCAAAGCTAGCAGGGAGTGATTCAATTCAGCTGGGTTTCCATCGAACACTATTACTAGTTGCAACACAGATGCCCTTTCAAGTACAAGGATTTATTGATGGTTTCAAGAGGTTTTTTGAAAACAGATGATCCTTGGTATTGTTTTTTCCGGATAGCTTCTTAACTTCTAATCATCCACCATTTTGAATCCAGTTTCTTTTCTCCTCCCAAAAGATGGCGTTTTAGTGGGGGGGGGGGGAAATCATTTTGCCACTCAACATGCATTATGTAGCGGGGTGTTACCTCTCTAATTTGGCTGCCTGTGCAAATAGTGGTCCCCAATGTCTGAATTCATTTTTATGGAAAGAGAATCATTTTAAAGAGGCAATTGCTAAAAAAAACACAATGGACAGCACCATTACGAAGTTATGTTACTAGATCTGCAACTGAAGCCTTACAATTTTCTTCTAGCTTGGATACAAACTGGGGAACCCCTGCAATATCAACAAGTTACTTTTCCCATCCCCATCCCCTCTTAGAACCCAAGGCGTCCTTTTTTTTTCTTGCTGCAACCAGATGCTGATTACTCACCCACCATTTCAGTTTAATTTTTAACTGCTTGAATGGCAGACTGATTTACTAGAAAGAGATTAGGCTCTTTGGAAGTCTGGTATTCTCAGAACTAAACCCTTCTAGTAGAGTTTCTTTTGCTACTCCTTGTATTCTCTTGTATTTTCCAGGGAGAAAGCTTTCCGAGTCAGACTATTTAGCTCAAACAGTCACAGCGTTTAAGCACCCACAATTAAGAGTCTGTTTCAATATTTAAGAGCCAAGACGAGGTCTTTTTCTTGGAGATGTTTCCTCTTCTTCATCTTCCTCCTCATCATCTGGGTAATCCACAAGACCAACTAAACTTCCCTGCCAAACGTAAGGAAAAGGCCACATTTGAAAAGAATTCCCCAAACTGCTGTGAAGATACCGTTAATCCTGAAAATAATGGGCAAAATTAAGAACCTCACAACCCAGTGCCATGCTTAGTATAGTTGCGTTCTGTAGAAGAGGAGTAGGGATGCATATTTAACAAATCAAGAACTGAAAATCCAGAACAGATTTCAAAGCATTGACTATTTCAAGTTCTATTTCTTCACCTGATAAGACAAATATGGGGCAAATATCTGTGTCATAATTCAGAGACCATGGTTTAGACATCATCTCACCTTATCCATGCCAATGGTATGTTATTTTACAGATACAGGTGACTAGTGGAGGCTAGGACTATCAATAACTATTGTCCATGACAGCTATGGGGAACCTTCATGGCCCAAGACAGTATATTTCTGAACATCAGCTGTCTGGGACAAACAATGGGGGAAGGTGGTTCTTATGTTTAGGGAAAACAATGTCAAGAGATCTCTATCAAATGTGTGCATACGTCCCAGCTGCCATAATTTCTAGAGTCCTACATGTGAAATGGATAGTGTCTAAACCAACTCAGGAACTGTTATGGAACCATGGAGTAAAAATTTCATGGGTCAAGATATGCTGTGCTCAAAGTGTGTCTGAAGAAAAACCACATATATTAACCACAATCATTCCTCCTAGGAACATGATGGTCTGGCTACTCAACTGTACACAGACACCTGTCATATATACTCAGTGGTCAAGACAGTCCAATAAGCAGAAGCTGCCAAATCATAGATTATGAAATTGTTTCATAAAGATCATAAAATGCTGAAACTATCTAAACCCCAACATTGAGGCCAGTGTATTTCCTTTATACTGCATGGACAATACCCACATTGGGGAAGTATATTTTAAATGCTTTATCCTGCATGACCTTACTAGAAATTCAACCAACTGATAAAATACAGCACTGAAATAAAAACACCATGGGCTAAAAAATTCTACTATCAGAATTCAGCAAGCCATCTCAACACAATGGCCAGCCCAGTAAGTTAAGTTCTACTTTATGTTTTATATTTCCCAGAAGTTCAACTTTGGCCAATTTCAAATATTAACTCTACAAAGTTATTACAGAGAAATTCCCCCCACGTAACCCCCTGTCTGAATGTCCAGCAGAGTTTTCCCACCATGTCATCAACATGGTTCTTATCTGCAAACCTGCTCATGTATCAGCTCACCTTTGTGGCTGTGACTGCTGCAGTCAAGTTGGCATTCTTTGAAGAGGAACCATTTGAGCTTGCTGGTGATGTTTGAGCTGCTACAGATTTACTGTTTGTACTATTGGCTCCATTAGTTGCACTGGCAGAGTGGGCAAAGGTGAATTTGAAGCCGCCTGCCGATGTCCTTTTGGGGAGATTCTCTTTGTCTTCACTCTCTTTTGCTAATGGAAAAACAATTTTGATGTTCAGTATAGTTGTTGAGAATCTAAAAAACCCTGGACCCATACAACATAGCAAATAACTAGCATTTTAGCCTGTTTTTTGTGTGTGGTAAACTGTCACTTTGCCTTGTCACCAGAAGTTTGTTGCAATTCATACACGGTAACTTCACAAAACTTATTTTCCCCATGTTGGGCATAACAAAGCCTCACTTCAGATGGCACCACTGCAGTGCCCCCCCATTCCCGGGAGAAGTGCCATCTGTATGAACTGGCAGTTCCACACAAAGACAACAGGACCATTGCAACTTGTGCAGATTGCAGTGTCTTGCAAAACTGCCATCAGGATTACACAATTTGGGATACTGTTTTGGTCAGGAAATAGATGAGTTTCAAACCTGGCACTGAGTGAGGGATGGGGATGAAGACTGCAAAAAAGGACTGAAAACTAACCTAAGAGCCCTCACTCCCCCCTCCAGGAAATTATCCTTACTAAAATCCCATTTCTAGCTTGGTTGAACCTGCCCACAATGCTTTCCTGTTTTCTCTCTGCAACCCAGATGGAAAGAAATTAATTTCTTGAGATTTTAACACAATAATAAGTAAGGTTAAGGTTTCTCTATTGTGTTCTGTAGCAGAGAGCTGCTAGAAGGCTGCTCTCCCGTTCAAGGTAGGAAACAGAACTGATCACAAGGGGGCGTTTACCCTCAGAGGTCAGAAAAATTTAAATATTTGATTCCTGCCTCCCGAGATAAGAGGAAAAGGATACACCCATAATGAAGATGCCCTTCGTCCCTCTGAGCAGAAGAAGCCTTCACGGTAAGTAGCCAAGGCTCTTTCTCCAATGCCAATGGCTATGTTGAATCTCACATTTTGCAAATATGTGGAAGAGGTCTAGTTTACAAAAAGTATCTTAGTAAAATACCTTTTTTTGTTTCCATAAACTTCTCATAGCTATCAGGAAAATCATCCTCAGACTTTGATTTCTCTACAGGGGGTATAACAGCTTCACTCTCCTCCTCCTCCTCTTCATTGAACCACATTTCTTCGTCCTCCTCCAAGGCTCTTGCATCTCTGCGGAACCGGTTGCTACGCAGTATAGATGGGACACTGCAAGAGACACCATTTTATGATGAGTTACAACCAAAGCAATACCTCAAGGAAAGCGTCAGAAACACTTGGCACTTTAAGAGTCACACCCACGATTTCAAGATATGTACATACCTGTTCAATTTCTGACTTTGCCGGTCTTTCTCTTGCTCATATTTTGTCTTCAGTCCTTTGAATGTCTGAACATATTCAATGGATTCAAGTGCCTTATAAAAGTTTTCAACTATATGCGCAGTAAGTGACTTGATATCTTCCTGTATCAA
The DNA here is from genome assembly GCF_029931775.1 of Euleptes europaea. Lineage (NCBI taxonomy): Eukaryota > Metazoa > Chordata > Lepidosauria > Squamata > Sphaerodactylidae > Euleptes > Euleptes europaea. Next base: position 68,654,348 of record NC_079318.1, read on the forward strand.
TACAAAAGAAAGTTTATTGCTACCAAGATGGAGAAGATGAGAGGCATCAGTATGAGCTCCTTGCTACAGTTGTTAACTTCCACCCTTTCGATTTGCAATAACAGGGATAAATTAGGCTTGGAACTTGTTTACATAATTTAGGAGCCTCTGCCCTCAGCAATATGTTCTTTGTCTGCACAGACAAGGGATTTCAGGCAATTCAGCACACAGGTTTTGAGTTACCCAGAACAAGGGACAGAATACTTAGGTATGCAGGGAACTTTGCACAACAGGGACAATAACCCTGGTATTGTTTACATGAGCACATCCTGGATAGAGAGTCACAAGCCTTGCCTTTTACCAGGATTCCTTCCACTTCAATTAACTTTCCATTCCACACTTTAAATGTGGAAACAAATGGAATGATTAAGTAAGCCACAAGGCTGCCATTTAAGGACAGTTGGCCCTTTCAGACTACTACTGGTTGGTGAATGCCAGAACCTTCATGTGACTCTCCACTGGTGCTCTTCAGGGTTTTACGGAGCCGGCAGATTTTGTTGCGTGCATTATGAACAATTTATTATTTTTATCTCACCCTTACTTCAAGCCTCAGGGCACCAAACCAAGTTTTCCCCTCACAATAACTCAGACAGATGAAGCTGAGACTGCATGACAGGCCCATGGTTGCCAAGTGGGATTAGGACCCCACATTTCCATGGTCCTTGTTTTAACTACTACGCCACACTGACTCTCCAATGGAGTTATCCATCTGGGGTGGGCAAAAAAGGATTTCCTCATGGCTTAAATTAGGCTGAAACCTTTTCAATTTCCTGCAGATTTAGAGAAAAGCCAACAACGTAAGCCAATGAACCTACAGGACAGTGTGGGATTTTACAAACTAACCAACTGTTCAAATCAATTCTATTGATTTTAACACAATTGAAAGCGTACTGATTCATTAACTCTGATTTCTCAATTGTAATTGAATGCCACCTGCATTAAGCAAGGGGTTGGATTAGACAGACTGTATCTCTATGATTCTTTCCTTATTGAGCTGTTTTCCAAGGGGCTATAGACATGGATACACTTGTACAATATACAACACACCTGTACACAAACAGTTGCTATGAGCACAATGTAGTGAACATCACAGGTATTTTAGTTCAAAACCAGCTCATATTGTTAGCGTCTGATAACATATCCTGGAAAAAAAGTCTTCAAAGTGAAAGCCGGATCTTTTCCTCTTGCACTGAACATTTTTTTCTGTAGAGGTTTAACATATTTATATCCCACTCTATAAGGATAAATACTTCTGCAAGTCACCTGTGATATCAAAGGAAGGGGGAGGGAAATCTATTCACAGAGACTACCAAAAGTGCATTTGGATGCTGGCTCCAGCCATATATGGCCCTCAAGGCATCTACACTATTTGGCTGTTGAGAGATGGCTTTGTGGAGGCTTCTAGCAGTAGAGGCACTGGGATGAAAATGAGCAACAGCACACATTTTGAGATTTCTATGGCTTGAACAGTTTTTTTCTGGTGGGTGAGATCATTACTCTTTTTTATTCTAAATAGCTCAACAAGTCATATTCTAGAATGAACATATCTCCGATATTTATTTTGGTAACTAAACTGGCTTTCTTGCCAAGACTCATGGTAGATTACACTATAAAAAAGCAGACATTAGAGAACTCCAGATAACCATGCAGTAGGACTAGGATTACAGAACTGGACAAAAGTGCAAACAAAAAAGAAAAAAAACCCCAACAGTTTAATGCCTGATATACCATAATACAGAAAATGGGCAGCAAAAGTAGAAGGATGATATGCACAAAAAAAACCCTCTGCAAGGGTCTACAGACCTATCCCTTAGGAAGTGACCTTCTGTGCTTGATCTAGGCCTTCTGCACAGAAAGGCTACTAGACAAATACTGAAGAGCGTCTGTCAGATGCCACTTTCATAATAGGGCACGAGAACTCAGCAAGTCTGAATTTTTACCTGCCTTCCTAGGTAAAAAGAAACAGCTGATTGCACTCATCTGTTTTTAGAATTCCTTCTGAATCCATTATCTGTACCTTGACAGATCTACAGACAGGAGATTCTGAGTTACTGATAATCCATAGGATGAGGGAAGGCAGAGAAGATAGTACTAAGTTATGTGTGCCCATTCTCTAAGTCCTTTTCATACATTCTACTTAGTAAGATGCCTTGGGGATCCTTGGAGAAGCAGCAGAGACATTTTCTAAATAAATAAAACCATGTTCAACCTGTTCCTCAATATTTTTCAATCTGGTTCTAGCTTTTTATGCACTTAATGATCTTATGATCATTATTCATTTAGTTATACTTCAATTCACGTGTGCCTAAAAAGTGTTGTTAAGAGATAAAACTGGGAAAGCACAACTTACCACTCTGATGAATTCAAATAGTTCAATGACTGCTGAATTCAGCAAATTGTACCTAGTTCCATTATCCAAAAGAGCATTTATGACTGGCTCAAACAGGTTTCCTTTGGTGATATAACGGTTATAAAATTCATCCTTTAGGCCAATTATCCTCCTCATGAAACGAAGAGCACCTACAATATTAACAAGCATTTTTCAGATCCTTTGAAGTTCCCAAAGGCACATTTCACATCTTGAGCGGTTATTCTCCACATTAACTTGCATTTCACAATGCACACAGATCAAGTGGAATGGTTCGTTTTTTGTTGGTTTAATGCACAGTGGTAAAAGGCTGTGCAGAACTAGTGTCGGCAAAAGCAAATGTGGAACACAAAATTCCAGGAACTTGCCCTGGAGGAGCCATGCTGAAGTGATGAGGAAAGGACAAGACAGTAGAGATGCTCTTGTGCCAATTGAGCTCAAACTATTCCTCCTTTTCCAAGCTAGCCATGCATCGCTGTGTTGGGTTTGGAGATGGGCAGTCCTGTTCCCTTGGGACACTTTCTTTTGAGTGGGCATGGGCAAGTTATCTGCCAGCCCACTTCCCTTCCTGGCTTTTAGATGTCAGGTCAACATGTGCCTGCTTGCCCAAGCCCTTTCACTCATTATTTTTTTCAAACAGAGTTCTGCTATGTTCCTTTAAAAAGAGGTTTGTCTGTTTTCCAACTTAACTCATCTCTTGTAAGGCTACACTGGTTTTCTGTTCCTTTTTAAAAAGAGTGTATTTTGAGCTAAACGTTTTACTGATTCAAGGCACAAATCAGAAAGTATATGATCTCTCAAACTGGGCTTTGGAGCAGAGTTTCAGTCCAATTGGGGACAGGTGTTCGTCCTTAAATCAAGAATCATCTCAACATTGGTTAAAAATCAGTACTCGAATATGGTGAAAAAAGAACAGTATGTGGCACTGTGTACACCCTGCATGACTACACAGACCAAGTTGAGTCCAAGGTTTGTGAGAACTGTGCTCCCTTCTGCATTTTTCATATTTTGCCTAATTTATAAGGGAAGAACATATGACAGTGATGCCCTGGCCTCTAACAACTGAAAAATCTTATTCAGCATCTCTTTGGGATTGAGCTTTGGCCAGGCATAGCCCACATATTTTTGAGGGCAGGAAAAACATTTTTTAATGATAAATGAAAGCACAGACTCACAGAAAACCAAATTCTGCACAGAATACTGTATTCTTTTCTGGGCACTCACAAAAACATGAGCATACAAAAAGCTCCAACCTATTTTTTCATTTTGGCTTGGGAACTACTTCTAGATGGCCAGGATACACAGAACACTATCACAAACTGTGATGGGGAGGGGGGGAGAGAGAGTTGCTACTTACACAGTGCCAAAAAGGTGTGTTTTGAGTTCATCAAGACCAAAACTCTTCTCAGCAAATCCTTGTTCATAATATAGTTCTTGATGTGATAGGTGTGGTGTTCCACACAAAAAGTGAGTAACTCCAAAATTAAGGCAAGCAGCTGTGCAGTTTGATAGTTGTCTGCAATATAAAACAGATCAAATGAGGTATGAAGAAGCCTGTGAGTGCCTCTGCATTCATCAGGTTTGTTACATAGAACATTAGCCTGCATGTTCTCCCTTCTGTCAGGCATATGAGATATAGCTCTTTGCCTTGAAGAACTCTCAAATATGAACGGAGATCCCAGGTCTGATATCACAATTTGTGAAAAGCATGTGCTTATACTGGCTGGGGCCCATTACAACTGATTCTACACAAACTGGGGTTTCTCCAGTGCTTTTAAAATAGTTCAGTTGCCTCTTCAGTGCAAATGCATGCGTAAGCTGTTACATCGTGTTTCAGAGTGCTGAGAAGACGGTGCTGAAAATTGCCAACTCATGCAATATCTTCCCACATGGAGAACTTAAATGGTTCACAAGACTATTCTTCAGTTTCTTGGATTATAACTTGGCTATACAAATAAAATAACTTGGTTGTTATAAAGTCTTCCAGTTTGTTCCTGTAAACCGGCACTCTGCTGTTAGAATGAGGTACAACATCTCCTGAGATGATCACCTCCCTAATCCTCCCCTCCTTATAGCCACACTCTACTGCTCAGACTCAGCTGTGGCCCCCTACATTACGTGGAACGTGAATGGCCCTTAGCTTCTCCTCGAACAAATTTTTGTGCGAGTATATGTGTGAGTGTGTGACTCAACAGTATACAGATACAATCAATCTAGTTTTCCAGAAAGGCTCTTCTTACAACTACACACAGCATTTCAAACTACACTGCACAGAAGGTATCCTCTTACCTGGGCAAATTGTATTATTCTTGTTGCTTCCAACAACCGTATCTTATCAAAAGAAAGAAAAAGATTTAATCACCATACGTTGCCTGCTTAATTACTGTAGCAACATATCAGATGAGGACCAAGACAAGACGCATATATTCTATTTCAAGGCTAACCAATTTATGACCCACCTCTGTATTAGAACCCATCCACTCTTTTGGGGGCTACAGCACCAGCTGGTCAATTTTGCTTGCAATTTCACTCCAACTCTACACAGTCACTATATGTAGATGAAAACAAGCCATTTGACAGAATATATATGGTGACTCCATGGTCAAGGAGATGCTTGTAAAATGTTACAGCCCCCCAACACAGCTGGGTGAACAAGCTCCTTAAAGACACATTCCAGATCACTATGTGCATTCTTCGTGGCAAATACAAAAATAATTTTTGTGGCCCAAAAAAAGACTGGCACATTTATTGTGGCAAAAGATTTTGTAGGCTACAGTTTGTTGCAACATATGCTTGAGGTTGGCAGATTTGTATGGAAACACACACTGGAAGACAAAGTTGTGAACAGTTGATTAAAGAGACTATGAAATGCAGATTTACTATACAGTCCTATGCAGTTACTCCAGTCTAAGCCTGCCAGTATCAGATGGCATAAACTGGAGTAACTCTGCATAGATTACTACCAGAACTCTCTGCTGCTGACCTGAAAATCACCATTCCTCACAAAGATCTCTAAGGGAAGACTCCAGAGCAAAACTGCTTAATTCAAATTTATCAGGAAGTTGAACTCTATTAATCTAATTCTGAAGCATGATCAAGGCTCTGCCACTCATTAATATCTCTCAAGCTTTGCTGAACTAATTTACCACCAAATTCTACTGCTGTGAGTGATCATGGTGCTCATCTTGTATACATTTGAGCTTGGCATAGAAATGTCACAGCCTATCCCTTGCATTCCATGGCTTTTTAACTCCATAGTTAACATGTTTTCTTTAGTTTAGTGTTCAGTGTGTATCCATCCATCTCCATGTGCCATCTGGACACAATTCTTTCTTCTACAAGGGGTTCTTTTCCATGATTAAAAAGTACACAGGAATAAGTCTTTAAATAAAAACAAAAATAATTCTTGAGCATCCTTAAAAACATGAGCTCATTCCTATGAGGAACTATAGCATGAAAGCTAGTGAAAACTCCAGTGAAGATAACAGACATAAATGCCTAACTGTGCAATCCTAAGGAGGGGTGTGTGTGAAGTGCCATAAGAGCTGGCATGACCCTGTGCCAGCGTCCATGCCAATTTGTGTCGTGATAAGTGGCACCTACGTTGGGACGGAGGCACTTATGCCGGTCTTGGGGAGTGACAAAGCAGAGCACAGGCCTCGGCTGCCTCCCCGGCAGCGTAGCCCTGGCAAAACTCCCTGTTGCAGCATCCAAAGGGGCGTTCCCAGGGGTGGAGCTGCCTTTAGGCAGCTTCCATGGCCCTTTCGGCCTGGAAACGCTAAACAAAGTCCTCCCATGTATTATACTCTCCACCACTTAATTTTTCACAGTCAATACAACTTTGAAAGATACTATCCACTGGAAAATCTGCTTTAAAAAGAAAAGAAAAAAAGAACACTGTTCTATTGAGTGGTATCGCAGGCCTTCTAAGACCACATTTCTATTTCTGGGTACGTTTCACAAACTAGTTGTTGGTCACAGTAACATTAGCATTTAATTCTACCCCTGATTTTTATTAGAAGTATGGGTTAAATTGTTCTTGACTGGTCTCTTGTTCGTAATAAATGTTGACTGATATCAGAAGTATTGAGCACCTGTGTCATGAGGACAATAAACTTTACATACAGACTTGAATTATATATTGTTTTAATATATGGCCAGTTCAAAACTCCATCTGAAGATTATGCCAAAAACATTTTTAGTGCTAGGGACCAGATGTATTTTCTTATTTTTATATCTTTTTTTAATTTTATAATTTTTCTGCTTTCTATCCGTTTAATGCCATGTACCCCTGACCCGGATAGCCCAGGCTAGACTAATCTTGTCAGATCCCAGAAGCTAAGTAGGGTTGGCCCAGGTAAGTACTTGGATGAAAGACCACCAAGAAACTCCAAGGTCACAATGCAGAGGTAGGCAATGGCAAACCACTTCTGAACGTCTCTTGCCTTGAAATTCCTACAGGAATTCCACCACCACCACCAATGCCACGGAAATTCCTTACCAGTCTTTTACAATAAATCAGTTGCTAAGAAGCACTCTTTATACACACGTTTGTTCCCTACATACCTTTTGAGCAAAGATCTTCTGATCAAAAATCTAGGAGCAAAAACATCCATGATCTTGGGACTGCATATGACATTAACTCAGGCAGCACAATAAAAATACCTTACTCGAGCAAATGAACACCACTGCCCCATCAATGCTAAATACATAGTAGATAGAGGAGGACAAGACAAAAAAGCTGCTTAGAGTTTAACCTTACCTTTATCACTCTTATCCTCAGATGTATTTGCTAGAAGTGGGGCTGTCAGAACATGCATACAATGGTTGTAGAAGAAATTGAGAAATTCACTTTTTTCAGTTTTCTGAAACAAGAGATACTAAATATTGTAAGAGTCATGCAGTCATATAAGAGTAACTACTAGCAGATACAAAAAAAATGAGGCATATTACTTTCAACTCCTGTAAAATGCCTATTTAGAGATGAAAGGAAACATTCCTGCTGAAACAGCTACTGAGTTAAATGGCTAATAGGTTTTGCATATACATGTACTGTATGTGTAGTGCTGGGTTTATTTACATTATTTCATGCCCTACCACAACATAACCTTAATTTGTTGTTGTAGCCAATTGAGGTTCTTAGACTGAAACATGGCAAACCCCATCACTATTCACTACACCACACTGCAATGCAAAGTTTTAACAAGGTTGTACCAGATGAACAGTAAACTTTGCTTCATCAATGGGATGGAACTTTTCCCCATGGCCCAGGATTCTGAGGACCCCCAGAAAGAGCTGAGTGTAAAGTGGAGGTTTTCTACCAGCAAAAATCACACTTTCATCAGATGTGCCCCACCACTAGTAAAAACCAAGTGATGAACACAGTTCATTGTATATATTTTATCTGAAACATGTATACTTTGCACTTGCACTCCCAGCATACCGGCTCTCTGGGCAGTCCCCTATCTTATCAATAAAAGCACTAAGAGAAGCACACAAGCTCATGGCTCAGGTTACACGCCACTTTCATTTGGAATCTAATGGAGGCTCACATTTACAGAGAATGCCTTTCAATCCACTTGGCAGCAGACATTTCTATCAGTAGTGGTGGCAGCAGCACTCATCATTCAAACACTGCATTTAGTGGGGGGAGGGTAGCAGCATGCCCACTACTGGAATGGTGGGCTAAGCTTATGTAAATTACAGCTTGAAGGCAATGTTTGGATCATGAATTTACTGAAGTGCTACACAGTTGAAAAATCATACATATACTTTAACAAAACACACCGACAACATGCTGTGGGAAATCTTTCAAGTGAAACCGCCATTCTTACTTCGCAGATGAGTGATGGATTTAAAAACAAAATCATGCTTCAAAGTGTCTTTTGCCCGAAATGCAAGAGCACTGTGCATTTTGCAAAACAGTTAAAAAGAGTGCTGAAAGACAGGGAGATTTTATTTAATGTGTTTCTTAAACAGTAAAGTTTCTTTACCCCTTTCCATTTTCTTACATTAGCTGTGGCCAACATGTTCTCAGGATCGATTAGTGTACGCAAGAGCCCCATTAACTGAACAGCGCCACCAAGCTCGGGGTCAGTGTCACAGATCATTTGCTCAATGACTACATTTATGAGGAGGATATCCTGTAACAAAAGCAAGACAAATTAGGCCAGTGGTCCTTAACTGTTAATCCTCTACCACCCACCAACTGTGCAACACTTCCTTCAAATACTCTTCCCCTGGAAGCTACAGGTTAAAAGTCAGCACCAAAAATAGCACTCATAAGAGGCTACTTTATTTATACAGCTATATATACACAACACACAGATTTCAGAAACATATTTGGGGAGACTCTTGCGCCTAATGACCAGTTAACTCCCTAGTTACATTTGATTCCTATTTGCTGAGGGCCACTTTTTAAGGGCCTGGAGGAGAAATTTAGAATTTTATCCCCAGGGTTCAGTGAGCAGTATAAAAAAGCCCCACCAGATGGTGGACATGATTGCCTCACAGTACCCTCTCTCCTCTCCTGTGGAGCCCCCAATGCACCTTAGTCACTGAGGAGCTTGAGGCAATTAAAGGACTGGACAGAGAGAGAGAGAGAGAGCGAGTAAGTGGAGGAAAATGTGAATGTGATTGAACACAGGCAAGAATCCATTATTGTGACTATTTTGTGGTGGTGATGGCAGCAAAGCAAACTCATTTGTTCACCACCACTGTGCCTGTGCAATGCCATATGGTACAGCTTTTCCAGGTTGTGAGGGAGCTTCTATCTTAGGCACCTGAGGATGCAGACCATGAAAATGTATAGGCTCATTTTAACTCTTTTGCAATGCAGTTTGCATATAGAAACAGCTCACATGTGCTGCAACTTAGGTGTCATGGTAAGTTCAGTTCTATCTCAAGAGGCTGCTGGACTGCAGTCTGATCCTAGCAATATGGACAACTTTCAGGTGGTTGAAGCCTGAAGAAGTGAGCAAGCTGCTTAGAAGCATGCAGCCCACCACATCTAGGCACCCCTGGTCCCAAGTGGCCGACATAATTACCGCCCAGTGGTCAACATTCCATTCGTGGGCAAGATGCTTCAGGAGTTGGTGGCTACTTGGCTTCGGGTGGTCTTGAAAGACCAGGCTATCTAGATCCATTTCAATCTAGACTGAGGCCTCGGTTTGGGAGGAGAACAGCCTTGGTTGCCCTGACTGATCAATTTACTGGAAGAATGCGTCCCTGTTGGTTATCCAGAACCTCTTAGTTGCTTTGGATACCATCAAATATGGTATCCTTCAGGAGAAGCTGGCTGCTTTGTGAGTGGAAGCTGCTTTTGGATTAACCAAGGATGCAACTCAAATTTTGGCATTCAGTTGCTAAATCCTCTGGTTTTTGTTCTGTTATTGCCCTAGATTTAGTGATCATTTTTATTACTGTTGCCATCTTTAATGCCACAGCAGAAAGCCAACAAAGAAGTTCTAAAAATAAATAAACCATAACTCCGTCTTCATATAGGTATGCAATTTGGACATTAGCAACCCTATTTTCTCGGCCAGTTACATGATTACTGATGTAAAACCAAAGAACTTCTCATGACACTCCAAATTACTGATCAGAATACATGTATAGGCATGTTCTCTCCACCTCATAAAACATACACCTATAGTGAGAAATATCAGCTAATGAGTATTTTGGGCTTTTTCAGATGGAAATGTATCACATAAGCAAGCTGTATCTTTCTTACGTCATCACTCTGCTGGGCTTCTTGCATCACAAATTCCCGGACCATGGATGGACTGAATTCTACCAGATAAGAAAATATATCTGTAGCAGCAGCTCTAACCTGCAAATCATCCATGCCCTGAAATGAAAATAAAATAAACTTGGAGAAAATTGAGACATTTCAGATACAGCAGCCACCATGCAGAATTCAAATATGCAAAAAGCCAATGGGGCTGGTTCCTGAGAACCAAGAGCAGAACCCTACAGATGGAGTGGGGATGCCTTTTCCAGATCCTCTCTCCTGCTGCAGCCTATTGCAGCCCTTACAAAAACCACTCTGGCACAGACTCTGGCAAAAGTCGATGATAAAGCAAGCAAAATGAGAACAAGGAGCATATTAATATTTTTAGCAAGACAAACGAGAATAATTTATTTACACCAGGAGCAGGAAGCTGGTCCAGGGAGGTCATAGGGTCCTTGAACAACAAAGGCATGAAAAGACTGCTTAAGGAAGACAAGGAGATTGCACAGAAGCTAAATTAACAATATGCAGCAGTTATTACTGTGGAAAATATGGGGCAATTACCCATACTGAGCTGCTGCTTTTGGGAAAGTTGATGGAAGAACTGAGCCAAACAGAAGTGATGAAAGATCAAGTTCTAGGGCTAACTGACAAATTAAACACGAATGAGTCACTGGGTTCAGATGGCACACACCAGGGATTCTTAAGCAACTCTAATGCGGAAAACTATTCCTTTCTTAACAAAAATATGCCATGATGCTAAAACTGGACTTCCTTGCAGAGGGTTGTTAGGTAACAAATGCAACACTGGCTTTTAAACAGGAATCCAGAAGTGATACATGTAGTTATAGAATGATTAACCTAATGTTTGTTCCAGGTAAGTTGATGGAAACTGTTATTAAAGATAGAATTATTACAAATGCGGCAAAAAAACAAAAAAAACCCAAACCTCATTCTGCTGAGAAAGAATGAGCCTGGCTTCTGCGAAGGGAAGTTCTGTTTCACCAACCTCTGGTGTTCTGTTGTTGTTGTTTTTTTTACAAGGTTAACAAACATATGGACAAGGGTAATTTTAAAGTTACTATATAACTAGTCTTCTAAAACGTTTTTGACAAAGTCCTTTATGAAAGACTCCTGATTAAGCTTCACAGTCAAGGAAAGAGAGGGTGAGGTGAGTCCCCTCATGGATTAGGAACTAGTTACACAATAGGAAGAAGAGAGTCACAGTAAATGGACAGTTGTAAAGATGGAAGGAAGGAAGTACTGGGGTTCTATAAGGAATTGTGCTATTTAAGTTGTTGACCTGGAATTGGATGTGAGCAGCAAGGTAGCCAAGTTATTCAGAATGGTGAAAAGCAAAAGACTGGGCAGAGCTCCAAAAGGGTCTCTCCAAACTGACAAATTATACAATGATGGGGTTTAAACTTGCCATGACTGACCAGGAAAGTTCTTGGGGTCCTGGTGGAAAGCCCAATGAAAACACTGGTTCAGTGTGCAACAACAGTGAAAAAGGAAAATTATCTTATGAGGATTACTGGAAAATGGACTGAAAACAAGATGCCAGGTATTATAATACTTAGACTGTATTTGGAACAGTGTGTTCACTTCTTGTCACTGTATCTCAAAAAGGAAATTGTGGTGCAGAAAAATGGTCAAGGGGTTGGAGTACCCTCCCTACAAGGAAAAGCTACAGAGATTGATGCTTTTAATTTAGTGAAAAGATAAATAGGTGGAGACATGATAGAAATCGACAGAATTATGTTTATGGTGGAGATTCACTCCCTCTCCCATAGTACTACAACTCACTGGCACCCAATGAAGCTGAGGGCAGCTCATTCAGGACAGACAACAAGAAGTACAACTTCTCTCAAAGAGAAGTTAATTTGTGGAATTCACTGCCATGGCATGTGGTGACAGTTACTAGTTCTACTGGCTTTAAGAGGGGCTTATATGCATTCATGGGGGGTAAGACCAACCAATAGCCTTTAGATAAAATGACTAAACAGAACCTCCATGTTCAGAGGCAGTAACCTTCTGAATACCAGTGCAGGGAGGCAACAACAGGAGAAAGCTGTACTTCCATGCCCTGTTTCTTGGCCTTCTGGTGGCATTCGGCTGGCTACTTCGATACAGGATATCAGACTAGATTGGCCCAGTGGTCCAATTTAGTTAGAAAGCTTACTGGAAGAGAACTAGGCAAACCCTGAGAATGACAGAGCAAGCTGAATAGCTGAAGACTGGATCCTACAAAACTACAAGCTGTGGGGACTATTCTTGCTCCTAGCTGCCATCTTTACCCCTGTGCTCAGTGGAGTTTTGTCCGCAATACTTTACCAAGCTCAAAGCATTTCAGGAGCTACTGGGGGAAGGTGGGAAAAAGTCTAGTTCTGCTAGTTCTGCTTGTGATTCATAGATGCAAACCCTTTAAATTTCCTCTCACTTGATGCAAGAGAGTGGAAATGACAGTTCCTGCTACTACAGTGGGGGGGGGGAAAAGGATTTTTTTCTTCCTACCAGGCCTCTTGCTTCTCATGCTATGTATGCCCTGGACAATGAGTTTCTGAGTAACAATCCAAACAGCTATGCACATCCATGCATATATAGTTGCATACCACAGTTCACCATGCTATCTACATGATACAATACCAAAAGTTTAGCACGAAGTTATGTCCCTCCCAGACTTACACATAAAAATTTGTAATAATTCAGGCAGAAGTTTGCTTTTCATTCTCAGATCGCTCTGCTCCCAGGCGTATTACTGTCTAACGTACCTCAGAAATCTGCAGCTATCTAGTACTGATTTATTTCAAAAGCATCAGATAATACTGTTAGTGGCAATATTCCCACTCCACCATTTCCAAGTATGGAAACTCGCTGTAGTCAATGTTTTAGATGAACATTCCCAATTATTAGAGATTTATAGAAGGTTCTTTAAAGTCCCTGATTAAAACATTAAAACATTAAAACAAAACAAAAAAAGCCTACTGCAACTCCTCAAGTATAGCTTAGGGTTTGACTTACCATTACAATTTCAAGAGCAGGAAGAATTCCTAACTTTGCCAAAGTTTTGAAAAAAGTATCTCTATTCTGAGGTTGCAGTGTCTGAGAAAATGCACAAAACTCCTTGAAAAAGTTAACCTGTAAGGTATAAAAAACAAAATAAGAACCAAGAAACAACTAATAACATTACTAACTGAGCTACAGATATTTTTAAAAATCTGAATTTATTTATTTACAAAATGTATATCCTGCCTTTCTGCCCAATCAGAACCACCAAGACAGGTAATTTTACTTGACACGGAACCAATGTTACAGGTGAGAAAGGCAGCACCACTGAAAGAGAACAGCTTCATTTCCCCTCATTTTTTGCCCTCAAACACCTCTAAATACAGAGGCAATATAACGTTAGGACTAACATCAGGAGCTTTTGAAATACTACATCCTGAGCAGTTAACAACATTTATACTCTTAAAGTTGCTATATCCCATGAAATGCAACAAATGTGCTGGGATTTAATTGTTCTAATATACCTAAGTATAGAAAAAACAGAGATAAAAATATGAAGCAGTAAAGCCCAAGGGCTACACAAACAATGATGAGAAAATATTTAAGCAGCGTCTTGCCATTTATTATTTTACTTTACAAAATTTGTATCTTGCCTTTCTACCCTCATTGGGCCACTAAGGCAGCTGAAAATTTAAAACATTCATAATAAAGTCATATTTTCAAACCATTAAAACCCAACCAAAAAGAACACATCATTAAAACAATGACTAAATTACATACAAAGATATCTTTTCCCACATGAACAACTGGTAGCCACCCAGGATGGTCTGGAAATTGGCTATCCGAAAATTAAGTGCTGCTGAGGAGTACACTTTCCTCCCCAGAGTATCAAGCCGTTTACTTTCTTTATCAGAGGGCGAGGCTTGGTGGCCGATTTTATGCTTCGCCTGCATCTCCTCGGTAACAATGGAAGATGGAGGAGGATGGTTAGATAAAAATGAGCATGAATCAGGCTTCACTCTGTAGGAGTTATCCACCCTTCTAGTAGTAGGAGGGGCAGAGGCAGGTTTAGAAAAGATGGGGGCTTGGATATCTTGAAGGCCCTCTAATACAGGAAAAAGTACCATATCCACAGATCCAGCATGGAGTCTACTTAGGATTTTATCCTTTGGCTTGTTATCCACAGCAGTTACATCAAGGTCCAGGGCTGCAGCAATCCTTAACATTTGGTCTGCCCTAATTCTAGAATCTTCAGTAAGAGGGACATTATCCTGGTCACCAGACATATCATCTGGGGATAAATCAAGAGTGGCATCCGATGCTGTATTCATAGCCGAGGTTCCCTCCATAGGATCGTATGGATCTAAAGGAGCAACATACTGCTGGAACTCAGGTGTAAGGATTGGAGGGTCCAGGTGGGCTGGCAGTGCCCGTTGGACAGGCTGACCACAAATATCCAGGTTTCTGGTCCTGCAGAACTCGATCCAACTGGGGATGTCAGCAGGAGAGATAAGCATTTGTTGTGGCTGTTGGAAACACTGCCAATGCAGGTTAGGCGCAGGAGAGACTGAACGGGATTCAAAACCCTCAGGGGAGGGATAAATTAAATCCTGACCAAAAATAGAATGAGCAGGTGACCCCACTGACGGGGTTTTAGGAGGAGGGGGGGTAATAGCCCGTGTCACCTTAGCAGCAGAGCTTTTCTTTTTCTTATCAGATTTATCCTTATGTTTCAGCCTCTTAGGGGAGGAAGGCTCTAGCGGAGCAGAAGAGCTCTTTCTCTTTCCCACAGACGACGAGCCCGCGGTAGGGGGCCTCTGGTCTGCAGCCGTCAGGCGTGAGCTCGAGCCCGAGGGCGGAGGGACTGCAAAAGCTGGAACCGAGCCAGGGGGCGGAGCGCCGGTCGGGACCGAGGCAACTGCAGGCGTCGAGCTAGCTGAGCAGGGGAGTGTGCTTTGAACCGAGGAGCCCTCCGGTTCGACAGTTGGGGCCTGAACGACTGCCCCTGTAGCGGGCGCAGCGCTTTTTGCTGGGGCCGAGGCTGTGCTCTTCGCAGAATGGACAGACGCTGCCCCCGATAAATCAGCTGATGGTCGGGTCGGGGTGGAGCGCACAGAAGCGGTTTGCTTTGCCGTTGCCTCCAAAGACTTTTCCCATAGGGCAGCCTTAAGCCGAAACGCCCTGTCCTTCCTGGCTGCGCTGGTAAACTTCTTGCAGACGGCGCAAGTCTGCACAGAATGCCCCTCCCCCAGACAAAGAAGGCACAGCTCGTGCTCATCAGAGCAGGGCATTTTTAAGCCACAAGAGGAACACTTTTTAAACGGCGGCTTAGCTGCCATGGCGGCACTAAGAAGCGATTCAGTCTAGGCCAGATGGACT
The DNA here is from genome assembly GCF_029931775.1 of Euleptes europaea. NCBI lineage: Eukaryota > Metazoa > Chordata > Lepidosauria > Squamata > Sphaerodactylidae > Euleptes > Euleptes europaea. The sequence goes on from NC_079318.1 coordinate 68,669,872, forward strand.
GCCTCAGACTGGGTAAGTATCTGATGAAAACTCACGAAAAGCAGGAGGTTTATTGAACACTTCTACACCACACGGCGGCGAAAAAGGAACTGAGGGAGGAGGGGGAGCCCCTCCCATCGGGTCACGTGGTGGTTTGGGCGGGAAGGAACCGCCACGCTCACCCAAGAGGGGAGGGGCACCCCCTCTGTTACTAGGAGGCTAGAAAAATCTTCCACCGACAGGCTGGCCTGCGCCTGCGCAGTCCCATATGTGGGGCTGCACTGAAGACTGACAAAGACATAAAAACTATTAAGACACTGGGCTGGAGGGAGGGATCCTTGAAGGAATGCCAAATTAAACGAAAGTCTTAACTCACTGACAGACGATGGCAACAGACGGGGACAGATGATGTAGGTTAGTGCCTGGATTGTGTCTGTTATTGTGCTTTCAAGATGCCCTCACATTTCCAGAGTGTCTCATGCAAAAAGTAAAAACTAAAATCTCCGGCTGCCCAAACATTCCAGGCTCCAAAGCCACGTGGTTGAGCCCATGTACAGATGATGACTGTGAGTCATCTCACACATTATGCAACCGTAATTCTGAGCTTACCACTGAGTGTACACAAGAAACTATAGCAAACATGACATTCTGAGAAGTGCACATATGACTCATCATGTACATTTTAAACATACACCTAAGAAAACTGGGACTGGATCTAACAGCTCCCTTCCTTAGAGTAAGGATTCTTCCGCTGCAGTAAGTTTTCTTCCAGTAGAAGGTTCCTCACTTAACAGAAGGCAGCCACTGGATCCAATTCCTAAGAGACCATTTGAGTGACTTGTTTTTTTCATACGCTCTCTTGCTGTTCACTAGTTTATCTACTGCAGTACAGGTCAAGTTAATGCTCTATACATACTATGCCAAAGTAAACCATGCTTAAATTTGGGATACAGTGGTTTAATAACCACATAATCCAGCCTGCTTCACATGTAGACCCTTTGAAATTGCTGTGCTAGCACAAGTTCCTTAAAAATGAACAGAAACAGTAGTTCAAGAGCTGGAGGGACGAAGCACAGATTTCTTGACTGGATCACCCAAACCAGACTTACCAGTTCACGTCTTTTGTCATCGTCAGTAGCATCATCAGTTAGCTGTGCAAAAACTTCAGACAAGAACTTTTCATCTTCCTGTAGGATACAATAATTATTACAGATTGTGTCATAACTGAGAAACCTATTCTGATAGTACAAAACCAGGTTAGTCTGGGTCTTAATAGCTGTTGTACACCTGGCCCATATATCCTGTTCTTTCTGAAATGCAGTGTAGGAGTGGATTGGATTGAAATCAAATCGATTTAAATCATGGTTTTCTACACTCTTTTACAGTCTGCTGCCCTTATAGGTTTTCTCCTACAGCAGGGCTCGGCAAACTCATTAGTCAAAAGAGCCTAATATCAACAGTACAACGATTGAGATTTCTTTTGAGAGCCAAATTTCTTAAACTATATAGGTAGGTACACTGTTTATTAACTTAATAAGCTTTAAAGTTTTAAGTCTTAATTAAACTATAGGTACAATGAATAAAACTTGATATCATACTTAATAGTGATCTTATTTATTGATAAAAATTAAATTGTAAGTCCCTGCCATTTTCCCCTCCCCGTCCGGAGTCCTCGTCTGGAGGCCTGGTCTACCGCCATAAAAGCCTATTGGCAGACCTGGCCTCTGGCTGAGTCCCATTGGGAGGCCAGGTCTACCCATTGGCTTTCTTGGCAGTAGAACTGGCCTCTGAAGGGGGACTTTTCCCCCTCCTCGGAGTCCAGGTCTACCGCCAAGAAAGCCAGTGGGTAGACTTGGCCTCCCAATAGGACTCAGCCGGAGGCCAGGTCTACCAAAGGAAGCCCGCACCGCCCAACAGCTGATAGGTGGGGGGGCCAGGAACCGCTGAGCCGCCCGCCCAGCAATCGCGCGGCTAGAAGGGAGGGGAGGCTTTAGCCTCCCAACCACTGAAGGCAAGGGAAAGAGGGACCCGGCCATTCTCCATGGGGGGGGGGAGAGAGAGCACGCCCGCTCGCCAGCTCTCTCTCTCTCTCAGGTGCAGCGGCTCCGCAGCCTGGCTGCCGGCGCGAGCGGGCGCAAGAGCAGGGGCTCTGAACCAAGTTCGGAGAGCAGTACTCAATGGGCCAAAGAGCTGCATGCGGCTCTGGAGCAGCAGTTTTGAGACCCCTCTCCTACAGCGAGAGAATAATATGATATACCTCAGGCTATACACCCAAAGATCCCAAGACTTTAGTGGAGAAGTCTGCTCAGGTTTCACTTTCATTTTAATTGCTTGCCCCACCCTCCTCACACTTAGCTCCTTGTGCAGATCTATTTCACTCCAAACAATCTTCTGTTAATTGAACTTCTTGAAACCTAGCATTTAAGAGGTTGACTCTGTTTTGCAAAGGAACAACAGGATTAAGGTATTTTTCTCATATGTTTATCTTATAACATTTTTGCTGTGAAGAAGAGGTATTTCAATATTAAATCATTAATTTTTTACTCCATGTGTACACTCCCAGCTTTTTCTTGCATTTATGTCTTCTTGACAGAATGTTTTAAGAAAACTGGTAATTGCAATTAATATCCGAGACAGACCTTTTCCCCATCTCTGTTAAGAGTTACACTGCTAATGTATATGCTTGAGCGTTATCATACTGCCACTGTTTAAAGAAGACTAAAAATGTGATATGGCTGAAAGGAACCATCTCCCCTCTTATAAGCCTGGACCACTAACACACTTCAGCCCCTTTAGATCAACTCAAGACAGTAGAATAAAACCACAAGCACAGAACAGAAGTAGAAAAAGAAAACATGACTCCAGGCGAATGAGCAAGCAGGCACCCCACCCACTCACACATACCAACACTGTTATATCTGCCCTATCTAGCATCTTATGAATCAATCTGAAAGATTGTTTACGTGCCATTCAACCTCCACTTTGAACAGCTTTAGCAATAAAATAGGATACTCTGTCACTCATGAATGCAGTTGAAAAATCTACAACCCCCCACCTCAAGGAAATACATTTTTTATCTTAAGGAAAGAACTCCATGTTTAAAAAACAAAGTTATTCACTGTAGTAATGAAAGATAAATTCTCAACGGGCATACTTTGATTTTAAAAATTTCTGAACACTGTCCTCTTAAATCTCTTGCTAGCTCTCCAGCATCAAGTGCCAACCTGGCTATGAGTCCAACTATGAAGAGACTCTGCAAAACAGTCAAGAACTGGGAGAGGGGAAATATCAGTTCTTTTCTGAGCATGTTGCAGCCATAGCGCAAGAAAGCCATATACTCTCTCTGTAACATTATGTCTAAGAGTTAGCTATGTCAGAGAAGAGCAGGTTAGCACCCCCAATTCTATCAATATCTCATTCTGCCAACTGAGTGTTGAGCCAACATCAGCCCACCATCGCAGGGAGCTTATGCTATTGTTTACCAATTTCCAACCAACTGAAAGAAGTTCAACTACACATAAGACAGCACAGCTTTGTTAAGCCAAAGTGCGGATGAGGCATACTTCAGAGCCAGATGACACATCAATTGGTCACAGATCCATTTCCTGCTTCCCACCTTTCCCCCCAAATGGTCCACAATCTCATGTCTGCCTACTCTTGACATTTGAGCTTGCATGCTATTTTCAGCATTAGTTCAAGGTTTAGAAAAGCATCACTGTGCAAAACTGTCATAGCATACACATCAGTGCCTTTCTAAGTACCCTCCATACAATGCCATCCACGAGTTGCTGTGTCATACTGCTGCCACACTCATGACACATATTGGGAGGCACACCCCACAATGAAGTCATTGCGTAGCCATATGGCAGCCATTCAATCAGCTCAACAACAAAGAGTTGTGGCTCTCTCCCATTTTGAACAGGAGTATTACATTACACTGATATTTTCAAGGAGGCAGTTTTCAAGGCAGAAGTTATTCCTTTCATTTGTTGATGTTACAATTACCAATTATCTACAGGTAAAAACATATTGGCCAGAGTATGAAATGATTAAAAACTGTCATATTCCTATTCATTTTTCTACTACTGTAAGATAACAAAAATATGTTCTTTTCCTCACTCCTCCACGGCACCACCCAGTGTGCTATTTCTACCTTAAACACTAACAACTCAAGTCTCGAATTAATAATTTTCTCTTGTAATGAAAAAAGGTGTTTATCTTCACACGATGATTAAATTTAAAGTAAAAAATATTTTAAAATCAGGAAAAGGTAAAGTAAAATTTATTATGACTCTCTCCCTTGAGCATGTAAACGCCCCCAAGAGTCCACAAACCAAGCCCATGAAGATCTGAACAAATATATTGCCACAATTTAAGGAGGTCAGAAGTATGATTATTTTATCAAAAGGAATATAGTTAACGCGTTTCTTACATTTCGGCAGTTCATGTAGCACTGTGGATTTACCTATCATAGAAGAAAGGGGAACAGCACTAGTCCGAGTCAAATGCTGACCAATGATTTCTCAGTGGGTTGTAATTGGTTTATACATATTATTTTTGTAGAACCTTTTAATAAAAACCTTGAAAAAATTATAAATCACATTACAAAAAGGTAATTTCTGCAAGACTGACTAAATATGATCGCAAGATATAGCTATGACAACAGCTCTAGAGCTCTGCACTTCTTTCCAGAACGAGTGTTCAGAGTGAACCTTCCAAAGCAATGAGGATACTCTAAAATGACGAGCCAGCAAAGGCCAAGATCCAAAGTACCCACAACTGGTTCCATGTGGAAAGGGGACCTTTGAACAACTGTGTCTCATATAGCAGCACCACCTGAAACAAAAATGAATTCCAAAAGTTCTTGCAATATGGAACTTGGAAAGGGAGAAAGAACTGCCATTCAAATAAAGTTAAAAATTCTAATGGCATAAACAAGAGATCTTGGGCTCACTTAGAATCATAGAATCATAGAGTTGGAAGGGACCACCAGGGCCATCAAGTCCAACCCCCTGCACAATGCAGGAAATTCACAACTACCTCCCACCTCCACACCCCTAGTGACCAGAAGATGGCCAAGATGCCCTCCCTCATCATCTGCCTAAGGTCACAGAATCAGCATTGCTGACAGATGGCCATCCAACTTCTTCTTAAAAACCTCCAGGGAAGGAGAGCTTACCACCTCCCGAGGAAGCCTGTTCCACTGAGGAACCGCTCTGTTAGAAAATTCTTCCTAGAAAATTCTAGACGGAAACTCTTTTGATTTAATTTCAACCCGTTGGTTCTGGTCTGACATTCTTGAGCAACAGAAAACAACTTGGCACCCTCCTCTATATGACAGCCCTTCAAGTACTTGAACATGGTTATCATATCCCCTCTCAGTCTTCTCCTCTTCAGGCTAAACATACCCAGCTCCTTCAACCTTTCCTCATAGGACTTGGTCTCCAGACCCCTCACCATCTTTGTTGCCCTTCTCTGGACACGTTCCAGCTTGTCTACATCTTTCTTAAATTTTGGTGCCCAAAACTGAACACAGTACTCTAGCTGAGGTCTAACCAGAGCAGAGTAAAGCGATACCATCACTTTGCGTGATCTGGAAGCTATACTTCTGTTGATGCAGCCCAAGACTGCATTTGCCTTTTTAGTTACAGCATCACACTGCTGACTCATGTTCAGTGTTTGGTCTACTAAGACCCCAAGATCCTTTTCACACACACTACTGCTCAAACAAGTCTCCCCCATCCTATAATTATGCATTTGATTTTTCCTACCTAAATGCAGAACTTTACATTTGTCTTTGTTGAAGTGCATTTTATTAGTTCTAGCCCATTTCTCCAGCCTGTCAAGATCATCCTGCATCTTGGCTCTGTCTTCTAACGTATTTGCTACCCCTCCCAATTTAGCATCATCTGCAAATTTAATAAGCATCCCCTCTATTCCTTCATCCAAATCATTTATAAAGATGTTGAACAACACAGGGCTCAGCACAGATCCCTGAGGAACTCCACTAGTCACTTCTCTCCATGTGGACGAGGAACCATTAACTAGCACTCTTTGGGTACGATCTGTCAACCAGTTGCAGATCCAGCTAACAATAATAGGATCTAACCCACATTTTCCCAATTTGTCAACTAGAATACTATGTGGAACCTTACCAAAAGCCTTACTGAAATCTAGATAAACTATGTCTACAGCATTCCCCTGATCCAGCAAGGTAGTAACTTTCTCAAAAAAAGGAGATAAGATTAGTCCTTTGAGCAAGATCTTACTCCTATGTATATTGCTCCTTTTCACTTGCTACTCAACTGCTAGCTGATGAAGAGAGATTTACTCAATACTGGTTCATTTGAAATGTTTTTATTTAGATCCCTGCAGGCAACAAGAAACTTCAAAAAATGCACCAATTCCATGTTGTCACAGCAGCGGCAACAAAAGAAGAAATGGTTTCCAAAACACTGCTGTTGGTAAATTTTGGACATATTTTCTCCATGGCCATTTATACAGGGTCGATTCTAATGCTCGCTCAAAGCTGCTTTTTTGGTCGTTTGTATAGCTAAGCTGCAGCTGTGATTCTGCAAGCTTCTTTCCGGAAATGCTTCGATGTGGGGGCGGAGCAAACACAAAAGGTTGTGTTAAAGGGGCGCTTAAGTAATGCAAAGCAGATATGCGCCAGCTTCGCAGCGACAGCATGAAGAAATAAAAATATGTGGGGCACTTCAGCCTGGAACGTGCTGCTAATTACCATGCATAAACGGCCCATATGTTTTGCTCCTGGAAGACATAGGAGTTGGGGAGAAGAATGGTGGAGGCTTTAAGGCCTAACACTGTCCTTTTAAGGCTCACTATGTACAGATTTTTTTTATCCCACTCAACTTCAAAGAACCAGACTGAGTTTTAACACATATAATACCACACTTTAAATATTAACATAAAACAATTTAAAATGTCAGCAGGACTACTGTCTGCTAAAAACTTCACCCAATACCATTTTAACCTCTACCTTTAAAATGCCAGCCCAAATATAGAAGTATTACAGTACATTCTTAAGAACACTTTCCTGGGAGTAAGCTCCACTAAGTAGACGTGCTTAGGAGGGCACTGTTACTGTGCTTCCAGAAGGTGCCTGAGCAAAGGAAAGAGCTCTATAATTAAGGGAAAGCCATCAAAGGAACAGGTATTCTTATAATTGTAGGACCAAGTTTAGAATATTCTAGAGTTTTAATAAAGCATATTTATCATGTCTAGTAAGCAACCATGAAGCAGTGCAGATTATACTTTTGATTCCATTTTTGTGAGGTAGTAAACCAGCGTAATCTGAATTACCTGTACCTTAACAGACAAAACCTGATAAATTCCATACAGCAGTAACCTCACCTTAACGGCACAACTGAGGCATGAATTGATCTAAACTTAAAGATACTCTAGCAGCCTTTTCACCAGTGGAGCTGGCTAGGAGGCACACCTGGCCATTACTACCACCCAAAGATACAGCAGCAACAGCCAAGAGACAAAGGGAAGCTTAGCTTTATCAGTGATGGGTGTTCAAATCCCCACAAGTCACAATGGTTAACAACCATTATTACTTCCCTCTTCGCTTTCAATTGATTTGCTCACATTCAATCTCCCATTATGGCAGGACACCAGAAAAGCAATACAGAAGAACCTGAGACGAAAGGGGGGGGGGAGAGAAATGGAGTGACACAGTTGGGTGTCATCAGCAGACTGGTGATACTTTACTTCAAATCTCACACAACAGGATGCCAAAGAGGAGATCCCAGGGAGGTGACAAACAATCACCCACCACTGCCAGAAGAGACCTTCTTGCCAAGTATGAACTTAAATACTCCAGAGAAGTACTACATAAATTAAGCATCTGCCAGGTCATAGAGTCACTTCATCAACATTTCATCAGTGGTGTCTAAACAGAAGAGTTCAAAGGACCCAGCAGGATATGATGTCTTCTGTGGCTTTCTAGGCTTTGGTTGCTGACAACTTCTCCAGGCTAGGTCCTCCAGCCAGGATGGGCAGGAGTCCAGCTGAAAACTTGTCATCTGCAACCCCTGCCTTGCCCTGAACCAGACCAGGGATTTCTCAAAGTCAGTACAGTTTACTTTGACAGGCAGTGGCTTTCCAAGGGCTCAGGTTTTCACTATCAAATCCCTTTAAGCAAAGATGCTACGGATTGAACACAGGATCCTTCTACGTACAAAACAGATGCTTTAACAATTAGGGAATAGCCCCACTCCACTGTCTGCCATTGGTGGGCAAAACTGATACAAGCAATCATAACCAAGATGGAGTCAACTTCTGAGTTGAGTTTAACAACAAACAACTGTATCTGGAAGAGCGTTTCCACTTCAAGGGCCTTTTCTGACCAAGCAGCATTAAGTTCCTCCATAAGTAAAAAATAGTGAATAGAAAATTCACCACAATCACCTTAGGACTACAAGCTGAAATTTATCAGGCTCTTCACCATGCAGGACAACTTCATAAGAACATAAGAAAAGCCATGCCGGATCAGACCAAGGCCCATCAAGTCCAGCAGTCTGTTCACATAGTGGCCAACCAGGTGTCTCTAGGAAGCCCACAAACAAGACAACTGCAGCAGCATTCTCCTGCCTGTGTTCCACAACACCAAATATATTAGGCATGCTCCTCTGATCCTGGAGAGAATAGGTATGCATCATGACTAGTATCCATTTTTACTAGTAGTCATGAATACCCCTCTCCTCCATGAACATGTCCACTCCCCTCTTAAAGCCTTCCAAGTTGGCAGCCATCACCACATCAACTGGAAAACACGCTGCTTGTTGCTGCCACAGCCACAAGCAGTCCTTCAAAAGCTAAATTGCAGTAACTTGCCTTCAGAACTGAAATACCTCATTTGCTCTAGCAGCTTCAGCTACCTTGGCCTATGAATTTCTGGACCAGTACTGCCACATAGTGGCTGCAGAGGTACCATAAAAAAGTGACAAGGTTGAGCTCAAAAATTCCAGAGCCCAGTCAAATCCAGACTCCTACAGCCTGCCAATATACAAGAACAGAGCCAGCATAGTGTAGTGGTTAGTGTCGGACTAATATCAGGGAGACCCAGGTTCAAATCCCCACTTGTGCCACGGAAGCTTGCTGGCTGACTTTGGACCAGTCACACACTCTCAGCCTAGCCTACCTTACAGGGTTAATAAATGAGGAGAAATGAGAGAAAAACAATGCAAGCTGCTGTGGGTCCCCTTTGGAGAGAAAGGCAGGGTGCAAATGAATTAAACAAGCAAACATTTGGGACTGAGGTGTTTCTCTATACACTCCCATTTAGCACAATAATCTCAGGAGCTGACATACCAGAGACCAAGCTCAGACTTCCTTAGTGGTTACCCCAGCCTTTGTCCAAGCCAGTGGCACTTAAACAAAGGCTTTCTTAGACACCCACCCCACCCAGAAGCTTCCTTGTAGCTCCATGTTCTAGACAGCATACACAGAATTTTCCTGCATCTAGGAGTTTAGGGATTACATATTTGAAGAAAGCTTGTGTTAAGTAATAAGGAAGTTTACCTGAAAGGGAATAGGATTATTACATTCACTGCTCTTGCATAAATTCAAGAATTGTCCCAAAACAACATAAAAATGTGTATGTTTACAGAAGCTTCCAATAATGAAAAAGACCATTCTACCCAGGAAATTTTTTAAATTTCCCCTCTTCACTTTTAATGCTTTTGTATTTAGAGGTTTCATGATTGCAATAGATATTAAAAGAAATATTCAGTAGACATAATGGTGTTTTATCATCTGTGATTTAGCTTCTGAACTGGATTTCTATATGATCACTGCATTACTTTGCAGAAATTTTTAAATGTTACGAAAGAGGGAAACTGAACAGCCACATCCTTCTCATACAGTCTTTTATAAAATATCTAGACACATCCACAGATTGCTGTTTTTAAATGCAGGAAACCTAATGACAGCATTTGTTAAAAGTCTCCATTTATACCACCTTTTGCTTTCTGTAGGGCACACAACACAGCTGCTTGTGAACAGACGAAACTGCTAACCATCTGCCATGAGTAAGGCCACTGCTGAAAGCCACCCACCTTTTAAGTCACACACACAGAGAGAGAGAGAGAGTGAGAGAGAGAGTTGGATGCAACATGTCTGGTTCAAGAGGAATCCACTATATCTGTGCAATATCCAAGAGAGTACAGCAAAGAATAAAACTAGCCAGTATTGTGCGTCAGGAAAAGGCATCAAAACAAAAAGGTTTAGTGTTGTATACAGGTAAACAACGTGCGGGGAAAAGACATATAATGGTTAATCTCTCAATCATTCATGGAAGCCTCAAGGTGTAAATCCTTCCAAAGTCTACTTTCACTTACCTGTAGCATACTGACAATCTCGACTTTATTAAAGAAAATGAAAGAAGTGAGGGTAGAAAGAAAATTCTCTTCAAACACAGATGGCGTTGGCAAGATGATGTCCTGAATGTATTGTACCCTGTAAGTCTGATGAATCTTTTGCCTTAGTTCAGAGTCTGTGATAGGTATGACCTCTTTAAACTTCGCTGTTTTGGTCAAGAATTCCCTGTGCCTTTTTGGCTGAGCTAACGCAGGGTCATATTCAAGGCATCCCACAACATCCATAATGCACTCATCTGAAAACATCACCTCAAAAAGAGTTGCTTTATTGAGGAACAAAATTCCTCGAATAATTTCATACAAATGATGTAAGCCTTCGGTATTTTCTAGGTTCTCACAGAGCTGGAAAAGCTGCAGTAATTTTTTAATGTAGCCTTCATTTTCCAAAGCCAAGGCTAACTTTTCTCTACGGATGGGTGATGAGAGAACTGAGGTAACTAGATCAGCGATCTCTTCAAGTTTGTTGAGCTCACAAGTAGGCAGATCAATCAGATGACTAGTTTCAGGCATTTCCTCAAAGCGTTCCTCTTCAGATTCATCAATGAGGTCCTGGGTGACTTCCACTGAAGGATCTTTACCTTGAACCTAAAAATGGAAAGATGAACAATTGCTGACTCATTCTGAAATGTACACTAGTGACTATGGGTGGTGTTTTTAAAGGAGAAATGTAAAACCAATTGTCTGAGCAGAATACATGAAAATACATTTGCTCAAGTGAATAGGTTTCTGGCATTCTGCAACCTGACCTGGATCAAAATGGGGATGCACCAAATTCAAATTCTACTTTCATGGCAAATATGGAGACTGCGGAAAAAGAGGAGGAACTTTCCCAATGCTCATCAGAGCTGTGAATATGAAACAATCTTTCCGAATATGTCTCACTGGTCCTTAGGGACAACTGTGCTATCCAAAGCCCAACCAGTGAATTATCTATAACAGAAGATAGTCATGTAGACTATACATTTGGGGAGGGGATGCGGCTCAGTGGTCGAGCATCTGCTTGGAATGCAGAAGGTCCCAGGTTCAATCCCCGGCATCTCCAGTTAAAGGGACTAGGCAAGTGGGTGATGTGAAAGACCTCTGCCTGAAACCCTGGAGAGCCGCTGCCGGTCTGAGTAGGCAATACTGACTTTGATGGACCAGGGGTCTGATTCAGTATAAGGCAGCTTCATGTATGTGCAACTCTGGTGCATTTCATTCCAGGCACAGAAGTGCTCTGCTGGACAGCAAATCACTGCACACACATTGGTTTACAGGGACTAGATGAAACTGAAGTCACATTACCAATATTTTGGTATAGGTGCACACAAAACTTTTTTGTGTATGTATAGAATTGTACTTTGTACATGTGTTGCTTGAATATCACATATATACATGCCAGGTAACATACATGCATTAGTTGAAATGTACAGCAAGACCACTAAGAAACACCAAATTATCCACTGATCAAGCCATGAAACTAAAGAATAAATCAGTGCTACAATGTCCAGAAACTATGCACACTGTGCAGCTTAAAAGTTGTCAAAAATAAATGGACCAGCGGACTCCCTATTTAAATTCCCAAAGTGGAATTTTTACAATGTCTCAATTGAACTGACATAGTGTAAAAATTTAAACCATACCTGACAAATTTTTTCCCAGATCTCATCACAGCCAGCTTTTTCTTGAAAACTTAGGGCAAGGTCATAATTCTCTGCTTCTGACCAAACAATCAACGTGTCCTATTTCAAAATGAAAGACTTGACTCATTATTTGATTTCAAGCATACAATGGTAGCAGATAATTAGGTTTGTGTCCAACAAAGCAGCTTCTATTGTAATTTGTATGATTTCAACATGACCAAATAGGCTGCTTCTAAAAAGCTGCGAGAAGAAGAGTTGGTTTTTATATGCCGACTTTTTCTACCACTTAAGGGAGACTCAAACTGGCTTACAATCACCTTCCCTTCCCCTCCCCACAACAGACACCCTGCGAGGTAGGCAAGACTGAGAGAGCTCTAACAGAGCTGTGACTTGCCCAAGGTCACCCAGCTGGCTTCGTGAGCAGGAGTGGGGAAACAAATGCAGTTCACCAGATTAGCCTCGATTAGCCTCCGCCACTCATGTGGAGGAGTGGGGAATCAAACCCGGTTCTCTAGATCAGAGTCCACCGCTCCAAACCACCGCTCTTAACCACCACACCATGCTGGCTCTGCCAAGGAGTAGTTCTTAACATGCCCTTTCATTCATGATTAGCCATATAAGTTATTCATTAGCAACATTAATTCACCAATGTATTGTCTTTTCACAGGGACACTAAATGGACAACAATACAGTCTTGAAAGTGCATTTTATATCTATTTCACATATTTTATATTTGTAATCTGCAATGTTAAAATGCAATATAAGTTTTTAAAATGAAGAGATAAAATTGAAGACTGTTAATTAAAACATTTTCAGAATCAGTCAATTAGAAGATCAGAAATGGCTTAAGTTTTCTTACAAAATTTCCATTATAGTCTTATCTTGTCCTTTCTCCAAGGAGCTATAGGAATTTACATGGCCTTCCATATCTCCATTTTATCTTTACAGTAATCCAGGACTAATATTGCCACCTGCCTGGATAAAAAATGTCCAGTCCCTTTAATAGAAACATAGCGGGATGTTATCTACTAAGTTATATTATTTACATCCAAGGCTTTGAACCACCCATTTCTATACACTGCCCATTTCTATACTAAAGGGACAGGGCGTTTTTCACCAGGGCTTTTGGCAACCTTAGTAGGAACTTGCCCAAGGTCATCCAGTAAGTTTCATGGCTGAATAGTGATTTGAACTTAAGTCTCTACAACACCTGAACAAGAACACCACAATGATTCTCTTTTGATTGTGAGTTTATGTATAAAAGATCACAAGCATGGCTATTTAATACTAGACGAAGCATGTACAAGAGCAAAATGCTTGCTCATCCAACTATTCTATCAGATTCACACAGGAGGTCATCAATGTACCCATTTTACATAAATGGAATTGAAAAAAGCAATTCCCTAACCCAGAGGTGGTTACTTACCATGTCTGTTAACACCAAAAGGTACCTGTGAGCCCCACATACGTTGTTTTACATTGCAATCCTAAGCAAAGTTACACCCTTCTAAGCCCACTGACTTCAATAAACCCAGAAGGGTATAATTCTGCTTAGGACTTGTTAGGCTTTTTGGAGGAAACAGAGAATATAAATTTAATAAATAAGCCCAGCCACTGAGGAGCAAGCCTGATTCTACTTGCATAGATCAATGCCTGGTCACATGACTAAAGTGTGATGGAGCGCTGGGAATATATAAGCTGTGAGGTTGGTAGGTAGTTAACCCAGAATAGCTCTGCTTTTTCTTTCTTCTTTTGGAATGCTTCGGCTTTTTCAAAGGTAAAGAGCAAATGCTGTTATATATACTGCTAACATTGTAATTGCATCATGTAAAATGGTATCTAATAGGCAGTTGTCAGAATTCTAATGACAAAATTAGACACAGTGAAAAAGAGGGGCAGCAGCTCCTTACTGCAGTAAAAATAACCTGTAAGTTTATTACATAGAACTAATTATTCCTGTACACTGTCAAAGTTCAAATATATAAGCTAATACAAAAAAAGGTAAAAAGTGAATTAAAACGGTGTAATTTGGGTTCATTCTCAAGCACTGCTACAATCTACTTTGGATTTAGTTACGTCAGCCCTGATCCTGTAATCAGTTCTTTACAAGACAGATTCCACTGTCAGCAAGGGTGCTAATAAAGTCAACCAAATTTCCCAAAAGCATATTCGCCTCCTACAGATCCAGCCACAAAACTGAAGCTCATAACTGTCCTTAAATTATGGTCTTGAGAAAATGCCTTGTGTAACAAACTCAAACAAATACGGCTTACAAATCTTTTTCTTCTATGCATTTTCTTCCCAATCGCCTGGTATTTCACATTCTAACACATATTACCAAACCTCTACCACCTTCCTGAATAAGAACAGCCCTTAATTTCCTGAGATTTGAACAGTGATCAGCTTGAGAGATACTTTCTTCTAGCCTTTACCCCTGAACTCTCCATTCCTAAGAACGTTGTTGGAATAAAGCCATTGTGACGGTGCCTCTTTCCATTAGAGAGAGGACTACTATTCTTATTCTAGGAATCCACTCTATCACAGTAGTTTCCATGAAGAGACAGAGCAAGAAATTATATAAAACAGAAGATCGCTGGGATACCCCTGTGTGTGTGTAAAGTGCCTTCAAGTCGCAGCCGACTTATGGCGACCCCTTTTTTGGGGTTTTCATGGCAAGAGGCTAACAGAGGTGGTGTGCCAGTGCCTTCCTCTGCACAGCAGCCCTGGTATTCCTTGGTGGTCTGCCATCCAAATACTAACCAGGGCTGACCCTGCTTTGCTTCTGAGATCTGACGAGATCAGGCTAGCCTGGGCCATCCTACACTTTGCTAAATTGAACTCACCATATATGGGAGAAGTATTCATAGCAGACAAATGTCAAATAAAATACAGCAGCATAAAGTTCATTAAATATATCCATAACCCTTAAATTTTTCTAGTGTCTCCTCTTTTTCTACCATTATTGCTTCTGAAGACTACAGTTGCACCCAAGCAATTAGGGTATTTCCTCTGTTTACAAAACAACATGGATACAAACAGTTTCTTGTACAGTCATGTGAATCAAAGAGTAAAGGTTTCCAGTTTGCATAGTAGCTGTTTATGTGAATGTGACCTTAAGACTGCCTTTGCAAATGACTTTGATGCAATGCCATCACAACGATAACATTTATCCTGTTCAAGCACCCAGGTAAGATGCCATAGAAACAAGTACATACAAATTGCCACAGTGAGAAAGCAATTGTGTACAATGTACAGATATTCACACCTGCACAACTTCTAATCTACCAACCTGGATAAACCATGTCAGCCAGATATTATGGACTACCAGATGTTTGACTCCCCTCTCCCTGCTAATTTTACAATCCCAGGCAGGAAGAACAAAAGGAGGAGCATTCAGTTGGAGGAACTTAAGTGGAAGAGACCTGCATTAAGTGAGAACCCAGAAACATAGCAATATACAAGACAGAACAGCAGTATTAAATTGTCAGTAAAAAGGCAGAACACACACTAATACTTTTAAAGTTAGAAAAAAGGTAGTACATGTCTGTGAATAAACTATTTTATCCCTTTACTTCAGAGTATCAACTCTTGAAAAGTACGCGCATATGAAACATGTTACTCATACTAACTTCTCAGCCTAGTGGTATGCAAAATGCAGATCTCAGCCCAATTAAATCCACTATGATGGAGAACTCCGTATCAGATCCAGTTTCAGACGCCTGAATATTAACAGCAAAAATGAATATGTACATGTAGTTTCTCTAAACTGCATACACATACCCTCCCTTGCTTTATATCAACATCAAATGGATTAATAAGAGCTTTAAAAGTGATTACTTGCTATGTGAAAAATCTTAAGAAGCCTAAAAATAAAACATGACTAGTTAATTTATTCAGTCACTGTAAAAAAATGCCAAGTTTCTGGTTCTTTGTTCAATAGTAACAAAACAGTATCATAGCAAAAAGTACATGCCTGCTGCTTTTGGTACGCAGTGTTTGGATTTATCTTCGATTCCAACAAAAGTGAACCTGAAAAGTTGACAAGAAATTCAGATTAGGAACCTGAGGAAACCTGCAATGTTTCTATTACCTTTAGAACACATTCAAAGTAATACCTGTTTTAGACAACCATATTATGTTATAAAAGAAGTTACACAATCAATCAATGAGCAAAGTTAGAGAGATCAAAACAAAATGTAAAAGAGCACTCACTTTCTTCTGCAACCCTATTCTTAAACATTACATTTGGGAGATGTTCAAAATAAAATAAGTACCAGATTTCTATCTCTGGTGATCAGTGTCATGTAAATTAATTTATCCATGCAAGAGCATTATATTTTTATCTTCTTGTAGTAGCTACTAACAAACCCTTGTGCTGTGGTACTTGCAGAACACTGAACTCTGAAAACCTACTCTGTATTACGTGTGTGTCTAAGCAGCACAATGTAACGAGGCAACCGCTCTCGAGTAATCTTTTCCAACCCTCACAAGGTTTATTTAGCACATTAACACCTGTTCGTCAGCAGTGTTGCCAATACATTTTCTTCTAAAAACAGCTTTCCTGCTCTTTAAAGGTAATTACATTACATAGTAAGATTTAAACCCTTGCTACACTTCAACAGAAAACCTTTTCAATTAATTCTCCAACCAAGAGAAAATAGCCCTTCCCATCAATAAAAGTATTTTCCTACTTTCTTTGACCATTAAGAGAGCACAAATATTGAAAACCTGAGGAAAATTTTAAAACAGTATATATATACACTTCATATACTAAACAAAACAGTGTGATTTTCTTATTCCTGTATCACTCAGCTCAAGGAGTAATCTGAAAAAAGACAGAAGTGGAGAGGTCTCATTCCTCACTGTGGGCAACAATTTCTTACATGAAAAAATGTACAGTGCAATCCTAAACAGAGTTATATGCTTGTAAGTCTGTTAAAGTCAATGTTCTTAGAAGACTGTAACTTTGTTTAGGATTGCACTGCTAGTTTGGTTCAGAACGTGGCTCATTACTCTTTTGCAGATGGGTCGCAAGGATATGAGAGAGGAAGAACAGGGCAAGCTATAAAGGATGACTTCAGGAGACTCCATAGCAAATTTAAGTTTGGAAAATATGGCCATGAATTACAACCTGTTGCTCAATAATGCTACAAATTTATAAATAATGAAAAAGCAAAATATAACCTTGTTCAGTGTTAACTGATGTAAGATTCCTGTGTATAATGGAGAGGAAAAGCAGCATGAAATTACTTTGTAAGTGGGTCTCACATAGTAAGTAGAAGTAGGTCTGACATCAAAAATCATTAATTTAATTCAAGAAAGCTAACAGATGCTGGGGAAAGCAACAAATTTTGGATTGACAGAACGATATATAAAATACGGGTTATATTTGCACTGTTTGTCTCCGCAGCACAAACTTTAGAAAAAACTTTGTAGAAGTGAAGGAATCAATAGGGAAATTCTCAAGTTAAATTCGTGTCTGGACAGGCTGAAATTGGAAAAGCTGGAAGCAAACTTCCTGGGGAAGAGAATAGCACAGCATTAGTGTTATAACAGGTCTCTAAAAAGCTACTCTCCCGATCACCTATGGTAAGTAAATAATGCTTTCGGGTGGCCAGATAAGGACGCTGACTGAAATTTGGTTCTTCCTCAGCCATCACCACGAATACAGGTAGCATGAGTGGACAGGTGGGCTAGAAACTTTTACAAATATTATTTGCAAGGAGAAAAATCATCTGAAGATCTCACAAAGCCACTTCAATTTGGGTACGAAAGAAAGGTACCACGTATAGGGTTGCTCGCTCTACCTTGGGGGAAGCTGTCTGCGAACCTCTAGGTTAAAGGGGACCACCAACCACTGGGGATCTACACCTTTTCTTAGGGTGGGACGAATGCACGTCTGCGTCCATGGAAGGGGTTATAAACGCATCCTTCAGGAAGCCTGTCTCCGAGCCCATCCGTTCAGGGGCGAGGCTGAGAGCGGGGGACCCGGGGCCCGGTTCTGCCTAGGAAGCCCCCACGGGCTCGGAGGCTACCCCCCCTCCCTTGCCGGTCTCCATTGTCCCAGCCAGCCAGCCACCCGGCAGCGGGTAGGCCTGCTCGGCCCCATCACCCCCCCTTCCCTTCCTCACCATCCGACTCGGCCCGGACGAGCAGCGACATCCCTTTGAGCCGTTCCACGTAAGTGGAGGAGACGTGCCCGGTGCCCCTGTCGTCCCATTGCCGCTCTTCGTTGAGCGTGTAGACCTTCACCCGCCGCCGGGTGTCCGACATGGTGGGGGCCCGGCCCGGCCGGGGGGGGGGAAGGGGCAGGGGGAGTCTCTCAGGAGGCCTTTAACACGCCGCTTTTCATGGCGCCCGGGCCCGCCGCCGCCTTCTTTCCTCTTCAACGGCACCACCAGCGACAGCGACTACCACCGCGGCGCGGCCGCCATCTTGCAGTCCGACTCCTGTCCCGTCCCTGCCTTTCTCTTCCTCTCAGAGTAGGGGAGGGAAGGGCGGGGGGGGGAGGCAGAAGGCCTGCACGGGCTCCACTAGCAGGGGCTACGGTGGCCGGAACGGAGCACGCGGAGGCGGCGAGTGCGCGAAGCGGCGAGGGAGGGGGCGAGGGAGGGAGAAGAGCGTGCGCCTGCGCGCTGGGTCTCCCCCGCCTCCGAGGGCGGGAAGGAAAGGTCCCCTTGTTCCGCGGAGCCCTGGTGGTTGCGCCACCGGTTTGTCCGCAGAGCCTTCGGAACCGGCTTACGGCACTAAAAACGTGCGGGGATTGGAGTCCGTTCGTTAAATGAAGCGCGTCCTCAGTTTCTTTCTCATACGCACAGAAATAGGTTGGGAGGGAAATATTATTCCGAAAACGAGGCAAGAAGGCTCGACAATGTAGCTGCTAGCTGTGTCCTATCACAGTACAGAGGTCAAAGGAGCGTCAGAACCAGTCCACGTGGGCGTGGCTCACCTCCAGCTAGCAAGGCATTGACAGCAGAGTACTGTACACCAGCAGCTAAAGGAGAACAATTACTTTCTGTAACGATAATTCACAGTGGGTAGCCGTGTTAGTCTGTGTGCAGTAGTAGAAAAAGAGCAAGAGTCCTGGGCTGAATAATGACCTTGCATTCATGGCTCATGACCAATGCTGATTTCTCCACACCCATCTCTCCCCTGGACATCACAGACTCTTCTGCGTACCACACCTCATCCCATCACGCCTGCTATTCACATTTACATACTGTTAACATTTACATATTAATGCTTGTCTGAATTCACTCCTCTAAAGACAGACGGATTCACATTCTAGCTGTATCTGAAGAAGTGAGCTATGGCTCACGAAAGCTCATAAACCCTACCAGAAAATATTGTTGTTAGTCTTTAAGGTGCTACTGGATTCTTGCCCTTTTCTATTTCTGTAACGAGCTACCTATTTCTAGTCACTATTAAGTCCAATACCTCTTGCTAGACTAGGGCTCCCAGCTCTAGGTTAAGAAATACCTGGATATTGGGGAGGGCGGGGGAGCCTGAAAAGGGTGGGGTTTGGGGAGGGACCTCAGCAGGGTAACATGCCATAGCGTCCACCCTGCAAAGCAGCCATTTTCTTCTGTATCCTGAGAGTTAGACCACACTTCTATCAGTGGCAAGTAAAGCTTTTGGTATATTGGTTCTTGTAGGTTATCCGGGCTGTGTAACCGTGGTCTTGGAATAACCTACAAGAACCAGTGAACTCTGACCGTGAAAGCCTTCGACAATCTTTTGGTATATGTTCACAGGTGCCATCCTAAGTAGGGTCACACTCACCTAATCCCATTGACTTCAAAGGATTCAGAAGGATTTGTTTAGAATTATACCAGCAGAGCAGCCTGAATAGTGTGAGCTAAGCGATGTCAGTTGCTTTGCAGAGAAAGACACCGGCAAACCATAAGAAAAGCCATTCTGGATCAGACTAAGGCCCATCAAGTCCAGCAGTCTGTTCACACAATGGCTAACCACCTTTGAGCCAGCGTGGTGTAGTGCTTAAGAGAGGTGGTTTGGAGTGGTGGACTCTACTCTGGAGAACCAGGTTTGATTCCCCACTCAACATGAGCGGGGGATACTAATCTGGTGAATCGGGTTGGTTTCCCCACATCTAAATATGAAGGCAGCTGGGTGACCTTGGGCTAGTTATAGCTCTTAGAGCTCTCTCAGCACCACCTACCTCGCAGGGTGTCTGTCGTGGGGAGGGGAAGGGAAGGTGATTGTAAGCCGGTTTGATTCTTCCTAAAGTGGTAGAGAAAGTCCTCATATAAAAACCAACTCCTCTTCTTCTTCACTCATCTCTTGCTTGGAAAACTGCTTCATGGGGTTATCTCAATTCTGTGGCAACTTGATGGCTTTTGTGACTATTATACTGGCAGAATCATGCCGCATGATTCTGTATTTTAACTTTTAATCAGCTACAGTCTGAAAAACAACTCTGAAGCACCTTTTCAATCATTTCTAATTAAACTCGAAACACCAATCCTTCACTATTTAGCTTTAAAAATATTAAGCATTTTATCCCCAAAATGTTCATTGTGCACAAAACAACTCTTCTAATCATGTTGCTGTTTTGCTGCCCATCACAAGGAGATATATTCCCATAGAATACAACACTTCTTTAAAATAGGGAATTCCTACCTACCCTGGCTTCCATATCTACATACATGCATTTTAGCTACACTCAGAGGATTCACTACACATTTTTGGAAGTTTCGTGCTGATTTAACTGTTGAGGCTTTCCCCCCACAGAATCCTGAACACTGCATATTGGTTACTGTGCCATGAACAATGTTAGAAAGTCCTGGCACTCCTAGGTCTCCCCTCCAGTATAGTTCCTACAGTTCTGTACAGAAGGAATTATTTACAGCTGTTTGAAGTAGGGATGTGCATTTATTAATGAATGAAAAAGTGAAACAAAGCTGCACTTGTTACTACAGTTATAATGGAAACAAATGGGGAAAATTATGGTATTTGTTATATTGGCACTTGGCTGTGCTTTACAGTTCATGGAGGGCAAGAAGGGAAAATAAAACTCAGGAGAGATGACACCTGTAAGATTTCCTCCTCCCTCCATGGGCTGCTGCTGGTAGGTACTGTCCCACCCCTGCACCCCCAACATTCTTTCTCATGTTATCAGAAGCCATATAATAATTTATTTCCACCATCCAAAATGACACAAAATCAAGTGCAAGCATCTGAGTTCTCGATAGGGTTTACCAACCTCAAGGTGGAACCTGGTGTTCTCTGCAAATTACAACTGATCTCCAAACTACATAGATCAATTCCCTGGAGGAAAGGATAAATTTGCACGGTGGACTCTGTGGCATCACAGACCTACTGAGTTCCCCCTCTCCCAAACTTCACTCTCCCTAGGCATTGCCCATCTCCACTTTTCCAAGCTGGAGTTGGCAACCCTAGTTCTCCAGCACTTTTAATCATTCTGGATGCTAAGGGAAGTTCTGGAATACTCAAAAGCTTGCACAGGTTTGTATCTTTTTTATTGGTCCTAACAAAATAAAAAAGCATTACATAGCACCTGTTTCTGGACTTTCCTTTAGACTAATGCGGCTACCTGCAACCTTGTTCTGACATTAGGCACCCTGGGACTACATTTCTCAAAGGAGTTACACTTCAAATGCACTGGAAAGTATCTATCCTAGCACCCTCTAAAATATATATGTTTACATACTCTCCCTCTAAACTCATTACTGTAATTCTGACGATCCAAAATATGCATAATATTTTCCTCTTTGGGCAAGTAAAACCATTAGCCTGGGTATTTGTGCTTATGTGAACTATCCCATTTTCTGCAACACAATATTGGAACTGGAAATTGACTGTGATTTGCTTAAACAACCCCAGCCATTGACCTTGACTGAACATCATCAGTCCTACAGTGTCTGTTAAACAGCTACAGGTATTCTTTCACAGATCACTGTATGTGCCTTTTCTATATAAGTACAGGCCGCTGTTCTCTACTACACACCTCCAGGGGCATCTACCATAACTATGTAATTTTGGAACCCCAGGCACTGGCCTAGTTTGCCTCTATGGTTGGGCAACCCCTGACTACAAGACACAACATATTTATCTTAAACACAATGCCCTATAAATTTCCATTGCAAAGGTGACTAGATCAACAGTCTCCATAGCATCTTGAAGATCAACAGATTTATTGCAGTATAAGCTTTTGTGAGCCAGAGCCTATTTCCTCAGCTGCCTGGTATTGGCAGAGAGATTTATATTACAGCAGATAGGGGAAAGGGGTGAGTTATTTCAAAGGTCAGAAGGCTGTTTCTCAGGATAGATTTGTTATGGAGGGAAGGCAGCCTGGCATAGCCTGATCTTGTCAAATCTTGGAAGCCAAGCAGGGCCAGTACTTGGATGGGAGACTGCCAAGGAAGACTCTTGCAGAGGAAGGCAATGGCAAACCACCTCTGTTTAATCACTTGCTGGCGTTGCCATAAGTCCGCTGCAACTTGACAGCATTTTACATCATCAAGGATGAAGATTCCTTAGCACTGTACTTTCACACTAGCTTGACTGAACAACCAGCAGTTCAACAACCCATCCATACATAACGGAGAGATAAAATTATCTATCTGGATCATCTAACGCTTTAATGCAAGAGAACAGTTGCACTAAAAAAATATATCAAAAAGTAGCAAATATTTAAGTAGGGTAACTGCAGGGGAAGAGGCCACAGCCTTCAAATTAATGAGCATATAATAAACAGAAGGTTCTCAAAATCATTGGAAACTGCTGCTGAGGGAGAAAAGGGACAAGCACTCTGCACTGAAATAGTACAAGAGTGCATTCAGCACACACACAAAAAAGGCTACCTCTATTGGGAAGTTTCATTATTTTTCACTAAAGACACAGGCACTCACAAAACCACAGATCCATTTGAAATAATATTTGAGGTGTGGAAAAGGCTTATGTTCCCCCAGAAACAAAATATTAAGTGCTGGGAGAACACAGAAGCATTGCCTTGAGGAAAGAGGTCTGTAACCCATCCAACAGCATTAAAAAAAGCCACTGTGTCAAGGCCCAAAGAAACCACGAAGCAGAGGAGGTAGTCCTCAAAGGCTGCATGACAAAACACCTTTACAGGTTACACCCAGAGGCTTGAACTGTACCCAGAAGAGAGAAGTCTTTTTTATCAGCACTGATACACATAACCCCATGTCCTCAAACAGGAACAATTATTAGGAATAATTCATAACAATTTTCATAATGGCCTCATTTGCCCATCTTTGAATGACAGGGTGGTCTCAGTCAATGAGCCACAGGGGCAGCTGCCCTGGGCCCCCGCGCACACACACACCCTGACAGAGAAGGAAGAATAAGAGCAGGCTTCAACTACTACTCACACCCTTCCCAACCAGGGCTCACGCTGCCTGTTCACAGCAACAGCCACTTGGCACCCACCCCTCCCTGGGCTTTGCCAGCCAGCCCGTCCACTTGCGCCTGCTCTGACTGGCACTGGGCCAGCTTCTAGCGCTGGCTCCCACTCACCTCACATGGGGTAATGGCCATCCCTTGCTTGCCTTGGCGGGTGGGGTAGGCAGGGATTTTAGGGCCCCATCCTTTTGGAATTTTTGCCCAGGGCCCCAGAACTACCAAGACGGCTCCTGACGACAGCAGACAGCAAAAGATGCTTCAGAGGGATCAGCTATAAGAATTTGTTTTAAGTCTAAAGTTGTTTATCTGATGGGGTCTTAACTTCTTGCCTCAACATATTGTTCAGAGACCGTATTACGTATCTGTGGGTTGGATCCAACCAACTTCTCTGTCAGTGGAAGAGGGGGTTCCCTTTGACCACAAAAATACACTTTTCTAGGGATTATAAAACCTGCATTAACAAAAGCCAGTAAGGAGGGGAACTAGGTAAGACTGAATGGGAAAGCTGGCTAGATCCAACCTTGTATATGTATTCTTGAAATGTGTTTTAGAGGGAAAATGAAACAGGTGTAGATAATATTTTAATAGCATAAGGGGGAAAATGAAACGGGTGTAGATAATATTTTAATAACATAAGTAGCAAAAATATACAGCTGTACAGGATAAATGTATTTTCTTTTTACAGATTTTTTTAGTTTCCAGGTAGCACGATGAAATTTTGTAATGTAAAACATGTGCCTTTTCTTGATAGAAAGTGTTTGATTCTGGATTCAACAGCACTTAATTCTAAACAAGGAACTTCAGTGACCAAATTCTACTTATTTTTGATTCATTTTTCTTTTTCTCCCGTTCGGCTATGACTTCTACTAAGTAGTACAGTTCTAAGTAGAAGTTACACAATATTTTAACGCCAGAATTATGAAACACAGCAGGAAATTCCACACATCCTGTAATGTTCTAAATCATTTTATGCTTGTTTTAAGATTGTTTCCAAACTGTTTCTTGTGTATGACTTTCCCCACAGTGAGACATAGCGGGGGATTCAGTGGGGACATCTCTGATGTTATGATGCACATCTGTACATAAATGATCAGAGTGCACATCTTTATCACAAGCACAGAAGACCATCCCACAAATAATGCTCATTTCTATGTCCACTATTAACTAAGAGACTTACAGAATGCTTCTTAACATTTTAATGTTTGTTGGCCTGTGCTTTATGTCCCTGTTAGGCCATGCTATTTACTGTTTCCTTGACAACAACCAATTGCCTGCGGTCCCTTCTACTGCTACTGTCCATCCCCATGACAGGTGGCCAGCCCAAGCAGCTGCTAAGTGGAGGCACTGTGGTTCCTCCATCCCTCAAGTCACATTGAATGCTCTAGTGTGCATGAGCTCAGAGGGCATGTGCTTGAAAGCAAAGTGACAAACAGCTGTCACCCTAACCAAAGTTATACCCAAAGCCCAGTGACTTCACTAGACTTAGAAGGGTGTAAAACTCTGCTTAGGATAGCACTGCTAGAGACAGAAACTCTACGCTGTCATTGTGTCTGAAAGGTGATAGCTCTAGAAGACTCCCTTTTTAGAAATAAAACATGCTTATTCTGCCCTTCATGTCACTATGTTGCTTCGGCAGTCTAGAGACTTATCTGATGGTTCCAATTCTGCTGAGAAATGTTTATCCACTAGAAGTTAATTCCAAATAATGTAGCACAGTTCAGTTTTATAGCTGTCAGGTTTTTCCCATTAGTTTCAAATGGGAATGAAGTACATAAAGCTCTAATGAAAGTTAATAAAACTATGCTCATTGTCGAGAAAAACAGTTTTAAGGTCACTTCCTATTCTCCAGTTTATAAAAACATGATCATTTAAGAGAAGAAGAAAAAAAATTCTCACATGCAGATCAAGTCTGAAAAAAACATGAGTGAATGTATAGCTTCTGACACACCTCTGTTATGTAACAAAGGTAAATCCATGGTTCTTTTGTTACCATCTGAAGGGACCAGTTCCATTTGCCTGGAACTAGCACACACGATCAAGTTTTATGTGATTCACATCAGGACTACTATGAACATATATATATATATATATATATATATTTTAATGGGGAAGAAAAAAATGATAACAACTACCAACTCCATGGAGGGGAAGAGAGCACTGAAAAAAATCAGCTCGCATTCAATAATATTTATACAAAATTTAAAACATGTCTGCACAAAATACAAACCTGCATGATAGGAGCCTGCCATTTCAAAACAGTTATTCAATCTCTGTCAAAGAATCACAGTACTGATAAGTCCATAGGAGTTCCTGGGGTTTCAGAAGTTGCTATGATGGCGAGCTAGCAGACTCTGGGATAGCACTTCCCATTACTATACTATTTTTGTCACTTAGTGTCTTAACAACAGATGTAGCCGGAGACTGAAGCACTTTCCGCGAAAGCCTCATTCTGCCATCGGTTGGGTCACGACCAAAGTATTTTACCTGTTCACAAGAAGAAATAAGGTTGATATCAGCACATAGCAAAACAGTGTGAGAATTCAATATAAAAATTGAAAGATAAATTTGCCTTGAAATTAAGGTGGGGAAGAAAAACAGAGTTTAATTTACCTGTAACTGTTGTTCATCTGGTGGATCTTCTATGCAGACACACATTGGGGACTGCGCAGGCACAGGCCAGCCACGGATAAGATTTGTCAGCTTCTAGCAAAATCTAAGAGAGTGCTCCCCCTTCCCTTGGAGCATGCAATCTTCCCGCCCCTCGGTCACATGACCCAAGGGGGAGGGAGCACTCTTCCCTCCAGTTCTCCAACCTGCCGCCACGGAACCAACCACTGGTCTAGCGGAGAGGTCCCACAGCGGGGAAGGAGGGAGGGATGTGTGCCTGCATAGAAGATCCACCAGATGAACAACAGTTACAGGTAAGTGAAACTCTGTTTTTAATCTGCGTGGCTTCTATGCAGTCACACATTAGGAGAGTAGCAAGCTCGCTTACCAGAACGGTGGGTGTGGGACAGTCACCGAAATAAAGACTGCAGTACGGCACGTCCCACGGCTGCATCTCTCGCAGAGTCCACATCCACAGCGTAGTGTTCATAAACGTGGAGGGCGTGGACCAGGTGGCAGCCTTACAGATGTCCCAGAGATCTATCTTTGAAGAAAAGGTGATGGAGGCCGCATATGCTCTGGTAGAGTGTGCTTTAATCATAGGAGGGCATTCTTAGTGAGCACGATCGTAGGCCAATTTGATGGTGGACGTGATCCACCTCGAGAGAGTCTGAGGAAAAGCACGACAACCTTTACGGTGTCCCCCGAAGCAAACAAAAAGGTTATCGTCCTTACGAAAGTTCTGAGACCTCTTAATGTAAAAAAGGAGGGTTCTTCGGACATCGAGGGAGTGTAACGCCCTATCAGCATCTGAGGATGGGTGAGGGGAAAAAACCGGTAGGACAATGTCCTGGGTAAGGTGGAAGGCTGATACAACCTTGGGTAAAAAAGAGAGCTTTCGATATCTGGGTGAAAAGCCAAAATTGCGGCTAAATAAACTTTAATGGATGAATTAGATAAATCTTTGAGGGTTAGCAGATAATCAAACACAACAGACAGTGGGCAAGTAATTGGCGAAACATCTTTGACTTTAGCCCAATCAGAAAAATGTCTCTATTTTGCGTCATAAGATTGTCTCGTGGAGGACTTTAAGGAGTGCAATAAGACCTTAGCTACCCTGTCAGACCACTGCCCTGCGGCCGCACCCTCCAGGCAGCGAGTTGCAGGTCTGGGGGGGAGTGGGAGGGATCCTTCGGGAGAAGGATGTAGTTCCCTTGCGCAAGTGACATGAGCACTGCGAACCACGACCTCCTGGGCCAAAAGGCAGTGACAATGATGGCATCTGTCTTGTCATGGTTCAACTTGGCTAGGACCTTGTGAAGTAGAGGGAATGGGGGAAAGAGATAAAAGAGAGCCCCGTTCCAAATAGTCTGAAATGCATCCCCCAACGGCCCTCGAATAAAACCTGCCGCACACGGAGTTGAGGTGTGTTGCAAAACGGTCTACTTGTGGGTAACCCCACTGTCGGAATATTTGGTGGAGATATTGTCGCTTAAGGTGAGCTCGTGCGTTTGATTGGGAAGGCGACTCAGAGCGTCCGCTAACGTGTTGCTCTTGCCTGCGATGTGAATTGCTACGAGAGTAGTGTGATGAGCTATGGCCCATTCCCAAATGTCGCTGGCCTCTTTGGAGAGCGAAACAGACCCTGTGCTGCCCTGCTTGTTTATATAATACTGGGCGGTGGAGCTGTCCGTAGCGATCTGAATGTGATGACCGTCCAGGTGCCCTGCAAATGAAGACAGAGCGAGAAGGATGGCAAGAAGCTCTAATAAATTTATGTGCAACCGGGATTCTAAATGTGACCATGTACCCCGTGACGTAAGGCTACCACAATGAGCACCCCATCCAGAAAGGGAAGCATCTGTGAACAAGTACCTCTCAGGGAAAGGACAATGAAAGGGGACACCTGAGAGGATGTTGATGTCATACGCCTACCACTGCAGGGAAGCAATGACATATCTGGGGATGGATAGGCGTTTGTACTGGGAGTCGACATTGAGCCTGAACGCCCGGAGGAACCAATTTTGGAGCGGGTGCATACGAAGTCGTGGAAACTCCACCACAGCCGTGGTGGAGGCCATGAGGCCTAAAAACTGCTGTATATGGTAGGCTGTCTGAAAGCGTTTCTTAGTGAACTTGGCCACCAATTTTTGGATGGCACAACCTCTTTGAACAGGGAGGAAGGCCTGGCTTGTTCGGCATCCAATCGTGCTCCAATGAAGGTCTTTACCTGTGCATGGACGAGTTTGGACTTGGAAAAATGAACTAAAAGACCCAGATTATTAAGGACTAAATCCACTTGTGTGGCCAACTGTGATTGACAAGGACCCACGATTAACCAATCATATTACACAACCCTTCAGGGCAAGGTGAGCTACCACAACTGCGAGGCACTTTGTAAAGGTCCTGGGGGCAGTAGATAACCCAAAGGGTAACGCATTGTACTGGTAACATTTTCCGTTACATTCAAACCTCAGGTATTGGCGACACTCTGTGTGAATCGTGATGTGGAAGTAAGCATTGCGGAGATCTAGCACCGCGAACCATATGTGCCTGTCCAGGAGGGGAAGCACTTCTGGGAGCGAGAGCATACGAAGTTTTCTGGTCTTAATAAAGGCATTAAGGTCCTGGAGATCCAGGATAGGGCGCTTCCCCCCTTTTTATCCACAAGAAAAAAGCGGGAGTAAAACCCGCGGTTCTGGTCGGCAGATGGAACCTCTGAAATAGCCCCCTTAGAGATGAGACTGTCAACCTCTTGAACAAGTAGATCAGGGGCCGGTGACAGAGAGCGGGCAAAGGGCCTATGTGGAGGTAACGTAAGAAACTTTATGAAGTAACCGACATTTATTATTTGCAGAACCCATACATCACTGGTAATTGCAAACCAAGCATGGAAGAAACCAGACAGGCTATCACGAAAAATAACGAACACGTCTAGTCATACCTGTTTCGGTTTGTTGAAATGGCCCGGAGACCCTCTGGGGCCTTTGCGAACCCTAGGTTTGTTTTGGAACTTCCTTTCGTTCTGAGGGCGAGGAAAGGGAGGGCGGAATGAAAGTTGTGTGAAAGACCCTTGAAAATGGTATGGGCGGGAAGGTTGGTTGGTCGGCCAAAATAACGCCGCTTGAAATCAGGCGCCTGAGGGGCAATCCCTAGAGACTTTGCATTTGTCTTATTCTTTTTCAAGCGATCCAGAAAGGAATCTGTTTGGTCGCTAAAAAGGGACGTCCCTTCAAACGGAAGGTCTTCGATACGTGCCCTAGTATCATAGGGGAGTGCAGATTGACGCAACCAAGCGTGTCTGCGGTGACTATGGCGGAAGCAATGGCTTTACTGGACGAGTCCGCCACATGGCGTGCTGCCGTGAGCTGCTGCCTTGCTAAAGACATGCCCTCGGACTGAATGGCTACTGCCGAAGGGCGCTGGTCGTCAGGAAGGATGGAAATTTGAGGGGATACACGATCCCAAAGGGAGCACTGATATCTGGCCATGACAGCAAGGAAGTTGGAAATGCGGAGGCCTACCGCACTAGAGGTATAAATTTTCCTAGCAAGGGTATCCGGTTTGCGACCCTCTCTATCCTGTGGAGAGGAATGTGCTCCTAACCTATATTTACCAGGCAAAGCCTCCACTATAACGGAATAGGAGGGGGATGCTGGTAGAGGAATTCTCCACCTTCTTTGCGAATCTTATATAGATTCTCTACTCTTTTGGTGGAAGAGGGGACTGAGGCAGGCTTAGCCCAGTTGGTACGGACCACTTTTATCATAGGGAGGGCCACAGGGCCTACATCAGGGTTATGGAGAATATCCATTATATCATCGATAGGACCGGAATCCTCTGGTTTAAAATTAATTTTAAGAGCTTTCGCCATGCGGATTAATTGTTCCACGTGTAAGCGAACGTCCCCCGTAGGAGAAACTGGTTTAGAGTCCCCGACAGTGTCCTCGGGTGAGGGAACTGAAGCGCGGGATTCCTCTCCTCATCAGGAGAGAAGGAGGCATATTCGGATGGATCAGTGTCCCTTGACATAGAAAGAGACCTGGACAGAGGAGGCTTGTGAAGTGACGCTTGCCTTGGACAGATGGAATCCTTGTGGCGAGACGGCGTGTGTCAACACCGACGAGAGCCTTCGGAAGGCGAACGTGAACGGGAGTGACGGCGACGACGACGGTCGACCAAAGAATCTGAGTAGACAGAAGAAGTAGGATATTGGCT
Organism: Euleptes europaea; assembly: GCF_029931775.1. NCBI lineage: Eukaryota > Metazoa > Chordata > Lepidosauria > Squamata > Sphaerodactylidae > Euleptes > Euleptes europaea. The sequence continues at coordinate 68,700,110 of NC_079318.1, forward strand.
TCAATGGGTAGGGCGGCGATGGCGCAAATTTGACTGACGCCGACTGGATCTGGACGAGGCCGGAGTTTGAGAGTGGCGTCGAGAAGTTGATCAACGCCAAGGCCGTTGGCCAGGTTCGAGATGAGACAAACCTTTCGGAGACTCCACTTGGTTCTTTTCGACAGACTGCTGGGAGTCTTGTTGAGCGCTCACAGGAGGGGGTGGTTGATCGGCACTGACCTAGAGCTCTGCAGGTTCTGCCCAAGGCCCTTTATCATCAGGCCGTGGGGACTTTGTAAGCACCGGAGCCACATCTTTGTAGAGGTGAAGGAGGTGCTGTTTGAACTCAGCCGAGTCTGCCTGGGCCCTGCTCGGACACGGAACCGAGGGGGTAGCCAGGGAATGAGGAGGCGAATCCTCGATGGTAATGGGCTGCTGCGCAGCTACTTCGGAGGCGAGCGACACCGATGGGTGAGACGCTTTGGTTTGAGATCGGCGTCGAGGAGAAGCCGAGGGTGATCGGCGTCGAAGAGACTTTGGCGAATGCGAAGGTGATTGGCGCCGAGGCGATCTGGAGCGGGACGCATGGCACGAAGAGCTGCGGCCACGGCCATCTTGCGAACCCGGAGCAACTAACTTTGCCGGACGAACAATGACTGACGAGGGCTTCTTAGAGGGGCCACCCCGCTTGGGTTTTTTTTTGTTGGGGGACCCGCTTCGGATTGAGGCTTACCGGTCGAAGGACCAGGCTCAGCAGATTGACCTCGTGGACGAAGAGACTCCTTATAAAGATGAGAGAGCAGGCGAGTCGACCGAACCCTCAAGACCTTGTTGGTGAGTTTGGAGCAACTTTTACAAGTTGCAGGAATATGGCCTTTCCCCAAACAAAGGAGGCATTCAAGGTGAGGATCATTCTTCGCCACCTTGGTACCACAGGAGGTACATTTCTTGAAAAGTGGAGCTTTCTTGGGCTCCATGGCTAGAGACAAAGCTAACACGTTCTCTCTCCGTGGTGGCAGAAAGAGAACTGGAGGGAAGAGTGCTCCCTCCCCCTTAGGTCATGTGACCGAGGGGCGGGAAGATTGCATGCCCCAAGGGGAGGGGGAGCACTCTCTTAGATTCTGCTAGAAGCTGACAAATCTTATCCGTGGCTGGCCTGCGCCGTCCCCAATGTGGGACTGCATAGAAGCCACGCAGATGAATTAAAGATACACACTGTTAATAGAATAAGTGTAACAGATGCTCAGGGAAGCTAGAAACAGGACACCTGGGGACTGATTGAAACCCCTGAAATGTGAAGGTATCTTCTTTCTTTCAACTAAGGTTGCAACAGTAAGGTGAGGATTCACCATTTCCCTGTCACCACCTCTGCAAATGCAGTGGCATTTGCACGGGGCAATGGAGAGTCTACTTGAGAAACATGCACACTTTCTTCCATCAGTGGCCATTTCCTCTTCCTTTCCCCCCTGCTGCACCATAAAAGGACTTTTTTGGGTGGCCCTTCCTAAAATCAGTAATTGCTACTGCACAGTAGAGCTAGCATGGTGTAGTGGTTACGGTTCGGACTAGAATCTGGGAAAACCAGGTTCAAATCCCCACTCTGCCATGAAAACATGTTGGGTGACCTTGGGCCAGTCACACATTCCCAGCCTTGACCCTGGCAAGTATTTGGATGGCAGATCTCCAAGGAATACCAGGGTCGTGACACGGAGGCAGGCAATGGCAAACCACCACTGAATGTCTCTTGCCTTGAAAATCCCATGGGGTCGCCATAAATCAGTTGTGACTTGATAGCAAAAAACAATTGCACAGTAGCACAATAATGTTATAGCAATCTATTGTCGCTTCCTCTGGATTTGCAGCCTTCATTTTTAAAAAAAGTATCTAGCCCTTTTGATTGCAAAATCGAAATAAACAACAATCCTGGTGACATGGTTGAAATGATTGATGTGGGGGGGTGTGGAGGCAAGGAAAATAGTGCTGATGTGGGTGGGACCTTCTAAAAAGTGGACTTTTCCGCCCAGATGGCTTGCTCATGCGCTTGGACTTTGTTCTTTCCAGAAAGAGTATATCACACAAGGTCTGAGAATGTACTGAGGAAAGGGAAATCCTGGAAAGTGGACAGTTGGATTTGAATGCTCCAAAAACAAAAATCTTGCAGCAGTTTGGAAGCCAAAGCAGAGGATGTGGATGCAGCCTAAGAAACCTAATTCTGCATATGTATGGGGGTCTTCATTGTTTTCTGTTAGTAAGGTAATGACTCTGGTCAGACAAGGAAAATCTGGTGAAGGCATAGCTCTGTGGATGCTTATTTACAACCCACTTTTCAGTTTTATATTCTAGCCACTGGATCCAGACCCTGATATTTGATTGTTACAATTACATTGCCAAAAAAGTTTCCACTTTAGTTCTTACTGAAGTGGTATACCACTGCCTGAGCTGTACACCACTTCAGACTGCAAGGAGCATTCTGTATGATTGAATGCTCCTTCATGATACAACTCCCCGCAGTCAGAAGGTTTGCCTTCTCCCTGACGTACTAGCTTTCTATTGTGCATGGATTTGCACTGCACTGAATCCTGTGGCTCCATCTGAAGTGCTATGTCTCAGACATAGATTCGTCCTCTTCAGTGAGAAGAAAAATGCAAAAACAAGCCAACAGTAAAGCTAGAAAGTCATCAGAGAAGAAGGAAACTGTCCAAAAGGCATATACTTGTCTCATGCAACCCCAACTCAACTCTGTACATGCATCACAGAAGCAATGCATGAACATCAAGAATAATGTACCAGAGTACTAATTACTGATTCATTAAAAGCCCCAACACATCAAAAGCAAAAGTGCATCAGTCTGGATTGTGCCCATTGTGTGACACATAGTTACACAGAACTGAATCCAACAATCTGTAAGTTCTGCTCTGTTTGCATCGCTTTTCCCCCTTGCTGTGGCCCACTGTGACCACTGAAACCCTGCCTTAACTTCAAGGGACCCCTAAGAAACAGTGCTAGAAGCAGTATTGAGGTCTACAGTAATGAGGGAAATGAGAAAACCCTCCTACCACCAATGGAAGAGCCTTTGCAATGGCAGAAACCAGTGGTAGATCTAACCCACAACAACCTCCATGAACTGTTAAAAAGCTAGCTAGTTGTTTTTCATATATTACAAAGGTAAAGAAAAGCTACCTGGATTTCTTGGTCGACCTCTAATCCAAGAGCACTAGGATGCTTGATCTAAAACAGAATGGTCCCATCAGTAACTTTGTTTGTACAGTTTAGGAAAATTTTCAGCTTGATTGATATTGAAAAGCTCAATCCTGGTAAAGAGTGAATTCATGCCTGAACTTTCAATCTCTGGTCTTCCTGGTATTAGCATGCAATGGCAAAATTCACTAAGTCTATTACGAAAAGATCTGTCTTATGTAAGCTTATGTAAGAATGTTGGACTAGGATGTGGGATACCCAAGTCTGAATCCCCACTCTGCCATGGAAGCTTATTGGGCCAACCCTACACTCTTATCCTAACCTCAAAGGGTTGTTATGAGAATAAAATGGAGGAGGGGGAAGATGTAAGCCACTTAGGGTCCCCCTTGGGGAAAAAGCTGGGGTATAACTGAAGTAAATAACTGAACAGTTTTCAGCATTCTAGGGATTCTGGCTATTATCTTCAAACGCAAGTAGTTCAATCCTTACAGGCAAGCAGAGGTAACAGACTCAACTCTGATGAACTACATAACCATTTATCACTGATAAAACAATGGCTGACAAACACAAACAACCTAGATGACATAAAGGAGCATCTATTCCCACATGAACCTTCCTCTCCCACACCTGCTCAAGATGCTGCTTCAGTGAGGCAAGACTAGCATCCACCAGGAACAGGCTTGTCTCAGCAAACACCATCTAACAAGCATTTTAAAGGAAGTAAGGCTTTTTGACTTTCTGCACAAATTACACCATTTAACACCATTTCCCCAGCCATAACAATTGAAAAACACAACAACAGGATTACTTTGCCACTGTTTGGCTGGAAGAAAAAATATATACCTTTCTTTGATCCAGCTGAGAGTTGTGAAGGAGAACTGGAGTCATGTTTGGGTACAATTTAACCATCACTCCAATATCTCTGCACCAAAAGAAAAAAAGAAACTTGTACTATTTCATCACATTCTGATCAGGGAACACAGCTCAGTGATCAAGAATATGCTCAGCATGGTGAAGGTCCCAAATTGAAATCCTAGCATCTGTAGTCATAAGATCTCAAATGGCAGGTGGTGGGACAGACATAGAATCATAGAGTTGGAAGGGACCACCAGGGTCATCTAGTCGAACCCCTTGCACAATGCAGGAAATTCACAACTACCTCCCCCACACACCCCAGTGACCCCTACTCCATGCCCAGAAGATGGCCAAGATGCCCTCCCTCTCATGAACTGCCTAAGGTCATGAATGGTGGAGAGTCACTGCCCATCAGAATAGATAGGCCAGTGTGAAAAAGCACAAAATATTGGTAAACATGATCACTAAATGAGTTTTACTCACCTCAGTTCAGTTATTGTGGCTGTATAAATGGCTCCAAATTCCAACTGATACTCCTGCTATAGGAAAACAGAAAACAGTGGAGACATATTCAGAGCACAGATGCCGTACTGGTCAAGAACCAAAAAGCAACAAAACTGGTTCTGCACACCCAAGAAATTTTGAACTTCTCCATTTGAAACTGAAAGGCATTTCCAAAGCCCTCTGTGATATGCACTTTACACAGATGCAATTGTCTTCCCTGATCCAAAGGGTTTAAGGCAACGTAAATGGTTATAATGTGAGAAATGGATCCCTGCCCAGACAAGTACACAAGATTATTATGCCTAATGTATGAACCCATCACCACCAGAACACGGCCTTACATCATCTTTGCAGATTTCAGTAATAAATTCTCGTGCTTCGTGCATAGCAGCTGGGGTCGGAGCAAACACAGAAAACGTCTCTTCATCTATTTGGCTAACAGTCACTCCTTTGAAATAAAGTGAATGTAGAATTTAAAATTAATACAACAGATGTGCTTTCTTTGTACAGTAACATCTAAAAAAGATATTTACGTTAATGCAGAGTTCTTTTAGCAGCTGAAATAGGCAGCAGACCAGTACACACACAAAAGAGCCCTAATCTCTGTCCCAGCAGAAGGGAGGGTGTATCCCTTTCCTTCTGCAGCATCAGTTCCTCCCATTAGTCACGATAGTTATGATGCAATATGGAATTCTGTGCGTCGACTTTCTTTTGGCCTAAGTCAACTGGACAACTGTAGAGTTGCTGAAGAAATGTAGATGGACCTGTTAGGTGCTACAGTATACTCTGCAAGTGCTGGCTGTGGGCTGCCATATAAACTAGAGCAGAAGCTCTTTCTTCTATTTTTGGGGAGGCTTCATATGGCTTAAAAAAATTGGTTCACCCTCAATGTGGTGATTAAATCCATAACAAGCAAGAAGACTCACCAGTTTCAGCTTGAATTTTCTTTAAATTGTAACCTCCTGGGCCAACAAATCTCGCCCTTTTCGATAGTGGCACTTCAACAGTTTCTGAAATGCAGAGTGTTCACATCTCAAGCACGTGAATGCATGAAATGACATGTAATGTATGCATGTTAAAATACTCTCCCAAAGAACAAACTAGTTCATGAAAGCTATTAGTACACAAAATTTTTTACTAGCCCATCTGTCAGAAATAGAAGAAGAAGAAGAGTTGGTTTTTATATGCCGACTTTCTCTACCACTTAAGGAGGAATCAAACCGGCTTACAATCACCTTCCCTTCCCCTCCCCACAACAGACACCCTGCGAGGTAGGTGGGGCTGAGAGTGTGTAACTGGCCCAAGGTTACCCAGCTGGCTTCGTGTGTACGAGTGGGGAAACAAATCCAGTTCACCAGATTAGCCTCCGCCGCTCATGTCAAGGAGTGGGGAATCAAACCCGGTTCTCCAGATCAGAGTCCACCACTCCAAACCACCATTTGAGTGGTAGAACATCTTTAAAAGCATTTCGCTCATTCCAAAAGAGACAATACATCTAGAAGACTTGGCAAGTTACCTTTCACACTTCTCTTCCCTGAAAAAAGTATAAGTAACACCTGTATACACTATGTGCGAAACAGAGACTAACAGGAAAGAACAGAGGGAATGGCCATAAGCCAAAAAGTCATGAGCACACAAGTTTGTGTTGCCAGCTACGGACTGCAACTAGTGCCCTTGTCACCAGCTCCTGTAGTCCAAAAGTAAGTTTTGCAAGCCTGAAAAGAACCCGGTCTTCCCAACATCCCATACATACAAATTAGGTACGCGTTCTGTTTATTACCTACAAGTGGTCCATTTTCTTTTCGGCTTGCTCTAGGTTTTGCAATGGTTTTATTCATAATCTGCAAGATTTCTCTCTTTGCCACTGTGGGGAAAAATATTTCCAGTTTAAATATAGCACACACATGTTAACATTTTCTGTCACTTACAGGAAAAGCTGCCTCACTTTTGTAATGATTTTAACATGACTCATCAAGAAAAACTTTAGTACTGCTTTACCAGTGAGGATTTCAGGCAGTTTTGCGTAGCCATATTGTGAAAGGAAAAGCAGATTTGTTTCCAGTCTTATGCTTCACAAGGCTATTAAGAACCCAGAAAGACAAATTTTAGATCCACCCAAATTTTGTGCCCCAGCTACATACGCTATTTCCAGTGCATCAAACCTCTCCTACCCCAGGAAAGAGCTATAGCTACTGTGAAATGAAACGTAGTGAACTTCTGTTCCACTTTCTTTCTTGTCTGCCTTCGGCAGTAATTTGTTACTGTACATATATGTATGACTTTGTGTGTGTGTGTGTGTGTGTATGTGTGTGCGCGCGCGCACTTGAGGGGTTGATTCTTTGTATTCAATTGATTGTTTGTATTCAAATGTATTACTCAGCGAGGCTAAAAACACCATTTTCTCCCTTCACTTAAATCATGGGTTCTGCACACACAAACTCTCTGATGTATTACAGTGAATTCATTTCTTCAGATCCTGTGTTTTCTGCAGTTCATGTAAATGAAGCAAAATGCTCTCTCCCCCAAGAGCACTGAGAGAGAACTATCATTCTCTTGTAGAAACAAAAAGCAGGCCGCGTGGCACACTTCACTAACCATAAAGAATGGTTTGCCTGGATGAAGAAACACGGCTAAGGTTGAGATAAGAGGTCATCAAAGCAAATCATCCAAGCCTGAATTAACAATATGGTGTTCACATCTGAACTAGGTCTGCATGTTTTAGTCAGCAGAACATCAAAATAAAGCTTTAGTCATGAACTGGTGTTCAGACGTCAATCACAAGCCTATTTCAATGAACAGAGCCAATATATTTACTAACATGCTCTCCTGCATATAAAATGAATAATTCCTCTTTCATAGTGGAGCTTCATCTATCTGAGGAATGGGGGGGGGGTAGATCTAGTAAGCTTAGCAGGGTATGGTGTTTCATGAAGTTTCAAGATGCAGATTTACTTTATAAGCTACAAAATATCTGGGCTCTTTTGAAATTAATTTAGTGTATTACAGAAGCTTCTCAAGAGCATCTCTTATTTGTTTATAAGGTCTCCCTGTTTGGCATGCCAGCCAAACATCAGAGATGGCTCAACCCAGACAGAGACAAGAAGGTGGATCTGTATATGGCTTTATAAACGCTATTCTTGAAGGGGCTGATCACCCCTTGATAAAACAAAAATCAAAACAGTGTAGAAATGAGGCAATGATTTAATGCCACAGATTGTGCACTCACCAGTGGCTTGCTGAATAGCTTCCATTACAATTTTTAGGGGTATCCCTGGTAGTTTGATGTCAGCCTAATAATACACAATAAACATTTTTATATACCAGCAGTATCATTTTGGAGAGAATCATTTGAAAATTGAGATTAGAGGATACCTGCAAAGCTGTTATTCCTTTATTTGTCCCAGCCATTTTGAAATCCATATCACCATGATAATCCTCTATTCCCTACCACACAAAAAAGTATATTACAATTGTCTTCAAAAGCTGCAGAGGTCACATCCACAGAAGTAAAAGACTACACTCCAGGCATATTAGATGGACAGACATCCTACTACAATCAATAGATTTCCTTACAGTAAACCCACACTTCCCACAAGAATGCACAGGGGAGATCTTCCCTCCCTCCCTCCCTTTGCAATAACTCCATCAGATAACTTTCCACTATCCCTAGAGAAAGGCATGACATTTAACTTCGGCTGGATTGTCAGAGAAAACTCAATAGGCAAGTACAACAACACCACCAACTGAAGCTGACTTCAAGGTTCCAGAGAGCTTTGCTAGATATCAGTAGCTTCCCTACAGAATCAGAACTCCCAGGATGCCAAGGAAGGAGTAACAATGCAATGTGAAAGAAATTACTCTGCATGTCTACAGTAATATCAAAGTTAACTTTAGTTCAGTGCAGAATGAGCATTCAAACCCATAGTGGTGCATTCTCACCCAAAGAATGTGCACAAACTGACAGCATGAACAGGGGATTTCCCAGTTAAGATGCAAAAGGCCGGATGCCGTGGCTGTGTGAGTAGAAGGCAGTTGCAGTGGTGGGTCTTTCCCAGCCTTCCCACAGCAGTTCCCACTGGAAAATGCACACTTTAATTAGCCAGCATACCCTGTACATTGGACTTTGCCCAACGTCATTTGGAGACTGAGATGGATCCTATGGCACCAAAGAGCAAAAAGTACTCAGGTGTGTCAAAGCTTCCCTCACTTTTGAGTTCCTACATCAGCCCTCTGTGATCCCTGAAAGGGTATTGTCAGAGGTTGTGGAACCGCTTGGCCAAACAGTCACTTGGCATGAAGGCTACGAGGAAGAAATAAGTCCTGCCATAGTCTTGTACCAAAGGAGAGACTCGCAGAAGGATAGCAGAGCAAATATCCTTTTGGCACAAGAGAAAGGTAGGGGCAATTTCAACCAATTTCCTTTCTCAATTCAGCCCCCCATGTACATTAGGGTTTTTTTTTGCCCATGAGGGTCCCATGAACCCAGCAATGGCTTTTCAGAGGTTTTAGAGGGCTGCTGTGGGAAGGGGAAGCCAGAGAAAGATCCAGACTGCACGTACATTTCACTCTGGCAACCACAGGAGTAACACCTGTCTCCAAGTGGTACTGGCCAGTGCCAGCATTTTGGGTACACTGTCCAGTCCAAGTATGTATTCGCCAGCTGGGGATTGTGCATACTGAATCAAAGCAGAGAAGATAAAAATGTTGGTGCAGTGGGAAACTGATTTTTATTATGTTTCACCCGGAAATGTCCATTGTTTAACATGCTGCTTTGTCAGACAATCTGCAAAATAACCGTCTCTCAGAATGTTCCTGAAACGTAGCCCAAATCCTTTCCCCACTGCACCGTTTTTTCGTCTTTGCTTTGACTCTGTAATGGTGCCCCCTTTATAATTTGACTGTATGTAATGACCAGGCAAGGGAAGAAAATGTTATGTTGGAAACTTATGCACATTAAGTGGTAATTATGAAATCTCTCAGATCAATGCAAATAGACATCTACTGGTGATTATTCATACTGACGGGCCAACGTCAAAATCCCTGGTTCAGTTTGTTCTCAATTAAGCACGCATACACAACATCAGTAGTGCAGATTTGCTTCACTTACATAGGTCAAAATTCACGCTCTTTAGTACTGAGTTCCGGGCACATTTGTGAAGAACCCGGATTCCCAAAGAGCAGAGTACAGATTAAAATAAACAAACAAACACTGGGAACATATAGCACTGAGAAACAGATAACTAGGAACTCTCACCAGAAGGTCTGTTAACAAGCGATAATCTTCAATGTCTCCATTTTTTTCAGGATTAGGCCTCGTAATCAAACCTACAGCAACACCTGCTACCGCAGATGATATTGGGACTCCTAACAGCAAAGGAGAAACAGGCATTTATACGAGGGTGAAGAAAAAAAATGCCCCTGGAAAAGTGCCCCACTTCTTTCAAAGGATGGAGCTGGGAAAAAGAGCCAGCCAGCCTGCCTAGCCAGTCTGCACCATCAGGGAAAAACTACAATATTGGGGGGGGGGAGGGAGGAGTGAGACCCAGGGAGTTTCAGCCATCATGCCCACAAATGGAGCCTTGTTTTCTCAGCTAACTCCAAATCTGTCACACTGCATAGGATGGGGGAAAAGCCAGGAATGAAAGGAACACTGATCCCTGGTTCTGATGCATGGGGTAGTGATGGTGGTGAGGAAGATTAATCAATTTTACACGCCAAAAAGAGGGTTTTAATTTTTTTTCTTTATCCATTTCTAAGCTTTGGCAAAAGCTGGTTTGGGCTGAGGAAGTCTTGGAATAGCCGGCTTTGCTCCTCCATCTGCTTCTAGCCAAGCCTGGCCGTTTGCACAGGTGAGCTGTGCCACTGCAGTAGCAAGGAGGTTGGGCTCCAACGGAGCCTTCTCACAGGCAGCAAAGAGAAGCCAGTGGCCTCCTCCCGGAGGCCGCAGGTGGGAAGGGGGTGGTGACCTCTTGTGGCCCAGCTAGCCCAGGAACAACAGCGGCTGCTCTTCTGTGCACGGGGCAACCTCTTTACTTGAGATTTCCTGGCTGGCTGGATATCTGCCTCAACTCTGCCCACTGGCCACCTCTTCCGCAATGGGAGCTCAGCTGAGCGGGTGGCTAAAAGAGAGCTGCAGAAAGAGAGACTGAACACAGTCCGCTCAAAGAGTCAGCTCAGTGCCTCCTCCCACATGGAGCTCAGCCAAGCACTTCCATCTCAGGGCAAAGAACTGTCCTTCTTGCCCCTGGGCTGGCCTGGCCCAGGTGGGGGCCCACCAGAACTTTCCCTGGTCACCATAACATTCAAATCCACCCCTGATTTTTATGCCCCTACTCCAGCAGAATCATACTGCAGTGGTATTAAAACAGTATGTTTCCGAACATAAGAAACCAAATTCAGAGTGCTGGCTTTGCTCTAAAAAACTTTAAATGATCTCCAACCTGAGTTGAATCTCCTCATAATCTGAGATCAGCTAGAGAGGCCCTGCTTCAGATTCTAAAACCAACCGGTCAGGCTTCATAACCTTTACATGAAGCAGGACCTTCTCAAAGGCTGCCCTGAAGCTCTAGAATTCCCTTCTTTGAATAATTCAATTGCCTCCACCAGTTACAGAGAAGTGAATTTTCTTCTACTCCCGTTGACCTTTAATAATGACTATTTTGACTTCCTGGTCCTTACTTGCCCTGCTTTTGTTGTTGTTGCTGAATCTGATTATTTTCCCCTAGGTTTTTTTTTTTATTTAGTACTTTGGTTTATTTATTGCATTGATAGTCTGCCTTTCTCACTGGGACTCAAGGCAGATTATACGCCCCTTCATATTTTAAAAATCAAATTTTAAAATTCCGTAAATAAAAATAAAATACATATCTAAAATGACAATTCCTCTACCGTACAAATTAAATGAAAACATGATTTTTGCTTTTGTAAATCTGGTGGACTGCATACCTGCATCCATCAGTGCTAAACTCCCTCCACACGCGGAGGCCATTGATGATGATCCTACGATAGAAAAGTAATAAAGTCCACTTTAAGCCACCTTTAACCATGGTTGAGTTTCCAGCAGTAAGAGTAAATTAAAAGGAAAAAAGCCAATACCATTGGATTCCAGTACTTCTGCAGTAACCCTTATTGTGAAAGGAAATTCTCGGGGAACCACTGGCCTCAAAGCCTTCTCTGCAAGTGCACCTATTATGGGAAAATATATAGTGAATACAAAAAGCACTTCTGCGTTTCTGTGCACATTTAAACTTCTTTAAGCTTGCACTCACCATGACCAAGTTCTCTTCTGTTTATACCGGTAATTTTGCCAATTTCGTTAGTTGCATATGGAGGGAACTATAGGAAGGCAACATTTCCACATACAGAGGAGGGGAGGGGAAAAAAGAAAGAACCAGCAATTAGAGATCTTGTGACTGGAAGCATTCCTTTAAAGGCAAAGGACCGAGAAACTCACCCAAAAGGATAAAAATAGGTAGATGGTAGAACACAGTTAGTCATTTCTGTTGCTATATTGATGTGCTACCCTTTGTAATTTAAAGTGTTATCCCCATCGACGGAAAATAGCTGGCTTAAAACTTTCAGCCACGTTTTTGAATGATTCATTTCTATCGTCATCAAAAAGCTGACCTTTAAGAACGCCCCCTCTCCAAAACCTATACAGATTCAGGCACAGCAAGACTCACTGCAATCTTATTTAATTCTTTTGTACCCCACCTTTCTCCCCAATGGGGATTCAAAGCAGCTTATAGTGTTCTCTTCTCCTCCATTTGATCCTCACAACAACCCTGTAAGGTAGGCTAGGCTGAGAAAGCATGACTGTTCCAAAGTCACCCAGTGAGCTTCCATGGGTTGAGTCAGGACTTGAATCTGGGTATCCCCGATACTAGCCCAACACTCTTAACCACCACACCACACTGGCTCTCTCTGGACTTGGAGCTCAACGTTGTCTAAGATTAGGCTGAATACTTACATCATAATTCTAAGTGAAAATAGGAACAGATACTGACCCACTGGAACATCTTTACGTCAAATAATATTTATGTACAGATATCCTGTCACACTGTACCAGTGGAATTTACATTCATGTCTAATTAAGGTTTAGAAATGTTCAGGATTTTCTATCCACCTTGCAAAAACATGAAAGGTGCTTCTGTCTAGAAACCAAAACTGAGATCTCCCAAAAAGTTTTCCAATATGCCATTCTGACACAGGGGGGTGGGTGCAATAACACAATTACTGCTGCAGGAAGTGGAGCCAACCACAAAATGGCCACCATTAGGCCCCTCCCACACAGAGCAAGCCCAAGTGCAGGGAAAATTCAAAAACATAGACTGGGAAAGAGAAAGTGACAAAGAAAATAAACTATACTGTCATAGCAGTTGCTGCTGCCACAATGTTGTTTTAATATGCACAGACAACCAGAAGAAAGTTTCAAGTATAACAGAAGCTGCCTAGAGCTTGAGAATGCTTAAAATAAATAAATACTAGAGACAGCTGAGAATCAACGCTAGGTTTGAAAATAAGCCTAATGATTAAGCATGGATACTCAAAAGGAAATTTAGGTGACAGGAAGCAAATCATACCTCGTAATGGAGCATGAAGTTTTTTTCCTTTATTCCACTAAAAGAAGAAATAAGTGTTACATAGAACTCAATGAAGAACACATTTAACACCTTAGTAATGCTCTAACCTAGCCTATCTATTCTCATAAATGTGCTAAGTGCTCTCCTATAGAGAAGGGGAAGTAATCCTGGCCTACAACCTAAGCATTTTGGAGAGCATCTCTCCCACAGAAGCCTGCAACTTCTTTGACTTCTTCAGAAGACCCCTGTTGCACATAATACTAACTGGATTCAACCCTGCTTAGCTTCCAAGATCTGATGAGATCGGATTACCCTGGGCTATCCAGGTCAGGGTCTGCAGACCTTAGCTTCTCTTAATAATGTTTTATGATGACTCCTTACTTGGGATTAACTACAGAATTCTGAGAGCTGAGAGTCTACTTTGACCACCAAAACAAGACTATGTTGGGGATCACAGGAACTTAATGGACAAAAGCTATGTGTGACAGGGATTGTAGTAAGGAGGGATATCGGGCGAGGTTAAGAGGGAAAGCTGGCTAGATTCACTCCTGTGGTTTTTTTTTATTTTTATGTTATTTGAAGTGGCATGAACAGCTTCAATTTTTTAAAGTCAGGGCATGAAATTTAAACATGTTTCAGTAAGCCTATTTTCTAGGCTCCAACTAACGATATTTCCCTTAAGAACACAGACACAAAGTCCTCAACTTTATTCTCAACAATGTAGTCCATAAAGCACAATGGCTTGTTAGACTCTCTCAGGCTGGTCACCAAATACAAACACTCAGTAAACTTCAATACACATACAAACACAATTTAGAAGTCATGGAAGGATTACATAGTAAAAGGATGATTCAAATAATTTTTAAAACATTAAAATGCCATATATATCAACTATAGACACAAAATCTTTAAGAGTTACATGGTGAAAATGAAACCAGAGCCAAATTCAGAAGATGGGTGGCGGAGGGAAAAGAAGAGTGGCTAAGGGATCATGGCATATACCTTATAGCTGTTGTGATAAGATCAGATTTTACACTCGATTCCAATGAATCAAACGTAACTGTACACAGGACCTAGAACAATAGAGAGATTTTATGAAAATACAGCTATTTTGATGGGGATTAAGTCTTTTGTTAAGTGACAGTAATTCAACAAAAATACATTTAAAAACCCAAATAAGGCAGCATACCGCATTCAGTTAAGTGAGCACAAAGCTTTGTGGCCATATCAAAGGTGATTTATGCGCCATTATGTGTACAGGTCTAGATGCTAAACTTATTTTTATTTAAAATACCTGCATGCTGCCTTTCTGTCCAATTAAGGCCCTCAAGGAGGCAAACAAAAAGACATTAAAATTAACTTTAAAAACCCACCCACACACCCCCTATATGTATATGTATATGTATATATGTATGTGTATATTATATGTGTGTGTGTATACACATGCATGCGCGCACACACACACACACACACACACACACACACATATATAAAAGAGCAAAAGTCCAGTAGCACATTAAAGACTAAGGTGCTACTGGACTCTTGCTCTTTTCTACTACTGCAGACAGACTAAACAAGGAAAAAGAAAAAAGTCAACATCAGCTAGTGGAAGAAAATGATCCCAGGGGACAGAAGGATCTCCCTGGGGAGGAAATTTCACAAGTTACCATGGAGATAGTGAATTATCTGTTAGAATTCACCACCTGAGCCAGTGTCACCACATCTGTGAGTTCGCTCTCCCATGTCTGTGACTGCTGAGGATGTGAACCAGAGGACAAAGGAAACTCACTATGCAGCAACTCTGATTCACAGGGCCAGTTCTAATATACGGCGCATTCAGAGGCACCTAATGCCCCTCCCTGTGATAGCACCTCCCCTATGTTTTTTCCTCCCTTTTGCTTCACACAAACTTTATTTCCAACATGCTGCTATCTTTTCCTATTAACAGTGCCCCCCCCCGTATCCCCCCATTTGGCAAGCTGTTGCTATCTTGCTAGTTTAGGCTTAGACACAGCGATTGGCCCAAAGTTACTCTGCAAGCTTAGAGGCTGAGTGAGGATTTGAAACTGGATCTGCTTAGTTTAAGACCAATACTCTATCCATTAAGCCATACTGCAGCACACCAAGGCTGCTCTTGGTGTCTCCCACCAAGTTCCACACGACACCTCGCAAGTGTTAAATACTGTAATAATGTCAATGTTCTTAAGACCACACTGCCACTCAGCTGCAATCCTGTCTCCAAAGCCAGCAACAACCGGGAGAAGAGGATTTCCCTTTTTGGTTGAGGCTGCTGATGAGTCCCAGATGACTTATGCATGTCAGTGCTGTCAAGTCACAACAGACTTATGGTGACTAGGGGTGTGCCTTCAGCTAAAGCTGAACCGAACCCCCCGCCCCCCAATACCTTTCAGTTCTTCCCTGCCCTGGCCAAACTCCACATGGGAGTTTGGCAGAGGTAGGGATGAAATGAAGACTGCACTGGGGGGGGGGACGCAGAACTGAGGGCTGGGCTCACTCTGAGCCCAGCCTTCAGCTGTGCACCCCGTATTTTTCGGGTCTGAGTTTATTAGCCTGAAAATTTTGTTTTTTGGGGGAAAGTCGAATTGAATATTCAGCTTTTCCTGGATTTTTCAAAAATTTCTGGGTCTATTAAACCTGAACTCGAAAATAGTGTAAACATGGGTGCACACCCCTAATGGTGGTCCCAGCAAGGGGCTTTCAGAGCAGAGGTGGTTTGCCATTGCCTTCCTCTACAGAGCTTTCCTTGGAGGTCTCCCATCCAAATACTGACCCTGCTTAGCTTCCGAGAACTGATGAGATCGGGCTATACCTTGCGGCCTCCCCTCCCTCCAAATGACTTAAACTGGTACATATGTGCAAGTGGGTCAGGAAAAAAGTCCTCAAGCTAGCTGCTTTTATGCACTTATTGAGTTATGACATAAGACCGTCTCAGACAATTCCTCCTTAGCCTGGAATGCTTCAGGAGTTGAAAAAGGAAGATCTTACCCACTAGAAAACAGAGACATTTTCTCCGGGAAGAAACTAAATGAAAGGTGATGAGCATATCTAAAGTGTAGGTATGCTGGATCAGACCGAAGTCCTGTCTAGCACAGCATCCTGTTTCCAACTGTGTCCAGCCAGATGCCTTTACGAAGCCTACAGTCTGAATGCAATAGCCCTCCCATTCTGTTTGCCACTACTGAACTGGCATTGAGACGCATACAGCTTCTCAACCAGGTTCTATTTAAGCAATATAGCTAGCGCCTACTGATGCTTCCCATCCCTCTGCCCAAATCCTCCTTTTAAGTAACCTAAGCTAGTGCCCATCTTGTGGCAGTAAATTCCTTAAGTAAATTCCTGAAGCGGTACTTCCCTGTCTTCTAATCTTCTCTCTCTCAAAAAAAGGATATGCTCTCCCCTCCCCCCAATTTCAGCTAGGCATGTTACTGGTGCTGCTTAAAGTGTTTTGAGTTTCAGCCAGAACAAGTTACACTAAAATGGATATACACATAATTCCTCTAAAAAAGGTCCTCAGAAACAATTTTTTTAAACCACCCTCCAATTTAAGCTGCAGCAGGTCTGATTCATAGATGTTGCTATTTTAAGTAATTCGTCCACATGAGTCTTTTCATTCACTGACATGCACGTCCCACACACAGCACCGCTTTTAATAGCAATGCAGAACATATGCGCTCGAGTACACTCAATGCAGGGAAACTTGGATACAATTCTATTATTTCTGCAGAGATGGAATACTTTTATTTTAAAATAATTTCGTACCAAATTGAAGAAACACATCAATGAATGCAAGCCCTATCCAACATGATTCATTTTAACTGATGACCGAGTGCACAGCGTACCCAACAATTACCCCTACAGCAGTCTCCCATCACAAGATAGTTTCAGAGAGTAGCCTTGTTGGTCTGCAGTAGAATAGTTAGTTTAAAGTTCAGGAGCATCTTAACAGACCAACAAGATTTTCATGATATGAGCTTTCGAGAACCAAAGCTCATATCATAATCAGTATTTCACGAAGGGAGCTTTGACTCTCGAAAACTCATACCCCAAAAATCTTGTTGTTCTCTAAGGTACTACTGGATTTGAATCTAGCTATTACAAGATGGCTGCTTTTCTACAACAGAATATTTATAGCAAATATATCCCTGTAGGACTTCAACATGCCTGTCACAAACCTACCTCTCTATGTTCCTACGTATCAAACCTCCCACAAAGAACCCTGCACCCCTATAAGTATATCCTCTGGCAACAGGGGTATCTATGGGCCCTTTCTGAGTGTTTCTTTCTTCCTCTTCCTCTGTATGATCCCCTCCCAACTAGAAAGCCACATTCTCTTCTACAGTCCAGAAGCTGTCAACATGTGACTTCACTGAAGTGAGTATCAGAAGACTTCATCTATGTCATTCTTGACATCTTTCAGGTTTCCCACAGTTACCCATCTGGGGATCAAGTTACAGTTACAATTTTTCCATGGTTGTATTAACACACTTGTTTTTTTTTTAATTTTCCAAATGCAGCCACCAGGGCTGTTTTTTTAATGGAGGAAAGATAGAGGTGACCTTTCCTCGCATACTGAAAATACCTATCTCCAAGCTGTTTTTACCCTGGCAGTTAAGGAGCTGCTTTTAAGATCAGGAAAAAAGCAGGGAAGGAAAATATTAAAGAAATGTTCCCCTACATACCATTCTCCATCTCGAAAAGACCCCCAGTGGAACAGGGGGAAAACCCCTTTAAAATAATCATGGAAGAAAGTGTCACATGTAATTTGAATCTTACGCCCACAACTTGCACCCTACAAGCACGTAACCAGCAGGTGACACTGTGCAATACTAGGGATGGAGCCCTTGCTGGTCTTCTATTTCCATAGCAATTTTACATAATTACTTTAATAAGATATCATACCATGTGCCATGCCCAAACAGATTTTTAACTTGCTTATCCTCCAAGGAACTCAAGGTGATGTACAGTATTTCTTTTTCTCTATTTTACACTTACAGCAACAGGTAAGACAGAGAGACAGTGGCTGCCTAAGGTAATCCAGTAGGTGCCCTGGCTGAATGGGGAGCTGAATCCATGAGTTCTCATCCAACTTTTTAACTGTTATACCCCAGTAGTGCATAGTGGTAAGCAGCAGTAATGCAATCAAAGCTCTGCTCACAACCTGAGTTTGAATCTTGACGGAAGTTGGGTTCAGTTAGCAAGCTCAAGATTGACTCAGCCTTCCATCCTTCCAAGGTTTATAAAATGAGTACCCAGCTTGCTGGGGGTAAAGTATAGAAAACTGGGAAAAGCAATGACAAACCACTCCCATAAACATAGTCTGCCTAGTAAACATTGTGATATGATATCACCCCATGGCTGACTAATGACCCGGTGCTTGCACAGGGGACTACCTTTACCTTTTTACACCTCTCTGGATTTCAACACTATATACAACATGGGTGCCAACATGTCTTCTGTGGATGCAGTCCTAGATTTTCCTGGCATTCTTTCATAATAGTATTAGAGACTTCTAGCCAGTACATGCATCTAGTGCTCCTGATGTATCCAATGAAACAAAATAAAGAACAACTCGAGCAAGATAAGGAACAATAACTGAAGAAATAACACACACATAGTCATTGGACTATACCAGGGGTCGGGAAACTCATTAGTCAAGAGAGCCAAATATCAACAGTACAACGATTGAGATTTCTTTTGAGAGCCAAATTTTTTAAACTTAAAATATATAGGTAGGTACACTGTTTATTAACTTAATAAACTTTAATTAAAGTTTTAAGTCTTAATTAAACTATAGGTACACTGAATAAAACTTGACATCATACTTAATGATCTTATTTATTGATAAAAATTAAATTGTAAGTAACATATCCATAACATTAAATCATGACAATGACTGACAAACACTTAATGTGAACAATGGCCTTGCATCTCCTTGGAAAGTTTGGGTAAGTCAGGTTTGTATGTTGTTGTTTTTAATTTTAGGCACGATTCCAGGTTCTCATCAATAAGACAACTTCTCAATTTACTCTTGATAAGGTTCATGCTTGAAAAAGCTTGCTCGCATGAATATGTAAAACCGAAAAGGGAAAGAACAGCAAATGCTAGTTTTTTCAACTGATCATATGAGTCAGGAATAGTATTCCAGGTGTTAAAAATCATCATGTCTTCCTTCTCCAGGTCTTTCAAAGCAGACCACTTGTGCTGTGAACTGGCCGAGGGACCAGGGAGGGCGCCTCGGGGCTTAGGCCCCTCCGTCGTTGGCAAGCCCCCCTCTACACTGCAGGGAGCGCCGTGCTCTGGCGCTCCCCTTGCCAGCCCGGGAGGAAGGAGGGCCCGTGCGGGGGGGAGGTGGCGGCCGCCGGGGCAGCTCGCTCTCTGCCTCCCCCTCCCCTCCGGGCTGCGGGCGGCCTCAAGAGTGGAGAGAAAGGCGCCGCGCGGGGCCAAATGCGGGGCCAGGGAGGGCGCCTCGGGGCTTAGGCCCCTACGTCGTTGGCAAGCCCCCCTCTACACTGCAGGGAGCGCCGCGCTCTGGCGCTCCCCTTGCCAGACCGAGAGGAAGGAGGGCCCGCGTGGGGGGGAGGTGGCGGCCGCCGGGGCAGCTCGCTCTCTGTCTCCTCCTCCCCTCCGGGCTGCGGGCGGCCTCAAGAGTGGAGAGAAAGGCGCCGCGCGGGGCTTCCTCATCCGGGCGCCGCGCATCCTTTAGCGCAATGCGAATTAGAGGCTGGATGCTCCGTCACAACCCCTCCCAATTCTAAAAGAAAACTCGGGCTTACCGTACAAATATTGACACGGCAGCCGCTCCCTCCGCTGCTTAAAAAAATCCCAATCCCCACAGCAGGCCTGCCCGCATCAGCAGCACACCGTCGCTGCTTCGTCACGCGAGCGCCTCCTGCGCAGACTCTCTCCCCACAGCAGGCCCGCCAGCATCAGCGGCACGTTGTCGCTCCTTTGCCACACGAGAGCCTCCTGCGCAGACTCTCTCCCGCCCCCTTTTGGTACTGCCATGCTGGTATTCGTCTTGTTCCCCCCCGCCCCCCGTCTCGACCGGCATTGGTGATCTGCGCGCCCGCACGTGGGAAGAGCCGCACTCATGGGCCCAAAGAGCCACTTGCGGCTCAGGAGCCGCACTTTGCCGACCCCTGGACTATACTTATCCTTATCTTCTTTCCTAACTTTCATTATCTTTAAAAGTATTATACCACAATCTTAACCAAGTTTACTTGAAAAGACCCAGTGATCTCAAAGTATTTATTTAAAACATGTATATCTCATTTTTCAAAAAAGGCAAGATTGTTAAAGTCGTAACAAAGAACCCACTTCATTAGCGACAACAGTAAATTACAGCCAAAGCCAAGATAAGAAAACCCCCAAACAAGTTACATATTATCAAAGTATGTTTAGGATTGCAGCATTCGTTCAAGAACGTCAAAGTCCAATGGATTAGAAAGCCAAACTTCCCACTCCAGGGCTGCACTCATAATTTTTTATTATTATTTACTTTTTCAACACAACACAAAACACAAGATACAATACAAAACACATAACATACATATTTAATAGTACACATCTCAGACAAGGCACTTCTCTATAGTTATCTGATAATTTTTCACACCATTGTGAGCTAGTACCTTTTCTTGCTAGCCCCAAGGGCCTGGTAAGAATTCATTCCCCGCCCTGAGCTTTATATTTCAAACCTGCATGTTAGTGGTTTCAGCCCTAGACTGTAAAAGCTAAATACTGTACCTGACTAAATGGATGAACAAACTAACAGAATATGCCACTATGGCAAAACTAACATATTTTATACATAATAGATCAATTTGAGAATTTGAATGGAATGTTGCTAAAAATTAAGAATAGATATAGAATATAAAAATTAGGTAATACATGATTATGAATAAATATGTTATCAAATATGAAAATATATTGAGAACATAGAGAAGTGTAATTCAGAGAAGTTAATAACTGAAATATAATTTCAAAGTAAGCTCCACATACAATGCAATAATTTGATTGTTTATGTTTATATATTTGTATGTTTTGAGTTTAAAAACAAAACCTTATTAAAAGATAAGATCTCTGCCTGAGACCCTGGAGAGCTGCCGCCAATCTGAGAAGACAATACTGACCTTGATGAACTAATGATCTGATTCAGTATAAGCCAGTTTCATGTGTCATGTATTTACGAAATAACTCAGCATCATTTTAACATTTCAAAAAGAGAAAAAGCGATTACCTGGGTTTGACCTCTCTGAAATAATGCTGACCCATGAAGAGTTTTGAACATATCCACTTCACAGCTGATATTTCTAAGTGAAGTCAGGTCTCGACCGTCGCACCTTTAGGAGTAAAGAAAGAAACAGTGAAGGAGGTTTTCCAAAATCTTGTTCACTTCAACTACACACTAGAAGCATTCTTGGATCTGGATCTTGGGAGTTAAAGAGACAGGGAGATGGTGTTGTGTGCATGTGTGTTAAATGCTGTCAAGTCACTTCCAACTTATGGTAACCCTATGAACTAATCACCTCCAAAATGTTCTATTATTAACAGCCTTGCTCAAGGCCATGGCTTCCTTTATTGAGTCAATCCATCTCATGCTGAGTCTTCCTCTTTTCCTGCTGCCTTCAATTTTTCCAAGCATTATTGCCTTTTCCAGTGACTCTTCATCTTCTCATAATGTGACCAAAGTATGATAGCCTCAGTCTGGTCCTTTTAGCATCTAGGGAGAGTTCAGGCTTGATTTGATCGTTCCCACATATTTGTCTTTTTGGCAGTCCACGGTATCTATAAGATCTCCTCCCAACACCACAATTCAAATGAATAAACTTTCTTCCTGTCAGCTTTCTTCACTGTCAAACTTTCACACCCCTGTACAGTGATGGGGAATACTATGGCATGAATTATCTTGATACGGAGCTGGTGTAGCACAAGGATAGAAGAATAAGCTGTAGATCAAGAAGTCCCCTATTCAAGTCTTGCCTCTGCCACAAACCCACTAGGTGGTCTTAGGCAAGCTAGTTTCTCTCTGCCTCACCCTCCAATATGGGGGCAATAACACTGGCCCTATTTACAGGTTGACAGGGCTGTTATAAGGATTACTGAGTTAATGAGTATGATGCAGAACACTGAAAGCACTACGTAACTACTAAGCATTACTATGAGTAACTAATGGGGAAAGGCTACACGTAGTGCAGGAGTGGGATTGCAGCCACCCATCCTGCCCTGCCTAACATATTCTCACGAAGCATCAAGATCAAATAAGTGACTAAATATGCTTAGCCCTGATCTATGTATCACAAATGAGGGGGATACAGATTGCCCAGATCAGGACTACTCACTGTGGCAGATGAGCTTGTGGGCTCTTATTTGAAAGTCACCTTCAATGTGCTTAGTCTAGCAGGAACGGACTGGGCACCATCTTACCTATTCATCATGCAATATGTCCCGTTCCCCCACCCCCCGCCGCAAAGGGAAACGCCTGCGTATAGGCTCATATGCAAGGACACAGTAAACTGGCACATACAAGATCGTGTCCTTGGCCCCCCTTTTAAAGCCCTTTTTAACATCCCATGAATCAATCAGTTTAAACACAGCAAGACAGTAAGTCCCATATTTACCTTCTGTACTCATTGAGAACAAGATTTCTCAAAATTTCCTTGGAAACGACATTAAACGATTCCATTATTTCATAAGGCTCTGCCTCGGGGAACTTTTCTACAGATAAACACAGATCAGAAACACAAGCTGAGCACATTGTCATTTCCCCAATAACGTGCCAATAAGGGACATAAGATTCTCCCCCCCCCCCTCCGGTTATATTTGTGAATCAGAAGCATTTGCCAATTTTAAAAATTCTTCCTGTTTTTAGACATTTTAATCAGTGCCAGGGACTAGGTTTTCAGCACTAAGGATAATGAAGAATTACAGTGTGAGAGAAGAGTGTCCTTGCAGTATAGAAAGAAGGCAAATGCCCTTTTATTAAAGTTCATAACACAAGACCTACCACACTGGCCTACTTCTCACTGAGAGGGGTAATGGTGTGTCTGGGATACAGTACTTCAGTCTGCAAGGGGAGACTCATGTGACTAAATAGAACTGCACCCCAAAAAAATCCCCCCACACAGAAAACTAGACATAAGTGAGATTATAATCCAGCCTTCTCCCGGATGTCTAGTTTCCTATGTGCAAAGAATTTCTTTGCATGAAAAAATGTTCAGTCAGATCCCTCCAACTTTTTTGCCCTGTCTTGGCCTGTTCTCCCTACTAAAACACTTTCCCATATGGCTTTTGTCCATGGAGGTCCCATGATGCCCAACATAGCCTTTCTGGTGGTCAAAGGGGACCCACTCCTCCCATTTGTCACCAGTGGAAAAGCTGGTTGGGTTCAATCCATGTGAGCCCCACACCTGCAGCTTGAAGTTGTACACAAAGGTTTATTTCAGTAACAACTAGGCCACTGTAATTTCCTTGGAAAATATATTTTAGGAAAGTGTCAAAAGGCCTGGAACAGTAAGACATAACCCAGAAAAGTGTATTATTTTAGGATATCTGTAACTGAAACAAAAGGTATCTTGCCTTTCAGCTGTTCTTCTGTTTCAAGTCTTAGTTTGTTAATTGCTTCATCTCTTGAAATCTGGAATGCAAGGTATCCATTAGAGCTAAGTAGCCAATCTCAATTTAATTTATTTTTGAACTTCTTGCGCATTCGATTTCAATGTTTTAGCTGTACAAGGAGGCTCCAGCAATGCTTCCTTGAGGAGGCATTGCCCACAGCATATATAATGTTTAAAGGTCTCTTATGATGTCCCCAAACGCATGAAATTTTCTTCACACTGACTGACAAGTTCCACCAAGGAGAAGCGGTTACAGCTGCCTCTATACTGGGGCTGTGATGTTTGATGCTGGCCCTCCAAAACAATTAAGAAGGATATAATCACTCAGAGTTTTCCACGTTCAGGAAAACAGTTGGTCTACCACTAGCAGGCACCTTCCTAAAACATGCAATTTGAGAAATGTTTTGACCATCATCTAGCTGGTGAAACAGAAGAAGGTGCCTGCCTGTTCCTGAAACAGCAATCAATAAACAGCATCCAGTCCTGTAGGTTTCTGTGCACCTAAGACACTTGACATTTGTGTGCTTGCGTGCACGCATGGCATGGATTGGTGTGCATCTTGACAGCCTCCACTGACTGATGCTTGAGAGACTGTTAAAACAAATTCTTTGCATTCTCATGTATGTTTGCCAGAGAGGGTATTGTAAATTCAGAGAAGTCCAAGTAGCTAAATGAAAGGTGTGTACATTAGTTACACACATTGAAGTTTTCAAATGAAGATTCAGAGAAATTATTTAAATGTAATATAGCAACATGAGTTTTTTAAATACTCACCTTATCATGGCTGAAATCCGAGAACACTGCAGTAACCTTTTCAGATGCAATCCTTGTAGAACAAGAAAGAACAAGGGGAAAAGATGATAAACAACTTATAAAGGTAAAGGTCCCCTGTGCAAGCACCGGGTCACTCCTGACCTATGGGGTGACGTCACATCTCGACATTTCTAAAGCAGACTTTGTTTGCGGGGTGGTTTGCCAGTGCCTTCCCCAGTCATCTTCCCTTTACCCCTGCAAGCTGGGTACTCATTTTACCGACCTCGGAAGGATGGAAGGCTGAGTCAACCTTGAGCCGGCTACCTGAAACTGACGTCCGTCGGGATCGAACTCAGGTCATGAGCAGAGCTTTTGACTGCAGTACTGCAGCTTAACACTCTGCGCCACGGGGCTCCTAAACAACTTATATTTGAATGTAATTTTGGTTCATCTCAAAGATCTCAAAAAGGCAGTTACAGAACAGATAAAATTTTCACTGGAGAAACACCAGATGCTTACATAAATCCTAGCCAGATGTGGGTAAGGCCTACACGATCCCCTCTATTTCCTCCCATTTCCTTCCTTTGCATACTCGGCAGAAGACCATGACCGCATTTAACAATTGTACAGCGGCAAGGTGCTCCCCTGCTAGCTGGCTACACACTGTATTTTACAAGTGTCAAGGACCTAGATAAAGGTTGCACTATTCTGAAACAGGCTTAACAGCTTTTTTATGCCATAAGTGCTCAATTTTTTGAAAGACTGGAGCAACCCAGCAAAAACAGATCAGTTGTGGTTGATTTTATACCAGAAAGACACCATAAAGGTAACTGTGTTATGCCCATTCAACTGAGAAGTTATGAACACTCAACCAAGATATCTGTAACAGGAAAGACCTTACATTTTTTTCATCCAATATGAAGTTTACTAGCTGCATCTTCCTATGTTGCAGTGAACACACAAGCACAGGGCTAGACACAAGACTGTTCGTGCTGCACTATTATTATTTATAGAATACTGTTTGTGCACACTACACCTTATAGAGTAAAATAAGTCAGAGGAGCACATACTCAAACCACAGACAGGGTATTTTCAGCAGAGGCACCTTGCCTGTACAACAGCCTTCCCTTTGAGGCTCACATGGTGCCTATTCTACATATTACTCAAAAAGAAGTTGACCCTGAATGACCACCCTATTTTTTTGCCTACCTCTGTATAGTGACCCTAGTATTCCTTGGGAAGTCTCCCATCGAAATATCGACCAAGGCCAACCCTGCTTAGCTTTTGATATCTGGCTAGCCTGGCCTATCCATGACAGGGGCCTATGTTACATACACACAATTATTACTGGCTATAACTATAAGTTCTATGCAACTATAAGATGAACCTCCCCCTCTTTTCATAGCATACCTGGGGGGAAAAACCTAGACTTGAATTTGAGTAAATACTGTACACTCTTTTAGGCACCATGCAAAGATGTCTCCATTTAATGCTTTTAACCAAAACACTGATCTATTAACGTTGCTTTTTTAGTTTGTTTCTAGCCTGAGAACTGATTTATTAGAACCATCTTAAGTTGCTCAGTGCCTTACAAAGTTCTTATGCTCTGGCTGAGTTTTTAATTGTTAGCAACCTGTACGGTGTTTTATGTTATTATGTTTTATTTTGTGCAGATTAACTGGAGGGGCAGCACAGAAGTTTTCTGAGGCAACATCAATCCATTGAGAGGGGTGAGAAGAGGCAAAGAAGAGGGACAAATGCAAGCAAAGGGAACTACCGTTCACATCATTAGACAAGGGCTGCATTCAGACCTCATGAAGATGCTACAGATTGACTAGAACAAGGCAGGAAATTGTCAGGTTCGTGCTCCCCCTCCTCTCACACGAAGATGGGGGACATCCTCGTTTAGAACTAACCATAAGTAGTACCGCCATCTAAAGTACACACTTTAGCAAGATGCCTACAAACCAGAACCGTCGTTTGTTGAAGCACCTGATTTACACGTCACAACAAAATGCAGTTAAGACCTCAGTGAGGAAGGAAAGCCTCATGGGGGCAGAGGAAGCACCTGAATCCAAGAACTTCTCATTCCTGTTCCAAGAATGGTTTACATTACAATGATATCTGAAAACCATCTTAGTTTCAGCAAGATTAAGACAACAACGAAAACTGTTTTCAGGCTATTATTTTGGCGTGTGTGTGTTTTTTAAGATAAGCCACCTTTAGCCTTTGTGGAATAGGTAGGAAAAATAATACAGTACAATGTATAAAAGCCATCTCTATGCCTTTCTGTCTTCATTTTTGTGCCATTTTCTTGTCAAAGAGTATCAGGGATGGAATTTATTTCTTTAAATATTTGCCTGCCTCCTTAACGCTGCAAGGCATTTGGATTGACACAGCACTGGTACTCAACTGCTGCACAGACATAACAGGGGGAGGAAGAACATGAGAAAGAGCCTTGCTGACGGCGGGGTACGGGGTATTAATTCCTAATCCCAGTTGCAGCTGCTTCCTTAAGTACCTCACAAGTTATTGGAGTAGAATCTTTTCCCCCTCCTTAAATATCACACCATTTTTGTGATACTAACAACTTTTTGCATACTTACTGCTTTGCACAATCCACAATCTCCTCCGGAGCAGTGAAAAACTTCTGGACAGCCCTCTTGACAACACCCTGCTCTTTTGCCAGCTGTTGTATGCCTAGAATTATCTGCTGGGCATGCTTCACTCCCACTTTGATGGCATGGCAGAAATCCTGCTGCAATACGTTTTCTGCTGCAGCTTCCAACATAACTATCGATTTAAACACAACACCAAGATGTCAACCATTATAACAGTCTCCATCTGTCACAGATATTATACAATCTAGAATGGCATTGTTATAGAGGGTTCCCACACAGCCACCCAAGGCAGGCAACAAGCTGATCAAGACCTGCTTAGACCTAAACAAAGTACAACCTCACATGGTCTCTGATCATTCCCTGGGCATTTAACCACTAAAAGAATAATTTTTAGTCACTTACCAATCTGGCTACGAGGAGCTCCAGTGACAATTAAGTCCAAAATACTAGAAGACATTTCTTTTCGAGTGGGATTAACTATGATTTCTCCATCAACCATTCCTACTCTCACAGCACCTAGGAAAACACTCCATAAATTAAAATATTCCATCAGTTAGCTTTTTGCAACTAGGACAAAAGTTGTCAAGAGAGGAAGTAAACATTTTTCAATGGAAAGCTAGCAAAGTTTTGATGTTACCATTCACTTGACAAACCAGAGAAACCAAGAGTTTTTTTTTACTTTACTGGGCAAATGTTCCTACAACAGCTTCAAGCGAGGTCTACACTTGGGCTGGCCTTCTTGTCAAAAAAGGGAGGAGACGGTCTCCTTTATCCACCCAAAAGTATATTCTGGGGATCCTGGGACCTGCATGACCAAAGCCATGGGGGCTGGGGGATGCCGTAAGAGATAAATAAAGTGAGATTGATTGGAAAAACTGGCTGGATTGAACTCTTAACTTGCTCCTGTCATCAGTGGAGAAAGCAAGGTCCTGGCCTTGATAGACCGAATAAGATAAAGTTGGGCACTGGAAAACAATACTGGCCTAGCGAAATGTTGGAGGAGAGTGTTATGGATACCCTGGACCACCAACAAAACAAGTAACTGGGTTATATATCAAATCAAGGCTAAACTGACCCTAGAAGCTAAAATGACTAAACTGAGGCTGTTGTACTTTGGTCACATTATGAGAGGACAAGTCACTGGAAAAGACAATCATGCTAGGAAAAGTTGAAGGCAGCAGGAAAAGAGGATGACCCAACAAGAAATGGATTGACTCTATAAAGGAAGCCACAGCACTCAGTTTGCAAGACCTGAGCAAGGCGGTTAAAGATAGGAGTAGGTAGACCAAGACTGGAGAGATATGGTCCGTACGAGCCTGGCTGAAGCATTCTGTGCCATTTGGAGTTTCAGAACACTTTAAGGGAAGCCCCACACAGAGTGCATTGTAGTCATCTAATGTAGATGTTAACAGCGACTGCAAGACCTGAGCAAGGCTGTTAACGAAAGGATTCATAGGGTCGCCATGAGTCGGAAGCGACTTGATGGCACTTAACACACTCACACACACTGAAATCCCTAAGGAACAGTACACACAAGCTAAAGATTGAGTTGTGTTTACAGTAGGGGCAATACATATGCTTTCTTTTTCTTTACTGGGTACTACATGTGTCCTTCAACAGAGTTTCACAATTCAATCACATGAAACTGCCTTAGACTGAGATAGACCACTTGTCTATCAAGGTCAGTATTGTCTCCCCTGACAGCAGCTCTCCAGGGTCCCAGATACAGGCCTTTCACATCTTACTACCTGATCCTTTTAACCAGAGATGCTGGGGACTAAAGCAGGGACCTTCCGAATGCAAAGCAGGTGCTTGAACACTGAGCCCCACAGCCTATTCCCTTCATTTACCTACAACTGAGAAAACATATGAAAACAGTCTGCCAAAATAGTGGAGTTACTCCAGTCTTGTTACATATGGTAGTGGCAGGTGAAGCAAATGCAAAATTTATCCAGATTGCCTATAATCTGACAGCTAGATTCAAGTCCAGGAGCACCTTAGAGACCAACAAGATTTTCAGGGTATAATTTTTGGCAAAGGGAGCTTTGACTCTTCAAAGCTTATACCCTGAAAATCGTGTTGGCCTCTTAAGATGCTACTGGACTCAAATCTAGCCGTTCTACTACAGAACAACACCGTAGCCCTCTGAAACTGTAATCTGGTAAATTCTTTGCTATCAGGTTGTATTAATACCAATATAAAATGCACCAATTGTTGGTTATCAAGTTCAGCCTCCTTTTTTGTTCAATGCCAAGAGCCAATGTAATATATTACTTGTCATAGTAATTGGATTTCATATCATTTTATAGAATTTTATATAGTTTAAAAATGTTTGTATTGTTTCATTTTGCCTAAATTAAATCCCAGGGAGGTTGTAGAAACCTTGAACTGGTGCCTGAAGTCAGTTTTGAGATGGATGAAGGCAAATAAACTGAAGATTAATCCTGACAAGACACAAATGGCACTGGCACATGGAAGGGATGACCCAGGAATTGAGATGACTCCTGCTCTGGGTGGGGTTGTACTCCTTAAAACAGAAGGTCTGTAGCTTGCGGGTGCTGCTGGGCCTGGGCCTACAGAAGGATAAGCAGGTTACAGCTGCAGCCTTTTATCATCTTCGACTGGTTAACCTGCTGTGGCCTTTCTTGGGCAGAAAGACCTGGTCACCATGGTGCATTCCTTGGTAACACCTACATTAGATGCCTGGAATGTGCTCTATGTGGGGCTGCCCTTAAAGTGTTCTGAAACGCCAAATAGTACAGAATGCTTCAGCCAGGCTCATACAGACCGTATCTCTCCAGTCTTGGTCTACCTACTCTGGCTC
Organism: Euleptes europaea; assembly: GCF_029931775.1. NCBI lineage: Eukaryota > Metazoa > Chordata > Lepidosauria > Squamata > Sphaerodactylidae > Euleptes > Euleptes europaea. Next base: position 68,730,060 of record NC_079318.1, read on the forward strand.
CTAATTTGTTTCAGGGAATAACTGAAGATACTGGTGTTGACCTTTAAATCTGATACGGTTTGATACCACCAAACCTTAAAGACCTTTTACTCCTGGATAAACTTACCCAACTGCTGTGGCCATCTTCTGAAACTGCACTTTGGGTTGTCCCCAAAGCGCAGCTTCAGAAGATGGAATATTCATCGATACGCTTCTATCACTGTCTTCCACCAGCAGGTAAAGATTTTTTTGTACTGCCTGACATTCCCTCAGTGACCCCGCTCTTTTGTGCCTTGCATTTTAATTTGGTGTTTTGAGTTTTATATATGTATTTCAGCTCTGATTTTTAACTGGTTTTACCATGTATTTTTATTATGTTCTAACGTTTAGCTGCCTTGGTGGCTCTGACTGGGCAGAAAGGCAGGATATAAATATTGTAAATAAAAACCTGGACCTCATTTGACCATATTAACACTGTATTGCTTATGTATAGGATGTTCTGTTAAGTGCCAGTTGTGTACAATTAAGCTGTTAACAGCTAAACAATAATAAAGACTGACTGACTGATACTGGGCTATCACACAATTTCAAGGAAGGTGCCTGACCACTGTTCTGGGAGCTGACCAAAAACACAAATTTCTATCATTTAACTCCTAAAGATACTGAAGCCTCAAACAGAGTTTATTGGTTGACATTTTAAAGCCAAATATTATTATCTTAACATCTTTACTTACCAACTGGGCCATTCCATGGAATATCTGATAATGCAAGGGCTGCAGAAGCTAAAGAGGATACAATACATTACTTGAGGCTGCTTAAGTGTTTTACTAAGGCCAAGTATACACATTCAGCAGAATGAAGTGGTAAAATCCTGAAATGGTAGAGTGAGCTGTCCTACTTTAGACAGCAGGTGGGAATACTCCTTAAAATTAAATACATTGCCCTGCAAGAAGAAAACTAACAGATTTAGAATAATGATTCCAGCCTAGCCTGGTTCTTGCTGTGCAAGCTTTTTTCTTTCAGGGAGATGCTTCCACAGGGGAACACGCAGAAGCACTACTCTAGTTCCTGTAATCTGCAGCAACGCAGCCCATTTTCTACCACCCTGGAACTCTTTCCACCTTCTTCCGCTGCATACATAGGCCATGTTTACAAAAATTATTACCTCCGTTGATTGCCAGCACTTCAGGGTCATTGATACCATCAACAGCTAAAAGATTACAAAGGATCTGTTGCAAGAAAAGGGGAGGGAAAAGAAGAAGGAGTTACAGTGGCAGGTGGCTCTGAGTTTTACTATCTTCCAGGACAGAGAGAACAGGGCCTCTGTTCATTTGATGGACAGCCACTCCACCAACAGCAGTAACAGAGACAATATCAACTAATGCATTATTTCCTATGAGCCACCACAATAGCTTTTTAGTTGAGAAATAACTAATAAATGTATTTTGTTTAAATGCTATACCAATTACAGGCTGTATATTTCGCCATAAATATATGAAGTCTTCCAAAAAATGCAGATGGGTAGTGAAAGAAAGATAAGGTAGTACCACAGATTAAGTACAATATTTATTGGGAAAATAATACTGAGATACAATATTATTCACAGTAAAAACACACTTATAAAAGTTGGTTTTTATACCCCGCTATATCTCTACCTTTAAGGAGTCTCAAAGTGGCTTACAATCGTCTTCCCCCCACAACAGACACCTTGTGAGGTAGGTGGGTCTGAGAGAGCTTGGAGAGAACTACGACAAGCCCAAGGTCACCCTGCAGGCTTCATGTGGAGGAGTGGGGAATCAAACCTGGTTCTCCAGATTAAAGTCTGCCGCTCTTAACCACTATGTCACGCTGGCTCCCAAAAACATTTGGGGCCTCCAAGTTAATACTTTCATATGAAAAGCTGCAGAATAGGACTTGCTCCCTGGGGTTCAATACTGCTAGAAAGCAAGTCCCCACTCCTTTCCCACAGCATCTTGGTGTATTCATTTTACTGCACCTAATCCACATGTAGTATAATAGTTAACAGTGTTAGCCTAGCTAGGATCATGGAGATCCAGGCTCAAAGCCCTGCTTGGCATGCAAGTTACTGGGTGACTTACAGAGAAGGCTTTTTCCCGATGTGGTTTTAATAGGTTAGATTTCTGGCTGATTTTGAAAAACCCCATTGAGCAATGAAGAAAAGTGGTATATGGATGTAGTAAATAAATCATATGCCACTGGTGCTAGGGACCAGGCTCACAGTCACTTACCTGTGTATCATAATAGTAGCCTGCTGGGAAAAGTGGTCTAATTGACCGATCTATAAAAAAGCATAAAATATTTAAAGAATTCAACTAAATTCATATAGAGGCATTAGATGTGTTCTATTTATTTGGTCAAATGACCGTAAAATAAAAACTACTATTCATATAAAGAGGCTAGGAGTAGTTACACACAAACTATCCTGACAGTGAATTAAACAGAGTGGAATGTTATATTAGTAACTCTTTAGGCAAACAGAATTAGCAAATCTGACCATGCAACAGCCATGAATAGCTTGGTTGAAGTAAACATGAAAATCCTATGTATAGGTAAAGGATTATTTTAGAACATATCTTCACAATTTTAAAATAGCAAATAATTTCATAACAGGCTTAACATAATATCTCTAGATTTATACAGAGTTTTAAAAGATGAACAATGCACTATTTTTGGCTAAATAAAAAAACAAAACGTAAATCAACCCCCTCAGGTAGGGATCAGCAAAAACTGTTCCCCTTCGCTTCTATGAGGGTAAATAAATAGCACAAAAGGAAAGGGTGGTCAAGAGAAGAGCCAATCTATTGATAAAAAACACTATTTGGGGGCTTCTGTGTGATCATACATTCAGTGGTCTAGTAAACAGCCCAATCAAAGCAGCAACCATAAGCAATCCAACTGATTTCAGTGGACTGACATCCAAGTAAGCAGACTTAGAATTAGACTGCAAGCGATCTTATGATTTGTAACACCAAAGAGCAGATTCTTTCCTGAGTGTCTAGAAGAACTGCCCTATGGAAAACCATTCAGAGCTAAGCCTTCGATTTTCAAATTATCAAGAAATTACTGCAATAGTTGTAAGTGAACACAGCCCAGTCTTTAGCATACCTATTACTCTGCTGGTAAGAATTTCTTTATCAGTGGTACCAAGTTCTCTTCTCAGATAATTGGTGGGAATCCTTCCAGCTGCAGCAGCTTTTTGTCGATAGTCAACCTTAGGTAACAAAAGAAACTTTCTTGAGTAACACTGTTCACTTTATTTCCTTACTTATACAGTACAAAATATATACCCTGCCTTTCTGCCCTCTCAACGGCCACCAAAGCAGTTAACACACCTAATAAAAACATACCCATCTTAAAATCTATGAAACCCAAACAAAAACACATCAGTGAAACAATTAAAATCAAGCTAAAATCTGGTACAAAAACATACACACAATTAAAGCACAGGTAGAGTGCATTGCAGTAATCTAATCTAGAAGCAACCAGGGCATGCACCACAGTGGCCAGATCTTTTCTGGCCAGGAAAAGCCTCCGCTGGATAACCAGTTAAAGCTGGTAGTAAGCAGTCCTAGCCACAACTGCTACCTGCTTCTCCAGCAGTCGGACTGAGTCCAAGAGCACCCTCAGACTCTGGAACCTGGTCCTTCAAGGGAGTGCAACCCTATCCAGAACAGGTGACACCATAAGTCCTGCATCAGATGATCTGCTCACTAGTAGCACTTCCATCTTTTCAGGAAGATAGTATTATGAAGGTGGTATAGGATACTGAAAACACATCAGGAGTTAACATTCCAGTTCATTTGATCCATCCAAACCCAGAAAGTCGTTTTATAAACTTCAGAAATGTTACTCATTTTTTCCTGTAAGTTATTTGCATTACAGCCAAACAACATAATCCTATGCACTTGTTATTATGCACATTACAGCCCTCTGTTCTGCATTAGTTTCTACAGGGTATCAGTCACTTGCTCCTGAGATACGCACAGTACAATCCTAAACAGATTTAAAGGGCTTAGGCTGCACTAAATCTGAAGATTGCACTTTCAGTCTTAATTCAAAATACAGTTCTTCAGTGTAACACTTACCACCAAAGGCATAAACTGAGATGGAGAAGGCTTCGTTTTACTGACTGCTGTCACCATCACAGACGTATCACCTAGCTTAATGAAAAACAAACAAGGAACTTACACACAATAAAGGCTTAATCATGCTGGTTCCATTCAAAATCCACAAGTAAAAACATTAAAAGGTGCACCCCTATATTACAGTTATTATGTAGAGGTATACACAGACTGAAGTTAAAGAGAGTTCCTACCTGCACGACAGCACACCCATCAGCAAACCTGGCTAGTTTTCCAGAGGAAATTTCCAGCTTTCTAGAAGAAAGGGAAAAGAGAAGGAGTGATAAGTTAAGTTTCACTTATCTGAACCACTTCTACGCTATATTTTTATTATTCATCTCTAAATTGCAGAAATGCAGGAGTGAACTACAAAATGGTGAGGAAAGGGAAGCATAAAACAAAAGAATAATATTAATTCTTACCCAGAAGAAAAGCACTTGTGTGGAGACTATCCTTAAACCCTAGATCATGTGTGATGACTGCACAGAATTTCACAGTATGTATGTGTGTCAGTCTCTCAGGATGCGCACAGGTAGCAAAATACATGTGTTTGATCATTATGTGCGACAATCATGCTTTTTTCCTACAAGGACATTTGCCTGTATAGGACAAGCACAACATGTGGAGTTGTTACTTCGATAGGCTTCTGACTACGCATTACAATTAAACAAAGATGTTGCAGTACTTTTAAAAAACTAACAAAAATTCCTAGTTTTGTTTTGGTGGGAAAGGATTTTCACGTGTCAACAAACCCAGAGGTACTGAGGCATTGTAGACCAAAGGTGGTGGTACAGCTGCTCTCTGGTAGAGAGACACCAAGCATTAACCCACTTGAGAAACTAAAGAGGTGTTGAAGGCTACAGGAAGAAACACATACAGGTATGCATGTTATTCCTGTGCAGTCATTGATCAGACACTTCCCACTACCAAATTAATACCTTATAAACAGGACAGCAGGGTATAAGCACAAACTCTGGGGGGAGAGAAGCAGGTATGGCATGCCTCAGAGAACAAACTTATACACAAGAGGAATGAGAAAGGAGAGAGTCTTTGCTTCATCATCACAGAACTAGTGCTGCCTCTCTCCATGCAGGTTTAAAGAAAAGATTTTAAGATAGGTGACAGGGTTTTAAAAGAGGTGGCACTAGTTCTGTGATGTTGAGGCAAAGACACACTCAGAAGCATTACTACTTTGTAAGGCTAGGGTTACTCAGCAATGAGATAAAGGCAGAAGTGCCCTTTTAATTACTACTTCACAAGGCTATAATGGAGAAAGCCATTGAGGTGTATTAGTTGGATAATTGGATTTAGACTGGGAAAACCCAAGCTTTAAACTATAAAGCTTTGGGTCAGTTGCTCTCAGCCTAACCTATTTCATAGGGAGGGGCTGTGGCTCAGTGGTAAATGTCTACTTGGCCTGCAGAAGGTCCCAGGTTCAATCCCCGGCATCGCCTGTTAAAAAGACTATGCAACTAGGTGATGTGGAAGACCCCTGCCTGAGACCCTGGAGAGCCGCTGCAAGTCTGAGTAGACAGTACTGACTTTGATGGACCATGGGTCTGATTCAGTGTAAGGTAGCTTCATGTGTTCATAGGATTGTTGGGATGTAAAGTATCAGGGGTGGGGAACCATATCACCCAGAGTTCACCAGAGAAAAGACAGGATAAAACTGAAATAAATAACATGGTGAAAGGCACCCTGCATATGCTCAGAAATGCTTTTATTACTATTTTCCATGCCCGTAGTTGAGCAGAAGTAAATAAAGAGCACTGGCTACCTCACAAAGCTACAGGTGTTCAGCAGGGATGGAAGCACTCTGTGTGTGTGTTAAGTGCCGTCAAGTCGCTTCTGACTCATGGAGACCCTGTGAATCAATGTCCTCCAAAATGTCCTATCTTTGACAGCCTTGCTCAGATCATGTAAACTGAGGGCCGTGGCTTCCCTTATTGAGTCCATCCATCTCTTGTTGGGTCTTCCTTTTTTCCTGCTGCCCTCAACTTTTCCTAGCATGACTGTCTTTTCCAGTGACTCTTCTCATCTCATGATGTGACCAAAATATGACAGCCTCAGTTGAGTCATTTTAGCTTCTAGGGTCAGTTCAGGCTTGATTTGATATATAACCCAGTTACTTGTTTTGTTGGTGGTGCAGGGTATCTATAACCCACTGATTTGTTTTTTTTTGGGGGGCAGTCCATGGTATCTGTAACACTCTCCTCCAACACCACATTTCAAAGGAGTCTACTTTCTTCCTGTCAGCTTTCTTCATTGTCCAGCTTTCACATCCACACATAGTAATAGGGAATACGATGGCATTAATTAACCTAATCTTGGTGGCCAGTAACACATCCTTACACTTCAGAATCTTCACAGTGGGTAGCCGTGTTAGTCTGTCTGCAGTAGTAGAAAAGGGCAAGAGTCCAGCAGCACCTTAAAGACTAACAAAAATATTTTCTGGTAGGGTATGAGCTTTCATGAGCCACAGCTGAAGAAGTGAGCTGTGGCTCACGAAAGCTCATACCCTACCAGAAAATATTTTTGTTAGTCTTTAAGGTGCTACTGGACTCTTGCTCCTTTGCTACTACATCAGAATCTTTTCTAGCTCCTTCATGGCTGCCCTTTCATGGAAGCACTGCACATGTCCAAAAGCACAATCCTTTCACAGTGACAAAGCCACGAGGGGAAGAACACCTATACATTCTCAGAAGGACTCTGCTTTATCACTACTTCGCAAGGCTGGGCTTGCTCAACTGTTAGGGGAAGTACACTCTGCACGTGCTCGGGAGGGTTTTTCGTTAGGGCCCACTGAACATATTCCTGGACTCAACTGTGCCATTAGATGGCCTGGTAGAGCTGAAGCACAGCAGGTAGAACTAAGGGAGATCCTCTGCTCGTGAGAAACGAGAGGTCCATCCCCTCCAGGCCGACCACACACCCCTCCATTATATGTGTGTGTGTTAAGTACCGTCAAGTTGCTTCCGACTCATGGCGACCCTATGAATGAAAGTCCTCCAAAATGTCCTGTCTTTGACAGCCTTGTTCAGATCTTGCATATTGAGGGCTGTGGCTTCCTTGGTTGAGTCCATCCATTTCTTGTTGGGTCTTCCTCTTTTCCTGCTGCCCTCAACTTTTCCTAGCATGACTGTCTTTTCCAGTGACTCTTGTCGTCTCATGACGTGTCCAAAATACCATAGCCTCAGTTTAGTCGTTTTAGCTTCCAGGGTCAGTTCAGCCTTGATTTGATCTACAACCCACTGATTTGTTTTTTTTGGCCGTCTCCCTTACCTGCTCCCCACTTCTACAGACACCGTTTTACGGTCTCCAGCGGCGCTCCAGTGGCTTCTAGTCAGACCCGACCGCGCCAGCCGAAGGCAGCCCGCTCCCTTCAGGCAGGGCCCCGCGGTTCCGGGGCCCCCGAGGGCTCCCCGCGCCACCTTCGCCCTCCACCTCAGCCCCGAACGACAAGCCATGCCGGCGGCAGCCATGACGCCACGGTCGCCCGGCAAGACGGGAGCCTCGCGCCCGGGCGCAAGCTGATTGGCCGTCCGCAACAAGCTCGGAGGCCATTGGCTGTTCCGGCGAGCAGCGGGGCGAACGAATGGGCAACGGCTGGGCGGGGCTCAACGCGGAGGACGCTCGAGGCTCGCTTTCGATTCCGAGGCCGTCCTGGCAAAGCGTGGCGGCGCGCGCGCGCCCTCTGCTGGGCGGCGCGGCTAAAGTCAGTAACGGCTTCTGTTTTTGAATGGGCCGCCGCTGAGGCAATGAACGTGGTCAGACGTCAAGAAGGCGGACGACGCTTCGGATCATGCGGCCCAAACTCTGGGGAGGGTTGCTCAGGAAATAAGTCTCGAGGGGCTTACTTCTTGTGTGTGTTGTGTTAAGTGCCGTCAAGTCGCTTCCGACTCATGGCGACCCTATGAATGAAAGTCCTCCAAAATGTCCTATCTTTGACAGCCTTGCTCAGATCTTGCAAATTGAAGGCCGTGGCTTCCTTTATTGAGTCAATCCACCTCTTGTTGGGTCTTCCTCTTGGTCAGTTCAGGCTTGATTTGATCTATAACCCACTCATTTGTTTTTTTGGCGGTCCACAGTATCTGTAACACTCTCCTCCAAAACCCCATTTCAAAGGAATCTATTTTCTTCCTATCAGCTTTCTTCAATGTCCAGCTTTCACACCCATACATAGTAATAGGGAATATGATGGCATGAATTAATCTAATCTTGGTGGCCAGTGACACATCCTTACACTTCAAAATCTTTTCTAGCTCCTTCATGGCTGCCCTTCCCAGTCTCAATTTCCTTCTGATTTCTTGTCTGCAGTCTCCCTTTTGGTTGATGGTGGAGCCAAGGAATAGAAAGTCTTGAACAATTTCAATTTCCTCATTGTCAACCTTAAAGTTGTGTAATTCTCCTGTAGTCATTACTTTTGTTTTCTTGATGTTCAGCTGTAGTCCTGCTTTGGCACTTTCTCTTTTAACTTTCAGCTTACTTCTTAGTAAGCACAAATAGGACCGGTGCTTTAACCTCCTTTTTAAGAGACAAAAGTCCCCCTGAGCCTAGCTGGCTCTTGTGCCTCACGCAGAGCAATCAGCAGGTGAAGCTTTTCATAGTGTGGACATCATTGTTAGGGTTGCCAACCTCCAGGTAGTTTTAGCTACATTGTATCTTTGTATTCATTTTGTTGCACGTATCTCATTGTTGGCTTCTTGCACTTGTAAATACAACATCGCGCTTTTGCATTATCAGTGTGAGCTGAATACTATTTTTGCACTTAACCTCCAGGTAGTAGCTGGAGATCTCCTGCTATCGCAACTGATCTCCAGCCAATAGAGATCAGTTCACCTGGAGGAAAATGGCCGCTTTGGCAATTGGACTCTGTGGCATGCTGCGGGAGCTGGCGGATTGTGCCAACGCCCAGGAATAACCACCAGTACCAGTAGAGCTTGTAGAAAATGCAGTTGTTTATTCACAATGCTATACACACACTCTTCCACCACTCTCTCCCGACATAGACTCATGGAGTCAAATACTTATATACAGATGCCATCTCCAGGCAGCAATTAGTGTTACAGGCTGAGTCACCCTCCAGGTGCAACTCATTAACTCAGTCTCAGGCCTTCTAGGGGCTTTCCAGGTTGTTACATCAGCTTAGCTTGACACTTAGATCACCTGAATCTAAATCCACCTGTCATAGCTAATATGAACAGACTTGCATATTCTGTCATGGCATTGAAGTCCCTCCCCTCCCCAAACTCCACCCTCCTCAGACTCTGCCCCCAAAACCTCCCGCTGGTGGCAAAGATGTGCCTGGCAATCCTAATCATTTTAAACATTGGACGTTTTGGAGGACATTGATTCATAGGGGCACCATGAATCGGAAGAGACTTGACGGCACTTAACACTCATGCAGTTTCTTCGTATCGAGCTTCTATGCAAAGGCGCAGCTGTAGGTCTCCATCTCTCTTCTGCTAGTGGGTGAAGACTTTATTTTGTTTATTTCATTCGCCACTTCCTCACTCACACACTGATTCCTACTGGCCCTCCTCCCTGGCTATAAGTTTATTTTAAATGTACATATATATTTATCTATGTTTTAGTGTTGTTTTGATTGTTTGCTGTCTTGGGGACCCTAATTTGGACACAAAAGCAGCGTACAAATGTTTTAAACAGATATCTGAAGATGTAACCATGACTCATGAAAGCTCATAGAAATAAATGTTGTTAGTCTTTAAGGCGCTACTGGACTTTTGTTTTATTTTTATACAGCTGCAGAGACCAGAGGAAAAGTTAGTGACTCTAAAAACATATGACAATACCACTGCCATATGCTTTTGGGGATGCCAGCTTTTAAATGGGCCCCTTTAGCTATCCCTTTAATATTGGTTTGATCTGCAGCAATTATCAGGTTCTAATTATTTTAGGAGCCCCATAGGGCAGAGTGTTAAGCTGCAGTACTGCAGTCAAAAGCTCTTCTCACGACCTGAGTTCCATCCCAACGGAAGTCGGTTTAAGGTTGACTCAGCCTTCATCCTTCCGAGGTTGGTAAAATGAGTACCCAGCTTGCTGGGGGTAAAGGGAAGATGACTGGGGAAGGCACTGGCAAACCACTCTGTAAACAAAGTCTGCCTAGTAAATGTCGGGATGTGACGTCACCCCATGGGTCAGGAATGACCCGGTGCTTGCACAGAGGACCTTTACCTTTTAATTATTCTTTAGCTCAATGTCATGAAAAGCTGTAACTGCTGATTGTTTTATATTAAACCTCTTTTAAGGATATACATGCATAAGTGCTTAGTTATTGCCAGATGTTTTTATCTGTACCCTGTTTGTGCTTGAGATTTTAAAAAAATTCAAAATCACTCTTTAGAGTCTGATGTTATACTTTAATTGTTCAGACATGACAGATGACTGAACCGTAGCTCAGCAGCAGAGCATCTGCTCAACGTGCAGAAGGTCCCAAGTTAAATCCTTGGTATCTCCACTTTAAAAGGTTCAGGTAGGATCATGTGATGTGAAAGACTTCTCCGTGAGACCCTGGAGAGCCACTGCCAGTCTCAGTAGACCATACTGACCAATGGTCTTATTCATGATAAGGCAGCTTCATGTGAGTGTGTATGTATGCTCACACACAGCTGAATAATGTGAATGCAAAAACAAAATCATGTGATTAAATTAATACAAGCTTCTGTGCATTAGATGAACTTCAGGCTAACTTCATATGACAAGTGAATTAATAGTCTTAAGAGACCATTTAGAAAGACCCTAATACAAATTATTCTTCTATTTTATTTGGATTTGTTTATATTTATATTACCATTCTGGGAAATCACTGTACCGACTTGAACCAATGACTTCTGTATATATATTCAGCATGACATTTCGTTATGCATACCCCTAATAAAAAACATCCCAAGGTGAAAAATGGAACCTTCTTTAAAATACAAAAAGCAATATTTAAAAGGAAAGTAGGCCTGGGAAGCTTCAGTTGTGTATTGTCAGGCCACACAGGACAGGTTGGCACTTCAATTGCACTATAAGTAAAACAAAACAAGCTACAAATTAGGTGTTTAAAAAACATTGAAATAACACAGAAAATATTGGGATGCAACAGATGGATTATTAATTTATCAACATTTTCTGTAAGTGCTGAGAAAGCAAACTATTACCTAAATGTTTGGTGTGGAATCAGCTTCTGTCTGTCTAACATCCTGAGTCCTTATGCTCAGAACATGTCAAATGGGCAATCTTAGTATCTCTGGGGCCCTGAATGAAAGACCAGGATAGACTCCAAAATCACTGTCCCCCACTGGGCCAAGCAAGGGGTGATCCTCACTCCATGCAAGGTGGGCAGGAGTATTGTTGTGGTGTTCAAGAAAGCTGACTAGAAGCCTAAAGCTTCTTGAGTGCACGCCTATATCTGAAGCAGGCCTGATCAGATTAATCTGGAACAATGGGATTAGGAGCATCTGTGAAATTTCAAGGGGACTTGAACTGGTAACCGTATAATGAGGACAGGGCATTGTGGGAATGTCTGTGCCGCACGAGGGAAGCTGCTGCAGATCTGTGAGGGGGATAGAGTAGCAGAATTCTCAGTACCAAGTCCATAGCCAGGCTGTAGTTCCTAGGATTCTTAGGGGAAAGGCATAATGGGCTCTATTCTGGCATCACAACAAACCTCTGTGATGGGCTTGGCTGCTTCCTTTCATCCTTTATGCTTGCAGCCCAACTGAGAGCTTTCGAGTTCTGGAAGCCTTCAGTCAAGCTACAAGTTGCTGTCATGCCCAGGTGTCTGTATTTCAGTTAGTCTCCTTCCTACAAAAGTATCTTTTAGGGTGAAGAAATAAACTCCAGTTTGCCCCAGGAGGGGGCTTCCTAAACCAGGAAGCTTTCGTTCACATTCTGCAAGTAAAGGGAAGGTGTGGGAAGGCGGGAGTATGTGTACACAGCAAAGAAGTTGTGTTTGTGCCCATCAAACCCCCAGGGTTATTGTGATATCTGAATGCAGCCTTAGTTGAAGTTATATAAAAAGTATATACTTCTGTAATGTAGACATGTTTATTGCTTTTCTTCAGTGGCCTGTCAAAAATAAGGGTGGACATCGGCTGCATTCCTCTCAAAGAATGAAATTTCCCACACTTTGAGGCAGGGAATTATAACTCATCTTTTGTATGTGTGTCCTTAGACCCTCTACAATACCATAATTTCTGAATTCACAGCTTCAGGGTGCAGTAGAATCAATAAATTACATTCTGAGATCATATTCTGGGGCAGAACTTTTGAATCCAAGCCTGTGAGCATCTACTACGCCCAGTGTAAGCAACATTTGATGATCAATAACTCACATTTGGTTGATAAAGAAGTGACTTTAATTGCTCACTGGTTTATGGAAGATCAATGAGGGCACATCAGTCTCATCTGTTGTGGGTTTTTTTTTGTTTTTGTTTAATTAGATTCAGCCTGGGGAGGTGGGGTGGAAATCTCTGTACATAGATAATATCTCTGTTTATAACATTCATTTTAATGTCTTAATTGCTATCTGAGATTTCAAAAAAATTGTCTGACCATGGTGGGGCCAGGTTAGCTGATTGAAGTTAATCCCATACAAAACTGAGGTGTAGTAGCCTGCAGATCTTGTAACTTGTGGAGGACAATGTGATGTTGTCACTGTAAATATTTTGTATATGTTTTATTTCTGTGTTTTAATTCAGAGTTTCATATGTATGTTGCTGTGATTTAAAATGCCTGTAGAGTAAGAACGAGTGGAGCTGGATGGGTGATTGAAGTGCGTTATGACTGGTAGCTGTACCCTAAGGAGAGGAGTTAACTATTTTCTTCTGAGAGGCTTTGTGTAAGGGACATTTTAGAAGAGTGTGTGTGGATAGGAGAGACTGAGTGGGGTGCTGTAGAGTATGAGAGAAATCTGTGTTCTGTGTGGAAGTCATTAGCCTAAGTGGCAAGTGAGGAAATAAGCCTATGTGTCTAGGTTTATTTAAGGAACTTTAGAGAAAGAAAAAGAACTGTACACCTATCTGAAACTATTACGCTTATGTACCTATCTGAAGCCATTAAACATATTACCCATACAGAAAAAAAATATGCTGTTATAGTTATAAACTCTATGTTCAAGAGAAACATCTGGTTTATTTAGAGTAAAGGATCCCCTTTTACCTCAGAGACCCCCCCTCCCATTTGCTGACCATTCTGTCATTCATCCTCTTCTTTAGGTCCGACTAAGAATTATAAGGTGAGAGCCTTTGGTGGCAGTGAAAATATGGAGGCAATTGTGAGGAAGGCAAGGAAGCAGCATTACAAGCATCTCCTCAGAACCCTACAGAGAAGTGCCATTACTGAGGCTACATGTAAGAGATCCCACAGAAGATTAAACCATTACAGGTAGGAACACCTGTAACAGGTGTGGTCAGCTTCCTCAAAACTTTAACTTTCACCAAGTCTAGTTTAGGAGCTGAGGGATGTCAGGTGGAGAATTTAGCCTCCATGCCACCCCCCAGCTTCAGGGAAGCCGAGCTTCAGTGCTGCAATAGGCCAGAGAGGGTCAAGAGATACTCCGAAATAAAGACTGATGGGTCAGGCTTGTGTGAGTGAGCAGTGAAGAGACCTTTCTACCGGCAGCATGTCTTCTCCATGACCTTCACTTCATGGGAGCCAAGTCAGGGTTGGGCTGCTTCTGAACTTACAGGTGTGCCTTTCATAACATGGGACACTTGCAGCCCTTTGTATTTATTTAGATGTTTATACTCTGCTTTTCTTGCTAAAAGCGGCTTATAACATCGTCATCTCCTTTTCCATTTTATCTGCACAGAATCTGGGCTAAGTTCTGCTGCTCAGACCTTTTCCTATGAACGTCCCAATGCACCACACCCGCTCTGCCAATCAGTATTGGAGGTTTCACAGTTGCCTTTTTCTACCAGCAGGTGGCAGGAGTTAGCCAGTTAAACCATGTGCTTACCAATTATCTTCCTGTTAATGCCTATGATCCTAATTATTTGTTTTCATGAAAATGCTTAGAACTGCTGGGAGGGCCATAGCTTGAGACTGTCCATCTGACATTTCTGGAGGTTAGAGAAAACTGGCAAAACATTCTGATTTATCTGGCATAGCTTTAATGTAAGAGACGTGCTCCAAAGCGAATTTGATGTGCTTATGGCCCATCGAAATCACTGTTATAAGGCTGAAAGCTGGCGTGGCATAATGGATAGTGTTGGACTAGGATCCTGGGAGATCTGTTTTCAAATCCTCACTTCAGCCATGGAAGCTCACTGGGTGACCTTGGGCCCACCACAAGCTCTCAGCCTGCCATACCTCACAGGGTGGTTGTTGTGAGAGAACAGAGGAAGGGAGAATGAAGTTCTAAGCTGCTTTGAGCTCCATCTGGGGAACAAAGCAGAATATAAATAAATGCAAATTGCATGCTGATTAACTCACTGTAGTCTGGTTTTGAACTGAATACGGTTGTCTGGATGATGACCAATGCCTAGTGAGCAGGACTTGCAGCACAGAAATGCAGGGACAAAATAAACACTCTTATCTGTGTCCTAGCCCCACGGGGGCTGCCTGACATGGCACAGACCATGGTACCAACTCAGGACTCTACCACCTCATTGTACTATCTCAGTTTGAGAAAGTAGGCAGAGGGAGAAACTGGGCCATGTCAGCTCACCTTCTGACATTTTGTATTTGAACCACCCTGAAGGACCGCTTTGCAAGCCCTACACTCCAAATACAGCTAGGTAACATCAATAGCAGTATATTATTATTATTAATAACCAGAACAGCAAAAAAGTCAGGGCCAGCTACTAACTATTCAAGATACCTGGGGAAAATAAAAACGTTTTTGCTTGGCAGCGAAATCTAAACAAGCTGGGAGCTGGACAAAACTTCAGGAAGGGAGATCCGGAGTAAAGGCGTCACAGCAGGGAAGATGCTGTCTGATAGTTACCCACTTTACTTAGGGTTGCCAACTGCCAGGTACTAGCTGGAGATCTCCTGCTATTACAACTGATCTCCAACCGATAGAGACCAGTTCACCTGAAGAAAATGGCCGCTTTGGCAATTGGACTCTATGGCATTAAAGTCCGTCCCCAAACCCTGCCATCCTCAGGCTCCGCCCCCAGAAACCTCCGGCCAGTTGCAAAGAGGGCCCTGGCAACCCTAACTTTACTGCTGAAAGTTGGGTGAAACAGAACCAGGCCTTTGAGGATGGTCTTAACTGATGGGCAGGGTCCCCGTGCTTTGCTCACTGGTCCAAACAAGAGTTTGGAAATCCGTTGCTGAATGTGTAGGTTTGGCTTGAGGCTTTTAAAGTGGAGATGGAGGGGATTGAATCTAAGACCTCTTATATGCAAAGCATGTGCTGTTATGCGCAAAGCACTGAGCTAAGGGCATTCCATTGGACAAAATGTTAGGAAATTGAAACTAGATGATTAGATTCAGAAGGTATACACTGGAGACCCCCAATGTAAGTATACAATTACATCAGAAACTTCACCCATTACCTGTTTCATACATGGTATTGTTCTGGGGGGAAATTACAAGTATTCCTGTCCTGCTGTGTGTGCATGCGTTTGGAAGTTATCGCATCGAACAACACAGAATATTCATTCTAGCCAAGCAAAGAACTAAGCCAAGCAAAGAACTAAGCATATAGATTAAATAACTGTAAGTGAATGTGTCCCTCTTGTAGAATTCACAAGCAGGGGACCTGCAAGGACTTGTGAAGGACACCTCTGTTTCCACAGTATCACTTTCTCTGCACTATTTCCTCTTTTCCTCTTCGTGGCAGCCCCTATATCCTCACTTTCCCCTACTGTTCTTCCCACTCACCAAACAAACTACATTTTATCTGCCCCCCATTTTCAGCCTTATTATTTATTTACTAATGTATACCCCACCTTTCTCCACAATGTGGACGCAAAGCAGCTTTCATCATTCTCTATTATCTTCACAACAACCCTGTGAGGCAGGTTAAGCTGAGAGTGTGTAGACTGGCCAAAGGTCACACAGTCAGATTCTGTGGCAGAGTTGGGATTTAAACCTGGGTCCAGATTCTAACCACTACATCTCTCTGGCTTTCATGGGTATGGTTGCCAGCCTCCAGGTAACAGCTGAAGATCTCCTGCTATTACAACTGATCTCCAGCCAAAGGAGATCTGTTTACCTGGAGAAAATGGCCGCTTTGGCCATTGGTCTCTATGGCATTGAAGTCCCTCCTCCTCAGGCTCCACCCCAAAAACCTCCCAACAGTGGCAAAGAGGGACCTGGCAACCCTATTCATGGGGTTGCTGCAGTTGAATAGTAGAAAGCAGTTTGGCCTGGGTAAGCCATGCAAGCCCTGGAAAGGGCCTTGCCTTTTTACTGACAGCAACCAAGGCTTCAATGGGCAATACTGCTGTGGTTGTATAGCAACAGCCACAGAGGGCATTTTTTTCTTAAAGCTGCAGGTGTTGCTTCTATTTTTTTTGGGGGGGGGGTTAACCCCTGAATGTTTTTCTTTTTAAGAATTCAGATTTTTCTGCAAGCCTGGGGCCATTCTCAGAATTGTAGAAAGGTTTGTCTTTTCTATTCATAGCTCCAGTGTACAGATTTAAGTATCTACAGATTTGTTCATGGTGAAAATTAGCTATATAGATTCTAAGGACAGAATTTTTCTGGTAACAGTATTTTGGGCTCTTCCATTAGTAAATAGAACTCTGACTTGACTTATGAGAACCAAATGAAAACATTAAGAATACTCTCATAATCTTATTTTGCTTCATCAGATCTGGAACAGATACATGGGAAAAGGGTAAGCTTTTTGGTTCCAATATAAACTGATCAAAAGTCCCCACTTTCAGTAACTTGCCAAATGCAAATGCCATTAGTAGACCTGCATGGAGTCCATAAATCCTACCTGCCATGCAAATTGCACATATTCCGTTCCTCTCTCCTGGCTTAAAGCACAACGGAAAATGTTTTTCTTTTTGGAACAAAAGTATTGAACATGGCAACAGCAATTGTCAAAAACAAACAAAATAGCAGAGAAAGAAAAGTAGTTAACACTGCCCACACCTTTTTAGGCGGGTTCACACTTCAGATGTAGTTTTAACTATTATATGTTGAGGAGTGGAGGGTGTATGATTTGATCAATACCTTATGAAACTGAGAAAGGTGATCTAATTTGTTTCTTGTGCATGTGGGGGAAATATGTGTAAATCAATGATGCAGCCATCTTTAGAATACTATGCACAATTCTGGTCTCCCCAGCTCAAAAAGGAAATGGCAGAGCTGGTGGGAAGTGGGTTGGAGCACCTTAACTGGCAGGAAAGATTAAAGCACTTGGGACTTCTTAGTTTAGAAGGAAGATGACTAGGGGGGATAATCTTGTTACACGTTCCCTACTTCCAAGCAGTGAGAAGTTCCAGGGAAGGGGCTGTGGCTCAGTGGCAGAGCATGCGCTTCCCACCGAGAAGGTCCCAGATTCATTCCCTGCCATGTCCAGTTAGAAGGATCAGATCATAGGTGATGTGAAAGACCTCAGCCTGAGACACTGGACATCTGCTGCTGAGTAGACAATGCTGACCTTGCTGGGTCAATGGTCTAATTCAGTATAAGGCAGATTCACATGTCAGTTTCCTTGGGAAGAGAGAGCATGGATGGAGCCTCTGTACTGTTTGTTTAAAATATATATAAATAGAGTGTGGTGGAAGCAAGCAGGTTCCTAAAAACGGGCAGCAGTTCTCTGGTGGGTATAGCTGTCACTTCCAAAGCCGAACTGTGGACCACTTCCAACTGCACAAGCCTGCTATAATCTAAGACTAGCTGCTCTGCTGTGTGTGCCTACATTAAGAAAGGCTTTTTTCCGTCATGGCCCCTAGTCTATCTTGTATTTCAGCTTTAGGCAACACAACTTCTAATATCTGATGTCTTGAATACTGTAACTTCTGCTTCTGTGGTGCTGCCATTTTGAAAGGGAACCTGAGCTGTAAATTAGTTTCTAAAATGTTACTTAATGAAGGCAATTCAAAGAATGAGCAATGTATATCCTGTTACAGCCAAAGTTGCTGTATGAGTGTTTTTACCATATGTATGCATTACATCATGTGAGTGTACAACAGGCACCTCTGCGTAAGCTGATGGAAAAATCAGAAAGTCATTTTATATCACATAATATCCAAAGGCTGGGTGGTCCTTTGGAGGCTGAAAATTTGTCACTATCAAGAGCATTTGGGAGAAGCTTACAGTTTGTAAATCTGAGCTGCTATCTGAAAAATCCTTTTGGTCTGTGTATGTGTGTGGTTTTTTTTCTTTTTTGGTTCCTGTTGTGGGTACATAATTGGGCTACTTGAGACAGCAACATTAAGCAGGCCTGAAAATCTGCCCAATTTTGGTTTTAGAGTGAGCTTCACAATATTTCCTTACATGTATAAATTCAAATGCTTTTCTAAATCCCAAAAAGAAATACAAATAAATTTGGATTAATGAAGGGGGAAGGCAGTCGCCATTTTTAAGTGCTGCCTTTTCCAGTTAGAAGGCAGCCCAATGCAGAATTTCTAAACCTATGTGGAGAGTTTTATCACTACTGTTGAGGAAGGCTGACAAAACAGCTAGAATCATAACTATGCTAGAAACCTACAGTGTAGAGATGTGCCTAGAATAGGGTTGTCAGGTCCCTCTTTGCCATTGGTGGAGGTTTTGGCGGCGGAGCCTGAGTAGGGTGGGGTTTGGGGAGGGGAGTCCAATTGCCAAAGCGGCCATTTTCTCCAGGTGAATTGATCTCTGTTGGCTGGAGATCCGTTTTAATAGCAGGAGATCTTCAGCAGGGAGCAAACTTTCACGCTTCAGGAAAATCCCGTGTTGGGTAACGTCCTCCAGATTGTGCCAAAATCTTGTTCCTTTAATAGTATTGAACAATTCCATTCCAAGCTTGCTAATAATATTAGCAACATTTTGGCAGGACATGCCAGTGAAAATGAATTGGTGTCTTAACCCAGATTATTATTTGTAATAAGATAAATCAACGAAATTGGGATCTTGTTAGAAACAACAGAATGGAATGCTTGTTTAACTGCATTTTTTTTTAAAAAAAACATAACTACTAAATTTTGACTATATTGCAAGTTCATGGGAAATCCTGTTGTTAGAAACACATGTGCTCCAAATGGTTCTTATTGCCAGAGAAAGTACATATTATCTGGTACCTTTCCCTAGTAAATCGCTCTCTATGGTGGTTTTTAGGATTAGATGTCTTTTAAAAATTGGGTTATTGGGTTATTGTAATTGGGCTGGTTTGAGTTTCTGTCCTTTTCTTCAGGTCTCTAGGGATGGGTGGTATAAATCTTATCTCTAGTAGGCAGTTTACAACATACAGATTACTACAGAGTAGAGATTTGAATCTGGGTCTCCCAAGGCCACAAGTAATTAAAGCAGCTGCCAGTCAAACTTCTCCAAATCATATAGGTGCCAATGTGTAAGGGCAGAAAGTCTCTTCTAAATATTGTTGGTCTGGCATTCTTGCTTCTCTTTCTTCCATACCACTTACCAGGTCCTTCTTTGACTATCTCTCTATTCAGTAGCAGCTCCACGGCCCCCATTCCTCTCTGTGTGGGCAATCGCTGTGGTTGTTCCATGGTGAAGGAAGGCACATTGCACATTTTATTGTGGTCTGAAAGGTTTCTATACCACTTTCTTCAGCAAATTTTGGAACCTGAGGAGTCTTACAGTTTTACAACAGTTAAAACTTTTAAAATGTATAAATGGGGCTCTGTCTTGACTCAGCAGTAGAACTTGACTCAGCAGTAGAACATTTGCTTTGTATGCAAAAGATCCCAGGTTGAATCTCCAGTATCTGCATTTACAAGGATCAGGTAGTAGGTGATATGAAAAACCTCCATGCAAAACCCCAGAGAGCCACTGCTGGTCAGAATAGACACACTGATCTTGATAGAGTTGGGTCATTTCCTCACAGGTTATTTGCCCCGGAGTTCAATGCTGATGGGAAGCAGTTTTCTTTCCTGCTTTCCCACAGCATCATGGTGCATTTGTGCACCTCCCAGGGTTTCCCTGGTTTTTCTCTAATCTTTCCGAAACCTGCTTTTCTGCGAAGTTTTGGGAAAGACATATCTCTGCAAGGAAAGGTGCTAGTGACTTACTTTTTAAAAAAATGCAAGCAAGGAAATCAGAGAAACTGATACATAAATTGTTCTAACAATGCACAATTGCCTTTTTTTTTTTAAAGGAGTTATGTAGATGCCGAGCTAATCATTCTTGTACCACTTGCTGCTGCTATTATAAGGGTTACATTTTGGTACCACCACCCCATATGGATGCAGCCTAAATAACAAAAAGAATCCTAGGATACTTTTATATGGTGTAGGAGAAGTAATCGGCAAAATGTCAGATAAAACGTCTTAACCTGATGCTGGAAACTCAAAAAGCTAGGCACCAGAGGAATCCTTGTGGGGAAGGCATTCCAGAATCAAGGTGCCATGACAAAGGAAGTCCTGTGTCTGGTAAGCAACAACCTCTCTTCCAAATATTGGTGCACACGGAGGAGGACTTCCAACAGTGACCTCTGACAGCTGCAAGGCTCATATGCTCAAAGATATTCTCTTCATTAGGAGTTCATGTGCCTTGGCTCAACATAAGCCTTTCCCTAATTAGCACAGGGCTTAATGACAGATCATGTAGGTCTGATCCCGAAACAAGCAATGAAAGGGTGCACTCCCCGTCAATTTAACTTAATGGGAATTTTCCCATTGACCTTTAATGGGATGTGGGCAGCACCACTATTTTTGGGATTGAATTCCAATTCCGTTGCTAGCAACAAGTGCAGAGACAATGGTCAGAGATCTCATATGGCGGCAGGGGGTTGGCTGAAATTTTTATTCTGCACGCACCAATCTTCTTGCTTACAGCTCATCATACATTGAGTAGCATCACCATAGCACCTGGAAGCATCCAGAATAGTCTGGGATGTTATTTTCTCATTTTCATGCTTAACGTCTCTTCTTTCCTCCCCTTTGCAACTCTGCCTTTGTTCTGGCGAGGGGGTGGTAAGTGGAACCCTTGTCATTAACCATTTGTGAAAGCACCTCAAGTATACCAGGCCCTGGTAGAGAAATGAAGTGAGGCTGGCAGGCATCTGAAATGCCTCTGCACCTCCTCCTCCTGAAGTTCAGGGAGTGGCTCTCATACTGGCATTAGCATAGCTGAGACTGGTTCCCATGGAATTTTGGCAGACAAAACAGTTGCCCGGTTTGCCTCTACCGTCAAACTGGCCCTGCGTGCAGGCTGGCAGAACAGTGTAATCCTCGCTACGTTTTGGTTCAAAGAAAAGTGCTAAGACCCTTGTGGGTGGCATTACAAAATAACTGTTGTCCTGGCATAGTATTCCACCTCTGTGATATACTTTCTCGAATTCCATGAAATGTTAGTGCTTGATTAAAGAATACAAAGGTATAATTTAGGGCTTCCCCCTTTTTAAGCTTACCAGAGCAAAGTCAGAACTCTTGCTTTCTCATTAAGGTTTCAAGTTACTGTTTTTTGATACTCTCAACTTCTTTTTTCAGTATAAAACATCCTGCACCTCCCAGTGAGTACTTAGCATGTTGCTTCATGTTTTCCCACTCACTTTTTCCCTTTGCCAGATTTTTAATATTTTTTTAAGATCCCGGGAGACAAAATAGCCTCATTAAACATTAGGATTAAAAAGATAAGGGCCTCGAGACACAAAACATAGCTTTGGGTTTGGAAGGAGGGAATTGCTTGGTTGTTGTTGTTTACAGAAACTATTTGAAATCATGTCCAAGGAAAAAAAATGGGTGCTGAATTTTGGTGGATTAAAAACCAAATAAAAACCACTGGCAATTACCTGGGCCCAGGAAGCCATGCCCCGGCAAGCCTGAACTCTATGCAAATTGGTCCTGGATTTTTTGGCAAATTAGATGATTTGGGCCCCCCCTAAAAAGTTTAATTAGAGCATATAGGCCTTAGCTGTTGATGTTCGCCCATGTGATTTCTGCAGGCTGCTGACTGAGCCCATTGTGCAAACTGGCATGCCTTTCTGCTGTCCATCATGTACCACTAGGTGATAATCACATGTATAAAGTAAATCAGGTCTGTCCACAGATATGACAGATCTCTCTATGGGGACAGCTGTGTGTTTGTTTAGGTAGCTGATTACCTTACTTTTCTCTCCAATGGGGACCCAAAGTGGCTTGCAAAAACACCTAAATACAATTTAAACAAAGGTCAGCTATCTTGTGTAGACAGAGGCCTTTTATGCAGGGACATTTCCCTCACAGTCACCCGACCGAGTGCGTTGGGGCTTCCTTTTGATTATGCATGCGTTTTGCAGCTGTCAGAGGTTGCCTTGCTTCCCCCCCGCATTTTGCCCACATATTTCAAATGCTGCTGTAGCCATTAAAGATTCCCCCAACTTTCAAACAAATTGGTCCAAGAGATCCAGTTTTATGGGCTCCTGAACAAGGTGCCCCCAAGCCATCCTACTTGTTTCCATTGTTCCCTATTGGGGGGGGGGGAGTTAAAGAAGCCAATAGCCAATCACAGAAGAATAACTACTGGCCAAAAGTCTCCAAAGGCAAACAGAATCAACAAGGTGAGAGATTCAAAACAGATAAAAGGAAGTATTTTTTCACACAACACATAGTTAAATTGTGGAACTCCCTGCCCCAGGATGGGGTGATGGCTGCCAGCTTGGAAGGCTTTAAGAGGGGAGTGGACATATTCATGGAGGAGAGGGGTATTCATGGCTGTTAGTTAGAATGGATTTTAGTCATGCTGCTTACCTATTCTCTCTAGTATCAGAGGAGCATGTCTGTTATTTTGGGTGCGGTGGAACACAGGCAGGATGGTGCTGCTGCACTCGTCTTGTTGGTGGATTCCTAGAGGCACCTGGTTGGCCACTGTGTGAACAGACTGCTGGACTTCATGGGCCTTGGTCTGATCCAGCAGGGCCTTTCTTATGTTCTTAAGCCCAACACAACCAATGTCGGATCAGAGAATCACTTGGTTGCAGCCCAGAACTGAATCCTGCATTTTTGTTGCTGGGTTTATGCAAAGATGAGTGTGGTGTTCACCCAGAGTGCCCAGGGAATGAGTTATACTGTAGAACTGGCTATAACAAAATACACTGTACTGATCCCACTTTTTTGGTTTCTTTATGTGAGAAAGAAAGCAGCATATTCCATATTTGAAGAAATTAATATTTTTTTATCTGAAGACGATAACTGGAAATGTCCTGCTAGCAGCCATAATATATTTTATTCATCAGGCTTCTAGCTTTTTGATTTGTGACTGACTTTCAACAATGTCATTCAGTTCTTTTGTATTTTTCTCATTCATGTTTCCTTGCAAGTTGTTACTGGATTTACTTGTATCCTGGCGTATATATTGCTCTTATGTAATTGTACACATTTTCTAAATAGACCTTTCTATTTATTTTTCGCCATTAAAAATAAATCACCTGGTAACTGATGCAGATCTAACTGATATTAAAGGGGCAGCTAGAGGGGCCAGTTGAAAAGTTGGTAACCCTACTCAGATTCAGTTCCCAAGCTCATGGGCAAGAGGGGATATCATTCATATCCAGGGTGAGTTTTTCTGGTAAAATTGCAACACCCTTGCACCCACTGTAGTGAAAAAATGAAGAATATTTAAAAATCAGAGTTTAAAGAGTAGTGAGTGGGTTCGAACATGTTGACTTAAAAGATGTGGACACTAAAAACAAGAGATAAGAGTAAGAATGAGAACAAGCTAATTCTACCGTGTACCTTCATAAATATCTTTATTAAGGTTGTTTGTTTTTCCCTGTAAAGTAAAATATGCTAATTGGTAGAGAAATGAAGGTGAAATGCTAAAGATGCTATTGGTGAGAACCCAGGAACTTAGCTTATTCCTCCAGGAATCCCAAATGTTTAAGGTAGAGTACCTCACTGGGTGGTCCTTAGCAGTTTTCAGTCTGTCTTTATGGATAATAAAAACAGAGCATTAAAGTGTATGTGGCCTACTGCATCCTTTTTAATTTGTATCCACTGGCAGCAATCATTGGGTTGTATCATACTAACCATGACTTTAATGGAGCAGCCACATAATATCGTTCTAAGCTAAGGATAGTTGTTGGAAATCCCATTTTATTAAAAGGCCTTGTCTCTCGGTAATGTATACACAAAATACGTACAAGATAAACAGCTCGTTTAACATCTGCTTTAGGCTAAATATAAAACCAGTTGACTTTTTACCTTCTTTTTTCTCTTTAGTAATTTATTCCGCTGACCAGAAGAAATAAGATTGGTTCTCTTCCCCCCCCCACCCCCCCAGACCAGATGCAGAGTGCTTTAGGTTTGTGTCATGCAGGTGTTCCCCCAGCTGGGAAGTATGGAAATTTGCCATCCAGCAGAGATGATGGTTTGTGATAGAAATGTGAGGGCGTTAAAAATAATTCAACTTAAGAGTAGGCTTTTGTCCCTGGTGGGCCCCCATATGCACAGCATATGATCAGAGAAGCAGCTGTTCTGTATTTTAGCTGAAGAGTTATAAAGTTAGAAACGTGGTTGGGCTTTTCAAAACATAAGCAACTGCTTGCTGTCAAGGAAACCGATTTCAACAGTAAACTCCTGTTTTTTAAAGACTTCCAAGCATAATAACCTCGTTGGACTCATGTTCAGGTGGTATTGAAGCAGTGAATGAACTTGGTTACTATGTCCACAACAGCCTTGTTTACTTAAGAGTTCTATATTTACTGACAGTGTTCACGTTTCTGGGAAGATACTGCATTTTACAGTTAGGTCCTATTTTAAGCCTACAGATTTGAAAATGGGTCAACTGAACAGGGACAGATTAAAGGATACTATGGCCCTGTGTTGACCAATATCTAACAGTTTTATGTGTACTAGGGCCCCAAAGGCAGTTCACAACCTAACATAAATTCAGTATTAAAACAAAACGCCAACAAATAAACCCATAAATACCCTAAAAATAGGGTGGCTACCTTCCAATCAGCAGATTAGGAGAGGAGGAGGTTGAAGCTGGGACGTGGCATAAAATGGGGCAGGAGGGACCATTAAAAAAAGACAGATTGGAAGGTGATAACACAACTGATAGTGAACACTGGGAACAACCAGGGTCTCTGGAGGAAACATATTAAAAAGACTCTTCAGAAATTGTCAGGACACAATGGGGGGGGGGGGGAACAAAGCAACCATCAATAAGGGAATGGTGCACTGGAATGGTTGCAAGATGCACCTTCACTAAAGAGTGGGCCTATTCACCTAGTTTCAGTGACATTACGTAGTCAAAGATCAGCCTCAGTCCAAGTGAAAATGTACTTTCATTTGTACTCATACGAATGACACATACACAATTTGTGTGGCTGTAACAATACCTGTTGAACTTCAGCAGAGAAAACTAGCTCCTGGGGTGTATCTCCATGCTGCAAGGTGTAGGTGGGATATATTATGATGAAGTATGGGTTCCATCCCCAACAAGTCGGGAACCACCAGTAAACATATATAGTCCCCCTCTGGCTAGATTGAGCAGGGTGATGAACCAACTCTGGCAAGGCCAGAACAGGGTTATTAGAATACATTCTGTACCCTCTTCCAACATAGTGGCCAAAGCTTTGGTCAGAAGGGGAAATGGAGAAATCAGGTATCTGAAAAGTGTCTCCCATAGAAATGGGGTTGCTGCCAGCCATGGAACAAAAAAAATTGGGGCCTTGGTATTTGTTGTCCCATATAACAATTATGTGAAAGAGCTAAGGGCATACCATATGGCTCTCAATTCCAGAAGAATTATATGCAGTTTTTTTTCTAAGTCCCTTGAACAGAGAAACCCTCACCATGAGTCCCCCAACCAAAGAAGGAGGCATCTGTGGTTATAGTGACCTTGGGCTGTTACAAACCAAATGGGGCACCCACAAAAAGGTTACTGTCCTGGGACCACTGAAAGAGTGTCTTTATGACTGCCCTTGGTATGGAAAACCTCTGGTGTGGGGGTATGTAATACTGGCTTAAAATGGGCCAGAACCAGAGCTGCAGGGGACATATAAAGAGATTGACCAGGGAGAGAACTGCTGTGGTTGAAGACATAAATCCAATCAGTCTTTGAATAGAGCTGGCCTGTTGGAAATGACTGTGCAAAAAGCGAGTTACCATATTCCTGATAGCTCAACCCCTGTCAAAAGGGAGGAACCCTCTCACTGAGATGGAGTCCAACATCACTCTAATAAATTGCAATGATTGAGAGGGTGTGAATCTGGATTTTTTTTCCAGTTAGTTATCAACCCAGCCATTGACAAGTGTAAAGCATTATGGCCAATTGACTAGGGAGCTTCTTCCAAAATGATGCAACCATGATTCAGTCATCTAGGTAAGGAGAGATCATGCAACCACTGAGTCTCAAAAAAGCTACAACAGGGGCCATACATTTGGTGAAAACACTAGGTACGGTAGCCAAACCAAAGGGCAAAACCGAGTACTGAAAAACCCTTCCAGCATAATGGAAACAGAGGTACCTATGAGGGTCATTACGTATGGATATAGGGAAACAGGCATCTTATAAAGCCAGAACCGCAAACCGTGTTTTCCTTTAATAACTGCAGAATTGACACCAAAGATACCATTTGAAAATTTGAAACCCATAAAAACTTATTCAGATCTCTCAAATCCAGGATATAGGTCTGGAACCCCCATCTTTTTTATCCCCCAAAAAGAAATGGCAATAAAACCCACAAGGGGAATCAGGCGTAATAACTTCTTCAATTTCTCCCTTGTCCAGCAGGGTGTGTTATTGAGATTGCAACTGAGGTAACAAATTATCTACTGCCCTGCTGACAACCTGACAGGGAGAGTACAGAGCTCCAGCTTGTATCCATTCTCGATAATAGAGAACACTCAAATATCAATAGTAATCAGTTGCCATTCATGAAGAAAGGACTGTAACCTATCCCCAAACCTGACTGATACAGAGGGGCAGAAACTATGTAGCCAGAACATCATTTTTTAGAGTTGTGGCTGTGACTCTTTGCTGGATTGTGATTGATGTTCAGCTTTCTGCCTAGACGAATCCTTCCTTCTCAAATTTCTTTAGGCAGGATACTGTTGGCGAGATGGTGCCTTATGTCTCTATTCTCTCTGATTTGGTTGCCACCGCTGGTGATAATAGGGCTTTTGCCAGTAGTGTGATGATTTAGCTGTTTCTCTGTTCTTTTAAATTTGGGAATAGCGCCTTGTCAATGTTCTCCAAGACAAGTGTGAAACCTTCAAGGGAACGTCCTTCACTTTATGCCTTGTCTCATTGGGGAGAGCTATGAACCTCAACCATGCTTGGTGTCACAAGACACTGGAGGAAGCTACTGTCCTGGCAGGTGAGTCTGCAGCATGGCACCCAGCGTTAATCTGCTGTTTTGAGAGTCACACTGCTTCAGACTGCAATATCTCGGCTAATAGCCTCTTATTCTCTGGCAGGAGCTCCAGATATGGAGATCGTTTCTCCCACAAAAACAGCTGATAACCAGTCACAGTGGCCTGGAAATTTGAAATTAGGAAGTTGAGTGCCGCAGAGGAATAGGCCACATGGGAAGTAGGACACATGGGAAGGTTGATGATCCCTAGGTTGCATCTTCTCCATCATTAGAGATGATGGGGTGTGTGTGTTGTAAATAAGAAGGCGCATCCTTCCGGTTTTGCTTTGCATATGTTCTCTATATGACGAAATATGGTGAGAATGGATGCTGGTTTACTCCAGATTTCATTTGTAATATCCATAAGGCCCTCCAGAATGGGAAAAGCCGCCACTCTTGGTGAATCTGAGTAGAGGCGACTCAAAATGTTGCCTTTGGTTGCTGGTAGTGATGACTATATCCAAGGATTGTGCCATCCTAAGCTTTTGTTCCGCATAGAGCTTCAGATCTTCATTTGGAGAGATAAACGTCACATACCGTGTTTCCCCGAAAATAAGACATACCCATAAAATAAGCCGTAGCAGCATTTCTAAGCATTTGCTTAATATAAGCCATACCCCGAAAATAAGTCACCCCGGGGCTGGTGTGGAGAAGACCAGGAGGAGCCCAGCTGAGCAGATGCAGTCTCCCGCGGCTGCTTCAAAGGCCCGGCAACCAGCGCGCCCGGGGCTGGGGTGGAAAAGACCAGGAGGAGCCCAGCTCAGCAGAGGCGGTCTCCCGCAGCCGCTTCAAAGGCTCTGCAACCAGCGCGCCTGGGCCTCTGGGGGCGGGGAAGACAGGAGGAGCCCAGCTGAGCAGATGCAGTCTCCCGCGGCCACTTCAAAGGCCCGGCAACCAGCGCGCCTGGGCCTCTGGGGGCGGGACCGGAAGGGGGTGGTAAGGGGAGAACGGGAGCCGAGAGGGAGGACAGTTCTGATTCCCTCGGAATAAGACATCCCCTGAAAATAAGCCATAGTGTGTCTTCTTGAGGAAAAATAAATATAAGACAGTGTCTTATTTTCGGGGAAACACGGGTAACAAACTCTGGTGAGGGGTCTGAACTGGCCTTTTAGCTGTGCTCAGAACCGACAATTTTACGGTGTGATCAGTGCCTGTTGCCTATCAAGAAGGGGCAGGTAGCTGATGCAGAAGAAGTTCGAGGATGTGACAGCTTATGAAACTCCAGATCCAACCAAGATAATTCACAGTGGGTAGCCGTGTTAGTCTGTCTGCAGTAGTAGAAAAGGACAAGAGTCCAGTAGCACCTTAAAGACTAACAAAAATATTTTATGGTAGGGTATGAGCTCACGAAAGCTCATACACTACCAGAAAATATTTGTTAGTCTTTAAGGTGCTACTGAACTCTTGCCCTTTTCTACAGATCCAACCAAGACATGGAGCCATAATATTCTCTTCATTCTGGGAAACAAGCTGGAGACATGTAATATGGGTATGACTGCCAGGGAACAGGTGGGTACCAGTGCAGATGGATCTAACCTCAAAGGGCTCGATTCCACAGGAACTACTGGTTTCCATTCAACTTCCTCTTCTGAACCCGCGTGGGTTGGAGGGACAGAATGAGGTGAGGACATCTCAGGTGGAGAAATAAATACCTCTTTCGCTTCACAAACCAGTTCTGACTCTGGAATGGAGTGAGAATGATGGCATTTCGGATCCAACTTTTTTCTCTATGTTTAGTTTTGACCTTAGACTTCTTTGCTGGTGGTTTTGATGCCCTCCTCAGAACCGATGGCAATGGGGACTGAGAAGAGCACTGTTGGGGCTTGGATCTCAGAACCAATGGAAATAGACACTAAAGACAGCTGTCTCAAAGGGCGTTTTGTCCAAGCAGTAGATTTTGCCAGAGTATTGGTGGACAGGAGAGCCTTCTCCCACAATGCTGCCTTGACCTTGTAAGCTGTGTTGCTCCATACCTTTGGTGTGAATTGTTGACATGCCTTACATGAGGCAATGTTATGTTCCTCACCAAACACAATAGGTAGTATTCATGCTCATTGGTTTGGTATTTTGGTGCTATGAGGGGCACATTTCTTAAGGGCTTTCTGAGATATCTCAATAGGCATGAAGTAGAGGAGGCCGTGGAAGGATCGGATGAGTGAGGTAAACGCTAAGGCCCATTCAGCTCTCTTTTTGCCTTTTTCTCCTTACTTTCTTTTAGTGATTAGAAGGACTTGGTCTGAGAGAAAAATACCTCAGAAACAGCCAATTTAAATAGAAGTACCGAAACTTGTCAAACTAAAGAGAACTACCAAGAACAAAATGCTAGATGAACCAACTCTGATAGTGGCAAAGAAGGAACCATTTGTTTTTGTTTTACAGATTTTATGTGACCTTGTTTTAAATGAGAGGGGCCTTGCCTTAAAAACAGTACAGAAAATTCTGCAAACAAATAAATAATAAACATAAAATAACTTGCAAGATGAAACTAGTCCATTAAAAGGTAGGTCTATTTATTTATTTAAAATTTTGTACATCCAAGAGTTCTATATTATGACTTAGACAAGAAATGAGAAGGCTTTACATATTACAAAAGAATGTCATTCGTTCCAAGTTCTACTGTGAATGTTATGAATACTGTACATTAGAATTGCAAATCTGAGTTATAAAGCATACATAGGATGAATAAGTCAATGCCATACTGCAGAAAGCTTAAAAAATGGAAGCCAGCTCTCTGATCCCATATTCTGAAAATATTCCAACCCAAGCCAAATGATTTTTTAAAAAAAGAACAACTTACAAGCAGCTGTTTTTTAGATTGTGGCATCTTAGTATACAAACATATATTATTTTTCCTGTGCTCAGGAACTGGGAAGATTGTTCGCTGAAACAAGCAACAATACTCATACAGACATATTTCTCAGAATGATGTTTTCCATTGGGAGCTTCACTCATTGTTGGCAAAGTTTTCTCCTTATGTCCCATTTTTCTCAGAAAAGATAAAATGTTAATGAGTGGTTATGTTTAAATAGAAAAGCTCTGTCCAGTATCTAGAGCTCAGGAAACGCCTAGTGCAAACCATTCTCTCTTTATGATGTTCATTAATCCTAAATTACATTAAAAAAACCAATACACGCGCAAATAGGTGTCTAAGAACCTGATTTTTTTAATAGACCACCATCCTTACTTTTAAGAACACCTAGATTCAAGTCCCCTAGCACCTTAGAGACCAACACGTTTTTCAAGGTATGAGCTTTTCAGAAGCTCTCGAAAGCTCATAGCCCAAAAATCTTGTTGGTCTCTAAGGTGCTACTGGACTCGAATCTAGCTGTTCAACTGTGAACCAACATGGCTACCCGCTGAAACTACCTTCCTTATAAGGCAGTTAAAAAGAGAAAAACAAAAAATATATACTAGCAAAATGTCCTTCAGTGACACAAGTGGTTGGGGTGGACAGGTACTGCTGGAGGGGACTACTGCCCTGAAAATCCCCCTTCCCCTGGCTTCAGGGTTAGATTCTGCCTCCCCCGTCCCCATGTCCTTATGTGCAATGCATGGCTCCTCCCCCTCCCCCTTCCCAAGAAAGAATGGTAAATGTTTGTGTCCATGGGAAAAAGAATGACTTACCCCATGTATGAAAATATTAAGTTGCCATATTGATCAGAGAGCCAGCATGGTGTAGTGGTTAAGGACAGTGGACTCTAATCTGGAGAATCAGGTTCAATTCCCCATTCCTCCACATGAAGACTACTGGGTGACCTTAGGCCGGTCACAGTTCTCTCAGAACTCTCTCGGCCTACGCGGAGGCAGGCAATGGCAAACCACCGCCAAACGCCTAGTGCCTTGAAAACCCTATGGGGTCCCCATAAGTCAGCTGTGACTTGACGGCACTTTCCACCACCACCGAACTGATCAGACCACTGATCCACCTAGCCCAGTATTATGGCAGGGTTCTTCAAAATCCTGCTATCGGAGATTCCCTTAAAACTAGACCTAACCTGGGATCTTGTGATTCTGAAGTATTCCACTGAATTATGGTAATACGATTCGAGTCTAGAAGCACCTTAAAGACCAGCAAGAGTTCCAGGATATAAGCTTTATAGAGTCAAAGCTCCCTAATGAAGGGGGCTTTAACTCTCAAAAACTTATACCCTGGAACTCTTATTTGTCTTTAAAGTGCTACTGGACTTGAATTGTGCTCTTCTACTGCAGACCAAAATGGCTACCCACCTAACAATGAACTTTGGGGGTTCTCTTGGAAAGAACAATGGAGTGTGGGCTAAACTTATTTCTGGTGACTCCCAGGGATATGAGCAAAAATCAGCATGGCTCCATATAGTTATATAGAGAATAAAAAGGGATGGAGGAAATCTAGAAACCTGATGCAGCCAATGATCAAACACATTTATGTCCCCTTTCATTTCCATCTCAGCAGGACTTGTTCATGTCCTTCAATGCTCAGGGCACTTCAGTGTACATGTGAATGTCTTGAATGCATTGTACATGTTGGTTCCATGGTGTAACCAAAGAATGGACAGATGGACTGGCTTCCTCTATTGAAAGAAATGAAGCCACCCTTACAGGCAGGGGAGCATGACGGGTACCAGGCTCTTGTGTTCATTAGAAAGAGCAGTGCTGTATTTAAAACAAACCCAAACACCCTGAATCTTAGGAAAAGTTTCAATTTTAAAAGTATTTTTTAAATCACAGAAGCTCATGTTTGACAGTAATCGCCTCCTATGTTAGGAAAAGGATCACATATTATAAAACCATGTTAGCAAAGATGTTTTGTTATACGTAGGTGCCTGATATAGGTATTGTTATACAGGGAGAAGAAAATGCAATCTTTATACAAAAAAAGTGGCAATGCCCAGGTTATATTATGGAACACATATACTACTTTTGAATTACATGAGCAAAAGCATGATTGCAAGTACTGATTTCCTTAATAAAGTTTTTTCCCTTAAAAAAACCCAAAAACAAATGTAAAATCTATAAATAAAGTCATAAGTGCTTCATTTAAGAGGATATTTCTTTGGCTGCTCTGGGTGTTGGCAAAGAGCTTAGCTGCAGTGCCTAAAATGAATATGGTCCTACAATTAGCGTTAACCTCAGGACTGAACTCGACCTGTAATTCATATTGTTGACTGTCAGCATCTCCAGGTCAATGATATGTTCTCGTGGCCCTGTTAATGGCTTCGCCAATACAAGCATTGCACTCAATGGACTCATTTGCTGAAAGAGAAAACAAAAACCTTTTCACCTACATATGCAACATTTCTTTTCTGAGCAGTTTTCAAAATTTAGTGTTATGCCCGTGTTCTGTTATTGTGAATTTTGAAGTTTTTTTTTTGTCAAATTGCTAGCATATTGGAAAGTTCCATGCATAGAAACACCCCAGTTGTGGAAAGGAGACAGGCTGTAGCGTAGCCTTCCCAACATAACTGGTTTTCCTAATGTAGGGGAGAAAGATTCATAAAGGGGAGAATGATTCAAACATGTGATCTCTCCCCAGCATTCTAAAACGGTGCAGCCCCTCAGAGGGGATGTCATGTGTTTCTTTTGAAAAATGCTGAGATGTGGAAAGAACTATGGTCAGAGTGGAAGAGGATGACGGGATTAACAATAAGGTACCAAAGACTTACCTGGGATACAAGGTGCACAAAAGAGCCCATGCATAGGCCCATGGTTGAGGCCTGCAACGGTTAGTTTCCATCAATGCTGGCCTCCCTACCATATCCTGCACACATGCCCCCCTCTGTTGAATTATTCCACATCAGGGATGTGGAATGCTGCAGTGTGCTGTGGCCTCTATTTCACACCAGGGAGCACCTTTAGATGTAGGATACTGTGTATGTTTGATTGTACGGGCTAGTCTTGTTTTAATTGTTTTAACATGTTTTTATCTTAAAATCTATTTTATCTGAGTTGCCCTGAGCTTGGTCTAGGCTGGGGAGGGCGGATTATAAATTTAATAAAATAAAAAAGTAAAAATAAACGTGCAGTCATATACTAACTATCAAAATCTGACCTAATCACAGCCATTCTTTAATATAGCTAAACTAATCCAATTGCAACCATTTTTGACATTCAGTAGTAATCAGAAACTAGTTATTCTGGCACCTCGCTGTCTGGGTTCAGTGCTCGGTGTATCAGGAGAGGTAGTAAGAGAGTAACTCAGCAGATATGTGCCTGGCATGGATGTCATCCAATCAGATATGCCACCAAATTTTTTTTTAATATTTAAGCCCACCGTGTTTTTACTTTCTGCCAGTCACTGCTATGTTCACAGAAAGGCGCTCTAATTTTATGCAAGAAGCGTCCTGTTTACATATAAGGTACTTCTTTGTACAGGTAGAGTTGCCTTGAACTGTCCATGTCTATGTGACTGCCCTTGCACCAAGCTTAAACTAAAAAGTAACTTTAGGAGCTCACTCAAAATACTTACTCTCAGAAAGAAGTCTCCATTCTCATTTCCAGCTTTAATCCGAAACGTGTTAACAGTATTGGGGAAAATGGTGGTTGACTGGATTTGGAAGATATCAGATGACACCGATCTATCTGAGCGGATGCTCATATATTTGTGTACAATGGAATATGGCAGGTCTCGACAAAGGGGATTGGACACTAGACAGACACAGCGACTGTAAAAGAAACCACAACGACTGAAAAACGAACTCCATCCATGTGCAAAACTGTTCAGTTTTTAACTTTGAAAACAATGCTTGTTAAAGGCTTGTTAGAGTAGTTTCCCTTACTTTTCTGAGATAAGGATGTAAGGTTCTTGACAAGGATTTCTTGGATAACAGCGATACCCACCGTGGTAATTCCAACACATTTCATCTTCCCGGCATTCATTACCCATCTCACATTCATTTATATCTAAATTAGGAACGAAGGGAAACAAAACCAAATTTCCAAACACAGTAAGTGAAGAAGAGATGACAAATGTTTGATCTAATAAGACTCCATTAAATGAACCATTAGAGTACTCACTAAGGGCTAATTTGCACATGCATATTTCTTTCTGGAGGACTGATATGTGTGAATGGACCACCACAGACCTAATACTGCAGGTAGCTCCACATGTCACCTCAAAACACAATCATATTCAATGCAGTCAGTTTACATTTCCAGGGAAGAACAAGACTTGGTTTTTGTATGCAAACCCTAATATAGGGGCTGGACACTTGCAGACTCTATTGGCAGGCAGGACAGGAGTGCTTAACATTTTCCCCAACTACTGGTTATCACTTGCAACCCTTCCGCCTGGCCTTTTCAGTCCAGCCAACTCTGAGATTGGAAATAAGCCAAGGTAGGGGAGAGGTTGTTGGGGAGAACTGGTAAAGAGGAGAAAAGTTAAATCGGCCCTCTCCCACCTTCCGATTCCCCCTGGTTTTAAGACCGCTGGAATCTTTCTCCATTAATGAGATTTGTTCCATATGGAGGTGACCTTGTGACAACTAAGTACTTCCATTATTTATGGTGTTTAAGGGTTTACATATTGCTGTAAATCCTGCAGAAATAAAAGTCTTAAGAGAAGTATGCTCACCTTGGCAAGTTACTCCTCTGACCAACTGGTACCCATCTGGACACACGCAGGAGTACCTCCCCGGTTCATTGACACATTGATATTGGCACCTAAAGGTGGATGTTCTGCATTCATCAACATCTGCAAAATAGTGACACAGTTTGGACCAGTAGCCAAAACAAAACAAAGAAGCAGTTCAGTGCTAGAACAAATCACACCCAGACTCGGGGCCTACAACAAAATGTCTAAATGTCTTTCCTAGCCTTGACACTGACACTGGAGATTCTTTAAGTGGAGATACTAATAACGGAATCTTGTTCCTGTAAAATATCTGTTGTTGAGATAAGGGCCCTCAATTCACTGCAAAGTGAAAGATTTATTGGTTTCAAATGGGAATAACTTCATCTGTTCAAGGCATTTTTACTCCACGTTCTCAGCTAAATACCAAATGAAAAAAAAATAAAAAAGCCCTAAAATAGCAATAAACAACAACAACAAAAATCCCACACCAAAACAAAAAGTACAATAAAACAGGAAATAAAAAGCAACATAAAATTGGTAATACAGGCCATGCAGAAACCGACAGCATGTCTCTCACAAGACAGAAAACCATATAATAAAAACCACCAATAGTCTATGCCATAAGACCATAAATAATAGCCAACATCAGAGTGGCAACACAAATAATGAAACAGCACCCATTAAAGCCACCAAGCTGCTGTCAACCATTTTCAAATCAGTCCGGAACAACTGGGAGCTTTCGGTGCCAGGCTGACATCTGCAGGAAGGGAGCATGTGCTTAATTCTTCCAGTAAAATCCACAGGACTTCTAAGTCTTTAACTTTGGCTGGATCAGAAGGCAGTGAATATTGCTGCTAAGGAACTTGCTAATAAAAGCCCCCTTTAAAACCTCGGCTTCGGATGAAAGATCAAGAACAACTTAAGAGTGTCTTTGGCCTTGTATCACCAGCACTGTGCAAGCTCAACCGAAATGACTCTCTATTCCCCCTCCCCCATCCCATGTCCTTTGAGAATCACTGATTTAGAAGACAGAAGCTCACCGTCACAGTTGATTCGGTCAGGGCTTAACTCAAAGCCCTGATTGCACTGGCAGATGAAGGAGCTGAGGACATTGTAGCACAGTTGTGCACATGGGTTGCTGGTGTCGCATTCGTTTATGTCTAAAAAGGAAATGCAACAAAAATCTTTACGCACAGCTGGATCTTCTCTTGGGTGGTACTTAGGCTCATTCACCAGATGGTTCAGATACATATGAAAAGCTGCCTTATACTGAGTCAGGACAATTTATGTAGATGAAGACTAGAATCCAGCCCTCCAAGTTTCTGCAGCCCTGCTTCCGCAGATCCCTTACAACTGGAAATTGTTTTTCAAAGCAAGTGCATCCAAACTGCAGGCTTTATTCATGTATTTAAAACATTTATATGCTATTCCTATCATACAAAACATAAGCATCATTGAAATTAACAAGAAGACAGAAGAGGGGTGTCAATCTGGATCAGGATCATGACACTTTTCCTGTGTGAACTGTTTTTCTCAGCCTCGATTACCCACCCCGCCTTGGAGCACCTTAGTAGCTTAAGCTTTTTTATGATGCCATCAAGATGTCCAAAGCGAATTTTCCTTACCTTTTCTAATTTGACCTCTAACTTGTGAACCAAGTGACTTTTCAAATTTTAAACCACTGCGAGAAAGTTAATAAATTTCCCTACATGCACCGATTAATACTAATAATGCCTCTAGCTACTATTTCCATGATATAATGCATAAGTCAAGGGAAAAGTCCATTTTCCCACATTTTTATACAGTTAACGGCATTTGACGCTAGTTAATCCACATAGTATCCTACGGTATCCTAAACAATAGTAGCTTATTATTTTGCCTTTCCAATGAACCACATCATGAAGACATCTATTTTAATAGGTCACAGTTAGGCACATGAAAATAGATCCATGTTTTATGTGATTTTTATCAAATGTAACTGGATAATAGGTAACTTTGTGTTACTGAAAAGCAGGGGTGGGGAACCTTTTTCCTACCAAAGGCCATTTGCACATTTATGACATAATTCAGGGGCCATTCCAGGTGTAGATCTCCTGGTGGAGGGGGGAGAGGCTAGAGTTGCCAGGTCTCCAGCCACCACCTGGAGGTTGGCAACCCCAGGGGAGGCCACACAGAGAAGGCCTGCAGGGCACCCCCGCTCCCCCCCTCCCAGGCAGGAGGGAAGCCAGCGGTGGGCCCGAGCAAACGAGGTGCCAGGGGGGCACAGCCCACAGTCAGCCAGCAAGGGAGGAAGGAAAACAGGAAGAAGGAGGGAGGGAGAAAGAGGGAGAAAGAGAGAGAAAGGGAGAAAAAAATTGAGAGTGGGGGAGAAAGAAAGAAGAGGACGGAGAAGAAAAGGATGGAGGGAGACAAAGAGGCAGAAAAAGAGGGAGAAAGAGAGGGAGAGAAAGGAGAAAGAGTGACAGAAAAAGGATAAAAGAGAGAAAAGCCTTCCTCCCCCCCACACACACACACGCACACTGGCCCCACGCGACCAGGCCTCAGCCTCCCCACCTCCCCTGCCCACACACACACCCGGCGGCGCACGGAGCCCCGCGTGACCGGGCCCCAGTCTCCATGCCCTCCCCCCCAGAGTCCACAAAAGCCCCCCCCCCCAAGCCCGATCAGCTCCCGCATGCATGCTCTGCCGCCGGGAGCTGCCGGCCTCTTCCCCCCTCCCTTTCGCTGCTCAACAGCCGACAGGCAGCGAGAGGGGCTCACAATGTGCTGCAGCATTCCTGCATGCCACGGCTGTAGGAGGCAGCCTTGGGGGAAGTGTCCCTCCCCTCTTGCTGACCAACAGCCGACAGGCGGCGAGAGGAGGTCCAAAGGGCGCCGCAGCACCCCTGTAAGCTGCAGCCCCAGGAACACCCTGGGGGAGGGCCGCCCTGCGCCCCGCCTCCGCGGCAGGGCCCCAGAGCTCCTGAGGGCCACCGGGCCTGAGGTTTCCCATCCCTGCTGAAAAGGAACAACTTACTATAGGGGTCCCCAAAGGGGCCTGTGGGCATCTTTGGAATTCTGACATAGGGTGGTGGGCACAATAAAAAAAACGGCTACTGCTAGAGGTAAAGCCATACACAAACCCAAATGAAGTCCAAATGCAAGAAAGAAGAGGAGTAATTTTAAAAATACACTGGGAAAGATGAATGAAAGAATAAAACCAAAACTGTGGCAGCAGCTGTTGCCAAAGGAACATTATTTTAATTTGCACAGCCAATCAGATCTTCAGTGGCCTATCAGAGCCCGTGTTGGGCAAGAGCTCTACCTGGCTCCCCCCACAGTCTCTCAATGTCCGAACATGTAAAAGAATATCAGGTTCTGAAAAGCGAGTTACTCAATTTGAAGTCTGCATTCTTGAGCAAGGTGATTGACACTGGAGGCAGTTTTGAAATGAATGAAGGCTAACAATTTGAAACTTAATGTAGACAAAACGGAGATATAGGTGGGGGAAAGATCTGACCCCTGGAAATGGGTTATCTCCTGTTCTGGATAGGGTTGCACCCCCCTAAAGAAGCACGTTCGTAGCTTGGGGGTACTCCTGGACCCAGCTTTCCTGTTGGATAAACAGGTGGCAGTGGCGGTCAGGGGGTGCCTTTCAGCAGCTTTGGCTGGTGCATGCCCTGGTAGCATCTAGATTAGATTACTGCAATTTGCTCTACAGGTAGCTACCCTTTGACTGTCTGGAAGCTACACTTTGTACAAAATGTGGCAGCCAGGGTCTTGACTGGAGTGGGTTGTAGGGACCCACTGCAGTATTGCAATATTGCTGCAGTATTGTTCCATCTACACTGGCTACCAATTTGCTAAAGGCTCAATTCAAGGTGCCAGTATTGACCTTTGAAGCCTTAAATGGCTTGCCGCCAACATACCTTAGGACCAACATACATAGGATCTGCCCTCCCCCCCCATCCCCAGGAACGTACCCATTCACTCAGGTCTGCTTTGGAGGACCTGCTTTGGTTGCCCTCTCCCTATGAGGCTAGACAGGTGGCAACCTGAGACAGGGCTTTCTCAGTTGTGGCGCCAAAACGTTGGAATTCCTTTCCCAGGGAGATTCATCTGCCTTGTTTTATCGGTATCTTCTGCCAGTGGGTGTAGACCCCCCCCCCCCCGGTTTGGCATACCCCCAATAACTTATTGGCCCTCCCTGTTTTTGCTGTTGTATGTTTATGTGTTTTTACTGAAGTATTTTATAATTTTAAATACTGTTTTTAATGTTCAGATGTTTTCATGTTTTCCGCCTTGGGTGGAAAGGCGGTATAAAAATGTTTTAAATAAACGAATAAATATTATAATGTACAGAATCTGCATATTTTGTGCTGAACTTGCATACTTTCTTCTGAGTTTTCCCATCTGCGATCTGCCTTGAGTCACACAGAAAAAGGGAAACTACAAATGAGTTAAATTAAATACATTATGGCAGAAATCAGATTCATTTATTAATGCGGCAAATGCCATTAAAATTCATATTATGATCAGGGTAGTAGAAGTATAGAAGAGGTATGCATGGGGGCCAGGATGGGGCATGTTATCATGCAAGGCACTCTAGCTGCTTCCCTTAATACTACATCGTTGGCTGACATAATAGTTTTTGAATATGTCTCTGAAACCATAACGGTTAGTAACTTGCTTTTTAAATAATAACAGAATTATTGGAATCCACAATATTCTACACCTGTTATTTCTAACATACACAAAGTGATGCAAAATATTTTTTAGGTTTTGTTTTAGTGATCTTCACATAAAAAACAGCGGTAAATTGTGTTGTTCAATCAGTCTTTGCTCTAAAGATTGAATTCTGTACCTGTGACAAATACCAGTGACAAATGCTATATTATTTATTTGGTAGGAATAGCTGGGTTTACATGTGATAGTTTTGGTTTTATAGTTATAAGCTGAGTTGCCTAGAGCATTTTCTTGATTAATATAGGAGAAATTTAATAAAAACTAAACACCTATTGGCAGACTGCTCTGCCCATTCTGTGAGGCCATAAGCATGGCTAAATGAAAGGCACCCCAGCCAGAACAGATATAATTCAGTCAATCAAAAGACTAATGGGACCATTTCTTTTGGCTTTACAATAAGCATTCTAGCCCACCAGAACCATAGTTAAATTGTGGAACTCCCTGCCCCAGGATGTGGTGATGGCTGCCAACTTGGAAGGCTTTAATAGGGGAGTGGACATGTTAATGGAGGAGAAGGCTATTCATGGCTACTAGTCAAAATGGATACGAGTCATGATGCGTACCTATTCTCTCCAGGATCAGAGGAGCTTGCCTATTATATTAGGTGCTTTGGAACACAGGCAGGATAATTCTGCTGCAGTTGTCTTGTTTGTGGGCTTCCTAGAGGCACTTGGTTGGCCCCTGTGTGAACAGACTGTTGGACTTGATGGACCTTGGTCTGATCCAGCAGGGCTTTTCTTATGTCCTTATGTTCAATCAGCAGACTAGTGGGAGCCAGCAAGCTGCAGCCCATTGGGCCCTGGCCTGATCCAATCAACAACTGGTCTGCATATCCCAGGACCACCTGGGTCACTCAGAATGGGTAGCAGTTGCCTCTAGATGCCTAAGCAGGGAAGCTTTTTTAAAACAGTAGCTTTTCTTTTCTTTTCGGCTAACACAGGCGTATGTAACTGGTCAGTACTCATTTTTAGGCCATACCTTGTGTGGACATGCACTAGAGAACTGACTACTGTTGCAGAGCTGTTAACTGCCATTTTATTTGAAACAGGCAGGAAAGCTCACTGCATAAGGCAGGCTGTGCATACACTTGGTGTCAGTACTGAGCTGCGATACTACTGAACAAGAGTTCACAGACAGCTGTCACAAGCCAATGGATATTGCTTTTGCCCAAATAAACTCTCATCCCGACCTGGAATCCTCTGCAGTCCTTTCAGGAGTGTGTGTTTACAGGAGAGTTTATAGGTGGCCTGGATGGGTGACGAAACACCAGAGCCAAAGAATCCTTCTCAGACCCCAGGACGCTACATCCTTCAGCCCCCAATGGCTCACCAAATGGGACAGCGGCACATAGAACCAAGGGCTTATGATTTTAGCCCTGACACTCAGGGTGAAACTAAAAGTCACAGTATTTCTACTGAAACTTCAGCGTATAATTTAGCCTAAAAAACCAAAACCTCACAGAGAACCTGATACGAATGAGGGAAAAGATATGTGTGTCTCCCATGTGCTCTCTTCTTTATTGAAACTGACCCCCCCAACTGTTCTTAAAACAGGAACATTTCAGGTATCTTTTGGCCATCTTTCACTGTATTATTTTCTGTCCAAGAATGCCAGAAATGTCCCTTTGGCTGAGCCATGGAATAGAGCAACAAGGCAGTTTGGGGGCCAAACTGACTCGGGGGTGACTTTTCCCCTGCCCTTTACATTTGGATGGACGAACATGTGTCTTTCCCTGCTCCCATTCCCCCACCTACACTTGTTTATGCCCACTAGGATCATACATTTCTTCTAGGAAAAGAATTCCCACCAGCAAAAAGGGTGTTTCAGGGGGGAAATCTATTCTAACGTATAACAAACTTTTCCAGAAATCTTTTAATGTGGCCATTAAATGCCACATTCCAGAATCTCCCCCATTTCCCACTGTGATTTTTAAAAATTTGGACCAGGTTTATAAATAACTGCTGCAAGGAACACATACTGATAAGGCTTCTTAGCACTCCACCATTTAAGATTTATCTGAAGCTATTTACTACTCTGGAGGTCTTTAAAAATTTCTCTACATTTATGACACAAGTCTTAGAGACTAGTAGATCAGTTTGCAGTGCTTGAGAAAGTTAGCACATTGCCAAATGGCCACATCCATTTTTCCTAAATGCAGTTTCTCCCCTTTCCCATTTTATTCCCATCTTAAAAGCATCTATGATGGCACAGCAATATAGAAGAGAGCAGGAATTCCAAAAGTAAAGTTCAGGTATGTGACCCTGCAGTGAATCTTGGTTGTTTTTTTGTTTTTTTGCATGTTTAACTTTTATTTTCTATCTTCTACTGAGATACTTTCAGCAGATCCAGATTTAGCCCTGAACTTCTCTCCTGAATCACAGGAACTTCTATCATTTGGATGGCATACCTGGCTTTGTCTATGAAAACAAAGGGATTGTTAATAATAATTGTTATTATTATTAGCACAATGTCCATCATCTGGTAGGGACATTTATGGAAATGTGGTAATAGATATCTAAAGCTGAGCAAATCACTTGTCTCATTCATCTGTATCACACAGAAACTAAAAGGAGGCTCTGGTTGGATCAGAAGGTAGTATCTGGGAGTGCCCTTCGTGGGGTTGCTAACCTCCAGGTACTACCTGGAGATCTCCTGCTATTACAACTGATCTCCAGCCGATAGAGTTCAGTTCACCTGGAGAAAATGGCCACTTTGTCAATTGGACTCTATGGCATTGAAGTCCCACCCCTCCCCAAACCCCACCCTCCTCAGGCTCCACCCCAAGGTCTCAGGGAGAGGTCTTTCATATCACCTACTTGCCTAGTCTCTTTAACTGGAGATGCCAGGGATTGAACCTGGGACCTTCTGCATGCCAAGCAGATGCTGTACCACTGAGCCCCGGCCCCTCCCATTTGCTCTTGTCCTATAGAACTTAATGGGAACCAATGTGAACCCAACCGCCTCGTACCTGAAGCATCATCCAATCCTTTGCAAAGGCCCATCCAGTGTTCCATTACATGGTCACACTACTGTGTGACAGTAATTGATCTCCAGTATTCACAATACACCAGTAGTGTCAGAAGCACTATAGTGGTACTCCTTCCTGTGCCACTGGAATCATTTTTATTATTATTATTATTATTATTATTATTATTATTTACATTATTTATAATCTCTCACTTGGATGGGATATTCAATTATCAGTACAATAGGATTAGACCTTTGCTTCTT
This sequence comes from Euleptes europaea, assembly GCF_029931775.1. Classification (NCBI taxonomy): domain Eukaryota; kingdom Metazoa; phylum Chordata; class Lepidosauria; order Squamata; family Sphaerodactylidae; genus Euleptes; species Euleptes europaea. The sequence goes on from NC_079318.1 coordinate 68,773,099, forward strand.
ACAATAGAGTGGTGTGGCTTGCATGCTACTGGAGAAGGGTGAATATTAAATTATGACTAAACTTTATTCAAGTCAGTTCTTGTGGAGGGACCTGAAGGAGAAGAGCATGGTAGCCTGATGCAGAGCGTGTGTGTGTCTATGTGTGTGTGTGTGTGGGGGGGGGGCTTATGGGTTAGTAAGGCAAAAGTTATAAAGATGGGAACAGGAGAAGAAAAAGGAGGCTGACTGGATTTGTGCAGAAAGTATTTGAAATTGATACGAAGCCTGACAAAAAACCTAGGAAAAGATGGAAGGGAGGTGGGCTTACCTGACACACAGCCTACATTGTGGACAGAAACACGCCTGTGCCTGCAGGACAGCTCTTCTAGGTATGCCAATAATTCATGCCAGCCAATACTAGCTCAGACACCTGGCAGTGTGTATTTGGTATTTGGGACTGTGCTGACTGCTTGTTGTTCTGCCTTCTGTGAAGAGAATCTATTCTCCATCTTTATTCCAGAGTTCTTCTTTCCTTGGGTACAGATGGGCAATAGCTTTCAGGAAAGGTTTTTCCCACCTAAACTCTTCCCATGTGCTAATGTTACTGATTATCTAATCAGGTTGTTGCTAACTTGATGCATTCCAACGTTTACTGCACTTCCCACCTTTCCCCCCAGACTTGATTTGTGGTGATATTATACACCTATAATGTAACTACAAAGCCAGTCCGTCCTAGGCAGTCTATGTTCTACTGTTCCTTTAACTTTTTTGCATTCCGTTTCATGGCTACTTCCAATTCTTAGCTTACTTAATATTTTTTTGTTCACTAGCAGCAGAATCCCTGAATGAGCCTTAAACAGTTCTTGTTCATGGGGAGGGTGCTGCTTTTTCTTTTTGCCGCCAAACTAATTGCTTATTGTTGTATTTTTCATGATCGTAATTTCATACCCAAACAGTTATGAAAATAAAAAATGAAAAAAATAATCAGCAAATTTTGGTTGCAAAGAGAACAAGAACTGATTAAAGATCATTCAGAGAGGCCTCAGCCAATGCCACAACAAGAAATAATTAAGCAGAAAAACAAGCACCTGCAAAGAGGGAAGAAAAATAATTTGAAGAAAGTTGCATGGGAAAGTAGACTTCTGCTGAAGAGGTCTTTTATTCGAATAAACATATAGAAGGCATGGTGCCTGTAGGCATAGCTTAGCGAAAATTATATGGGGAATATAGTGCAGTATTGAGTGCTGTGAGGAATAACTCTTTTAAGTCTGCTTAAGAACATAAGAAAGGCCATGCTGGATCAGACCAAGGCCCATCAAGTCCAGCAGTCTGTTCACACAGTGGCCAACCAGGTGCCTCTAGGAAGTTTCTGACTGATGGTAGGAAAAGAATGACTGAACAGTGCAAATGTGTCCAGCACCACCCTAAACAGAGGTATATACCCTTCTAAGCCAATTGAGGGCAATGGGCTTAAAAGGGTATAACTGCTTAGGATGGTGCTACTAGTGTGGAAGCCGTTCAGGTGGTTTTCTTTGGCTGGTTTTTAATTTTCAAGGAGTTTAATGGTTAGAATTTAAATGAGTGTAATTTGCACTTCAAACTGTATTTTTTATTTGGCACTTTTAGGAGTACGAATTGCCATGAAAGAAACAGCTGTTTCGGGATTATGGGCAGGTTTTAAAAGCCCCCTCTAAATATATAAATGTTAAGTCAAATGTTTCGTTTCTCATAGAACCTTTGTTGCTAAAAGCTAATTAGAAGGCAGTGGAAATGTCTCCAGATATGCCTTTCTATTTCCAGAGGTGCTGATTTCTTTGTTATCAAAAATGCTTACCTGCACACGTGTGATTGTCAGTTGTTAATTTAAAACCACTGTTACACTGGCAGTAATAGGAGCCAGGAATGTTCACACACCGATGGTGGCAAAATGGAGGGAGTACACATTCATCTATGTCTGGGTTACCATAAAAAGGACAAAAGTAAAACAAATTATCGTTACATATATGCAATGAATGAATTCCTGCTAGAAGGCGCTAAAATAAATGATTAAACCCCAACATCTCTTTGAAGTCACTCTGAAGTTAATGAAGAAAACACTAAATAAAAAGTAAGGCAGGGAGGAGCCTGAAGAACTTATAGGGGGATTTTTCACGGAGCTTTGCAGCGGTTTCACAGCCGGTTTGCGTCGCTGCAAATTTTTGGTTATTCATGGCTGCTCTGATTTTTTTCGGATTGAGCAATAAAAGCCGCGTTATAACCGGGGCAAGTCAAACCACTTTTGGGTCGTTCTTTCTGTTGCTGTGCAGTTTTTGGCTCGGAGCTCCATGAAAAAAACTGCCTTTGTTCCTTGGTTTTGAACAATTGTCCCTGCCTATGCCGGCTAATTTCTCCAGCCCCAAGAATGGCGATTGGCTGGGGGGGTTAATCACTTTCCTTCTCCCTTCTTTCCTCTCCCCCCCCCGCCATGCACACTGGCTGGACCGGGGCCGGTGCGCAAGCCAGGAACCCCCCTCTCTCTCACGATGCACTGGGGTTAGATCAGGGCCAGCGCGCAAGCCAGGGGCCTTCTGGGGGGAACATACTCTGGGAAATTGCTTTAATGCAAGAGGTTTATAGTGGCCATTTATGCACGGGAGATTTTTCCTTAGATTTGCTGCTCTCTAGATGCCCCCTTTTCCCATCCAAATTCTCAAAACTCAACAATCAGCCCCTAAGAAGAGTTTTGAGAATTAGGATGGGGAAAATGTGCATCTAGAGAGCGGCAAATCCAAGGCACACCTCTTGAAGCGGCACAGGTTGGAGCTGCTCCTTTCCCACTTTCAGCTAAACACTTCTCTGGGCACATGGATGCAATTCCTGCCCCCCCCCCCAATCCTGTCTGTCATTAAAGGGCAATGGGTTCCACACCTATAGAAAATAGAGGGAAGCTCTGAGGAAAGTGCTGCCTTGCCCCCCCCCCCCATTTGGAATCTGACTATTCCAAAAGCAGAACAGAGCGAGGGTGGAAGAAAAATGGAGGAGACCAGAAGGACTGGTGCTTGTTTTTTGCGCTGGGGCTGGTAAACCGCAGGAGGTAATCTGCTGGGCGGAGTTGGGGCGGAGTTAGGGGCAGGCATAAACAATGAGCTTGTTGGAAGGGGAGGCCTCCTGCAAAAGGGACAGACCAAACCGTTGTCAAATACAGCGTGCTTTGTTCCCATGAAAAACCAAAACTACATCGAGATTGACGGGGATAAATCGCGGCCATGAAAAAAAGCATTTAAATTGGGTTGGTTTTTTTGGGGGTCCGTGGCAAAAGAGAAGCAAAATCTACCGTGAAAAATGCCCCATAGTCTCTATGCCTGTAACCATGTAACAAAATCAGAAAATAAGGGTCACACTATACACAATGCAGGAGGTCAGTAATCAGCTTCTTCCATTTCTTCCATGCTCTGCATGGGCACTTGGAAAATTTGGGAACTGGTGCTGGGGGAGGGGATGTTTAGACCCAGGCTCAAAGCCTGGCTTGCCATAAAACTCACTAGGTGACCTCGGAGCCATTAATTCTCCTAGTCAAACCTACTTCACAGAGTTGTTGGACGGATAAACTGGAGAAGCTTCTCTGAAGAAGGGCGGGATAAACGTGTAGTAATAAAGACATTTAAATTGCTCCTCCAGCCAACCAAAGATGCGGGGGCGGGGGTGACAGGGGCGGGGGTGACAGGGACAGATAACGTTGCCTAAAGGCAGACTTCTAATCAAAGTAAAGCCATAAAGGGTCTCAGTATGCTTAGATTCTCTTGATACCAAAAGGGCCCCTGCACAAGACTGCAGTGGGACAGGGGTCCCATGAGGTAACTAGACTTCCTTGATGGACCATTTTAAGGAGGCAGTGGGTGAGTGGTAGGACCTTCTAGTTACATCTAGTCATGCTGCTTCCATGTGGGGAGCATGAACCCGGGACTTCCATCTATTCCACTTTAAAGCATTAGAGCAGGGACAAAAAATGGAGATTATATAGATTGTGACGTGAGACATGAATTTGGTCTTTCTAAAAATGCAGTTATGGAAACACATTATGGAAACACATGTAACCTGCTCTAAGTCCTTAGGACAGAAAGAACTGAAATGAACTGAAGTAAAGAAACATAAAAGGATATGATCTGATGCCAAAAGGTTTGCAAATGAAACTGGTCAGCCATGGTCTATCTTGTTTTGCCATATAATACTTACCGATACACTGGTCCCCTCGCTTCTGATACCCAGAGGGACACTGGCAGGCAAATGATCCTCTTAAGTTGAGGCATAACTGATCTGACTGGCAGTTATGAGTGCCTGTTGCACACTCATCAATATCTTTAAAAAAATAAAGAAAAAAGACAGCATAATTACAAACTTTGGAAAGAGAGCCCCAACTTTTCTACTCTTCGCCTTGCATTCACAGTAAAAGAACACAGTGAAATCAAAGATTCTAGATTTGTTTCATATGTTAACTGAATGGGCTAGTTGTGGCTTTCCTGTGATTGGATCCCACCATCATCAGCCTTCTAGGCTAGAGGAGCTGATGTGGTTAATTCCAATGTGATGCAGCCAGATATGCAACTTTTTCTTATTTTGACGCAATGTGAAATCCAGTCATAAGGAAACAGAAGCCCTCCAGTAATTAATGCCTCAGTCAGCAAGTGTTCTTTGTCAACCCACTTCCATAATGAAATAGCTATGTTCCATGGAAGTTCAGTGTTCCCCAACAGAAGCAAAAGAGTGTTGGAAAAGATCCATGTGTACACCCCTGATGGAGTGTACATAGATTTCCCCAACATAAAAGTGAGAAGGATACTCTCCCTTTTGTGTGTGAAGCTCTACATGTACAACAGAATTCCTGAATTGGTGCTGCTGGACTGGAGTGGTTGCATTTTATTTGACTTACAGAATACTGAGGACAATTTGAAAAACACTCCATTTATACAATCTACATTGTCGAACAACCAAAGGATGAAGGACAATTAATAACTAGGTTTTTTTTAAAGGAGAACAAAAACATTATTGTGGGCAGCAATGGATTAATTATTTTACGGAGATAATTCTTGCAAATAATCTACTGTAGTTCTTCTGAGTACACAGATTGGCTCTGTCCAGAACTACTACTTTGCACCTCTCAGACTGACAGAATTTATGCATGACAAGATATATGTTTAGACATGCAAATGTCCAGTTCTTCTGAAACTGGATTTATTTGGATCCAGAACAGGAAACTCATTAATAAGTAACAGACGAGAGCAAAAAGAATCTGTTTGACTGGATCAGACCAAATTCCATCTAATCTAGCAGTCTGTTTATTTAAAATATTTCTCTCCTGTTCTAAAATGCTCAAGATGTCATAAATAAAAAATACATATTGTTTACTTAGCATTACCTATGTCAAAGATTTCAATCATGATGTTTCATCACTTAGAGCTTCAAGGTGGCTTACATTTTCTGGATAACATCATTTGAAGTATGTGGCCATCTTCAAGATTGATATCACTATACCTTTATACTGAAAATTTAATTTTATCTATATTTCTCTTCACTTTGGCATGCTGCTTTGCAATTTAATTGTGCTCATGTGTCACCTGTGTGCAGTGACAAGCCACTATTTCTGTTTTTCAAGTGTGGCTTGCTTGAGAAGATACAGGATCAGGGCTTGAACACAGGTCAAAACAGTGCATTGGCATCTACTAATGGATACCTCAGACTAGCACGATCTCTTCATATCTTGGAAGCTAACCAGGGTCAGCCCTGGTTAATACCTCAAAAACACTATAGGGTTGCCATAAGTTGGCTGTGAGTTGACGGCACTTTCTACTCACTACCATCTTCTACTGATTTAGAAATCAGTAGAAGCTGGTAGTGAGTAGGAAGTGCCGTCAAGAAATCAGCATCATGTGATAACCCACCAAGCCTTCAGATCAGTGGATTTCCTGGGCTGTGATGTTGCAGGTACTCTGCTCACCCAGTCCCACTGACCTACAAAGACTCTAAACGGGGTTCCAGGTCAGGCTGGGATTTAGCCTGGCCACAGCGGTGCTTGCCCAAAGCTCAGCACTGAAAAACCTGAATCGCACTGTACCATGCTGCTAGCTTTGCTCACCTGCCATGGTCAATCCAACTCTGGTGCCTAGAAGCTTTGTGCACTGGCAAAGGACAAGTGCTGCTGGAGCATCCTATGCATCTGGAGCCCAAGAAGCAGAAGGAGCACTAGAATACCATAGGCAATATATGACATTACAGGTTCTAGATACTCCTGCCCAGTTAAACGAATTCTCTGATTGTCTCCTCACTCTAAATTTATGCCATGGCAACCCTGCATAAATATTATTAACTTCAAGGCTTGTAAACAGATGCTCCACTGATTTCCTATGGTGAGTCAGAAATCTCCTCCAGGCCATCAAGCAAGTAAGCTTTTGCAAAATAAAGAGAGTAATTTCTTTTGATTTTAGGTCACCAAATGTGCCACCAAGTCACTGACAAGTCTATTTATATTAAAGACTCTTGCGGGCTAGTAGCTTGTCTGGGAGTATTTGCAAGGCTGATTTATATACTTATCTGGACTTTTACCACACGCCTATCTCCTCTACAGGAGAGAGGCTAAAACTAAGGACAGTTCAATCTTAAAAAATCTATTCAGAACAACCTTTTTGAAAAACAACTACCGGTAGATGTCAATGAGAAACCAGCAACCAAAGTAATCTGTAAAACACAAGAAGAATTACATGTGTGTGTGTGTGTGTGTGTGTGGGGGGGAATTATGCCCACTTATGCCCATCAAACCTTCTATACAAAGACTATGTGCATTTGCATCTAGACCAGGGGTGTCAAACATAATGCCTGTGGGCCGGATCTGCCCCCTTGAGAGCTCTTATCTGGCCTGTGAGCCAGCCATCCCCTCCAGTCCCGATCTGGGCTGGCGATGCATGGACTGGCCTGACCAAGTGACATTTATGTCATATCCAGCCCTCGTAACAAATGAGTTTGACACCCCTGATCTAGACTCTCCTACTGAAAGTCTAATGAAAGCCCTGCTCCCCACCCCAGGTGTTCACTCTTATTCAGAGAGCTATGGGAGAGAAGCAACAAAAAGCCATCCCCTCACAATCAGTGATTTGAATTTTTGATGGATGAAATAGTTTAGTGACCTATGATTTAGCCTTTGGAAAATGGTACTGTATGTTTTTTTCCTTTTCCCATTAAAAGATTTAACACAATACAAATTTGGACTGGGTTTGTGTGCAGTTCCCGTTTTATTACTGCTATAATCCAATGCTGTGACAAGATTTTCTTTTGGCATTTGACACCAACTGAAAGCCTCTAAGCTGAACAAACAAATTCCTTAAAATTGGTTTACAAATCCCCGTTGAACTTTCCATATGTGTTCGGTAACTGAGGACCAGTGGCAAATTCCAGGCGGGGCCTTGGGAAAAAAAAAGGGGGGGGGAAGGATAGATTCTTTCTCATACCAAATGAAAACAAAGTTGACCACAAGACTCAAATCACAAATAGAACCATCAACTATTTGACTTTATTCTTTATGATTGTTCTCTGCCTTCCGCCACACACATACTTTACATATCCAAATATTTTCCAACAAGCTTCCTTCCTATCTCAGAACTCAAAAGAACCTTTCCTTCCTTTTGCCTTTGAACAGATGAGTGTTACCAATTCTTTAATGGTGACTCACTATGAGAAAAGTATGCAGAAAACAGTGTAAGGTGGAATGAAACATTCTTAATAAGGTATATGTATATGTGTATGCCCTGACCTGGATGGCCCAGGCTAGCCTGATCTTGTCAGATCTCAGAAGCTAAGCAGGGTCAGCCCTGGTCAGTATTTGGATGGGAGATCACCAAGAAAAGGGGTCGCCATAAGTCGGCTGCGACTTGACGGCACTTCACACACACACACACACGTGTATATATTTGTCAAGTATGTGTGTCCAAGAGGGCTGTATACTAAATATTGCACATATGTGTACAGTTCATTGCAGGATCCTAGCATGACCATCCAGGGGGGAGAGGGAGGACTGGTTTGCTCTTGTGGCAATGTTGTCACATCCAGTGCAATGCTTTATCTATCCCCATTCAAGTACACTGGCTGCTCCCATTGGTCTCATTCATTCATAAATGAACTTCTTGCTATATACGTTGCCCTATCCTAGGTTTGGTTCTTTGGTTAAACCAGTGTGTGACAGAATGCTGGGCAAGTAGAAATGTATATGCAGAGAGGCTAATAGTTTTAAATAAATAATTCCCTTAACAGCATAGGGAAATGGTAACTTAGATGCCCAGAGCCTAATCTTGCTCCACAGTGACAAAACTGTCCTCCTGATTCCTCTTTCAGACATACGTATCTGCGTGAAAGAGATGTTAGCATGAGAAAGAGAGGAAAGGGAGGATGAGAAGAGGGCTTCCTCATTTTGTCATCTTCACTCTCCCCCACACATTTTTCTCTTTCCTCACCCCATCTTTCTGAATCATCTGTTTTGGCAAGTGGGAGAACATTTTTGATAATGCATTTATTCCTAAGCTACAGCTTCACATGGGTACCCTACACCTCTGTTCCCTTGGTGAGTTTTTCTCTGGTCTAGTCACTAGGAGGAACATGAAGTAGGGCTTAATTCAAAAGTACAATTGAACACTAGGATTGTACAAATGTGAATGGACTGGATTACAAGCAAATTGCTACTGTGCTTTTGCCATTTAATGGTTCAGTCTTGCTCTCTTGCACTGCTGTCATTTTACTTTTCTGGCCATTTTCTTCCCTGAGAGACTTTTTCTGGCTAAAGTCCAGAACTGTGTATACAACAGTGTGGCTCTCTTCCCCCACTGCCTCTCTGAAGGGGTCTAGCAACGAGTGTTTCTACTAATCAGGCCTTTTCCTTAAATCACATTTATCCATAGCACACTCTGAGTCAGGAGACTTACTTTATCTATTGCTGTTTAGCTCATCACTCAGCCACAAGGTCTCCTGGAAGCTAACACAGAGTAAGATCAAAACATATTGCTAATACTTTGAAAGTGCTGATGAAAAGGCTTGAAGCCTCTTCACATGTGCCCTGGTCATGATTCTAATCAGGCCCTGCATGCAAGGAAACTGAGGAAAACACACAACTCACATGTGACTATGGCTGTTTCTACACTGTTTACAACATTTAATGAAATGTTTTATCTTTTCATATTTGCACAATTTCCTCTTAGTTTGGTTCTGGAAACATTTTGCAATCGTTTAATGTACATGTTAACAGGAGCCCCATGGCACAGAGTGTTAAACTGCAGTATTGCAGTCAAAAGCTCTGCTCATGACCTGAGTTCAATCCCAACGGAAGTCGGTTTCAGGTAGCCAGCTCAAGGTTGACTCAGCCTTCCATCCTTCCGAGGTTGGTCAAATGAGTACCCAGCTTGCTGGAGGTAAAGGGAAAATGACTGGGGAAGGCACTGGCAAACCACCCCACAAACAAAGTCTGCCTTGGAAACGTCAGGATGTGATGTCCCCACATGGGTCAGGAATGACCCAGTGCTTGCACAGGGGACCTTTACCTTACCTTTTACCAGCAAACACTTATACAACGATGTATTTCTTTACTCGGTTTTCAAGATGAGTATCATCTGACACAAGGTGTGGATCTCAACCCAACCTGTGTACTTTGTAATGTATGAAGAAGTGATCATAGTTTAATCTTAGCCTAACCTAACTCCCAGGGCTTCAGCAAAATCATGAGTGGTATGGGACCCTGAACTCCTTGCACAATGGGCAGGATATGAATGAATAGATAGCCTTTAGATCTTGTCTGTTTCTGTGGGACTATTCATTCTCATCTCTTGACTCCTTAACCAGCTGATGACCTGCAGCTCAATGCTTGTATCAACCAGCCTTCTGCCTGGCCTGCTTTTCTGTAAGATCTGGTGGCCACAGGCTCTTTGGTTGGCCCTGCCCTTTCTATTACATTAGGGAAGCTCAGACAATCACTTACATTTCATCACCCCCACATGACATGCCATAGTGTATAGACTTGGTAAGGTAAGGTAAAGGTCCCCTGTGCAAGCACCGGGTCATTCCTGGCCCATGGAGTGACGTCACATCCCGACGTTTCCAAAGCAGACTTTGTTTGCGGGGTGGTTTGCCAGTGCCTTCCCCAGTCATCTTCCCTTTACCCCCAGCAAGCTGGGTACTCATTTGATCGACCTCGGAAGGATGGAAGGCTGAGTCAACCTTGAGCCGGCTACCTGAAAGCGACTTCCGTCGGGATCGAACTCAGGTCGTGAGCAGAGCTTTTGACTGCAGTACTGCAGCTTAACACTCTGCACCACGGGGCATAGACCTGAGGGCCACTATAAAAGCTAACCGTGCAAACCTAAGCAGAGTTAGACATTTTGAAGTCTACTTAGGGTGCAACTGCTTAGAACTGCCTTGTAAACACACATACACCCCAAACTTTTAAACAGTTCTGAGAAGCTGACTAGGAAAATGCTCTCCACTTTGCCTTGCTGCCCTTTCATATTTATGGAAGAGTGCAAAAATAGTGTGAGAACTTTTACAGGAGGGAGGAAACTCCTTGCCCCAGCCCCTTGGGTTACTGCAGAATATAGATCAGCTTGGCTCTCATAGTACTCATCTACTATCTTCAGTAATAGTTACACACCATTAATTTCCCTTCCTTTGCCCAGTGCTCCCTCGTGAAGTGATTTATACTGTTCTGTCCCTTCCGCTGCTGACTTTGGCAGTACGCTCTCTATCCTGAGCCGAAATTCTGGGTGAGCTGCTCTGAGCGATCGCAAGACCCTTGTCTGAAGCCAGCTGTTCTTTTAAGTCTTGCTGGTTGGTCATTATCCTTGCTGGAACCTCCACTCTAAAAACACATTTACTTGAAATGGGATTTCATTGGAACTTGCTTCCAAATAAGTGTACTTAGGAGCTCTGCCTCAGTCCCTCTGTTCTACACTTTACATGCCTGGCACAGATCCCTCTGGCTGTGACTCATTCTTCCCAAAACCCCTGACTCATGCTGCTTGCTCCCTTATGTAACATTTTAATCTCTGCAGTTTGCTTCCTACAACCAGATAATCACAACAGCGCTTGGTATTTCAGTGCGGTTCCCACCAGCCGTTTACACTTCAGTGCAATTATTCCTTCAGCACAGCTCTTTTTTATGTAAGAAGCCACAGGTTGCCTGGTTGCCCTTTTAAACCTGTGTCAGACTGGAGTTCATGGTTACACAGCAATATGTTCAACCTATCCAAGCATGTGCCGCATCTCATTACTCTTGATCACTGCCTGCAGGGCTGGAAAAATCCAAGCCCTTGTTGCCCAGGCACCTAATAATCTGATGCTGGTGCTAAAATTTTGTGCCACTGCAATGGGGGCATGCAGCTGGTACTAAAGGACAACCGGAAGGCAGCCCCATTCAAGCAGAAAGCTGCAGTTCCGCAGAAATTCAGAAGCTGTCCACACCCAATACGTGACGCACCTGGGAGAAAGCAAAATCCAGACCTCTCAGGGAGGTCATCTCTCAGCCTGGAAACCATCACACTCAAGACAGGGTTTCATCTACTTGCAGTGCATTAACTCTGCTACTGATTAACATTAAAGGCTGATTTATGAAGTACCCAGGTTAGGTTTGGGGTCCCCACCCTGTGTAAAAGTCAGATGTGAGCATCAGGTTTTCTTCAATTCCTCTGCACATGGTACCCAATTCCCACTGAGACCATGGTGCGCAGGAGGGAGCTTAAGCACAAGGGAAATAGGGACAACCTGCAACTCATATGTGACTATTACACAGGGTGGGGCCCCCAGACCCAACTTCTATACTTCATAATGTGTCAAATGACTCACACTACTGATTTACACACTCTTCCATTTACTGGTTTATTTTTAGAATTCGTATCTTGCCTTTTTCAGAAAGAAATCTCACATGTTGGAATAGTACTGGAAAACAAATATAATGTTGGGAATACATCAGTATCACAGGGGGAAAGTTATTCTATGGAAGAATAAATGTAGTCTTTTAGTCACATAACTGGAAGGGGTCTTATAGACCCCTGTTCAGTGCAGGAAATGCAAACTAGGGGATTCCCAAATGGTTGTCCAGCCGCCGCTTTAAAACATCCACCTCAAACATAATGCATGCTTTGAGTCCTCTTGGACAATTAATTTTGGACATATGAAGCTGCCTAAGCCAACTTAACAACAGAGGCATAACATCCAAATCACAAGATGTTATAGTTCCACTGTACGCTGCATTGGTCAGGCCACACCTGGAGTACTGTGTGCAGTTCTGGAGGCCTCACTTCAAAAAGGATGAGGACAACTCAGAACGGTGAAACTCTGCTCATGGTTACACTGTAAATATCCTCGTAAATGTTGGCTCTCTTACATACACAGCCTTTCTTTGAAGGGCTACACTTTGAAGAGTTCCGAAAAATTATACTGTTTTTTAATACTGTTGGAGGAAATATTTCTGAAGCACCAAAGAAAATTAATCATGCTGTATCTATTCCTTGCATCATTTATATTTTAGGTAATACCATGACATGTCTTATACTTCCCTCAGTACATTTCTTATGGCAAAAGCCAAGCTCAAATCCTGAACGCCTGCCGGATCCTCCCTTGATCCTTTTTACACTTTTCAGCAACATTAGTATCCTTGCAAATCCTTTGGTTTCCTCCTCTGCATTAACAGGCTATCAGCAATCTCTGTCAAAAGCTTTTTTTCCCCTTTTCAAAATTCCCTTGCTACTTCCTTCAATGTTTGGAATGTTGTGCATCTGGGCCTAATGCCCAGACAACTTTTAACTCCTTGCTTTTGGGAACTTGAAGACTTCAGTCAGGAAAAAAAAATGCTACCTGTCTTCGAATCAGGGAGTATGACAGGCGTTATCTGTTCTTTCCTGTGCCAATGTTTGTACAGGCTTCTGTCATACTGCTCCCTATCCTTGGGGCAGCCTCTCTCCTTTATTAAGTACTCTTCCTCATTTTCATTCTTGCCATAAAATCTCAGTTCTTCAGCAAACCTGTTCTGGAACCACGACAGCGTCGTACTGTACCGCCTACCAGGGCATCTAAGGCTTGAATCAGGAACCTCACAATGGAAAGCTGGCTTCTAGTAAGCAACACAGGATATTCAGACCCCTCAGCCCTCTTCTGACACAGAGGGGACCAGACGTGTGCTACAATGGCCCCTGTGATTGTGGCTTGCAGTACGAGGCTTCTCAATTGGCCAGGCCAGATACTAACAGCCTGGCTAACTAACCTTAATAAGCCATCCATGCAGCAGCATATGCCTGTTCAATCCCAGGCTGGTTTAAAGACTCAGTCCTAACCTGCAAGAATCTTGCACTAGAGAACACCCACTCTTAGGATTGCCAACATCCAAGCCATAAAATGGCTGCTTTGTCAATTGGACTCTATGGCATTGAAACCCCTCCCCAAACCCCGCTCTTAGGCTCTGCCCCAAAACCTCCGGCCAGTAGCGAAGAGAAACCTGGCAACCCTATCCACTCTGGATCTGCTTCTGGCTGCCACATCCACCACTCCAGTCTAGCCCTGTCACTGCCACAGTCATCATGTTGTCTGCACCCTTGGGCCTGATGTCCCCCACCCCTGCTCTAGACTACCGAACAGAGTAGATGGCAGCGGTGCACAGCCCAAATACTGCACTGTAGCCAGGCCACTGTCCTGTTTCTGCCCAGGAATACCACAGCCTCTTGCGGGTTTGTACCACTTGTGACATCTGCACTGCAGGTTGGCTGCCCATGTGCAAGCACCACCGCTCAGCTTCTGGACAGAAGGAAAGCCCTGGAGCTAAAACTGATGAGTCTCATGGTTAAGGGGATTCTCCATATTTTACAGGTTCACCCTTGGCAATGAGTTTTCAAACTTGACCTAAAGGCTTAAATGTAGGGATCAGCAACCAAAACCCCAGGATGCAAACTTACAACACACTCAGTTATCTCCAGTTGTAAACTGGAGGCAGGAGAGGTACGTGACACAGGCTGTGGTGACAGGAATTCCTAGCAGTCTACTGGGGTGGGGATGGGTAGTAGAGCCGTGGCCCATTAATCTCAAAATACAGCTCCTGTACAAGTAATTGCTGACCAGGGCTTTAGCTGGTAGTGCTTTTCTGCAATTCATTTCACTGGGGCATATACAGGGGAACTTCTTGTCATGGCTCTCCAAAACTGATTTACAAAAGGTAATTAATTACATCCCCCCTTCAATGCACCCCCATCCTCCATTCTCCTCCTGGCTCTTATTCTAAAATAATACTAATTTGTTTTTTGTTTTTTTAAAGAGAAAGACCGTGTTGGAGACTATGGCCAAGATCCCATTCCAGCTGAAGTTCAGCTTATTTATCTCACTTGATTTTGATGGAAGAATTAAGCACCTGCTTAAATATGGCTCATTGGATTGAAGTATAGGAAAATTAACTATTGCTGTCATATTTTTGTCAAAAGACATCCCCCCCCCATCAAGTTACAGCTGACTTATGGTGACCTTGTAGGGTTTTCAAGGCAAGAGACATTCGGAGATGGTTTGCCATTACCTGCCTCCACACCATGACTCTGGTATTCCTTGGAGATCTCCCATCCAACTACCAGCCAGGGTCAGGGCTGAGAGTGTGTGACTGGCTCAAGGTCACCCAGCAAGCTTCCATGGCGCAAGTGGGGATTTAGCTCAACACCTTAACCACTACACTACATTGGCTCTTGACAAAAACATTACACTCTATAAAATGTAATCTGAATTGATTTCAACAGAGGATCGTAAGGAATGTATTTTAGCTCTGTTGTTGCAAACAAGTTTGTAAATATAGCTATTTTTTTCTTTTAAAAAAGAACAATTTGAACTATTTAATACAATTTATCATCAAGAATCAGAATGATGCTTTGGGCAGTATGTTGATACCAGTTGTCAAGACAGATACAAACTGTATGGACTCCTCGGGAGTTGTTTCTTTTAAATCTTTTCTTCTCGTAGATTTAGCAAGCATGAAATCAAGCCAGTATGAGTACAGCTCTAACCCACCCACGATGACCAATAAATGCTGGAGACTATTCAAAAAATGACTGTAGATAAAAGAGATTTCCCCCCTGTGGTATATCATCTTCAGAACTAATATGGAACATTTCCATGTATTCTGTTCAGAATCATTTTCTGCAGTGTTTCAAAAAACACATTCTTGAACATGAAGAGCCTGCATGACAGTTAAATTGAATTAACGTAAACCAAATTAACCTCCTAGATTATCATTGCAACTTTAAAAAAAGAAAGAAAACTCTGGATCAAGTAATTGTGAATGCTTTCTTTGTTTATTTAAGTTAATGGAAAAACTATTCCATGTTTAGATATGAACCTGCCATCCTTCCTTGGAAGTAGGCCAAAAGCATGATTATTATGATAAATGGTGTCCAGAATTATCCAATTTAAAAAACAAAACAAAAAACGATGTTGAATTTTTAGTTTCCATTTTGTTATTTATTTTTATTTTGTTTACTTCCTTCCCTGGAAACCAAGTAAGCCAGGCCTGAAGTGAACCACTAGGCTGAACAAAGCCCACTAAGCATGGTTCATGGCTCCCAGGAGTCTCACAACACTCCAGCTTTTGTAGGTCCAGGCAGCCAGTTCTCTCAGAGCCTTCTCAGACCCACCTACTTCACAAGGTGCCTGTGTGGGGAGGAGAAGGGAAGGTGATTGTAAAATTGGGAGGCGCTGTGGCTCAGTGGCAGAGCCTCTGCTTGGCATGCAGAGGGTCCTGGGTTCAATCCCTGGCATCTCCAGTTAAAGGGACTAGGCAGGTAGGTATTGTGAAAGACCTCTGCCTGAGACCCTGGAGAGCCGCTGCTGGTCTGAGTAGACAATACTGACTTTGATGGACCAAGGGTCTGATTCAGTATAAGGCAGCTTCAGGTGTTCATGTTACTCCTTAAAGGTAGAGGAAAGCGGGGTATAAGAACCAACTCTTCTTCTTCAGATGTGAATGAGAAGGGCTTGCCCTTTGTCCTTGCAAATGATTTGAAGATCACCTGAAGTACCCTCGCAAACCTGCAACGCTCCCTGCATGCCAGTCTCAGAAACACTGCCACAGAAAATCAAAACTGAATTGTTTTGCAGTGCAAAGGCCTGGCTTAAACATACATCAGAATGGGTGGCAGAATGGACTATAGTGCTTCAGACTACAGGTAAGGGATGCCATTTTTGTATTGTCTTCCATGTACACATTCCCACCTGCAAGTTAAAGAATTGGCGCATTAATGAGAAAGTTAATTAGTTCACACCCTGGACCCTGTGTGGATAGTTTTCTACTTGCAGGGTTTTTAAATACACTGGTGCACTAAAGAAATATAATTCCCCATCTGTAACCTGAAGCAGCAAAGTTCCTATGTACTAGAAACTCTCATATAGCTCTGCCCAGGGTCTGAGATCAACCTCAGAGGTCATGTGCCCCCCACCATTGGAAGTATGTTGAATAACTATGAGGGAAAGCAGTGCCGTGGCTTTAGAACTCTTTCCTGAGGAAAATTCACCTTTCTTGTTTCTTATGTCATTCTGTCACAGTGACAGAATGACAGAAATGACAGAATGTGACAGAATGACAGCAAGAACAGGAAAGATGAATTTTCCTCAGGAAAGAGTTCCACACATATGTGACAGAACGTTTGTGATGCCTATTGTTTCATGGTTGGACTAATTTATGGCGCTTTTTATTGATGTTTAATGTCGGTGGTTTTATGATGTGTTGTGAGGGTACTTGCTGGCCAACCGCTTTGTTTTTTATTGTAAATAAATGTTATAATTTCTAATCTTGATTGCTATCACTTGTCCTGGCAGTCCATTTCATGGACAGAAGGGTGGGATACAAGTTCAATGAAGAAACAAAAGAATTCCAGCCATCTCATTCTTCTTTGGGCCAGGCTAATATCAGAGCTGTTGGTAATCAGTTGCCTCGGAGGCTGCCAAAATACACTGTTGTGCCATGCTTTAATCATCCCTTCTGTCTGAACATCAGGGTAGTTAGCTATGCCGCATAACACTTTTTTGTGTTCAGGGTATGTGCTCTAAAGATCACAGTGCGATGTGGCCTTTCCTTGAGGAGGTTCAGGCAGTTTATTGAAATTAAATCAAAAGAGTTTTTGGCAAAACATTAGGAAGAACTTTCTGACAGTTAGAGCGGTTTTTCGGTCGAACAGGCTTCCTCGGGAGGTGGTGGGCTCCCCTTCTTTGGCAGTTTTTAAGCAGAGGCTAATGGCCATCTGTCAGCAATGCTGATTCTGTGAACTTAGGCAGATCAAAAGAGGGAGGGCAGGAAGGACTGCATCAGTGTTTGGCTCTCGTAGCCCTTTCTTACATGCCCAGGGTAATGCTAATCAAGACTTTGGGGTCAGCAAGCAATTTTTCTCCAGGCCTCATTGTAGGGATCCTGGAGGGTTTTTCTCCCATCTTCTGGGCATGGCTTAGGGGTCACTGGTGTGTGTGAGAAGGAGATAGTTGTGAATTTCCTGCATTTTGCAGGGGGTTGGACTAGATGATCCTGGTGGTACCTTCCAATTCTATGATTCTATTTATTTACTTTATTTACTGTCCACCTTTCTTGCTGAACCTAAAGGAAGACCAAAGTCTAGCATCCATAGATTGTCCAGGGATATCCCTGATTCTTCCTAGCAGTTGGCTGCTACCTTCTGGGGAAGGGGAAGGAGACAGCACTTCACTTCTTCCAAGAGCTAGTATTTCAGGCCTGTTTACGCATACAGCAGAATGAGGTGCTAGTAGGGTTGCCAACTGCCAGGTAGTAGCAGGAGATCTCCTGCTAATTCAACTGATCTCCAGCCGATAGACATCAGATCACCTGGAGAAAAATGGCCGCTTTGGCAATTGAACTCTATGGCATTGAAGTCCCTCCTCTCCCCAAACCTCCCCTCCTCAGGCTCCTCCTCAAAAATATCCTGCCGGTGGCAAAAACAGACCTGGCAACCCTAGGTGCTAGAGTGTTCTATACCATTTCTGACTGAAGGTGAGGCTCCTGTATCTAAAAATATATCTACAAGTAAAAGTGTAACACTAAATCTAACCACTGTCCTTGTATATTCCTTGTTCAGATACAGTGATCATTTCCATTACATTTGTATCCACCAAACACTTTTTCCTTGACTGGTCTCATAACCAAGCCTTCCAAGGTCCTACACCTGTAATAGCGACTTGACACACCCAGTGATGGGAAAAGCTTTACCTGCTTATTATTTTCTTTTAGAAGTACAGAAGATAGTCTAACACTAAACCTTCCTAACATTATCAACACAAATCAGTTTTATATAGGGTTGCCAGCTCCAGATTGGGAAAACCTGGAGATTTTGAGGGTTGAGCCTGAGGAGGGTTGGGGGGGGAGAGAGAGTCTTCAATGAGGTATAATGCCTTAGAGTTCACCTTCCAAAATGGCCATTTTCTGCAGGTGAACTGATCTCTGTTGCCTGGAGATCAGTTGTAATAACAGGAGATCTCCAGCTATTACCTGGAGGTTCATCATGGCTCCTCTTCCCCTCCCAAATCCTTAGAACTGGATGGTGATGATGACAAGGCAGTAAACTCTTCATTAGAGGTCCTAATTATTTATTTGCTTACTTTACAGTGCAACCTTAAGCGGAGTTACACCTTTCTAAGTGCATTGAAGTCAAAGGGCTTCTTCAGACTGTACAACTGGCAACCCGCTTCTTCTGTGATGGGGCCCAAAAACAGCTCACAAAAACCCTCAATTTAAACAAACAACAATATAAACAAGCAAAATACAGTTAACAAAGAAACAAAAACACAACACCAAACCTTGGGTAGGTTTTTCTAGTGTCCCCACCCCCCGCTTACAATGCCCAGCATTCCCTGAGGCAGAGGGACTAATTTAAACCAGTTTAAATTTGCAGTCTGGAAATGCCCCAGAAATTGGAACCCTAAGACCAATGCTCCAGATGTGCGTTAGAAACGCTGAGGGTAAAAGCAGAGTTGGACATTTGCTGCTGACTAAATAATCTGGTATAAACTATTGTTATCTTGTTAATGGCCCCTTAGTAAAACCAAATGATATAGAGCAAAAAAAGGGAATGAGCGCTCTCTCTTTCCCTCCAAGAACATTTGCAGAACTCTTTTTGGGTTCAGAGTTTGCCAGGCCACAAGTGCAATTTTAAGTTCAAGCTGAGGTCAATGACAGCAATCAAAAGCAGAAGCCTTATCTCAATGAGGATATTGTTTTCCAGCTGTAGTCATGCTATCTGTTGGCAGCAGCTACTTTTTAAAATCTCTACAACTCCCTGAGTAAATAAGTAGATTCCTGATGCTGTTCCAGCTTCAAAATATGCCTTTGAAGGGCTTAGCCAGCAAGATGCAACTATTTCCCCCCACCAAAATACTTGTGTGATTCTCTATTACAGTCTTCTGAATAGGCAGGTACTCTGCACAATAAGAAATGGGACCAAGACACATTCACTGTTGAAGGAGACCGGCAGCCCATTCCTATTGGGGGTGTGTGTGTCTGCGGTGGCCAGAGGCAGTGCGGCCACGCTGCCTCCAGAGCTGCTTGCTGCCAGCACAGCAGGCCCAAAAAAGAATAAAAAAGGATTTTATAGAAAAAAGCCAGTAGAATTCCATATAGATTTTCACAGAACTATGCCACGATTTTGCAGGTGAATCTTGAAGCCTGCAAAATGGTGTGTTTTTGGCCTGAAGCGTACAACAAAAACCAACTAAAATGTAGAAGCAATAAGGAAGGCTTTGGAGTTATTAGGGTTGCTTTAAAGATGACTGTTTAGGTTAGACACGGTAAACATTCACAAAGTTGTACACTGTGAGGAGAGAGTGACTAGAGAGATTTCTTCTCCTTTCTTATAACATACGGGATGACCTAATAACATTAACTAGCAATTGTTACAGGACAAAAAAATCATGTAATTGAACTAGGTATTCATCATCAAATGACGTGGTCGTGGCAGCTTTTAGCTTCCACACATAACACAGAAAGAAAGGATTGTAGCCCAATCCCAAACATGTTGACTCAGAAGTAAGTCCCACTGAGTTTAATGGGGTTTACTCAAGAATAAATGCGGACAGGACTGCAGATTCAAAGAGATTCGTGGAAAATAGGTGTATCTGTGAGAGTTATACATGATGTAAATGGAATCTTTATGTTCAGAGGTGGTGCACCTCTAATCACCAGATGCTAAGGATGAAGAACAAGGAAAAGCTACCACCTTCTTAGCTCCCAGGGGGTGACTGGCCATTGCTGGAAACAGAATGCTGGTCTAGATGGATTTTGGCTTGATTTAGCAAGACAATTCCTTTATTCTGAATTTTTAAATTGTCTCTCAGTCTGAAAAGGACCAGCATCTTTTCTTGCATTCAGCAGTAGTCAGGGCTGCTCATACCAAAGAGCTTACCTAAGAAACAGAGACAGATTTATTCTTGATTTCACTTCTGCCAAGTGAAACCAACAGCAAGACTTTCACCAAAACAACCCCCCAACACACACACACACACACATTTGTTGGTGTACAGTAGAATACGCTCGCTGGTTGCCAACAAAAACAAATGGAAGTGCACACTATTGCGCACAAATTCCAAAGATCTGTGACAGGCAGGTGAGAACAGTGGGAAAGAACACGAAGCAAAAATGCTGGAAGTATCTCCAAGTTCTTTGATGAAGTAGGCTCTTGCCTATGGAAGCTTCTGCCACCATCAACTTGTCTTTTTGCTGCAACAAATTAATCCTTCTGTTCTGGCATGTGTTAGGTCTCTCCACTTGCACTCTGTCTCTCACACAATACACTGGGAGCTACTTCCACAAGGATAGAGCTTTGCACAGAGATCCTTAGTGTCTCCAATTAAAAGGGACCCAGAGCTGTGAAAAACCTCTGAGACCTAAGAGAAGTGCAAGTCAGACTAGCCAATGCTAACTTAGATTATCCAATTTTACTGAGTATAAAAAAGTTTCATATATTCATGTTCTATCTTTCCGTTTGTTCAGATCAGTTAGGCCTTGGAGTCAGGTGATTCCCCTTTCTGGTGTTCTCTTTTTTTAATGTTCTTTTAGGTAACAAAAAAAAGGCAATTTTACTTGCGGTTGCGGTACAGGATCCCACACTTTACAAGATTAAAAAAACCCCACAACTGAAAGCTTTAATCAAGGGATTGTCATTTGCTTCTTGTTTAGGTTTCAAGCTTGGAATTGCAGATAAACTCAAAGTAGGAACACCTACTACCAGAAACATGCAAGATCTGCACCCAGAGAAACACAAGATCAGTGGGCACCTCTCCCCACACTGTTTGCCTTCCTCCATAAACACTAATGATAAATTTGGGCTGTGGAACAATCAATGTACCTGTGCTACTACACAAGAGTCATTTTCAAATTGTGCTCTGGGAAACCTGGGGTTCCTTGGAAGCTTCTTAGGGGCTCTACATAAGGAGATGGGTAATGGATGACAAGCTTCTATCACATTCAGTTCAAGTGAAGCAAAAGTGAAGCCCCACAATTCGGCAGTGCGCTAAGCAAACACAGCATATTCACCATGCTCCAGAATTCCGTTTAAACTGCAAGTGTTCTTTGGCAGATGAGATGGTATGGAAAGGGTTTCCCTAAAGGTAGAACTTTGAAAACCACTAATATACTGTATCAATCTTTATAATAACTTGCCTTAAAATGCCAAATATGTATTTTTTTTGTTTCATTTGGCATTCTTTCAGTGATTCCTCCTTCCTGCCCAATGTTTTAATTGTTTTCATGTTTTTGTATGTATTTTAGCTCTGGTTTTAATTGATTTTATGATGTGTTTCTTGTTTGTTTTAATTGTTTTTAAAATGTAGTTTTTAAATAATTTGTTATTTGCCTTAGTGGCCCTTATGAGGGAGAAAGGCAGGGTATAAATTTTGTTTAAAAATTACTGATAATGCCATGCAAGCAGTATTTGACACTATGCAGATAAGTTATAAAAGTAAAATTAGAAATTCCTGTCAGCATCTAGGACATCTTTGAATTGTAATGGGTTCGCAAAATTTCTTGGGTAAATACTCCCTAATAAAACAATATACTCAGTTCTCTATAGTAAAAGTTTTGGTTCCATGCCATTAACACCAAGCAAATGAATGGGAAATAAATTTGCTCACTAAATCTATTTTCATCTAGTTATAAGTGTCCTAATGTACCAAAGTACTGAAACCCTATTCTTGAAAACTTTTTACAAATTTATATTCTTGACAACGGGACATCCTGAGATCATGAAAGTTTCTGCTTAAACACATATGATTCCCCCCCCCCCCCATTCCTCTGGGGTAGGCCTTCATAACTTGTAGCCCATCAAATAAAAACATGTGCCAGGTACTTGACAGCCCACTGGTTTTGAAAGTCCAGGAAGAGAGCAAAAAGTGGTTTAGTGGGCCCCACTAGGTCACTATAGAAAGTTACAAGGCTTCTTTAGATTTGGAAGGTCTCAGATTGCTCTACCTGCTTCAGGATGTTGGTACAGATACCTTTACAAAAAGAGGCAGGAACTTAGTTGGCCAGGGCTATCCAGGTTCTCGGGTACAGTGTGGTAAGCTGCAGTACTGCAGTCCAAGCTCTGCTCACGACCTGAGTTCGATCCCAATGGAAGGTGGTTTCAGGTAGCCGGCTCAAGGTTGTCTCAGCCTTCCATCCTTCCGAGGTTGGTAAAATGAGTGCCCAGCTTGCTGGGGGTAAAAGGAAGATGACTGGGGAAGGCACTGGCAAACCACAAACAATGTCTGCCTAGTAAACGTCAGGATGTGACGTCACCCCATGGGTCAGGAATGACCTGGTGCTTGCACAGGGGACCTTTACCTACTACCTGATCGTTTTAAGTGAAGATGTTGGGAACTGAACCTGGCAAAGCAGATGCTCTACCTCTGAGCTATGGCCCCTCCCTTGATATATGGAGCAAACTCATTTACCATTTGAACTGTGAACTGACTTCTGATATTTGAGTCTCATTTTCTTCTCAGCATCCTCAAAATGGCAAAATTTCTGGGCAAACTGACACGTGTACTTGCTGCAAGTAACACATGCAGCATGCCTCTTTGTGGTTATATTTCCCCAGGCTCAATGTAACGGAAGCCACTGTACATGTTTGGCATTGATTTTTTAAAAAAGAAAGAGCACTGGCTTTGGAAAATCAGGTGGCAATTTATGGCAAGCATGAAAATTGTGCAACAGTTATTTAAAAACTGGAACATTCTTGTGGTCCTGGTGCAGAGCATATGCTGAATTCCAAGTGTTTACAAATGGAATCAACATCTTATAGGCACCTATAAATAAATATAGCCCAGCAGAGCTCTGGAATGGGCAGCAACCAGGGACATGCTGGGGAAGGAATGGGACCTTGTCAGTATTCTAAGGCTCCTCATATCTTGCTCCTGGTGCCAGAAAAAAAAAAGGTGTAAGCATAAACAACTACTTAATTGGACTGGAAACCAAAGACCCCCCCCCCCCCCACACACACACACTGCAGCTTAGGACAGTGACTAACAATGCAATCCTAAGGATGCTTTCCTGGATCTTAAGCACCACTGAACAGAATTCTGCTTAGGGTTGCTCTCAATGTCTGAAGCCAATCACAGCACACCTAAGCTCTCTATAAATCCCAGCCAGGATACTGATACTTCCGAAGACAGGGTGAATGGCATGGGGCTACATTTATCTGACTTCATGATGTGCACACTTAGAATGCACATGGGGGGGAAGGGATTTGGTGACGGGGACTCTAGAGAAAGGGCACTTTTCACTAAAAGGGAGCACTTTGTACAAACTGCATGTAAATTCCAAAAGGTAGCAGCCTGCAAGGGGAAGGGGGGGGGGAAAGATATAGGATCTGGAGGAACACCTGGTGGTGCCACGCTCTCTAATATGTAGCTCAAACCATGTGCAGACTGCTTGAACCCATGTGCTGTTTATTGGTACTGCTGAACATTACTGATTACTGTCCTTGTGTTTCTTTTGATTCTTTGCAGGCAGTCCTTCAAAAGGGCAGAGGTCAGGATGGACCCCATTCACTATGCAGTGCCAAACACCTGCTTAAGCTTACAACACAACTGAGAGCTGGAGTGACCACTGTCTTACTACCTTGGTTGTGAACTGGTACAGTCCTAAAATAACTCATGTCTGAATTGCCTCTGCATGACCAGGACTAGAAATGGTATAAGGGTCAAATTTTAATCGCAATAAAGCATTTTATAACCTGCTTTGAGCCTTTGAAATGGGTCACTTACAAATTTAATAAATTAATGTTTTTTTAAATGCTGGATGGATGGCAATTGGGTTGAAATGTTCTTTGTTGTTTTATTACTTTTTTTAATGATCCACACTGAACAACCTATCCTTGTAGTGGCAGGTGCTCACATGAAATACACTAATGAGCTATAAATTTCACCATTGTAGAAAGCCAAGTAATTTCTTTTGACAGATAAGGAATGCCAAGAATTCAATCTTTCCTTGTGTGAGAAAAATGTTTGCCTATCCAATTATGTACAAATATATGGAGGAATGGATTTAACTACTAATAACATTTGAAAAGAAGCCCAAAGTCTGGATTATACAATATAGATGCACATGTACTAATGCAACTCGGGGCAACTTAAACCAGACACAGGAGACACCAGCCCAGTCTACTGTCTTCTGTTTTGTTTTTTAGAACGGAAGCGCAGCCGTGGTTGGGGGGGGGGGCTGTGGCAATGTTTTGGGGTGGGCCTGCAAATATGATGTGTGCAGCAGCAGAATAAGAGGGTGTACTTCACCCAAATCAAAACTGCATCATCGAGTCGCTTTTCCATATGGGCAATGTGAATGGGTGGGTGTATCTTTTCCCTTGTGAAGAGAAAAGCAGCTAGGGGGTTATTTTGATTAGAAAAACAATCCATGGGAGAAGTACTCCCTGCCCACTCCAATAATTCATAACTCCGACAGCTACCCTTGAGTTTAAAGTAAGTACAAAAAAAATCAAGAGAGTAATCACAGATCTCCTGTGCCCAGTTTGGCTCCTTCGTAGCATTTTAAGTGCTAAGACCAACTCTAAGGTGCCACAAGACCCCTGTTTATTTTTCTGCTACAGTAGATGAGCATGGGTATTTGTCCAGAAACTAATACTTACAACTCTTTTAAAAGTTAAGTAAGCGCTGTTAACCGTATATGGCATGTGGGCGGGGCTGAGGTCAATGGAATACTAATACTAGTTAGTACTTGCACAAAGCTAGTTAGTAGTTGCACAAAGCTACTCTACACAATTTGGTAATGTACCAGTGAATCATTGCAGATATTACTGCTGTACTGCATACAGCACCATAAGGTCCAAAGCAAACTCTTGCATTTTCCCACTGGCGGAAACAGGCTCATGCACCGGAAGGTTAGAAGGGAAATATGCATTTGCTCCTTGGATATTACAGCAGAAATGCAAAAGCAGATGGACAAGAACATCTTCACTCATGTAGCTGCCCAAAGAAAGACATCTGGAAGGATATGGTGATGGTTCAGGCTAGGAAACCTCAAAGGCACCTTTTTTAAGAACCATGAATTTGGCCTAATCCAAAGGCAGGAGCTCCTGGTGGAGGTGGACTGAAGTTCTTGTTATGAAAACATCCCTGATACAATCTTGTTCAGCCCGATCTTGAGTTTGAGGATTTACATTACAAACAAGTTTACTGCCAGCGTCACTGCTGTGGCTTCCCGTCTCACAGAAATGCTCTTCCAAAGTTTCCCTAGACAGAGGAAACGATGATGAAACTATTCTAATTCGTTAGTGTCAGTATGCCCTAACTTGTTAGTACTAAAAACAACAACAAACACTTCCTTAAGAGAACTTTGCACTGCGTTATGGGTAGAAAGACCTTGCAAGCCCTCGGGAATATACTATCCTGTTAGCACTATATAATTTACAAAAATAGGTGTCTAACATATGTTGTTTTCCCTAGTGTCTTTTTTGAGCTTCAAAGCTAAGCACTTTGCTGTCTAATTATACATAACAAAAATCGGATATCTCCCCACTATACTTACAACAAGTGAACCCACTTTTGAGGGTTTGGGATCAACAACATGGCAGCAAATAAAACACAAAAATTTTAATTAGTATAGAAGCTATTTTATAATCACCACATGGAGGCCATACTACCCAATCGCTCTATAATTTGCAAATCCCCTTTTATATTTTTAGTTCAGTCAAAACATACAGTGAATAAGGTAGAGTGAAACTCTTATGTGCTTAACATACCTATTCTGAATATCTATAGCCTACCAAATTCAAGCCTTCAGGGGAGGGCCATGCCGCAGTGGTAGAACATACAGTCTGCATATAGGTCATTTCTTAGCATTTCCAATCAGACCCTAGAGAGCCACTGCTACTGTCTTTTATGCATGGTTGTTTCACTTGCTGTCACCCCTCCGACGACTTCAGGTCTTTGTGCTGATTATGCATGCCGTTTCTGACCATCGGAGGTCACTTCGTTTTCCCCATGTTTTGCCCACATTTTCAAATTTGAGATAAAACAGGTCTCTGAAAACACAGGCAAAATGCGGGGAAACGCAGAGGGAGGGCAAGGCGACTTCTGATGCTCGGAAATGGCATGCATAATCAGCACAAAGACCCAAAGTCATCGGAGGGATGATGGCGAGTGAAACAGCCATGCATAAAAGACCTAACTGCAAGAAACACCGAGGGTCCGATAGCATAAGGCAGCTTCATACAGTCACACAAGCCATTTTTCCTCATTGCCTGAAAGTAATTTTCTTCTTATCCATTTAAATTGCTAAAACGGCTTCCAGATAAAAGTCTTCTCCAAAGAACAGGGCCAGAATGCTATCTATACACAACTTTATATGAGTAGACTGATAACTGTCTAAACACTATTACCTGTGAGCTTTCTTAGCCATTGGTTTAGCTGCCATGCTGTCATGGAATGTAAAACATTACAAGTGCTCATTCTATCAGGAGTAGAATGTTGACAGACATACAGCACGAGGGGACAGAAAGGTAAGTTTGGATAGGGAAAAAAATGTACATCAGACCCAAAGACATAAAAGTGAAAAGTCACAGCAAAGTAAGTTATGTACATTATTCTTTTCTCTGCCCCATCTTTTTCTCTTACAGCAAGTTATCACTGGTCCCAACTTTTAATGGCTATGAGCCAAAACCAGCAGCTGATTTGGTCTGTAAGATAACAGGAAGCCTGCTTGGATGAGGAACCCCCATAGTAATGTATTCCTAATCCATTTTGGGTGGAGAAAGGCTGTTGTGCTTTGTATCCAGTAAAGTTTCTGAACAATCACCAAGGGTTGTTCAACACAGACTACAGTAATCTAGTTTATACCATTTTAGTGATAAAATTACGTTGGGGACAGTGTAAGTATAAGAGGTATTTCAGCCCATCTCAAAAGACAGCTGGACACACACACACACTAAACTCTGGCTCTTCCATTCTCTTCAATGAAGAGAGCACTTCCAGATGCATGAAGCACTATACTTGCATGTGGGGAAATCTAGGCATCCACTGCGGAGCCTGGACTCATATGGAATCTCTGTATGAGAATGACTCTCTTTGTTCCTGCTTTCTCCTGAGTATGTCTCTATACCTGCACCCTGCAGAATGTACTAAATCAAAAGAAAGAGACTCAACATTATTATTAGAATTGCAAATCCTTTGTAATTCACAGGATCTCTCTTAGAGGTACTGTGATCATAAAACAGTTTTAAAGGGAAAATATTCTAATCCCTCAACACAGTTAAAGAAGGAAAACAGAATATAGCTTTCTCAGAATTTAGAATGAAAATATCATACATCTGTAGGCAATCAGACGAAGCTGGATGACACGTTCAATTAAAAGAATAAGAAAATAAGCTCACATGTGATTGCATGTATATATTGGATATTCCCTGGACAGCCTGTTGCCGTTTATCCTGTAAACTATGTTCTTTTAACAGCAATTAAGTCAATACACAATGGAGTTGTAAAGTATGACTATAGTTCACAAACTATTTTCGCCACTGCAATACACTCAGTACAGCAGTTCCGTACTTCTTGTTTCAGGTCAAAATGGCTTGAAACCAGGATACTTGGAAAAACATCTTCTCCAGTAGGAATGTGTTCAATTAGACATCAGGTTGGTGTCAACTGCAAATAATCTTTTAAAGGTGTGGTATTCTGTGTATGGAATTTCCTCAAACAGATTAGGAAGGTACCTATATTATACTTTCTAATCACCAGAAAATTATTTTCCATGACTGATTTTAACTGATTATTTGCTAAACTGCTTGGGTTTTACTGTTTGTTTTTTGGCTGCTTTATTTTTATTGTGATCTTATGTACTTTGCTAACACCGTATTTACTCAAAAGGAAGATGACCATGAATGTAAGATGATCTCCCACCCCCCACAAATGTTATACAAAAAAGGTTTTAGTAGGGGACATAACTGTAAATTGTATGCCAATTTAAGATGTGTCCCCTTTTTTTCTGGCATACCTGGAAAACCTCATCTTGCATTTGAGTACATATTATACAAAACAGCTCTGAAGACTGCAGGAGTGGCAAACATATTTTAAAAAAACATAAATAAAATTTCAGGGATGCAAGAGAGCCACTGATCATATAACAACCATCTTATAATTGTTTTAAAATAGTCTGTTCCATACCCTACTCTTATGGTATAACATGCACATACACAAATGTTCATAAAATAATTCAGGGCCACAACATCCCCTGCTTCTCCCTGGCCTTGAAATGACAGTTTGAAAAGTAACATACATTCTAAAAGCATTTCATTTTATTTACCCTGCCCCTTTCTACCAAGGAGGGCATGCCAAGTGGCTTCGGATTTATATTTCATCATTTTTGTTGCATTTGTTCCGTTTCTTTTTATTATGGCATTTATCGATCTAAAACATTTTTACCCCCCATTCCTCCAAGAAGCTCAAGGTAGCATACATCGTCCCCCCTTACCCATTTTATCGTTACAACAACCCTGTGAGATAGGTGAGAGACAGAGAGAAAGTGACCAAGGTCACCCAGTAAGCTTCCATGGCAAAATTGGGGATTTGAACTACGGTTTCGTGTGTGTGTAAAGTGCCGTCAAGTTGGAGCCGACTTATGGCAATCCCACAGGGTTTTCAAGGCAGCTGATTAAGCAGAGGTGGTTTGCCATTGCTTTCCTCTGCAAAGTCTTCCTTTGGGGTCTCCCATCCAAGTACCGACCCTGCTTATCTTCCAAAATCTGACAGGATCAGGCTATACTACACCATTCTACATCCTCTGACAAGGAGTGAATAGGTGGTACCGGAGGGGGGCCCTCTGGCCACCAGTGGCCAAGCCTTCGCCTCCCCAGGTGGGGAGGAGAGGGGCCACAGTCTAGGCCTCCAACCTTTTGGAGCCTGTGGGCACATTTGGAATTCTGACAGGCAGAAACAAAATGACATGACATGACATGAGCAGAAACAAAATGGCTGCCACAAAATGGCTGCTGCAGGAGGTGGAGCCAGCCACAAAATGATTGCCACAGCTTATCTTCAGTAACACAGTGCAGATCCTTGTGCTGTGGTAGCAGCTCCTGCCAAAGCAACATTTTCGAAAAATCAGATCTCTAGTAGTCAATCAGAAGCCTTGCTGGGCAAAAGCCCAACCTGGCCTTGCCCACTTCCTAAAAACACTTGGTGGGTGCCAGAAAAGGTGCCGGTAGGCACCATGGAACCCATGGTCACCCCACTGGAGACTCCTGTCCTAGACCCACATAAAATACTACCCACTTTGGTTCTTGTATACCATGTATAAGCAACTGATGCAAAACCAGGCATCAATTTTAATGGTAATAGTTGTACTGAATTTTGTTAGCATGATTAGGAAAAAAGACAATTACAGTTACATCTAAGGTTGTCAGCTCTGGGTTTTGGGGTGAAGCCTAAGGAGGCTGGGGTTTGGGGAGGGGAGGGACTTCAATGCGGTATAATGCCATAGAGTTCACCTTCCAAAGTGGCCATTTTGTCCAGGTGAACTGATCTCTGTTGCCTGGAGATCAGTTGTAATAGCAGGAGATCTCCAGCCACAACCTGGAGGTTGGCAGCCCTAGTTATGTCCCCATTAGAAAGAATCTATGTCATAAATGGGGATTTTTTCAAATAAAGCAGCATGTTCACAAAAGTGTCATACATATTGTAGAGACATACCTTCACACAAAAAAGTTAAATCAACGACTGGAGCGGTAGCATACTACTTAAATGAACGTGTGATCACTGGTTGGGTGGAACAGGAAGTAGAAGACAGGCATTTGTAATGTGAATGAGCACCTGCAAATGTAGGCTTTTCATTTGTATTACAGAGCAGTTTTAGTACAATTTTGCAGTTATTCCCTTTATCCTATGAATGGTCGCAGAGCTAAGATGGGATCGAGGCAGGGATCTTCAACAGAATTCTCATCACCTTTACCAAGCTACAATTCTCAGGATTCTTTAGGAAAACACAAGACTCACAGACTTGTGAAAGAAAACAAGAAAGAAGACAAACTGTCTCATCTTTTTGTTTGGGTTGAGCATGTTCTTCTCTGACTCACCTCACACAAACTCAATATAACCTATGAAACTGCCTTATATTGTCAGATCATTTGCCCTTCTAGTCTGAAATGGTCTACCCCAACAGCTTGCCAACTGTCAGGCCTTAGCCCTACAGCTCAGACGCCTGATCCTGACACAAACCAGAAGGGTCTGGGGGTTAGATCCTTTTAACTGAAGATTTCAAGGACTGTATCTTGGATCTTCTGTGTGCAAAGCATGTGCTCTCTCATGGAGCTGTGGGACTTTTCTCTGGTTCTTTGGCTCCGACCTGTCAAGATCCAGTTTGAAGTTTGACATTGTTTCAAAGAAAGCAAGTTAATGAACAACATTCACATGAGTATATATCCACCACCCCCAGGCCAAAATTCCCAGGATATTAGCAATGTTTTTTTTTTTAATTTGCACAATCAGGAATAGGGCTTGCAACACTGCTGTAAACTCTTGAGGCTGTTTCCCATTTTATTGTTTGTATAAACAGTTTACTTTAACATCTGTTCCTTTAGTGTGTATCGTTTTTGTGAAAGAAAAGACTTTAAGCCAAATTCCTCTTTTGATTCATAAACACTTGTCTAAGACAAGCCAATGGGGGATCCAAGCACACGTCAGCAAACCAATCTTCCAAAACTTGGGCTATTCATTATTTTCATTCTCTGGCTTCAACCAAAAAACCCTCCCTATCTAATTATATTAAATAGTGGTTAAGTGGCTATAATTAAGACAAGCTGTATTAAACAGCTGTAGTTCCTTTCCCAGTATTCATTGAGGCAGTGCTAATCTCCTGTACTGACAATCATTCTCTCAAATTAAGTTACCATCAATGGATGCTCTTGTGACTTTATTTCATGAATGAGAATTTACACATATTGCATAAAATCTTTACCCTAGAAATCAACTGCCAAAATATCCTCTGATTCCCACTAATCACAAACATTTGCCTTAAAGGCTTGATTACTCAGGCTAGAACGGAGTGCATTTCAAATAACGCATTTGATAATAAATAAATGACGATAATGATACAGGTTAGGTATCAAGACAAACACAGTCAACTAGCACTTTTGAGAGCAATCCTAAGCAGTTTTACTCAAAAGTAAGTCCCATGTGATTCAATGGAGCTTATTCCCATGAAAGTGTCTTTAGGATTACAGCTTTTGTTTGCAAAGCAGCAAACTATGATTTGCAATTACAGATGCTCTCCAACTGCTGCTAGGAATGGAAGCGCCTCACAGCAGAGAAGCAGCCTGAAATAGAAGCAGCCCGGGCAATGGGCTGCAGGGCATCTTGTTCCCCCACAGGATGAGGGGCAAGGGGCAGCAGCACTGGAGCAGCAGCCAGCGCCTGTAGCTTGTCAGCACAGGTTTTGCTATTGGTGCAGAGACACCCAAGTGCTAAAAGGACAGTTCGGCGCATATTTTCAAAGAACGATGGGACTCTTTTTAAATATTACCTCTGGTACACAATCTAAATCTTTGCTCATGAAAAGGTAAGCTAACATGTTACACTGAAGTTAGTTTAAATATCAGTGGCAATGTCCTTGCACAGATCAATTCATTCAGCACACAGCTCAATGTTGCTCATTCTACAGCAGTGGTCTTCAATCTCTGTGGACTCAGGTGCCACCTTTCATTCTGCCTGCAACACGGGATCTGTTTGTGATGTTTTATTGTATGTCAACCTTTCTCTTTCTGTCTAACGTCATTAGAACAGCCCAACTGAAAGAACCTTGCAAAGCAATATCCTGCACTCTGTGAACACACTGCTGGAATTGATGGGCCTTGGTCTGATCCAGCATGGCTTTTCTTATGTTCTTACACCTTCAGAAAGCACAGAATGAAAGCATGAAGCCAACAGCTCTTCTCTGCTGTTGCCCCCCTCATATGGTACTGAGAGGCATTTTGCCTATGAACATGGAGTTTCCATTTAGCTTGCGTAGCTAATAGCCACTAGCAGATATATTTTCCATGAATCTGAATAATCTTCTTTTGAAGCCATGTAAGCCAGTGGCCATCTCAACATCTTGCAGTGTCAGATTCCATAACTTGGGTTATACACTGTGTAATTAAGTACTTTTTTGGGGGCCTGGCTTCAGTCTCCTGTCCAACAATTTCATTGTGTGACCACCCAAGTTCTAGGTTAGAACTCTCACATCTTTATCCTTCTCATCCTTTTCTCCTTCTTGAAAAAAAAGAAACAAAGAAGGAAATGGTGATGCTGCAACTCATCATATTCCACACTAACTGTAACAGAATCCACTGACTGAAGGCTGCCTTTCGAGAATTAATTTCACAATGACGGAGAGCAGCCATGTGAGTGAGATGTACTGGGTACACTGCCATGCAATCTACCCACCTCTACTCAAAACTATAGTAATCACTACTTTGTCTGTCACTTACTCTCCTTTTCGTTCCCTAAACTAACAGGTGCCATTTCCAAAAACGCATTTTCTGACATTTTACATAGATTTAAAATTCAACATAGGATGACTTTCTTACCTTGGCAAATACTGTGGTCACTTTCTTGATACCCTGCTAAACACTGTATAGTAGAAGCTGGCCGAGCATCAGGAGGAGTCCGACGAATGATGGGGTTACCATTTCGGCTGCTAGTAGGTTCTGGAGCAGCTTCTTGTTGACCATTATTTACAATGATTTGAGCTGTTCTAGGCAGGCAGAGGTACCCTCCATAGTGGTTAACACACTTCATCCCACCTTTACATGCATCAGGCACAATTTCACATTCATCGATATCTGCGGTTAGTAACAACATGAAGATGGGCATCAGAAGGAGATCATTCTAGGCAGGCTGCACATATCCGTGGTTTTGCTGTGATATATATATATATATTTAAATCTGCATTTGTGCTGTGGCAGGCATGTTGGACAGTTTTGAGAATCTTATTGTCAGAACTCTTTAAAAAAGGAGTGACTGGTAAACATGGCAGATCCAATGGATATATTCTGGAGCTGCCCATCAATTATTCTTTCTTGGGAAAAGATTGTGAATAGAAAATATTACAGCATACATATAAGTATTCAATTCTAAATATATATTATTCTTAATGCAAGATGAGATTCTCAGTACTTCTATCTAGCTAACATGAATATCTGAACGAGCAACTTGCAATTGTTGATGTTACTTTGGTGTTTACAATGAATTTTACTACTGTATTACACTGAACTTGATAAGTACTGTATTACCCTAATCGGCTTCTTTTATGCCATTAAAGGTTTTGATATTGATATTGATTGATGTTACCTTTGCATCTCTGCATGACGGGATCCCATTCATAACCATCTGTACATTGCTGCACGTAAAACAGAGACAAGTAAGTAAAACAATCAAAACACAGTGAACGATTCATGAAAAAATACATTTTCAAATACCACATGCTCTCATTGCTGCTATGCAGGGCTATCTTCCAGGTTCTAGAGGGCCCTGGGTAAGTGATCTGCTTCTCCCTCCGGTGAGAATGTATCACAACTGCTAATCCACTCTGGCTACTTTATCTTCTGAGTGCTAGCCAAGTCTGCATCTTGGATTGTGAGCCTATCAGACACCCTTGATTATTGGGATTCTGTCCAATCTTGCTGGTCACTCTGCTCTGAACCTTCTCTTGTGTCTCCTGAAGATCATGAAGATCCAACCTTAGCTACCTGCACATAAATGCTTCCTAAGATATTTCAGTGACAGTTAAAAAAAAAAAACTATCTTCCTTTTCGTGAAATGACACCCAGCATAATTTCAGAAATACATAAAAATCCCTCCTACCTCCCACTCTATCCAACAATTAATGACGGTGATTACTGAGACCAAATAAAGTTTAAACCAGTTCCAGGCTTGGGGAACTGTTACAGTTTCACAAAAATGAAAACTTTGGAGTTGTATTTCTGTGAAGTCCTTTGGAATTTTATGGTGGACAGCTACTCAATACAAATGTCAGGGTATAGATTTCTAGCCTAGTTTTCTGCTGGTCATACTAACATTCAATGTGCAGGGATTTTTTTTCTTTTTAAACAAGAGGGAGAATGCAGAAATGGTATTCCAGCAGTCTGTACAGTTGAGCAACAGACAAAACTGCCAGCGCAGGACCAGCCTCCAGTGGAAAATCCAAGTAGCACCCCCTTATCTCTAAAACACAATATTTAGTTAAATAAGTGATAATCTTCTGCCCGCTTATGGTGCCCCAAAATCTGAAGCCAACTCTTGCCGTCTGCCTATCAAGTGGATGTTCAAACATTGGCAGGTCTGCAATTCCACACCCCTCCCCCCCCGTGTGGACCTCAATGATAAGCTAGTTGTTCACTTTGCCAGAGAACAGCATTTGGTACCCATTTAAAGCTCTGGTGGATTGAACTGACCCTACGACACAAGGCATGCGTGAGTCTGCTGTGCTAAACACAAAGTTCTTACAGCACTACGGAAAAAAAAAGGCTCGAGTTAATAAATCAGCTTGTCATCATGAGTCAAGTTCATCCCTGCTGTAACCTGGTAGGCATCTGCAGAGCTTGCACCAGCTACGGATCTGTCCCGGCCTGCTGACAGCTGCATTGCTCAATCTGTTGGGGCTGCGGTTGTTTTTGAACAGTTTTGTTACTCATGAAGCCGTAGAAACTAAAAACTCCCCCCCCCTCGGTTTATTCACAGGTGATGCTCGCCATCTGCCAAATCCAGAAACAAGCTGGAGGCAAACAGGCCTCAAGTGTAACAAGAGGGCAAGAGGACAGCTAATTATATTATAATTCCAGCTCTCTGAAGGAATGACAGCATTCAGAGTTGACACAACTGGAGTTTCTGTAGCTATGAAAAGAAACCCCCAAGCCCAAAGGAACACAGCAAACATACTGAATCTCCCCAGTGCCTGCTTAATGCACAACAGAAGTCACGCCCAATTAATGACACCGGGGGGGGGGGGTCTCAGTTCACAGATGACTTATGCTGGAGAAATCCCATTAACTTCAGTGTGACGGCACTGCTGTGCATGACCAACAAAATGCCTTTCAATGAACCAGATCTTTCTGTTGTTCCAAAAACCCCAAGGAAGGGAAAGGGGCATTCGTTGCAGTTTTTAAAGAGAACTGGAACTGGACCCCGAAGGGTATTTATTTATTCTGTTACCCCCATTATCAAATGTGACAATTTACAGGGTAACATATGCAAAAAGAAAGGTCCCTGACCCAAGGTGAATACAACCCACATGGTGAAAATGCGGGAGATAAATAGGGGGAGAAGAAGGGGTGGGAGTGAGGGATGAGAGAAGGCTGATAGGCTTCATTTAAACCAGGGATGAAGATTAAGGGGTTGTGCTGACGGCATCACAGAAAAGGGTGGATGGGTCTGGGAAGGGATTTGAAGCAAGGAAGAGGTAGCACTATGAGGGGGGTTTGCAGTGGGAGTAGTGGGTATACTATTTTATGCTGTTAGCCACCCTGAACATGGCTTTACTCGGGAAGGGTGGGATAAAAATATAACAATAAATAAAATAAATAGGTAAAGGGAGACATCTGGGCAGCTAAAGAATGAATTTAAAGCATATACCTTGTTCTCCCACCCAACAAAGGCATCCACAGGTTTTTTTTTCCAAAAAAGACTTGGAGGAACAGAAGCCTTTTAAACAACCCTTCTAAGGCCTGGTGAGGTGGAAGAGTTCTGAACTGGGCCACTTGCAGCAGCAGGGGTGGCCACATTTTTAATGCTCCCCCATTAAAAACAAAAGGCATCTTCTTACAAATTAAAAAAAACAACAGCACACAAGGTTAAGGGGTCCATAGAGTAGCCTCCCACATGGTGTGGTAGTTTTCCGTGTACAAGGAATCATTAACGTAGAGGAACTGTGAAAAACAGAACTGTTCTCCTGTAGCCCCCGGTGTATTTTAATTTGTTTTGTATTTATGTTGTTAACCACCCCAAGCCCTGATTACCAGGGAACGGGCTGGATAAAAATCAAATGAAATGAGTAATATTCTGAAGTGGTACAGTCCATTCTGTCCCCTCAGCATTCTCCCACCACATTTGGCTGCATGTCTGGACCAGGCCTAAGAACTGTGAGAGGCTGAGCCTGGCAGGCCTCTCTTGGGAGGGAGTTTCACAGTCAAGATGCTACCCCTTCGAGGCTCTGCTAAGCTCCCTCAAAGGAGCCACTAATCACTTTTGGCTAGTGCACAGGATTGCTATTTTTAAAAGAAACTCTCTCACATACAATATCGATCTCTCTTTCACATTAAACTTTACCGTGTACGTGATTGTTTCTTCTGTTTCCTGTGAGCGTACTGTAGTGAGCATCAAAGCAGAAAGAAGGAATGTGAACACCACCATCATGAATCTTAAAAGGAAGAAGAAAAACATTCTTTTTAAACAAAAGTTTTTACATGAGTTAAAAAATAAACAGCTATCCCACCAGAAGACACATTCTATTCTTTCATCTGTCAGATTTCTGAGATGGATGCATGAATTTCTTTGAGGAAGGGCACTCTGCACCTCATGTTTCAGACCTCCTATAGTCAGGGCAGGATTTAAACATGACAGTAGGACAGAAGACCTAATTACTTAGGTTTATTTATTTATTTACAAAACATAAACACCCCTTCTCTGGAGAACCTGCTCAAGACCCAAGTAAGATGCTGGGAATATATAAACATTACATGGGGATGTTGTTCATGTCCATTTAAACTGGGTCCAACAGAGGCTTAGTTTTGACAGAGTGGTAAAAAGCTGGGTCTGAATTCCACCACTGCTGCTAGCGGTCACGCTAGAAGAAGAGTTGGTTGTTATATGCCGACTTTCTCTACCACTTAAGGGAGACTCAAACCAGCTTACAATCACCTTCCCTCCCCCTCCCCACAACAGACACCCTGTGAGGTGGGTGAGGCTGAGAGAGCTGTGACTAGCCCAAGGTCACCCAGCTGGCTTCGTGTGTAGGAGTGGGGAAACAAATCCAGCTCACCAGATTAGCCTCCGCCGCTCATGTGGAGGAGTGGGGAATCAAACCTGGTTCTCCAGATCAGACTCCACCGCTCCAAACCACCGCTCTTAACCACTACACCACACTGGTAAGGGCTCACATGACTGAATGTGCTATACAAAAAAATTCCCTCCATGTAGAAAGCAACATGTCAGTTCAAGTCTTCTCTCTTGCCTGCTGGTCTACTTTGTGCTGGGGCTTTTTTTGGTTTTGTTTTAGTACATAGGAGTAATTAGTCTGAAGAGGTACAGCCCAAAGGTTTACCAGTTCAGTGAGAATTTGGCTTTGTTAGTCATGCATGAGTGACCATTATTCGATGGAGGCTATGTAGTAGGTATGCATGAAATAGGCATGAATCCCTTGGCATAAAAAGGGGCAAGTGTTCAGCTGACGCTGATAATTGTACTATGTCACTGTGAAGTATAAAAGGCGACCACATACCAAATGCACTTGAAATGTGCTTGTTTTTGTTTTGTTGCGCATTAACCTTGAATATATCCAAGAGCAGGCATATTACGGTACTGAAAATCATGGCACACCCACACAAACACACCCAGGAATCTGGAATGGCAGCACCAAACAGATGCTGGGAGACTTACCTGAAGACAAAAGGCAGCTTTGGGATCGCCTGCAAGGATGGTTTTGTGGTTTAGCAATGCAGTAAGTCTGTACCTAGTATCTTTCCACAACTGAAAAAACAGACATTATAATAATATAACCATTGAGAGTGCCTGTCAAAAATATTGTTTAAAGTCCATTCAAAACATTGCATGTTTTTCAGTCAATGAAACTGCATGGCATAGATAAGAATGCTGGACTAGGATCTAGAATACCCAGGTTCAAATCTTGACTCTGCCATAAAACTCTTTTTAAAAAATACAGCTTCCCAGAATTTGCCCTCACATATCAATGATATTTTAACCCAGTCTTTCACAAAGGAACTCAGGCAGAATAGCATTGGTTCTCCTCCATATTATCCTCATAACCCTGTTATGGTTAAGACAGAGTGACAAGCCTAAGGTAACCTAGTGACCTTCACAGCTGAGGGGGGCATTTGAACTTGATCTCCTCAGCCCCACTCCTACACTCTGAGCCCTATATTGCAGTGCCTCTTTATCTAGACTACTCTCTCCCCAAAGCTGTAACTGAAGGTGAAATGAAGGAACAACAAGCTTTCTACATGACATGTACTTTATAACCCTGGTCTATAAACACTACCAAGCCAGCAGTTGGTACTCAAAGCAGATATCGGCAGGCCTTTCCATTCCCTATCAGCTGAAGAAGTTGGAGTGGATTGCACCTCACTCCAAGATGGAGTTTGGAGCTTCTGTTTTGTTATCTAACCAGGTGAAAGTAAATAATTACAAACTACACAATTACTTTTTTGTAGTGAACTAACCATTCCAAGTCCTGGTTGAGTCTAACTCTGATAGTATCAAATCTGCATAAGAATTCCAACTTAGCCGCTTCTCGCTGACTTCCCCTCCGAAACTATTTTGCTGACGTACTGAAACTTTTAAGTCTATTATTGAATATTCAGGGATATTCCCCACTGGGTTCCTAGTGTTTCCATTTTTAGCCCTCTGGCATTTGTCTCTCTGCTACAAGCTCACTCAATAATTTTAACCAAGCAGTTCCATCAATTTTGGACTCCAATCCCAGCCTTTTGATTCTGCATTAGAATCTAGATTTCCCACTCCCAAAGATATGCTCTAAGGAACCAACAGAAGGTGAGACATCTTCACCAAAAATTTCTATTGTTGTGTCTGTATTACAATATTCTGTGGTTCTCTTCAGGAAAATTTAAAGAAATAAAAGGCTTTGTAGTATCTCCCTCACACACACTTTCTGCTGTGAATATAAAAGATCCGACCTAAAAGATGGATTCCAGAGTATCCAGTGAAGTGAGCTCTGACTCATAAAAGCTTATGCTGGAAGGAATAGTGTAATCTTTAAGGTGCCACAGGACTCCTGTTTTATTTAAGATGTTATCTTCATTTTCAAACATCGACTAACGGAGACATACATTTCTTTTTCTGACCTTTTATAGTCAAACAGTTAAAAAAAACCCTCTTCAAAACCCATTCTTCTAGAGATAATAGTGATATATATGCATATCACCTCTGTTACATACCATTCTCTATTCTCCAAGATTGGAGACGAACATTGTTTCTAAAGGAGCCAAATGTGGTATCATTTTCCCCTGGTGTACATCTTTATTTTCTCTGTGTCACTGTCAGCTCTATGGGTTGGAGGAAGAGCACACATTTTGGGGTGGTGGCAGTGGCTTGGTGGCAGAACATATGCTTGGCATGCAGAATGGGGAATATCTGGTGTAAAGGATCAGATCAGGTAGTATTTGATGTGAAAAACCTTTACCTGAGATTCTGGAGAGCTGGTGCCAGTCTGAGTAGACAATACTGACCTTGATGGACCAATGGTTTTGTTACTAGAACAGTTTGATTTAGCATAAGGCAGCTTCATGTGTCCCCACACTCAATCTTTAATAATGCTAGCTAAAAGATCTCATTCAGAGAACTCAAATACTAAACCAAGAGTTTGATTCAGTATAAAGCAGATTCATATATTCCTTACAAAATCATTGAAGAGGTTTTTATTTTATTGAGCAAAGACAGTGAGAAAGTGGATGAGTGAACATACAATGAACATCCGAGCCTCTTTGTGTGTGTGTGTGTGTGTGTGTGTTAAGTGCCATCAGGTCGCTTCCGACTCATGGCCTCTTTTACCTCCCTTTAAAAAAATGAAACTACTGCTTGTCTATGTGAGTGTCAAACTAGTTTGTTCTCTGGAGAAAGAAGAAAAAAAGAGAGAGAAATACTTTTCAAGGAACACATGCAAACAGACTTCGAGAGGAAAAAATATTTTTCCTACTCATGGGGGCTTCAAAGTGTTTGACTCCATCTGAATTAAAGCTTGAGCCTCGGAATTGCTATGGAATTGGAGGGGAAACAGATTATCTCATCCAATCTCTGTACCAACTCATCAAATGCAAAATGGAAACTGGAACCAACATGAAGGACTTTCAGACAAGAAAGATGGGGAAAAAAGTGGAATCCACCCTCAAACTTCTTTTCCACCTACATATCATCACTGATCATCCATATATCTTGGCACAGCTATAAGGCATAAAGATCTCCCCAAATAACATAAAAAGTTCTCTATGTACAGATGTTTTGGTCATACTACGGTAATAGACCATTGGTAGCCTGGGCAAGGGTTTTCCAGTGCCTCATTGTTTTCCAGTGCCTCATTCTGGAAACCCCATTGTGTACCTCTGCCTTTTTCTACCACACAAACTGAGACACAGACAAAGGCTCTGGCAGAATTCCCCCTTTTTTATTTGCATCTCTTCTATGAATATGGTTGCCAACCTCCAGGTACTAGCTGGAGATCTCTCGCTATTACAACTGATCTCCAGCCGATAGAGATCAGTTCACCTGGAGAAAATGGCCGCTTTGGCAATTGGACTCTATGGCATTGAAGTCCCTCCCCAAACCTCACCCTCTTCATGCTCTGCCCCAAAAATCTCCAGGTTTTTCCCAACCCAGAGCTGGCAATCCTATTTATGAACTCCCATGTGCAAAAATAAAGGATTCAGGAGTAGTTTGTCTCTACCAAAGACTTTGATGTTCACGCTTGCGAGGAGGGGATTAAAAAGCATTTTGTCCTGTGTCTTGCAGGAGTCGGTGGATGGAGTCAATTGGTAGAGGCAATACAGTTGGCCCTTCAACTCAGTTCAAATTATGGCCCCAGTCAAAAATTAGTTGCTGACTGAGGTTCTACACAAAATGCCATGGAAAGGTTTCACAAGAAAACGTCATCTGTAAACCCTAAAATATAACTGCTAATCCCTGAAGACTTCAAAAATGAATGTGCATCCTTTAAAAGCTCTGAGGTTCCCATCACATTACTCTTGACCATTCCCATTCCCTTGACCAACCCTCTGTTCCAATCTGCTGTGGGGCAAAATGACATTTCTGCTTGCTACATCTGGTGGGACCCCTTATGATTGGCCTCATCCATGCAACCGCTTCTTTCCCATACTTTTTGGGTGTGTTTGATTGCTGAATAGGGAACCTGGATGCAGGTAAGCAAACAAATGTGCTACATAGTCCTCACGATATGGAAAAGCTTGTCAAGGTACACCATTAGTCTACAACAACTGATGGATTTTGTTGAATGGTGAATACCTTTTTACCCTTAAAAATGTTTCCGGGTAGAAGCAATGCTGGGTATACTTTTAAATCTGTGTCAGCCTTTGATAATGGTTATGTTAATGCTGATTCAATGGATTTGCTGTTTGATTGTTTGTTGGCTCTATGAATGTTTTGGTGTATTTTCTTCATGCTACTTTCTTTATGCTACTTGATGGGTGATCCTATTTTAAAATTATTTGTTTGCAAATAGCCTTCAGCATTTTATGAAAAAGGATCTTATAAAACAAAGAAGTAAAAACATAATTGCAATGAACAACTGATCAGTCCTATCTCCAGGATAAATATATTGGCCATCAAAATTCTCCTTGAGATACAAACTATTCCTCCCAAACCCCCACAGTCTGGTAATGTGCTGGTTCAAGGTTTTCAACCAGAGTCCTGAGGCTGGAAGTTAAGAAGAAGGAGAGGAAGAAGAAATGACTTCTGCATTCTCTGCCCAGGCCTGCCAACCACAGATGAAAAGTATAGGAAGTGCAAGAAAACACCCTATAATCATATCAAAATTGTCATCAGAGACCACATAGGATTTTGCATCAACTAAGAAAGGAAATCCTGGGTGTGAGTGAAGTAAAGCGGATTTCAAGTGGACTGGTTTCAAGCAACCAAACAGATAAGAACGTAAGAAAAGCCATGCTGGATCAGACCAAGGCCCATCAAGTCCAGCAGTCTTGTTCACACAGTGGACAACCAGGTGCTTCTAGGAAGCCCACAAGCAAGAAAATTGCAAGCTAGATTATTGTATATGCGGACATCACCAGATGGCCAATACAGAAATCAAATAGATTACATAATCAAAAGCAGAAGATGGAGCAGCTCTATTCACTCTACTAAAACAAGACTAGGAGCTGATTGTGGCACCATGAATTGTTAATATCAAAAATTAGAATAAAACTGAAGAAAATACACCAAAACATTAATAGGGCCAACAAACAATCGAAACAACATTCCTGAAGGGTTTAAAGACCATGTAAAGAACAGATTTGCATTACTAAGTTCAAGTGAATGGGAACTGGAAGAACTATGGGTTGAAACCAGATATATTATCAAGGAAGAATGCACAAAGACTATTCCTATAGCCAAAAGAAATGAAAAGCCTTGATAGATGACAGATGAAACCCTGAAAAATGCTAAAGATAGACGAGAATCAAAAGTAAAAGGTGCAGAAATAGAATCAGAAGTCTAAATTCAGCATTCCAGCAACTGGCACATAAAGACAAAGAGAACTATTACAACTAGTGTAAAGAAATAGAACAATAAAAAAGGAAGAACAAGAGATCTGTTCCACAAGATCCAAGAAATTAAAGATAATTTTAAAGCAGTTAGGCATGCTTCAAGATCAACATATACATTAACCGAACAGGACAAAATAAAGAAAAGAGGGGAACAATACACTGAAGAGCTATACAGAAGAGATTAAAGGAATGCAGATTCCTTCCAAGAAAAGTCTTTTTAAGAACAACCTGCAATTTTAGAAAGTGAAGTGAAAGCTGCACTAAGAGCAACTGGGAAAAATGAAGCACCAGGAGTAGATGGGATATCAATAGAACTACTGATACAAGGAGACATCAAAGACTGCAGCAACTATCAGACCATCACATTAATTTCTCACACAAGTAAAGTGATGCTCAAAATCTTACATCAAAGACTGTTAACATATATATGGAACAAAAAACACCAGATGTTCAAGCTGGATTCAGAAAAGGAAGAAGCACAAGAGATCATATTGCAAATTTACAGTGGTTACTGAAGCATATGAGAGAATTTCAGAAGAAAACCAGCTTGTGTTTCATAGATTACAGCAAAGCTTCTGACTATGTGGATCATAAAAATCTATGGTTGGTTTTAAAACAAATGGGTGTACCACAACATCTGATTGTTTTAATGTGCAACCTATACTATGGACAAGAGGCTACTGTTAAAACAGAATATGGAGAAACAGAATGGTTTAAATTGGCAAAGATGTCAGACAAGAATGTGTTTTATTTCCCTATTGCTTCAATCTATATTCAGAACATATCATAACGAAAACTGGATTAGATTTAGATGAAGGTGGAGTGAAAATTGGCAGAAGGAATATTAACAATTCAAGAAATGCAGATGACATCACATTATTGGAAGATTTGAAACAACTAACAAAGTTTAAAGCAGAAAGTGCCAAAACAGGATTAAATCTGAACATCAAGAAGACAAAAGTAACGACTACTGAGGAATTTACACAAGTTTAAGGTTGACGATGAAGAAATTCAAACTGTTCAAGATTTTCTATTCCTTGGCTTAATCAACAACTAAAAAGGAGACTGCAACCAAGAAATCAGAAGGGGGGTGAGGCTAGGAAGGGCAGCTATGAAGGAAACAGAAAAGATCCTTAAGTGTAAAGATGTGTTGCTGGTGACCAAAATCAAGATAACTCATTCTATAGTATTTCCCATTACTATGTATGGGTGTGAAAGTTGGTCAATGACAAAAACCAACAAGAAGACAACTGATCAATTTGAAATGTGGTGTTGGGGGAGAGTATTACAGATATGATGGACTGCAAGAAAGACAAATAAGTGGGTTCTAGATCAAATCAAGCCTGAACTCTCCCTAGAAGCTAAAATGAGAAAACAAGAGTAACTGGAAAAGAC
Source organism: Euleptes europaea (assembly GCF_029931775.1). NCBI lineage: Eukaryota > Metazoa > Chordata > Lepidosauria > Squamata > Sphaerodactylidae > Euleptes > Euleptes europaea. Next base: position 68,817,477 of record NC_079318.1, read on the forward strand.
ACTAATGCTAGGAAAAGTTGAAGGCAGCAGGAAAAGAGGAAGACCTAACATAAAATGGATTCTCCCCCGGCCCCAATCTAAGATGGTTTGGCTCAATACAAGAAGTCACAGCTCTCAGTTTGCAAGACCTGAGCAAGGCTGTTAACAATAGGACCTTTTGGAGGTAATTCATAGGGTTGCCATATGTCCAAAGTGACTTGAGGGCACTTAACACACACATGAAAGGAAAGGGAGGAAAACTGATTTATGCAATGCAGCCACCTGAAATAGGATCTGGAATGGATTCCAGTCCTTCTGACACATCGCAATTTAAAAAAAACAGGTACAGTTAAGATTTGTTTTGAACATGGAACAATTTCAAGCTGGAACGCAGCAAAAATGTACAGTGCTGTCATCAGTTATGACTGACTTTTGCTCCATATTGAGTGCATTAGATGGCACACTGACGTTTGCCTCAGTATACTGTGTGAAATGGTCCCAACCATGACTATAGAAATCTCAGACCCACAACTGAGACAACTGGACACCAGTTCCACTCCCCACTTCTTGAAGATAGCTGTGAACTTCACTGCAAGCATTTTCATGTCCACATTGACCTTTGAATAAACTGGACCATCTGGCTTCAGCAGTGATAGCTCACCTGATTCATACAACCAGGAATGTAATCACTCTATCTCACTACCTTAGGATTTGTTGTAGACTAACCTATCATGGGAAAGTTGTGCCATCGGTGAAGGTGACGGAAAGCTCCATCTGTCACTTTTGATATGTCATGTTTCTTTCACACATGCGCATCACCAGTTCCAGTGCAAAAAGAGCGCCTGTATGCAAATTAGAATTTAGGCTTAACTTGATTATAACTTTCAGTGTATCTTCAAAGCGGCTGTTAAGTAGCACACAACAGATAGAGTAAAAGCCTTATCATTACCAAACAGCAGACAGATTAAGTGGTAGTCATGAGAAAATATGGGAAAGTGTGAAATCAATGGAGTAATCAAAGAAGATCATATAGAAGAATATAAATCACAACTGAATAAAATATGGATGAGTTTCAGTCTTTGCCTTTCCACATGGGCAGACTCTCTGTTCAACTGGAGTTTTCAAAAATCTGCCAGTTAGTTCATTGAGGGGTTAGGCATTATGTCTGGCCAAGAAGAAAAGTCTTCGAAAAGTCGGAATGGTTAAGAATTCAAGATAATCTGGGAGCACTGGGAAAAGATGGGGTGCTCTGTCCCCAGAAGGAGGGATGCACATCACCCTGCAATGAATATGTGTACGTGAACCCAAGGAAGCTTCCAACATTATTCTCCACTTTCCATTTTATCATCACACCAGCAACCCTGTGAAGCAGTTTAGGCTGAGAGACAGCGACTAGCTCAAGTTCACCCAGCAAGCTTCCATAGCAGAATGGGGATTAAAATCTGCAGCTTCTAGATCTCAGTCTAACACTCTGATCACTACACCACACTGGCTACTTATGTGAAGGTTTCCAGAGGTCCCTCAATGAAGATTCCTTATTCTTGAATTAAACAGTTCCATAAAACCAAAGCGTACGAGAATTGCTTCACTGGATAAGCTCAAGGTCCATCTAAAGCATAATGGCTGTTTCTTATTTCAGTCCTTTCCAACTCCATACCATCCTACAAGATACAGTTTCACTATCAAATGTCTTCTGGGTAGCCCCTTGTTCCACTATGATGCGCACCATTCCATAGCAATTCGCAGGAAAGATGGTGGCTTCCCACAATACTGTAAGGAGCATCCAGCTGTTTGGCCATCGGAAAGCCTTGAAAATAAGTCCACGAAAGTTGTTGGCTCACAGGAATTCCAAGTAGCTGATCTGGCCACACATACCAATGTAAGCATGCGGGCAGCCTGAAAGCATCCAATTTATAGAAACTTCCCAGCTTGGTCAACTGGTGAAAATCCTTACCACAGTGAGCAGGTGCATGGCTTTTTATGAGCCTGATGGTGGATTTGGGTGCACAGAAGAACCAAGCAGGTGACCTAGGCATGGGCCTGCAACACAATTTCAGGAGGCACCACAACACAGATTTCAGAGCTTATCAATTGGTCCCCAACATAAGACAAAGTAATATCTCATTGGCCCAACTCAGACTGCCATAGAAAATACTTAGCCATTTGTTTTACAAAAGGACCACACTGAGGAGAAAGTGCAAAATGCCAGTTGGTCCCCATCCCTCAAAGTGTTCTGCAAGCAATCCCATAGCTACAGCAAGCATTTCCTTCACCACCACCCCGCCTCTGGGTTTCAACTAAAATGGTGGTAGAGGAGTGAAATTCAATCATGGTGGTGCTGGGAAGTGCCACCAAGTTGCAGCAGACTTACGACGACCCCAAAAGGGTTTTCAGGGCAAGAGAGGATCGCAGATTCCAAGGCCTGACAAAATCGGGCTAGCCTGGGCCATTCAAGTCAGGCTGCATTTCAATTATGTCATCTCAATAATTTGCCTGATGAAGGGTTCTGTGACACCCGAACGCTTGCCTCCTAGCTCAGAGGCGGAATACATGCAGAAGGTCCAAGGTTCAGTCCAGTTCATTCCCCGAGATCTCCCATTTACAAGGATCTCAGGCAGCAGGGCTAGGAAAGCCTTTTTGTGTGTGTCTGAGACCTTGGAGAGCTGCTGGCATTCAGCAGCTCCTTGCCCTGGGTTAGAGGGACTCAGTCCCGCTCAGCTTTGTTGCGCCAAGCTCCTGCACCAAGCCAAGATATCGTTTTACCTGCTTTGTTAAGAGTTGGAGAAAATGTGTGGGCACCGAAAGGGGCTGGATCTCACCTGGCCTTGCCAGACTGCCCCTTGATCTGAAAAGGAATGCCTTTTCTTGCCGAACGCCGGAGTCAGCACAGTGCCTCTTTTTCCTTGACATTTTGGTCCCAGAGCCCCTTCCCCAGCATTCTTGTTTAACGCTCTCACGACATGCTTTTAAAAAAGGAGGAAAGCGACCCCTCTATCCGAATTTCCGGTTGCATTTCAAGGCTCCCTCCTTTCAGGAAACGTTCAGTGCAGAACTTTTTTCACTCTCTTGAGTTTAAAAAAAAAAAATTACCCAAAGGGGAAAAAAACCCCCAAAAAACAGCCCTGACAAAATACTCCCCATTCAAATGGTTCCAAGCACACGCCTAGCTGTTCTTCCCGGACGGACGCCGCCGATGGCTCCATCCAACGGCACCCACCTTTGTGCATGGAGGAGGGCGAGTCCTTTCGCACGCCCAAACCCTGCGGCTGTTTGCATCCAAATCATCCTCTTGCAAGGGCCAGGGCGGAGCCAACCCCCCCCCCCCGGGGGAATGCCTTACCTGCAGGGCTGCGGGAGGAGCGCGGCCAGCCAAGGAGGAGCAGGCGGAGGAGAAGCGCTCGCTCGGCCGGTGCGCCGCAGCCGCAGGTTCACCGCGCGCCTTCGCCTCGCTCCGCTCCCGGAGTCAGGATTCAACCCCCGGGTCTTGGACAAACTTTGGAAGTCCCAGCTACTGTTCGCATCAATTGAACGCCCCCTACCGACCTCCTACTTTCTTAACCCCTTCTACCCCATATCCCACGTCCAAACACGGGGTGGGTAAGTAGCGCAGAAGCCGTTTTCAAAGGCTCTTGCAAATGGTTTTGCTCGTGGTGGATGCTGGAGCTTTAAAGGCGCTGCATTTTCAGGGCAGAATTTCCAAAGCCACCGGATTGGATTTTTTCGTATCTATTACTTGCCATGCTTTTAACAAGGGGGAAAGGGGGCGGAGCCAGTCTTCCAACTACCTACTATTTAGTTATCTGATTTCCAGTATTACATTAAAAGGGTTGAGGTGCGCCTCATTCTTTCTACGAAAGTAATAAGACATTGATTGGTTGCAGAAATGCCCTAGACAGCGTGAGAGTTGGTTAGTGTTGTGGCCAACAGTGCAATCCTAAACCCTTCTAAGGCAAGGCCAGTTTACAGTAGAGTCACCTTGCCTAGGATCGCACTGTCAGTTTCCACTCCTCTGAAATATCGGGGTAATAATAGTACTAATCTGTTCATAAGATTGTTGGAAGGCAAAGTGCTTTGTACAACTGAAATGCTCAGCATTTTATTAGTTCACTTCAGCAAAAGGCAACAAATTTTACATGAGAACTGTGTAATGCCATAGAGTCCACCCTCCAAAGCAGCCATTTTCTGCAGGTGAACTGATGTCTGTTGATGTTTGTAATTCCAGGAGATCTCCAGAGGTTGATAACACCACTGCCAAGTCTCAGGCAAGGGTCTTTCACATCACCTCCCTGCCTAGCCCCTTTAACTGGAGATGCTGGGGATTGAACCTGGGACCTTCTGCAGGTCAAGCAGATGCTCTACCACTGAGCCACAGCACCTTCCCTCAGAAGGAATGATGTAGGAAAAGCAGTGAATGCATTTTTTGGGGGGGAGGGTAAATCACTTTTAAAATTAATAAAATAAAATATATGCTGATACATCTCATCAGGAGATGTGAAAGATATGGAGCGTGATGCAGCCAACTTTTAGTGCTCTTTCTTTATGATATTCAGCAGTAGGTTATTCTTAAATTTCTACCATTAACATATCACCAAAACTTAAAATTCTTCAGCAGAATTGTGCCCAAGTTCTCAACCTTAACCAGATTCAAAGGGAAAAAAACAGATTTGCATTCTTTATATACAATAGTCTAGGCAGCCATGTTACTGACTGATTGATAGACCAGTATGGCTTGTCCTAAAGCAGTGGTTCCCAACCTTTTTTTGGCCCGGGACCACTAGGACTTTTTTGTTCGGTGCAGGGACCCCAAGGTTCAAAATAAAAATTCCGAGAATTTGAAAATAAACTTTAATCATAACTGTTAGTTAAACATTAAACTTAGAATAATATTTGAATATATATTTTTATAATAGAGAACTTTTAATTGAAAATATTAATTTATTATGGGTTTATAACCTTGTTTCGCGGACCTTAATTTAGTTCTCGCGGACCCCGGGGGTCCATGGACCCCTGGTTGGGAACCAGTGTCCTAAAGGGATTGAAGCCTGGAGCATGTAAAATAATGTTAATAATTCTCAAAGTCTATAGACATCCCAGCCATGACCTGGATGGCCCAGGCTAGCCTGATCTCGTCGGATCTCAGAAGCTAAGCAGGGTCAGTATTTGGATGGGAGACCAAGGAATGCCAGGGTTGCTGTGCAGAGGAAGGCACTGGCAAACCACCTCTGTTAGTCTCTTGCCATGAAAACCCCAAAAGGGGTTGCCATAAGTCGGCTGCGACTTGATGGCACTTTACACACATAGACATCCCCTCAGCAGGAGAAAATTGCCAGGAGATGGTCTCCAGATAGCACTGCAATGCTTGAAGGGTCCTTCACACTTAGAGAAGGTGATATCCTCCTTCTCAGCTGAGGAGAGGAGGAAGAGAAGAGATGGCTGGAAAGTGAAGCATCAGGTTTGCTATTAGAAGGAACGATGTGGGAAAAGTGAAACAATTAGGATGCAGGATCTGGGGAAGCAGATCTGCTGCACTGTAAGAGTGTCTCTTTACCAGTGCTTTAACAGTGACGGCAGACCTTACACATATGTTTCTATAAAAGGTTTCCAAATATGTAAAAATAAGTCCATACACAATTGACCTCTATATGCCATGTGTTCAAATATTGATAGAGTTCTAAGGTCCTCAATATACTGATTTATCTTTCCAGTGGTGTAATACAAGTCTTCTAGCTGTAGTAATGTGGCCATTCAACAGAGGCTGACTAGTCATATCTAGACCTCAGCTGAGAAAATTACAAAACTGCATTATCACAATCAATCTGTCCAATATACCCCTTATCGGTTCAAGCCTTCCATAGAAAAGATTTCTTTCCAGTTTTTAGGTCTGGATTGGCCCATAATATTAATTTAGCTTATGAAAATGGATCAAATTGATATTCTTGTGACATTATGAACCATTCTTCTCTTGCTGCAGAACTGTTCTCTAGCTGCCGAATCTTCAACTGGAGATTGCCAAGGTCAGGTCACTGACCCGTGTGCTCCAACCTGGGATATTCTTCAGCGTCTTCAATGAGCTCTCAAACTTTAAAACAATTTTGCAAGGTAGAACTGCTGCTGCACCTGCCAAAATGCCTTCTTCTATTGAATTTCTTCTCCGTCTTCTACAGACCAGGAGCCCTGTCATCTTTTTCATCTGGTTGCGTTAAGATTTGGCTGTGTTTGGAGTGTGGAATCACCACCTCTAGGACTACTGGCCCTGACTAGAAGTTTGATAAGGGGAAGTTTGGGCTGGCATGGATAGAAGTGGCATAAAAACCTTTACCTGCCTAATTTCTCTATGCTAATCTGCAGTTAAAGATAGAGGATCAGAATTCACACACACAAACTGGCAACCCAACTTTCTTTGAGCTTGCATTGTACGTAAATATCTTTCCCTCTTCAGCGTTCTGCTTGCTACTTGTCCAACTGCATCTGTTTTTATCTACATGGCTTGGCAGAACCTTGAACCAGTGAGAATTATTCTGGCACGAATTCCAGAGGTAGAAGTAATTCTCCCAGCCTCTGAATTTGAGGCCTCAGCCTTCTGAGTTCCTGTTTATCAATCTTAGCTTTAAATTATATCTGCAGAGTGGGTGGGCAGTCACCGGACTCACCTTATAAATCCACTGTCTGCAAGGGAATGCCAGAAGATCAATTTCTATTGAAACTGGTTTAGGATATAAAGCTATAATCCAGTTCTGAACGTTGCCAACTAGTTGCATCTCCATTATTAACGATCTGAGAGAAAATTCTGATGTTCTGAGGAAGGAATTTAATGCTCAGATCACTAAAAAGCCATTACTCAAGTATTACACGGGAGTTAACTAAGTTATGTGCAATCGCAAAAGAGCAATTTATCTTCTGCTCAGTGAAATTAAACATATTGAAGTAAGTTGAAAAATGACAGTGAAGCACAACAGGAGATCCGGAAGGATCCATACAATATTGAATGAGCCATGTTGGAAGAGCAGCAGGTTTTGAAATAAAAGTTTGATGTCAGATCCGACTTGAAGAATTGTTCTGTGTAGCCCCAAAGCTTGCAGACACAATTGGTCAAAGAATAAAGATACTATGTGACTCTTTTCAGAGTTTTTATTTCTGATTACTGAGATTTGAAAAGCTGTCTAGCCTGAACTCTGACGGTCCAATCTGTCATGGTTTGAGGATCTTAGAGCAGTGTACATGTTCTCGTTTGTTTTATACTGACAGTGTCTCTATGAGGTGGCTTAGGCTAAAATAAAGTAACTAGCCCAATGTCACCTAGTAGTACGATTCTTGGCAGAGCAGGTATTATAACCTAGGCTATTAGAACCTAGGGTTCTTAGATCCTAGTCAGGTACCCTAACCACTATACTCCTGTGCTTGTTATGAGCCTAAAATGAGAGACAATTGTGTCCATGCTTTGGTTACTTCTCTTCCAGACTGTTGTACTCTGTTCTTTGCTGAAATGCTCTGCTATAGCATCCCATCCCCTCCGTATGATTCGGGATATTTCTTCTAATGTAGGTCTTTCCCCAAATTGGAACTAGACCCGTAAAAATGTGTAAGGGCAAGAAGTTCTTAACCTCAGAATAGCGCAGCTCCATTTTTTTCTTTGTGAATTAATGTTCTGCTTGGGCAGGTAACCTACAGCATCCCAGAGTGGTGGTGGTGGTTATATGATAGTTACACCTGAGGCCGGCTACAAACAGGAAAAGCCAGTTTCTATGGCTTAGTGGTACAACACCTAGCCTGTGTTCTGAAGGTCCTAGGATTGCTTCTTGGCATCTCCTGATAAAGAGGTTCAGGTAGCAAGTGGAGATGGCTTTTCTCTGCCTGAGGACCTTAAGAGCTGCTGTCTGTCAGAGCAGACAATTCTAAACTAGTTAATTAGGTCAATGGTTGGGTATAAGGCAGTTTCATTTGAGTTTTCAGCCTCAAATAAACAAGAAAGATTTTAAAGGATATGTTTGGTTTACTGATCAATGAATTATTCAAAATTTTGTGAAATTAATGAAAGGGGGCTGATTTGGCAGCTAACGCTGTGGTCATCCCCCATTCCTTGACCTGATTGCTTAAGCTGACATTTCCCCTAAATCTGTCACAAATCAGTATTTATTAAGTTTTGCAATACCCAGCCATTCTCTTAGGAATAGCCATGGGATTTGTTTATTGTGAGTTGATATTTTCTTGAAAGGGCCTTTGGATATGCAAACTGTCCATTGTGTTGTTTGCTTTTTCTTTGCCAGAGAAACTGTAGAAAAATGAAGGTGGGGAACCAACCCATCCCCAAACTGGAGGAAAAGTCATTTGAATATCATTTGGAAATGAACTTAGTTATTAAACAAAAGTTGACTTCCATGTGGAGGGAGTTTTTTTCTTCTTCAGTTTTTCATTGACAAACATCCAGGTTAAGGAATTAACATTCTTTCTTGCAGGGGAATCTTTGTGTAATGGGGAATGTGTGGAATTAGAAACCAGCTAAGATTTCTAAAAGAGTGCTTATTAAAAAGTTCTCCTTCTTGGAAGAGAAACTAATTTTCCTTTTTTTCTGATTTGGATCAGTATGTCTCTTATAGAGTGGTACAATTCACCTTGGTAGACAAGAAAACACAACCCAGAGCTGTGTCTAAAGGCTGAACTATTTTAAATATATATTGTAAATGGGTTTCTGTGGTTTTAATTGTGTTTTTAAGAGCCTTTAACATCATTATGTTTTCGCTTTTGCTATAGTAATGTGTGTCCCTCTGTGTGTCTAAAATTGTAATGGCCCTTGGCCTCACAAAATAAATAAACAAATAATTTTTTAAAAAAGTTTCCCCCCTGTATCTGGCTGGATATCTTGCTTAGGATGCAGTGGAAATGTTCAGAACATAAAGTTATCGCAAAAGCTAAGAACATAAGAGGTGCCCTGCTGGATCACTCTAATGGTTCATTTGTCAGCAATGCTGATTCTATGACCTTAGGCAGTTCATGAGAGGGAGGACATCTTGGCCACCTTCTGGACATGGAGTAGGGGTCACTGGGGGTGTGTCAGGGAGGTAGTTGTGAATTTCCTGCATTGTGCAGGGGGTTGGACTAGATGCACTTGGTGGTTAGGGTTGCCAACCTCCAGGTAGTAGCTGGAGATCTCCTGCTATTACAACTGATCTCCAGCTGATAGAGTTCAGTTCCCCTGGAGAAAATGGCCACTTTGGCAGTTGGACTCTATGGCATTGAAGTCCCTCCCTCCCCAAACCCCACCCTTCTCAGGCTCCGCCCCAAAAACCTCCAGCTGGTGGCGAAGAGGGACCTGGCAACCCTACTGGTGGTCCCTTCCAACTCTATGATTCTATGATTTCATCCAGCATCCAATTTCAGGCTGTGGCCAACCATTTTTTCTGGAGGGCCAAAACACAGGGCCCAGAGGCTTTCTCTAGAGGTTGTCTCCTGGCACTGCTGTCTGGAGTCTTATTGCCTTTGAATGTGGAAGTTCCCTTTAGTCACCATGGGCTGATAGCCACCGATGGCCCCACCTTCCTTGGATCTTTATAATACACTTTAAGGCCATCTATGTTTGTGGCCATCACTACATCCACTGGCAATGAATTCCACTTTTCAATTACATGTTAAGTAAAAAAGTGTTTCCTTTTGTCTGTCCTGAACCTATTGCCCATCAACTTTATTGGGTGCCCCTGAGTTCTAGTATTATGAGAGTGAGAAAAACACTATCTACTTTCTTCACTCAATGCATAGTTTTATAAAACTCCATTATACCCTCCTCCCTTAGTCGCTTTTTTTCTAACCTGAAAAGTCCCAGACTTTTTAGTCTTTTCTCAAAGGAAAGGTGGCCCTTGGTTGCCCTCTTCTGCATTGTGTTCTGCTCTAGTTGTTCTGTCACAGTCAGCTAGAAAGCCTCAGGCACAGGAGGAGAACATATATAGGTAAAGCAAGTATCCCTGGATCCTTTCCATGGTTCTCTGTGTTCTTTGATGAAAGACCATACTTTCACAACAACCTGAAGTTTGAGAAACCAAACTGAGGAAATATCTTCAATTTATAGGAAATTCACAGATGTGGTAGCGTAGATTACCATCTCTTTGACCCACAAAGCAATCACTTTCTATTAATGTGGTCTGCAAAAACCATGACAGAATTTACTAAACCAGATGACACAGAAGGATAATTTTGATCTACATTAAAAAAAAATCTACATAGCTGTGGCCCAACTCATTGCCATGATGCTGGCCCTCCCCGGCTCAATGCTTTTAATCTAGAAAGAACGTGGATTATGTCATTGGACCTGAACTCCACAAGCATGCATGTGTGTGGTGTGGGGGAACTGTTTCGAGTTGACTGACACCCATCACATCATTATCGCAGCTGGAGAATGACCTGAAGGAGAAAGTAAGCAAACAAACAATGCTTACTGGGTCCAAGACAACAGAAATAATTGCTCAAAACTGCAGGGGTCCTAGATACTACAAGGGAATAGCAAAATCCATGCAGTGATCTGTAAGCAGGAAGTTCCTTTCTGGTGGATATTGGCTAAAATAGATCTGTGGTTTGCAAAGGGAAGTGCATTGGAATGTTGACCTTTAAAAACCCAAGATGGGGGTTGTTTTTTGGAAAAATTTGTCATAGGAGGGTGGAAGGAGTTTCTCGCATCCAGCCCCCGAAGAACTCCAGCACGGTTCATGAGACCTAAGCTATCCCCCTGACAGATGTTTATCATCAGTGTAGTTTTGGAGATCTGGCCTCAATGAAGAGTAGAGTGTAGGAATGTGGAAACAGCCACAGTGGATCAAACCCATCACTACTTCTTTCCATCTGGAGTTCTTTCTCCAGATGTGCACCACTGTGTCAGCTTCAGAGAAAGGTGCAACACCACCACCCCATCCATGCGTTAGATGTAGGGTATTCTGATTCTCACAGTCCTTTCCTAAGAACAATTCATGCATTCAAACAGGTTTTTTTCTTCGAAGATACCCTTTTCTAGCTGTATTTGAATGTTCTCTCATAAAAGGCTCCCTGTTAGCAGAAACTTAGTATGTAAGTGAGAAAGGTTCAGCCTAGCCTTCTCAACACACTGCTTTTTTATGTAGAAAGCACATCCTCTCCCTCCTTAAGGGGCACATATATTTATTTATTATGTATTATTAAAACATTTATATGCCACCTTTCTTCATGGTTCAAAGTGGCTTAATAAACAGGCCTCCTTAATCTGTTCAGGCTTGTTGGCTGACCAGAATAAAGCAGCCTTGGCGGTTCTGGGGCCTTTAACACCGGGTTTTTTTAAATTTGCAACAGGAGATTTCCATTCTCACCTGGTAATGGCGAATGTCTGAATGTCTGGCTGCTGGTAAGAGCTACAGTGGCTAGATGAACATTGGGCATCCCAGCTTGTGACCAGAAACATAAACATAGTGGGGCTGGCTATGTATTGTGGCCTACCATGAAATGGATGATACCGTCTCCCCAAAAGAAAAAAAGTAATAATTGAACCACTGGCAAATCATTATGTTTATGATGAAAACAAGCATGCATTGGGAAAAGGAGCAACCTAGATTTCTTCCTGTCCTGCTGTTCTTCAGCCTGCAGGGAATTCTTTATCTTCCACATGGGAAAGCATTTGAACATATACCTCTCAGACATGGGGAATATAAATGTTATGTTATGCCACAGATGTATTCCAAGCTACCCCCGAGAAAAGGGTGGGTGGAGGGGGATGGAGTTGCAACTAACTGAGACACAGCCAATCCCCCCCTCCCCAGATTGCTCCTGCTGCTCTACCGAGTAGCAGCAGGAGCGGTGGGGCCCAGGACGGGAGATGTCCCTCCAAAGTGAGAGACTTGGCAACCCTGAGCCAAACACATCCCACCAGCCACGTACTGTGATCTGCTGTGTGCTTGGATGCCCTTCTGTCTCCTCCACCGTTTTTAATGGTAAGCAGGCAGCAAAACCAGAAAAACCTTTGGATCCCTTGGCAGGCTGTGGTAAATGGCTGTATTTGGCTTGGCGGGACAAGTTGTGCACCCCTTAAGAAATAAGCCATATGCCCTGCTTTTCTCCCCAGTGGGACCCAAAGAGGCTTACTCTCCTCCAGTTTATCCTTACAACAGCAGCCCTATGTGGTGGGTTAGGCTGCAAGAGAGTGCCTGGCGCAAGGTCACCCAGTGAGCTTCCATAGTGTAGCAGGGATTCAGATCCAGGTCTCCCAGATCCTAATCAGATACTCTAACCACTACTCCATGCTGTCTCTCAAAAGAAAATGCCTCCATTGCCATGGATTCTCCATATTCTCTCACTTCAGCCTCCTGAGTAGGAGCAGAGCAATATTCGAGTCCAGTAGCACCTTAAAGACCAACAAGGTTTTCAGGGTATAACCTTTTGAGAGTCCAAACACCCTTCATCATATCTTGGAGAAGGGTTCAGCGAAGCACAAAGCCAGGTCCAGTAAAGCATCGTTGGCCACCTGCTGTCAAGCACAGTCCTGTTCAGTAGCTTTAGGCAACAGCCTCACTTTAGCTGGCTGCGCCTGAAACTAGAACCAACTCAAAAGTAGTAGGGACAGGGTAACTCTGGTATTTATTACAATTTATTACAGGTGCAATCAATGTCAAAAGTCTTTTGGGGAAAATTCATATTTATTTTTATGCATTTTCTCCCCAGTGGGGACTCAAAGCAGCTTACAGGTCGTTCTCGCCACTCATTTTTCCCCTCACAACAACCCTGTGAGTGAGGTTAGGCTGAGAGAGAGGGAGCGTAACTGGCCCAAGATCACCCAGTGGACTGCCATAACAGAGTGGGGATTTGAACTTGGGTCTCCTGGATGTGAGTTCAAGAAGGCCCATAGAGAAGACAAAATGCACTTCTTGGGGTGGGAGGTGGGGGAAGAATTCTGCAGTCTGGAGGCAGCAGCTGGGAAGGCCGTCCTGTGAGTGCCCCGCAACCTAACCTCACAATGGGTTCCCATAACAAGCTTGCCCTCCCCGAGGAGGATTGCAGGAACCACCCTGGTTTGTAGGAGTGGAGATGGTTTTTCAAGTACTCTTGAGGGCTTGAAAAGTCAAGACCAGCACTGTGTATTGGGTTGCATGCAAGAAGCCTGTATACTTCTTGCAGTGGCTAGGGTTGCCAAGCTCCAGGTACGAGCTGGAGATCTCCCACTATTACAACTGATCTCCAGCCAATAGAGATCAGTTCACCTGGAGAAAATGGCCACTTTGGCAACTGGACTCTATGGCATTGAAGTCCCTCCCCTCCCCAAACCCCAACCTCCTCAGGCTCCGCCCCAAAAACCTCCCGCCGGTGGTGAAGAGGGACCTGGCAACCCTAACAGTGGCTCCCTGTTAATGCTCATAGCTGCCTCGCTTTCTACCCTTTGACTTTTCTGGCCTGTTTTCAGAGGAGCATAGAGGCAATTGCAGTAGTTTAAATCTGGCATTTTAGCAATTAGGTACAATGACAGCTTACCGTATGTTTCAGTGCCATCCCATCCTGTTTTGTTGTGAAGCTTACAAGATGCTGAATGACCAGAACCATATATTAGGGGTTCCTTGCAGACATTCAGCCGCTGAGGGGTGAGGGAAAGCCTGGCGAATGTTAAAATTGCCCCCATGTGGAGAAAGGTATTACCTCTAACTTTGCCAACGTTTTTCAAATCTTCTGTTTAGGACCCCTTTCAGATGATTAAAAAAAAGGCTCCTAAGATCTTCAGTGCCCTGACCTGGATGGCCCAGGCTAGCCAGATCTTTGGAGACCACCAAAGAAGTCCAGGGTTGGCTATGCAGAGGAAGGCAATGGCAAACCACCTCTGAACATCTCTTGCCTTGAAAACCCTATGGGGTCACCATATGTCGGCAGTGACTTGATGGCACTTTACACACACACACAAGATCTTCAGTGCTATAGTATTCGGAGAGCTGGTGAACATAATGGGTGGCAGAGTGAGTAGTGATCCAGGAGAACCCAACTTCAAATCTCACAAATTTATTAGGCACAAACCACTGACTCTCACAACTTCAGCCCTACTGTCTGCAATATCTATGGTAGCTCTATAAACACATGGACATGCAAAGCTGCCTTATACTGAATCAGACCATTGGTACATTAAGGTCAGTATTTTCTACTCGGACCGACAGCCACTCTCCAGGGTCTCAGGCAGAGGTCTTTCACATCACTTACTGCCTTGTCCTTTCAACTGGAGATGCTGGGGATTGAACCTGGGACCTTCTGCATGACAAGCAGAGGCTCTTCCTCTGAACCATAGCTTCACCCATGGGTAATCTGGCAAAGACTGGCCTGCTTCAAAGGGCAACTGTAAGGATTACTCAGATAACAAATGTGGATTTATTCAAATTAAATAAATAGCTGGTGGGAACAGGCGCAGGGAAAATAGATTAGGCTAAAGCCAAAATGGGCCCATGGAGGGGCTGTGCCTCAATGTTTAGGGCTTCTGTTTTGCATACAGAAGGTCCTAAATTAAATCCCTGGCTTCCAATTAAAAGCATCAGGTTTTGCCACTGTGAAAGACCTTCACTTGAAACCCAGGAGAGCCACGGCCAGTCAGAGTTGACAATACTAACCATTAAAGGTCTGATTCACTATATGGCAGCTTCATGTATTCACTGAGCACATTATGCTATGGAGCTGGGATTCTCAAAATATTTGCACCTTTATTCCCTGTCGTTATAGTGGGCAGGTTTGTCTGGAGGGATTTGTGTATCTTGCAGAGATTCTTGGTGTTTCAAGGAGGGACATGCACCTTGGCGTTCTCTCCATAACGATACCCATTATCCCCTTGTTCAATGGAAAGTGAGCCATATGTTCATGGGTGGATTTTGTCCCCACAGCAGTGGGGCTTCCCAGCAATAATGCTTGGAAGGGCAGCCATTCACTTGTATGGGAGAAAATAAATGGGTGTCCTTAAGGACAGCGGCTACTCCTTACCTCGTAACCCTGGTGACTCCAATGTCTGGGTGAAGGTTTTGTCTTCTTTCTGTTGTATCACAAATCACATTCCATTTATATTGCCCCATAGTATTCAGTGGGGACCAGGAACATCCACAGGCAGCCTTCATCTGCATAGACCCACCCCTTCCTCTGTATATCCTTGCCCTCAGTTTTATTTCTTGGTACAATGCCAGAATCTTGGGAAATAGTTTCTATGCATATGGATTTCTAAGTGGTATTTTATTGTTTTTATTTGAGTTATTGTACAATGTTGGAAACCCACCTCTTGCCCTTGGGAGAGGAAAGCAGAGTAGAAATGGAAATATTTTTTTTTAAAGTTTGTGAACCTCTTGTAAATTGGATCTGAATAAAAGTTAACGTTTTATATAAAGTTTCAAGACAAAAAGTAGATTGCTTGGAACTCGGTTATGTGTCAACCTGATATTTTCTGAGCTGTTCTAAGGCATGTTCCTTTTGACTAAGATGTAATTTTTTTTCATTCCTGAGTTTAAGCAGGAAGTTTGTTATGATAAGTGATTCAAGGAGAGAGAGAAAGAGAGAGAGAGGGGGAAAGAGAGAGAGAGAGAGAATCTGGATTCTCCCCAATTTGGCAAAGTTTTAGTTCAGCAATTTGTCTTAAATTTCAGGTTCTGGGAATAACAAAATATTTCAGGATCACTCAAGAGCAAAGCAAGAGGGAATTTGGGAGTGGTAGAATATGCTCACTGTGCTTTGCAGTGGGCTTGGGAGCTGATAATGATGGAGATCAGCACACAGAATCTTTCAGAGACATGAAACCTCTTCTGCCTCCTACACACACACACACCCACACCCACCCACCCACACCCACACCCACACACGTACACAGAGGTCAGCCATGAGCACCAAAACAAGGAGATAAATTAGTAATGCAGAAAAGTGAGAACATTTAATCTATATGAAACAGGAGATAATGTACAATCAATTCTAAGACCTCTGGCTTGTTTCAAGATTAAATATATGTCAGAGGTTTTGATCAAAATACCAACCTGGAATTAAGTTCCACTGAAATCAGTAGTAAAGCAAGTTAAAGGCTAAGGTTGTGATCCATCCCTTTCTGCATTCAGAGAACACAGATTGGAAGGGCATCATTTGGAACATACTGAAACCATCTCCCTTTCCCCATGCTGTGCAAGCCCTGTGCTGGGTGCATTGTTACAGTTCTTGTGTCCTGGCATTCCCTAGTCCTCTTCATGGAGAAGTCTGAGGAGAAGGCAGCTCATGGGTTTCTTGCATTACTCTTTGATGAAGTTAACCTTTTACTTCTCTCCTTTCTGGCTGATGTACTTACTATCTTCTGTAAGTACCAGAAGAAGCTGCAAGAAGATGGTGTCACCATCCTTGAGCTAGAGAAGCTGACACTGTTGGTCCAATCAAAGCTGCTGACACTGAAAGAACAGAACTTGCTTGATGGTTGGGCCAAGGCTTTTAAGGGTGAAGCTACACAGCCAGATGGAACAATGATGCTGAAAGGAATTCAGCTGCAAAAAAAGACTCAAGGAACACCACCAGTATATATCTGACAGGAGAGACGTTGGTGCTGTCTGAATTGAAGTTATTGACTCACTTGTTGAGTTCCTGAATTAGGGCGTTGAAGTTGATGCAGATCTGTTGCTGATTATAAAGCCATTTGCCATTTTGCAACCTTCAGTAAACCTGAAAGCAGTTGCCAGGTACAGACCTCAACCTGGTAGAATATGATGAAATACATCAACTTGAAAACATTGGCTAAAACAGCAACTGGAAAACACAGGCAAAATGTGCAGGGAGAGCGAGGCAACCTCTGATGGTCAGGAAAGGAATGCATAATCAAAAG
This sequence comes from Euleptes europaea, assembly GCF_029931775.1. Lineage (NCBI taxonomy): Eukaryota > Metazoa > Chordata > Lepidosauria > Squamata > Sphaerodactylidae > Euleptes > Euleptes europaea. Next base: position 68,834,260 of record NC_079318.1, read on the forward strand.
GAAGCCCCGAAGCACTTAGTGAGGGTGACCGCAGGGAAATGTCCCTGCATAAAAGGCCATTGATGAAGCTCACAAAATGACTGTCCCATTTGGTCCATTTTCTTGCTTTATCCAAAGAATACAAGGCATGTATTCTAGCAGCTAAGCCTCACAGTGCTGATGCTGAAGGTCTCATTGATACAAGTGTCACATTGAAGTCCATAAACAGCGTCTCAGTTGAACGTCCCTTGCCTTGAAAAACCTATAGGGTCTCCATAAGTCAGCTGTGACTTGACGGCACACACACACACAAGTGAAGTACAGGAGGGTCTTGGTACTCTGCCGCACACCCTGTTTGAGGCTAGCGTGGGGAGGCAGTGCTCCTCTGCTGTCGTGCAGGTGAGAAGACTTTTACACAGCTAAATATATTGAGGCAACCCACAGAAGTCTAGTTTGCCTGTGATTACCTGTTAATATAATTTATTACGCCAACCATGGTGCAAAATACACCAGGGAGTATTGGTTAGAATATCCGACTAGGAATGGGGAGACTGGAAGCCCCACTCTTCTGTGGAAGCTCACTGGGTGGCCTGGGGCCAGTCCCTCTAAACCTAGCATACCTCACAGGGTTGTAGTGAGGACAGAATGGAAGTGGAGAGGAGTCCAATGTTGTAAGACATTTTGGGCTCCTATTGGGGAGAAAAACAGAGGATAAATAGCAAAATAAGGAATAATAAAGTAATGAAGGAGCAATGCAGAACATTAAAGTCTCATCCATTAATTGCTCCCCTGGTGAATGCCCGGCTTCCAGCAACAATAATAAAATAATTCAGGGGAAATATCATTGAGGCAAGGGTATGGACTGGCAGCAGCTGCACATGCTCTGAGATTTATTGTTAGGTTCTCTGGGTGTTGAGATACTGTACATATATTATCAAGTCTATCACACAGCTCATAAGGGCTAGAAACTTGTGTGCATTTTAACGAGAGCTTGGAATTTCACAATGCTGAACTCTACACTAAGTCACCCATTCCATGCTTGGACAGAATTCATGTAGCCCTGCTCTTAATCTTTGCTTGTTCTTCTTTCCTAGTGAAAAAGATTGCAAAAAAAAGATGCATTGCTACATTCTGCAAACACTGAGTTTTATTTATCACCAGTCACTTCCTTGCTGTTACATTAGATTAAGCCAATTGAATGACAAATTTCTAAATGTGTCTTCTGGAGTAAAGCTCTGTTGAGTGTATGGGCAATCTTTTCCTCTTGGGTGGCTCTCCTTGCTCATATTTTTCCCATTAACTTAGTAGTAAAGTCAATTGGCAGTGATGAATCTTCTTCATTAATTTCTTTGTTGGCAAACTTTCTCTTTCTTTCATAATTAGTGACTAGGCGGAATTTGCTGGAAGGAGGAGGAAGGTTGGCCTCCCGTGGCTTGAAAACTGGAACCAATGTGAATGACAAAAGTTAATTTTGACATCGTTAGTGATGAATAAGATTTTCCTTATGTTTTTACTTCTTTTAAAAAAACATGGAAAGTTAACCCCTACTTGCTTGTTTTGTGCGTTTATCTTCGAGAGAGGGCTGCATGTTTTAACCAGCCAATGAATCACCTACACTTTTAACTGAATCAATGGAGTTGGTAAGAGCAGATTCTACTTCAGTCATTTGCCTATTAAAATATGTACACCCACCTGTTGTTAAAACCACAATCTAGCCTACATATATTTCAAAAACCAGCAAAAAGGTAATTTTAGAATAATTAGAATAAACTTACAGACCAGTATTGAGAGACCACAAGAATCTCAAATTTTACAAAACAAGAAAAGAGCCAAGTAAAATCCCAGAATCAGAATCTTGGCAGAGGTTGCATGCTGAATGCTCTCTGTTTGAAGGTTACTGGTGAAGTGGCTGCTTGTTTGGGGAAGCAGTTTCACAGTTTTCGTGCCACCGCTGAAAAGGCCGTCTCATGTCGGTGATAGTCATTGATAGGTACCTGGAATGCATCCTTTAAGAAAGATCTTGAAGCTCTGGGTAGGTTCACATGGGAGAAGGTGAGCCTTCTTCATTGTGATGAGATTCCCCTTGTGTGCATATGATTCTATATGCATGAGGACCAATGTGACGTCGTAGGTAGAGTGCTGGGTTTGGATCCAGACTAAACTGTCCAATAGCAGAATGGAAGTGTCCTGCCACCCCGCTCTGCAGCTCACTGATTTCCATAAAATGATAATCCTGGGGGTGAGGGGATACTGAGGAATGACATGAGGGGGTCTGCCACAGGAAAGATGAATCAGCATAAATTGCCAGTTTAGTCAGGACTTTAGAGTTGGCCAGGTAAGGCAAGGATTCAAATCCTGCCCCTTGTCCCAGTATAAGGCAGCTTCATGTATGCTCATGAGCTCTGCATGGTGCCAAATCCCCATTTGCAAACGCTGGAAATCAGATTTAGTTGGTCAATTGCTTTTGAGATTTCAGCAAGTATTTCCCATACATTTTGAAGCATACCTTTGCAAAGATAATATCTAGAGCAGGGTGTCAAACTCAATTGTTACGAGGGCCGGATATGACATAAATGTCACTTGGTCTGGCTGGACCGTGCCTCGTCAGACCAGATCAAGAGTGGGAGGGGGGAGGAGGGCTGCCTCGGCTGGCTCACGGGCTGGTTAAGAGCTCTCAAGGGGCTGGATCCGGCCAGCAGGCCTTATATTTGACACCCCTGATCTAGAGACTTGCTTTTAAAAAAGAAGTATGATTCTATGGGTGTTAAATTCTGCACTCGCACAGAATCATAGCATGCACACAATCCTGCCTTTCAGTTTATGTAAGAAGACTGTAAAAGCTCTGGTGGATCAGACTATCTAACTCTAGCTTCACATATCCAGCAGTGGCCAACTGAATACCTTTGGGAAGCCAATACTCAGAGCAAGGCACCTACGGCAGTTTGCTCACACAGCACTGGGTATTCAGAGGTAAACTGCCCAGGTTTCATTTGGCTATCTAGTAGGTCTGTGAACTGGAAAAAATATTCACTGATTTGCAGGACAGAGGATGAGGGTTTTGCCTTGACAGCCATATGAGAAACATTACGTGGTGCAAAGCCCTTGAGTGACAGCCCGCTCCGAGCACACTCCGTGAGTCATCATTGAGCTATGCATTTTAAGTAGATCAACTCCGGTTTAGGCAATAAGTTGTAGGCCCTGGGGGAACAGATGCAAGAATGCTGTGTATCTGCTCAGCTTTGAGCCACCCTAGACCAAATGGGACAGAGCTTCTCGAAGAACCAGGGAGGTCTCCGTTACTCATCCACAACCCACTCTGACGGGGCATCCCACGAGCAAATGTCTTGGGTGTAACTTTATTTCATACTCTTACTGGAATATGTAGCGTGCATGCAAACTTGATCGTCAGATGGGAGGCTGACTGTGAGGTAATAGGGCATCTTCCAGCTTGTCCTCAAATCTGGGGCTGATAAGCCACAAGAGCACGTTCTGAGGAGCACCCTTGAAAGAGAGAACACAAAATGGTTAAGAAACAAACATTGTCCCACCCAGAACTCCTACCCCTCCCCGCTTTTTAAACAGCTGTAAAGGCTGAGGTAAGCAGAAAGCAGAGGGTGGAAACAGAAAACATTCAGAGCGAAAAGAATGGATGATCCAGATATGGCAAAAGTGCCTTCGGCAGAAGATTGCTTCTAGAAAGGCAAAGGAGTAGGCTTTAAAACTGGTCCCCCTAATTATTAGGGTTGCCAACCTCCAGGTACCAGCTGGTGATCTCCTGCTATTACAACCGATCTCCAGCAAGTAGAGATCAGTTCCACCTGGAGAAAATGGCCGCTTTGGCAATTGGACTCTATAGCACTGAAGTCCCTCCCCTCCCCAAAGCCTGCCCTCCTCAGGCTCCTCCCACCGGTGGTGATAAAGGACCTGGCAACCCTACTAAGTGTCCCTTTAAAAATGGTTTGATCCACAAGCAATGATCAGGGGATGTTATTTAGCTCCATGCCATAAAAAGCTTCAGCTGCCTGCTTCTGAATATTAAACCCGGCCAGTTGGCATGAGAAGAACCTGTCAACGTGGTTATGGCGTAGGGGAAGCCTCCACTGCTGCTCACTCCCAAGTTCCCAGGCAGTCCTGTCTATGTGTAGGGCAGCCATTGCCCCACCCAAGCGCCTGGCCTCTTCCTGTGCATTTAAGAGAGGCTTTGTGTGTTGGCAGGTGAAGCTTTCCCAGCCTGCAGCTAAATATTCTCACCCACTAATTGCAGCAGATCAAATTACCCTTAAAAGGGACAGCTATCAGGGTAGCTTCAAAAGTTAGCAACCCAAACTATTTGCTTTATGTATGTGTGTGTGTAAAGTGCCGTCAAGTCGCCGCCGACTTACGGCGACCCCTTTTGGGGGTTTTCATGGCAAGAGACTAACAGAGGTGGTTTGCCAGTGCCTTCCTCTGCACAGCAACCCTGGACTTCCTTGGTGGTCTCCCATCCAAATACTAACCAGGGCTGACCCTGCTTAGCTTCCGAGATCTGACGAAATCGGGCTGTATCCTGCTGCCTTCCCTCCTTGTTTTATGTATACCCCACCCTCAATTCCTGGCCAAGACTGGGCTCAGGGCGGCTAACACCATATAAAATCATGCGAATTCATCAGATGCAATAAAACAATCTCAATAAAAACATACAAATTCAACATTTTTAAAACCAGAAATTAGTCAGCAACAGATAGCTCTCAATCCTAAATTAGCAGCAGCTTTCAGGCAGCCAGGGCCCCAGCTCTGTCTGTAACACAGAGATCAAATAAAGAATAGGGTTGCCAACCTCCAGGTAGTATCTGGAGATCTCCTGCTATTAAAACTGATCTCCAGCCGATAGAGATCAGTTCACCTGGAGAAGATGGCCACCTTGGCAATTGGGCTCTATGGCATTGAAGTCCCTCCCCTCCCCAAACCCTGCCCTCCTCAGGCTCCGTCCCAAAAACCTCCCTCCGGTGGTGAAGAGGGACCTGGCAACCCTAGTAGCACCTTAGAGACCAACAAGATTTTCAGGATATGAGATACCTGATGAAGGGAGCTTTGACTCTCACAAGATTATATCATTAAAATCTAGTTGGTCTCTTAGGTAGATGCGAATCTAGCTGCCATACTGGGACAAAATTACTGTTTCTTGAACCGGGATATTTTTGTGATTTGTAAATTTTGATTGACAGGACAAAACCCAACTAAAGGTTTTGCTGGCAAACATCTGTAGGCTACATTTACCTATTCCCTTAGTTTCACCATGCTTCTCCCCCTCTGTTTGTACTGCTACTGCTGATCTCTGTTGTTACTGACAAATACTCTCCTCTGAAGCTCTAAATATAGGGATATGTATCTGAGATATAAAGTAAGGCTTATGATTAAACCAAAAGAGGACAATTACAAGAGCAAACCCACATGATACACTGTTCCCAGGTCCATCCCCAGGTCTACATGTCCTGTCAAGCAAATATGTGCTGGGAGATCTTGCTTGAAGCTTATTTTCTCAGGCCCTTGGGGACTGATTCAAATAGGACTGTGGCGCCCGGGGACAGGGAAATTAAGCATCTCTGTCATGCCATTTTCCCAACCTGAAATGGTTCCACGAAACTGCTATTTGCTCCATTAGGAAAACTTACTGAACTAATACATATTTCAGAAACTTACATATAGCCAATGAGTACACATCAGGTTCCCCAATGAGGCAAATAGCTGCTCCTTGGAGCCATTTCACAGGCAAAAAACTTAAGCCCCCTGTTCCCATTTACTGAATTCCCAATCTGAATTGGCCCCCACCCACCTGAGAATCTAAAGTCCCATCAGGAGCACATATCTGTGTGACAGGTTTGGGAGTGGACCCAGGTATATAAACCTGAGAACAATGTATTGTGTAGTTACACCCTATTATTATTATTATTATTATTATTTAAGAACAAAAAAGATCTGGGGGTGAAGGAAATGTATGAACCCACATATGATCCGAAAACAAAATAAGGGTATATTGAAATACACATTTGGAAGGCAAAATGAATGCAACACTGTATACACCACTTTCCAGAAAAAACCATGCCATGTGCCATATCAGCCTCTGTAAGTGTAATAAGAAGCCTCTGGAGGTGCCATGCCTGATATGAGTACTGGACACCTGGCCTTCTCCTGCTGCCTGGTCAACAGCACAGTCTCTTCCAGCTCCCAATTCAGGTTCCAGTACAGATCTTAGATAGGCTCACTCCTTCTGTGCCCAAGATCCTGCAGAGCTGCTGCCAGTCAGGGGAGACAATACTGGTCTAGATGGACCAATGGTCTGGCTCGATATAAAGTGCCATCATATGAAGAAGAAGAGTTGGTTTTTATATGCTGACTTTTTCTACCAGTTAAGGGAGAATCAAACCGGTTTACAATCACCTTCCCTTCCCCACAACAGACACACTGTCAAGTAGGTGGGCTGAGAGAGCTCTAAGAGAGCTGTGAGTAGCCCAAGGTCACCCAGCTGGCTTCGTGTGTAGGAGTGGGGAAACCAACCCGGTTCACCAGATTAGCACCCGCTGCTCATGTGGAGGAGTGGGGAATCAAACCTGGTTCTCCAGATTAGAGTCCACCGCTCCAAACCACCACTCTTAACCACTACACCATGCTGGGATCTCAGGGGCTCACCTTGGACCTGGTGAGTGACTGCATGAGTTTGAGAAACCATAATGGGCATAAGCTTGGTGTAAACTCAGACTGTGGCTTACACGTTTATCTGGCTTGCATGAGCATTCCTTTAAGTGTGTGAATTGGCTTTCTCAACTGAAATGAACTTGGAATTCCTGTGTACTTGCTGGCTAAGCATATGAAGTGGAACACAACTCTAATTTCTATGGAGTTGCTTTATAATGACTCAGACCATTGGGCCATCTACTTAGTATTTTCTAGGCTGAGTGACAGTAACTCTCCAAGATCTCAGACAGAGAATGGTCTTTCCCAGTATCTGCTACCTGAGATTCTATACCTGGAGCTGTCAGGGACTGAACCGGAGACTGTTCTACATACAATGCAATATGCACTCTATCACAGAGCTATGACACGTTCCAAGGCTGAAGGCTGCAGTCACCATCCGATTTATATTTTCCACAGGCTGAGAGAATCTCAAAACTGTGTTGATAACTAAACAAGCTGCAAAGGCACAAAGAAATGTCAGCATATCACAGCAGAAGAGCCATCAATAACACCAACTGGTGAATCTTCAAGAAAGGTATCTGAAATCTGAAACCGATGAAATGAAATAATTAATATGAATAAACTGAATGGGGGTTACGGGGTGTAATCACACTTACCAAACTACTGATCATTTGATTCTATCACCTTACATGATATGTCACCATTACTGAAGGAGAAAGTTCTATAAGGCATGAATCGGTTCTCACAGGTTTAATACCAATATCGGAGTTGTGAATATTTTTTTTAGCTAAAGGATTTCAGAACAGTAATAAAGTGGTCTAAAACAGTGGACTTCACTCTTTTAAAACCCAGGACCTTACTTTGGGCTCGTCCATATTTTTTTCCCTTGCTTGTGTGTCCAAATTGCTTTAGGGTTTTTCTTTTCCATGTGTGTTTTGCTCCCTCTAGTGGCTGATGTAATATTACATCTCTTTATGTCCAGCATATTTTCCTGCAGAAACTGCATAAAGCAATGTAATATAGAATTGACCACTAGAGGAAGCAAAACGCATGCAGAAACCCTCCCTCCCCAGCAATAGGGGCACATAAGTGACAAAAATGAGAAAACGGAAGAGCCCTTTAACACCCAGGTGGCAGTATGGGACCCACTAAGTTGTAAGCATGGGATAGAAAGTGACATGACTTCACAGTCCCATGACATGTGTGTCAAATGACAGGAAGAGGTGGAGCCCTACCTTTGCTAAAAGAGAATCCTCCTTACCAAGTGACCTTGCTTCACTATCCTCTTGCTCTTCCACTGTGCATACAAAGACAGGCAGGAGATGAGACGGCCTTGTTCTCTATGCATGGCTAAGGGACCCTTAGTGGGAGAACTTGCATTCCCAGCCTCTATCTGCCTACTGGTGCCTGGTGCAGCAGTGGGGGAAAATGGGGGAGGGGCAAAATGCCATCATGGTGTTTTACCAGAAATTTGTGGGATTGCTAGAGCGTTGGGGCGACACTGGAAGTGACATTGTGGCATTGTGTAATGCCTAGCCTGGCCCCAAAAGCTGGCAGCCCTGAGAGCCAGTGTGGTGTAGTTGGGTTAAGAGCAGTGGTTTGGAGTGGTGGACTCTAATCTGGAGAACGGGGTTTGATTCCCCACTCCTCCACATAAGCAGCAGATGCTACTCTGGTGAACCGAGTTGGTTTCCCCACTCCTACACATAAGGCCAGCTAGGTGACCTTGGGCTAGTCACAGCTCTCTCAGCCTCACCTACCTCACAGGGTGTCTGTTGTGGGGAGAGGAAGGGAAGGTGATTGTAAGCCAGTTTGATTCTCCCTTAAGTAGTAGAGAAAGTCGGCCTATAAAAACCAACTCTTCTTCTTCTAGCGTGACTTCTAGCAGCAAAGCTAAAGCCATAAAAAGTCTATAGGGGCTTATGACCAAGCAGGTGGGGCTCTATGACTCACCTGAGGGTTCTGACCACTTGTCTCTAAATGGTCTTAAGGTTCACAGGTGCTGTAGCTGATAGGCACAGGTGCTGTACCTGGACAGGGCACCACTTGGGAATCATGTAGATGCTCTGCACAGGGAAATAAAGAATGTACACTGATGCTGTCAATATCTTTGGTGAACTGTTTGGCAAATTGGAAGCCCTGCCTACAAATACTGCGTGGAGAAAAGGTTTTCAAACAGAACACATTTTATATCACAAAAAATTTCCCCTCCAATCTCTCTCTTGCAAAGATAACAATGCAATAGAAAGTCTCCCAATGAATTAATTCCCCCACAGTAAAGCAATATGAAGTACAGGGATTGTCTTGTTCCTGATTTTTTTTTAAACCACAGCATGATGAAACCCTACTACAGCTGGATCTGTTAATGTAAATTTTGAGGATGCTTGTTTAGATGCTGAAGGCAATGCATTAGGAACTGATGGTGCCTGATTATTATCCAATCAGTTCCTGATGCAGTATCTGCGACATCAAAAACTCTGCGGGCTGCATCTTTATGCATGTGTGGGTTTAAATAACGCAGTGCACTGTTTACTATTTTCAGACCCTTGTGCATTGATTAGAATGGGACGATCGCTTACCATTTGGAAAAGTCCAATAATGTCTAAACTGTAGGATACTGCAATCGCAGTCACTCTTTGCCTTTGTAGTTAAGACCCATAGAAGCAATAATCTTTTAAACTCCACCTGTTCGTTCGATCCGGTGTCATGACTCCTGTTGAGCAACTTATCTCTGGACAACTTTGAACCACTTTCTTAACACACTTAAAGTGTGCGGAGTACACAGTCGTTCTCTAGCTCCTGGAGGGGGAAAGGCTTTTTGTGCTTCAAAGCCAAAATTCTACGATCAAAATACATTTTGTTAATTAACATATTTGCATGAGATAGTTTAGCTCCTGGGATTTATTCTGGTCGTACAATTTCAGGTTGCTACTGCCCTTCCCTTTTTCAGCATCTGGAATATTTTCACTGCAGAGCTAGGGAGGAGGCTCGTGGCTCAGAGGTCAGCGCAGGGCTATGTGCATTGGGAGGCTGTTCCATCTTCTGGCAAGGTGCCTCAGCCTCAGTTTGATTGCCAGAGTACCTGGTTTGAGCAGTTGGTGCCTAGTCTCAGAATGCATATATGAGCCAGAGGGCAAGAGGTGGTAGTCTGCTGCTTTCAAGCTGTTGGGATGGGTTAGCAACTGTCCTGCTAGAGGTCGTATAGGCCAAGAGGCAGCACGGTGTAGTGGTTAAGAGTGGCGGACTCTAATCTGGAGAACTGGGTTTGATTCCATGCTCCTCCACATGAGCAGCATCTAATAGGGTGAATCGTTGGTTTCCCCACTCCTCCACATGTAGCCTGCTGGGTAAGGTTGCCAGGTCCCTCTTCTTCACCGGCAGGAGGTTTTTGGGGTGGAGCGTGAGGAGGGCAGGGTTTGGGGAGGGACTTTAATGCCATAGAGTCCAATTGCCATTTTCTCCAGGTGAACTGATCTCTATCGGCTGGAGATCAGTTGTAATAGCAGGAAATCTACAGCTAGTACCTGGAGGTTGGGGGAGAAAATAGACACCACTGTACTGGTATCAGGAGATAAGGAAATTAGTACAGGGGCGAAAAATACTTTTAAGTGCAGAATATATTTTTAAGCTACTGTGTCTAAACAAATATGCATACACAATTACACAAATGGACTCAACCAACAAAATCTTATACACCAACTATACATCCCATCTTGTGGATGGTAATGGACAAGAAGAATATCAATGCAGAAGTGCAATGTCTCTCACTGTATGTACATCAGTCTTCTGTATAGGTTTCATACAGGTAAGTAAACAGTTCTAGTAAATATTGGCTGTTCAAGGAGGATTTGCTTCATGGAAGATACGGCCGTTTCAAATTCTTTGAATTCTTCATCAGTCTTTCAAGCATATTCCTCTATATTGCACATCTATAGTAATCAATTTCAAAGTGCTGCATGCATATCAGATCCCACGAAGGGATCTGATATGCATGCATGCATGTAGCCATGGCTACATTTGTGAGTGTTACCCTTCGTGGGATCTGATATGCATGCAGCACTTTGAAATTGATTACTATAGATGTGCAATATAGCTGCACTATGTGATGTACTTTACTGACGTCTGATTGTAATTGAGACCTTTGGAAATTTCTCTACATTTTTTGTGTGAACTGTACATATTGTATATAATTGTGTTGTGTATATGTCACGTATATGGTCTATGTTTCATCTCAGTAGCTTATAAATATTTGCACTTTGTGTATATACAGTTTCCTGTACTGTTTTTCTAAACCTTTTGGTACGAGTACAGAGGTGCCGTTTTTCTCCCCAGTACCTGGAGGTTGGCAACCCTATTTGAAGATGTTCCTGGATGTGTTGAGCCAGGATTTCCTATGCTCTAGAGCAGGGGTAGTCCCAAGTACTGAAGGGAAAATGCATCTGTAAAGATGTAGTTGTGCCATCAAACCAACATTGGGGGTTGGGGAGATGAGGGTTGTACTTGGCTGGACATGCTTGGGCAAGCTAAGCCCCAGTGGTGCTGCCAACATCTCAGAGACTTATAGGTTTATAAAAGTAGGCTTATGAAACTGGGAGTATGCTTATAAAACTGGGAGGTAAGGATGGGCATAAGACATGTCCGTTGCTGGACATGCTAGTGGGCTGGATTATGGGCAGTGGCTTTTTTATTGGTTGAAATCAGCAATGTCCTGAATCCAGATATGAAGCTTTTTCTAGGGTTAAGGCCTAATTACTCCTATAAAAGAACTTGGTTGCAGAATGTGGAGGTCTCTGAAACAGAAGACATTGCTGGAAGCTCATGGACCTCTTCTAGAATTGTATTTCTTTTGCTGGATTCTGCCTTCACCTTGCTGCTGTACTTGTATACAGTTAAACATAACAGGCTCAGGATGTGGTTATTTTTGTTCACGTTTTGCACAGTTACACTAGCCAGCACGTCAATGAAGTCCATAACATGAACAGACCTTTAAAGCCTCCTACCCACACTTATAAAGATAAAACCACTTGTGGTTCAATGAAAACTTGGGAAAAAAGAGAAAAAAAACAAACTGTCTTCCATGTTACAAAAAACCTCTGTGCTTGGTTAATTGGAAGAGAGTCTCACCAGCTACTAGATACCAGGTAAATGGCTGTTTACAAGCCTGAACTGATTCATTCCAGTCTAGAATAACAGAAAAAATAGTGTGATTCTATTTATGTAGCTACTGCAGATTACAATACCCATAACGCTGTGCAACTGTGAGAAAAATGGGCATGTGCAAAAACATCACGGGTCCATAAGGATGAGTGTTCATATGGGATAAGATGGAATGTGATGGGCAAGATAAACATTCTAGAAGGGTCTATGGCCTTTTCGTGGTGGAATTCTACACAAGGGATTTATCCATCCCTATTTTTATCCTTGCATGATTTTACAAATTTTGCAAGAAAAATTCTTGTAAGTATTTACTGAATTAAGTGGCTCGGTGAACCAAATGACCAGCTAGTCAAAGAAGCAATATCAAACAGATACGGAAATTTCACCCAATATTCTTTTACAGTGAAAGAATCAAGGTGAATTCAGATAGCTTGAACCGATTTTTGCAGTCCCCAAGTGGTGGGAATCATGACATTGGGTTGTGACTTGCTTTATCGCTTGACTTTTTAAACTTAACAATGGAGAATTTGTGCAACATTTACCCAGTCTTCAAAATCTGGCAGGGCTGACTTGCTATGAAGACTTGGAGAAATTAGATCCTCCGAACAGGCTGCCTGTTGTCCATTCTTGCTCTATGGCATTGAATAAAAATCCTCAGGGTCCTTAAAGCCTTTGAAAACTGGGATATTATTCCACAAACATACCCAAAAAATCCAGGTTCGATCAGTTTCCACATTAATGACAAACAGTGATCTAACCATATGTCACGTTCTCAAAGGGATAGAAAAATGCATGGTAAAACATCAACTGCATATGTGTCAAAGGAGCTGACTAATGCAATTCCAGGATGCTGTTAGAATAAGGGAGAGAATGAACTGAGTTATTATCTGTGGCAGCCGCTGAGTTCCGACAGGACGCTTCATGATGTGCACGAGTCAAGAAGGTCAACCGCTAGTCAAGAAGGTCAACCGGTGAATGGTGGGTTTTATGCAAGGGATCCTCTTGGCGCTGTAATTTTGGTAGCTGTACAGATGCATTGATCCATGAGAGCAACAGAAATTGCTGTGTTTAGCATAATCCCAGCTACCACTGTGAGAGGATGTATTAACAGCTCACAGTTGCCAGCTGAGATTAAACCAATTCACAGCCACGGCATGGAAGACCTGGCCGTGGAGCGGCACAATCTGAACCTCGCCGTTGCATGCTTTGTGCCCAGATCCAGAGGTCTTGCACTTAAAATGTCATGTTGAATATTCTCTGGATGGGATGGGATGAGGCCTAGTCAAAGGGGGCAGGGGCATTTGTTTCTCTTTCATCCTTTATGGCTGCAGTGGTTAATAACGGTGGTTTGGAGCAGTGGACTCTGATGTGGAATACCGGGTTTGATTCCCCACTTCTCCACATGAGCGGTGGAGGCTAATCTGGTGAACTGGATTTGTTTCCCCACTCCTACACATGAAGCCAGCTGGGTGACCTTGGGTTAGTCATACTCTCTCATCCCCACCTACCTCACAGGGCGTCTGTTGTGGGGAGGGGAAGGGAAGGTGATTGTAAGCTGGTTTGATTCTCCCTTAAGTGGTAGAGAAAGTTGGCATATAAAAACCAACTCTTCTTCTTCATTGTGACAAACACCACTATAGATGGTGACAAAGTGTGAATTGTCCCTGTCAACTGTGAAGCTCCCTGAGTGGCTTTGGACTCTCTCTCAGCCTAAATGACCTCACAAGGTTGTTTTGAGGCTAACATGTATTTAATTTGATATTTTACCCCACTTTTCTCCTCAAAGAGGACCCAAAGCAGCTTATGCTATCCATTTTATCTGCCCATCTATCTCCCATAAGGAAGATTAGTCAAAGACAGAGTGACTGGCCCAAGTCTCCACAGCGATCTTCCTTGGCAGAGTGGAGATCTGACCTTGGGTCTCCCAGACCCTACTCTAACACTTCTACACCATACTGCTCCGAGTTATTTACTTGGTGGATGTTGTTATGGGAAAATTCCACATGGATGATTGCTTATTCTGTTATACAAATAGACCCTAAAGCACCATGTCTAGAGCTAGGACAGCAATCCTTGCATTCAGGACATCAGATATGAGTAACAGGAGCCCTCCACAAGAAACACCTGACACTGGAACGATGCATCATTAAACTGTTCAAAAGGTCTTGTGCATCAAGCATCTCCCTTTGCAATGTTAATGTCTCCTGTCAGTGGTATTTCACTTATGCTGTTAAAAAGAATAATTTGTTCCCTCTAGTGCCTTGTTGAGTTCATCTTGGGCAATCAGGAATGCAGAGAAATGCACCCCTGAGGGAAATGTTGAACTGGTGATCTTGGAAGAGGTTTACACAACGGACAAGAAACACCAGCTGTAGTTCCTATTATATTTTACGGTACACTGACAAAATATTACTTTTATTTTTCATTGCAGAAGAGGGCTGGGAGGCAAGGGGGAAAGGCAGGGATGAGGGGAAGAACCTAAGGCCAAAGCTACCCTAAAATATTATGGTGCCTGAGGCAGAAAGCCCAAATCTATCCTCTCACAACACATACCAATATGGCAGTAGCAATAAATTCAATTGTTCAAAAAAAATTTATACTGAATAGCAATAAAAATCTGCCACCTTTGGCTCAGAGCAGGGCTGGTGCTGATAACAAGGATTGTCATATGCTATTAGTTGGAAGGGGTGTGGAGCTCTGAAATTCACAGTTAATTCAATATATTAATAAGCCAGTTTGCACTGACATACTTCAAGCAACACACCATGAAATACAGGCCTAAGTAGATGAAGGGGACATGATCAAGGCTTCAGGCCCAGCTATCCAAACAGTGGTTCCCACGGTTCTCAATTGCTCCCACTGGGTTCCATAGCATACAGAAAACAGAGCTGGAACCTCATGCACAGCTGAAAGGATGAGACCTGCTCTTCATCTTAAACTGCAAGAACAGACAAAAGGCCTGGGTCATCCCCCATCAGCTAGTGCACTCAAGTGACTTTCTCCTATACCTGTGCACGGCTGCCATTCATTCCTAGAAAGAAAAATCAGTGCATCGAAGAATAATTTCACTCAGGCTGTAAAGACTGCCCACCACTCATCATTTAGGGGGTCTGGCTTCTATTTCCAGGGATCCCAGGATCTGCCTGCAAGATAAAGATCCTCCCTCCAAATCAAAGGGTACATCCACACACCTTTTGATACTACGCTATTGTTGTACATAGTGATAATCTGCAACTAGATTCTCCTATCTGAACAGGATAATCCAATTGAAGAGGACCCCTATATTACATTGTCCAGTGAAAAGAGCAAGAGTCCAGAACTTCTTCAGCTGTGATTCACAAAAGTTCATATCCTGCCAGAAATGTTAGGAGGCTGAAGTTGGTTCCCAGTTGGTTCCCAGTTCCTTTTGTTAGTCTTTAAGATGCTATTGGACTGTTGCTCTTTTCTGCTGCTACAAACAGACTAACCCATTGTGATCATTGTCCAATGATTTGTGCATGCAGCCATAACTCATTTTGCTAGTCCACAAAGCCAACCAAATCCTTGGCCACAGGCCTTTTGAGAATTATGCCTTTGTGAAAGCAAACAATTGTTTCACAAATTCACAATGTAGAACATGGATAGGAAAAGGTATGGGATTTTCTCAGAAACTGTGATGGCCATAGAAATACTTCCAGAAGCTCAAATACTTTGGGGAGAGCGGGTGTGACTTAGAGCACAGACTTTCCACGTAAAAGAGCCATGTTCAATCTCCACTTAAAATTACTGTGGAAAGTAAGTCTGTGAAAGACCTTCGCCTGAGTCCTCTGCTGCCACCACCATGGTAGTACAGAGGTTAGGACTTGTGGGACCACTGCCACTTTCACACCAAGGATTCCCCACGTTTCAACCATGTGACTAGTGCTTTTTTCATGTTTCCACAGGACTTCATCCTCTATTTGTGCATAAACATTTAACCAATTGTTCTTTGCACACACACAAAAAAACCCTGCTTTATTTTAAACAAGTAAAAGCTACAGGATTTTGTTGAAGTGCTAGTGAGTTACTCTTTTCATTTGTTGATGACTGCAAGAGGCCAGACCCTGGCAACAATTAGCATAACAGAAGAGTAAAACTGCCTTGAAGGCAGCAGGAAAAGAGGAAGACCCAACAAGAGATGGATTGACTCTATAAAGGAAGCCAGGGCCCTCAATTTGCAAGATCTGAGTAAGGCTGTTAAGGATAGGACACTTTGGAGGACACTGATTCATAGGGTCGCCATGAGTCGGAAACGACTTGAGGGCACTTAACACACACACAAACCTGCCTTTTAGTCAGAGGAGAGGGGATTGTCAGAAGCTCTGCAAATGCAAGTAGTTTTATTTAAAGCTTGTTAAAGGAATTGCACTATTCCTATCCAGCTTAACTCATGCTTGTTTTTTTTTAAAAAAACAGGAGACTCACCCTTTTGGGAAGGGGGGAAGGGAGGGAATGTTAAAGTATTGTGTTATTTCTAGGCAATGCTGCATTACCCATGCTTTTCAAAAAAATTTTTAAATGAAAACAAGGGCAGAGAATCCTGAGGGTCACATGAGAACACAGCATGGGTGGGTGTGGTCAATGCACCTCAGGTGAGAAAGGGAAACCACTGCTAAAAATGGAGAGAAAACAGATTACTCTGGGCTGTCTGGAATCTCTGTTGCAAGTGCGATTTCATACTAAATCACATCAGCAACCAGACTATCACAGAAAACCATCCTGGTGTGGAAGCAGCCCTGAATTCAAATCCCCACCTTCTTAGCTCAGTCAATCTCTCACAGCCTAACCTACCTCACAGGATTGTTGGAAGGATAAAACATGTGTGTTGTTCAGGGCTCTTCGGAGGAAGCATGAGATAAAAATGTACACACACAAACAGAGGATAAACGATACAGATTTTGAAGGGCTAGTTGTCTGATTCAGTATAAAATAGCTTCATAAGGCTGTGTGTTACAATAAGGTCTTGTATTGGCTTTCAAAGTGTCTTCTTGGTTCCTATCACTAGCAAACTCCAGATCAAATTATGTGTTATTGGAAGGCTACAAATTTCTTTGTGGAAGTACTTTAAATACTATATAAGCCACAGTGGTACGCCAGCTTCAGTGCTGGCTGAAAATAATCTCCAGCTGCTACCCTGAACTTCAACGAGGGGGGCCAGTAACATAAAAATAGGATTACTTTTTGGTTCCATGTCCTTAGTTTTACTACATCAACATACTTTGTTGCCAGTTTTTTTGTTATGCCTTTTAAGCAACCCTGCATAAAACAAGGGAAATTTATGGCACTGGTCTATTGCTTTTTTAAGAGATTCAAAGCTTATGTTTTCCCATTTACTTGGATATTCAGGTTGCAAAATCCTTACACCTTCAGATACCACTCTATGTGAAGCCAAATTAATCATTTAGGTTACATTTTATGGCAAGTGAGAGAGGAAAGAGGTATCAAATTAAGGCACAGAACATACTGATTCATAGAAAAATAGTGGGTTTGCCAATTTTCTGGCAAAATTAAACATGACAACAGGGGGGGAAATACCGGAGGTAAATAGAAGCGGACTTATTTGAAACTTGTATAGCTGTTAAATAAATAAATAAAAAAACCTGGTTTAAACAGATGTAAGTTTGAAAGGAGCTATGACCAGTGGTAGAATACATCTTTGAAAGAATAAGATTCCAAGTTCAACCCCTGGTATTTCCAGTTAAATGAACACAGGACCTATCTACATGTTACATTCTTTCCAGGTCTGCCCCGTGGATTGGTTGTCAGACAAAGTCTGAGAGTTTGTGCTGGAAATTCAATTTCTAAGAACTTGGGGAGGTGCTAATTTGAAAACTGACCATGGCATGCAGGAAGATGGAGCTTAAACCTTTTCCCCTGTTCCATTTTCCCAATCTAAAACTTAAAATGTGCTGATGCGCTGCATGTATACTGCAGGTAAGCTTCCCTCACTGGCTCAAATAACAGCTCACTATGATGGTTTCAAGTCAGGAAGGTACCTGGGGGGCGGACTTAAGTATCCTCTCCCCACATGCTGTGGTCTCAATCTGAATCACCCTCCTCAAATTTAGTTCCAAGCCCAGAATTCCCAGAGCTCATCTGTCAACCAGACATTAAAACAAAATTCTTTCCAAAAAAAAAAAAAAAAAAAAAACCCAGCAAAAAAGAACAAGAAGGGAAAAAAACCTCAAAATCCAGCAACTAGATTAAAAAAGAAAAGAAAAAAGAAGGTATATATAAGTAGGGAACAAAATATAACAACAGTGGTGCCACATCTAAACATAAGTTTCTATAAAAGGTTTCCAAATATCTAAAAGTAAGTCCATACACAATTGTCGTTTATATGCCATGAATTCAAATATTGATAAAGTTCTAAGGTCCTCAATCCATTGATCTACCGGAGGTGGGCATTTATCTTTCCAGTGTTGTAATACACGTCTTTTAGCTGTAGCAAGGGCACAGAGGGTCCATTTTCGTTGACCATCAGATAGCTTCCAAGAGATGGGCAGATAGTTTTAAAATACATAAGCATCCTCAGGCAGACATGTTGGACAGAATGTGCTAGGAAAGACAAGCCCCCCACCCCCCGTTTTAATAGCTGCAAGCATATGAAGTATAGAGGGTCAAACTCTGACATGAGCCTTAGCCTTTAAGCAACCCAACAGGATAATTACTGCAGCCTGGATCCTGTACTTTCTTTCCACTTCTCCTTATTGTCCATTGAGGAGGCTGTCTTCCATTGTGGAACATGCATCCCTCTAGCACCAGACACTTAAATGCTTTGGTCTTGTGTCAGCTTTGCACCAGAGAAATGTATGCTTTACAGCAGAGGATTGCCTCCACCATGGACGAAGAGGATGATCTCAAGTAACAGGAGGCACACACTCAGCTTCATTTATCATAAGACACATGGAATAATCTCCCATGGCATGTTCTTCAAAGGAGAGCACAGTAGAAAACTGGAATATTCTATCATTTGTACTATACACAATCCTCCTTGAGAGAATAGGTACACCTGTAAACAGCATGTGACTATGGTTGTTACTTTTTTTTCTGAACAAGCAAACATAATCAGACTGAAGAAGTTATATAGCACTAGGTGCCAGAGGACAGATTTCTCAAGTAAGTGAGCCAAGCCACATATGGCAGTGGAGTTTTACAGGACAATTCCACGCAGAGTTACTCCAGGCTAAGTCCATTGACGTAATGGGTTTAGACTTGCATAACTCTGCAGAAGATGGCAGTGCAGAATAAGTGGAAAATGAATTAACAGAGCCTGTGGCCTACAAGCTCAGTACCAAGTAGGGTTGCCAGGTCCCTCTTCCCTATTGGCAGAAAATTTTGGGGGCGGAGCATGAGGAGGGTGGGGTTTGGGGAGGGACTTCAATGCCATAAAGTCCAATTGCCAGAGCAGCCATTTTCTCCAGGTGATCTCTGTTGGCTGGGGATCAGTTGTAACAGCAGATCTCCAGCTAGTACCTGGAGGCTGAGAAAAAATAAGTACCAAAACAACGCATGTATGCAAAACACAGACACAATTTAGTACAGTGGAATAGTGCAAACAAACAATAACTACTAAACAACAAGACGATAAATACGTGGCTCCCAAGGAGTCTTCAAGAACGCCTTCTAAACAATATTTTTGAGTCCCAAAAGGCTTCTTGTAAGTAGTTCAGAGAAGCGGTGGGAATGATCCACTCAAAAGAGAATGGTCAATTCAGGTTGTGAAACGCAGTCCGGATTAACTTGACGTTTTCACAGCCGCGTCAGCGGCTTCGTCAGCACACCGTTCAAATTATCGCGAGACAAGCTCCTTGGTATAAAATTTACAAATCTCAACAAAATTCAAACAATTCAAAATGCTTGTAAAGCTGCTCCGTTCGAAGTCGGACTGCGTTTCACAACCTGAATTGACCATTCTCTTTTGAGTGGATCATTCCCACCGCTTCTCTGAATTACTTACAAGAAGCCTTTTGGGACTCAAAAATATTGTTTAGAAGGCGTTCTTGAAGACTCCTTGGGAGCCACGTATTTATCGTACTAAATTGTGTCTGTGTTTTGCATACATGCGTTGTTTTGGTACTTATTTTTTCTCAACTTCCTTCTAGTACCAAGTGCCTCTTTCTCCAGTAAGTACCTGGAGGCTGGCAACCCTAGTACCAGGTGTTTTCTAATACAAGCATCACGTTGAGGAGCATATTAAAAAGAATGAGATCAAATGGCCACTGCAATCCATTAGCTCCTGCCAAATAGCTATACCACATTTCAAAGCATGCATCTAAGCTGGGTCTCTTTCGGTCACAAAAGATAAGCCATTCCTGTGTAGGGGGCAGAGACCCCCCATTACCTAAACTGGGAGCAGTTGAATGAGGGGGGGAAGGATCACTGCCTTTTCAGTAGGCAGCAACAAGGGCTAGCAGATGGCTGCTCAGCTGTGCAGCAGCAACAACAGGGTAGGGGAGGATTTGGCTGGCAGGGAAGCACCTACCACTGACAAGAGAACTGACTCCCTCTTGGGGGAGGGATTTCCTGCTCAGAGTCAAGAAGCTGGAACTGAGGCATGTGAGGCTTGCAGCCGCCTTCATAAAAGACTGGGGAGCCAGCTAGGGTTGCCAACCTCCAGGTACTAGCTCTGAAACAATACCCAGCACTATTATCTCTCAGTGCTACCTTTGCCAAATCATTCCAGTTTGCCATAGCCCATAGCTTCCAGTGATCCTGTCCCTTTCAGGTATGCCATACTTGGTACATTATTAACATGGCACAGTGATATTAATCCTGATCCACATAGCATAAGGTCAGTGTGATGGATGCAGCCTGTATGTATGGTAACTGTGCAACTAGGACTGTACTCCAGATTGTAGAACCTCTACTGGTAACTGTGAGATTTCTGTAGAGACATCACATTTGCCTGCAGAGATTTCCCAGTCTGTGACTTGAATCTAGGCAGAGATCATGACATTTGTTCTTCAGTTTACCCATATTGCCTTGTGTGAATTTTATTATATCTTGAAATAGCCTGGTTGGATACTACAGAAACATAACTCCCACAAATAATGCAAAGAAAAAACCCCAGAGAACACATTACATATACATTTTCTAAATGCATAAAGACAAAAATAAACAATTGTGTGATTCCAGTGTATAGGGAAGGCACATGACTCAGAATCCCTTAGGTTCTTTTTCAGGGATGCCCATAACCAGTACAAAACTTTTGAATGTTTCTTACATATTATCCCTCCAAGAGACACAGAGTGTTATATTTATGCCCCCCCCCCATTTTATCCTTACATCAGTCCTGTGAGGTAGTTTAAGGCTAAGAAAGCGTATGTAATTTGACCAAGGTCATGACAGACTGAAAATATGAACCTACGTCTTCCCAGACCATCTCCAGCTCTAACTCCTACACCAGTCTGTTGCATACAAAACACCATAAACTAAGTTGGATCTAAGTATCTGTTTTCAGAATAGAAACAAAATGGGAACCCTACTTGAGTTTAGCCCAGTGGTTTTGCAAACTTCATTCCTCTAGGAAACCTGTACCATTTCAGTGTTTGCTGAGGAAGCCTTGCATGTCATGAAACGTAGCATGCTGCAGAAGGGTATATGCCTAGACATAATTTTTTTATTTATAAAGGGCTTTGAGCCTCATTATTGCCCTTCATTACTTGAGAGCAGGCCTTCGGGCAGGGGTCCACAACTTATGGTTCTAGTCAAATGTGGCTCAGCACGGAACCAAATATGGCTCTTCAAAAAAAGAAAGTGATATCTTAAATTAAGGCATATTGGAGGGTAGGAGGGATACTAGGAAGGCCAGGAGGAATGGAAAAATCAAACCCGGTTCTCCAGATTAGAGTCTGCCGCTGTTAACCACTACACCATGCTGGCTTTCCTGAAATTGCAATAACCTGTTAGCCACAGCAGCGTGTGCTGTGGTGATCCTGGTAACGTTACAAGATTCAGGCCACCTAGGGAGGATCCTGTGAAGGAGGGGCAGTGTTCCTTCGGTTTCCAAAAGAGGTTATACTGGTGTGGGCAGGAGCCACAGTGAAGTTCCTCCAGTGTGGCCTGGCTCTTTCCATACTGCTGGAGTGGCCTGGGAAGATCTGCCACTCCCACATAGATATGATATGCATTAGAAGGGCCCCTCAGACCGGTTAATTTCAACGTGTTGATTCTATTAAATGGATGTTTAGGCCTGTACATGCCAGTGAATAAAAGGGTTGTTTTCATGATGTTCCTTGGGAAGGGCCCCTGTGCTGGGGGGGGAAAAACTTCTAAAAGCTTACAGGGACTGGTTTGTACGGCTGACCATTATTTCACAATGATCTACAACAATGGCTATTCAGTAACAGCTGGCACATGTCTCCTTTAGACAAAGCCGCTGTGGGGCTGAAGACCTTCTATGGATGAGCCATAACTGTTGCCCTGGTAACGGTTAACCAGCACGTGTTTTATTGTTCCCAACTTTTTTCCTGGGGTATTGGCAGGTGGTGGGAGATGCTAGTCTTAAAGAGGGGTCGCAACCTCATGAACCTTCTGATGTTGCAACAAATTGGGGGACAAAAACCATTTTTCCTCTTTCAAACAGCTTAAGTAAATCTTATTATATATCATTTAGGGGACAGATGCAATCCACAGTTTGATTTTGAAAAAAAGAATGGGAAAAATCTATCGGGAGATTCTCTTGCACCGGCTCCCTTGAAATGAACTGAGTTGCGAAAGAGCACGCGGTTTGTTTCAAAAGAGCTGGCTCAGGAGAACCTCTGGGTAAATTGTTCTCCTTCCGTCCACAGACACTGAGGCCATTTTCAAATGGGTTATCTGCCCGGGGTTCAGTGCTGTTGGGGAGTGGAGGGTTTTTTTTCCTCTGCTTCCCCACACTCTCATGGCACATTCATGCACCTCTTGGGGTTCTGCAGCTTTTCTCAGATAATCCCCAAATCTTCTTTGCTGTAAAGTATTGGGAAAGATCCCAGTAAAGTCTGGATGGCTGCTCAGTGGGTGAAAAACTGTATTTCCCCACTCATACGGAAGGCATTTTCCATTCCCCTGTCCCAATGGTGCCCATTTCTTCCCCCAAAAACTGGTGGGCTTTTTTGTTTTTGGCAATTAAATATCATATCATATCGATAGAACGTTATAACAATATGTTTAAGAAGTTTTCTGAATTCTCTGCTTTCATTTTTTAAAAGTTGGTCTCTAGTCTCTTCCTTGTCCTGATCTGGATGGCCCAGGCTGGCCTGAACTCATCAAATCTCAGAAGCCAAGCAGGGTCAGCCCTGGTTAGTAGATGGATGGGAGACCACCAAGGAAGTCTGGGGTGCTTGCTACACAGAGGCAGGCAATGGCCAACCACCTCTGTTCTTGTGCCCTGAAAACCCCAAAGGGTCACAATAAGGTAGCTGCAACTTGACAGCACTTTCCACCACCAGCAGCCCCTTACATTGTAAAAATATAAGGGGGAAGTTGCATTTCTCCAGAACAGAAGAGGCTAGAGACTTTTTTAAAAAAATGTAAGCTTAGAATTCAGAGAACCTTACATGTTTTGTTGTAATGTTATATCACTATAATGATATTCAACTGCTGATTTATTTATTTATTTGTAAAGCTCCAGTGGCTTGGGAGATGGGAACTGGCTGCTGCTGAGGGACAGAGGCAGGGAAATTATAAGGGAATCTGTCATGTATGGTGTAGTGGTTAAGACTAATCTGGAGAACCGGGTTTGATCCCCCACTCCTCCACATGAGTGGCAGACTCTGATCTGGTGAACCGGGTTGGATTTCCCACTCCTACACATGAAGCCAGCTGGGTGACCTTGGGCAAGTCACAGTTCTCTCTGAATTCTCTCAGTCCCACCTACCTGACAAGGTGTCTGCTGTGGAGAAGGGAAGACGATCGTATGCCGGTTTGATTCTCCTTATAAAGGTAGAGAAAGTCGGCATATAAAAACCAACTCTCCTACTCCTCCACTTCTTCTTCTTGCCTTGTTGCTGCTGTCATCAGGTTGGATCCAGCACTCTGTCAGTAGAAGGAAATGATAGTCTTTATGGTTTTCCCCTCCCACCATCAGTCCTTTTTGGCCTCTGGGTGAATGGCTGCTGCGGGAAGGGGAAAGCGGAGAAGATCCACGACCCATGTGCTTGATCCAGCCCTTTATGGCTATCAACACTTTGTTACTGTAACCATGGAATGTTATCAGATCATGCACTCTCAATGGTGACCCAGTGAGTTTTGACTGATAACACCCCATTTTCCTTCACATCATTTTTCAAATATTACTAATGCATTTCCATGTTACCCTTCAAGGAGATCTTGGAGCTGCAATCCTTTATGGCCTTCATGTGCACAGTACATGCATAGAGCCACCCCTAGGTGCCAGCAGAGCTTTCCCTGCGAAGAAGAAGGAGAAGAAGAGGAGTAGTAGTTGGTTTTTATATGATGGCATTCTCTCCCACTTAAGGGAGAATCAAACCGGCTTACAATCACCTTCCCTTCCCCTCCCCACAACAGACACCCTGTGAGGTAGGTGAGGCTGAGAGAGTGTGACTAGCCCAAGGTCACCCAGCTGGCTTCATGTGTGGGAGTGGGGAAACAAATCCAGTTCACCAGATTAGCCTCCTCTGCTCATGTGGAGTTAGGAATCAAACCTGGTTCTGCAGATCAGAGTCCACTGCTCCAAACTGCTGCTTTTAACCACTATACCACGCTGGCTCCCATAGCATAGATATATGCTGTTAAACCCTTGCTGGGTTTTACGGTTGCTGTTGATTTTGATACTTTTAAAATGGTTTAATTGTATTATTTCACTTTGTAAGTCACCTAGAACAGATCTCTGGTGGGGTGGCATATACATCTTCACAAACAGGCATATTGTTGGCCATGCAAGCATATCAGCCAGGCTCTTCATTGCAAGACCGAGTTTGCTACAGAGATCAACAAGCCTCATTTCCCCCCAAGCCATGATGCTTATTGGCTTTTCCTGGAGTAAGCTGTGTGCCTGAAGAAGAAAGAGAAACTTGTGGAAGCTTGCAGGAGAGGCCTGGCACAGCCTGCCTTGAACGAATGGCCTGGCTTCGCAGTGTTGTACATCTGATGGCCCAGTTTGGGCCAGCATGGCAGTGTAAGACTGCCTGCCACTGACTTGGATGTAGAGATGGTCTAAGTGATTCTGGGGCCCTGGGCAAAAGTCCAGATGGGGTCCAAGAATCACTGCCACCTAGGGTTGCCAGTTCTGGGTTGGGAAACTCCTGGAGATTTTGGGGGTGGAGCCTGGAGAGGGTGGGGTTTGGGGAAGGGAGGGATCTCAGCCATAACCCTGCAAAGCAGCCATTTTCTCCAGGGGGACTGATCTTGGTCATCAGGAGATCAATTGTAATAGCAGGAGATCTCCAGGTGCCACCTGGAGGTTGGCAACCCTACTGCCACCTCCTTGCCAGGACCAACCAAGGGGTGGACCTCATCCCATGTAAGGTGGGCAGGAGCCATTGCCAGAAGCTAACTGTTCAAGCACCATTGGGGAGGAGCTATGGCTCAGTGGTAGAGCATCTGCTTGGCATGCAGAAGGTCCCAGGTTCAATCCCCAGCATCTCCAGTTAAAGGGAGATGTGATGTGAAAGACCTCAGCCTGAAACCCTGGAGAGCTGCCGCCGGTCTGAATAGACAATACTGAGTAGACAATACTAACTTTGATAGACCAAGGGTATGATTCAGTATAAGGCAGCTTCATGTGTTCACCAGATGAAGAATGTGTGAGTGGCTGTTCTTGCAAGTGATTGGCCCAAGCCATGAACAGGCCACATGTGAGTGGTGGTGGCAGGATCCTTCGTCAAATTGTTAAAACTCCCTGTAGTAGTTTTAAACAATATTTGAACAAATGACTTATAATCCCAGTTGCCTTACACCCTGTTAGACTATGAAGCCCAACATTGTCTACCTGGATGGGCAGCAGTTACTTCCAGAGCCCTGCTACCTGAGATCATTTTGTGGAAGATAACAGGGATTGAGCCTTGGACTTTTTAACGTGCGGAAAAAGCATGGACTGTATTATTAAGCTACAGCCCCTCCCTGTGTTTAATACATGTAACAGCAGCTGAGGTATTTTTACATGGAAAAATATAACAAAAAGACAGTCATATCTAGAACACTGCATTAAAGTTTGATTATTTTCCCCCCTCTCTACCAGGTTAATCTTATCTACCATCACCTTCTGCCAGTGTCAGCCCCAACAGAGAAGTCTCCCAAGGCTTGCAAAGACTGCTCTGGGGCAATTGGGATGGGCAGCCATCAAGAACATTTTCCTTGCCACCCCCCCGCCCCCCAGTCACCATTCCACATATACCTCCCCCACCACCACCAAGGGCTTAAAAAAAACTAATACTTGGCATATTGTTATAGTTAAACATCATAGCGATAAGTCAATTACTGATTTTGTTTTAAAGGCACAGAAGTGCCCTCCCAAAAAGTGTGTGTGTTTGGGAGGGGGGGGGTCTGGCAGCTGCTGGGGGATCAAGGGAAGAAAGATAATGCTGATGTGGGCTGAACGTGTAGAAGAAGAGTTGGTTTTTATACCCTGCTTTTCTGTACCTTTAAGGAGTCTCAAAGTGGCTTACAATCGCCTTCCCTTCCCTGCCCCAAAACAGACACCTTGTGACGTAGGTGGGGCTAAGAGAGTTCGGAGAGAACTGTGACTAGCCCAGGGTCACTCAGCAGGCTTCATGTGTAGGCGTGGGGAAACCAACCTGGTTCACCAGATTAGAGTCCGCCATTGTAAACCACCATGCCAATCTGACTCTCCCAGAACCTCCTAGTAAAAAAATGTGCACCTTCTCATCCAGAGTATGCAAAGGTGTTTTCACTTTAACCTTTCCTAAAAGGTTGTATCAAACCAGGTTTGAGGAAGATCAGCAGCAAAGCTGGGAAAACAAGGAAAGAAGATGATTTAGGGGATGACGGTGCATGGAATTAACCACCAACACCTTATCTTACTCCTGCTTATCTTTTGCACCTAGTTCGTCCTGCATCCCTAAGATAAAGAGCTGCAACTGGTTTCTGCTGAAGGCAGTGTTGCATAGCAGCTGTGAAGCTCACAAAGTTCTCACTGAATATGGCACAAGACACGACCATAGATAAGAACTGGGCCAAAGGCAAAAGTATAATAAAAGTCAGTGCTCCAGCCCTTCAGGTGGGAATAATCCACATGGCTGTTCTCCTTCCTTTCCACACAATGCCCCATCACATCTAATTAAAAGAAAGTTCTCAGGGATCCCTTCTCCCCAAGCAGATCAGGGGACCTGGTGGACCTGGGGCCAGACTCAGGGGTGGGCAGCTTCTGGGGCCCCAGGAGGGTTTGTCACAGCTGACCCTGGACTTCCTGCCACATAGCTGTAGACATCTCCACTTGTCCTCTCTCTGAGTGGCAGGACCCTGCAAAGAAACGGAGTCTCCCTCCCTCCTTTGCTGCATGTCCTCTTCTTCTCCTTCTACCAGACAGTAGAGGGAGGAACAGCAGAGAGTACCCCAAAGAGGGGTTCTTCCCTGTCATTCCTGCTGCTGCTGAGAGGTGCCTCTCTCACTAGACGTGGGAGATTGCCCAAGACATGTTTTAATATGAGGACAATGGTTCAAGATTACCTTGCAGGGCTGTTGTAAGGATGACCGAGATTTGAACACCAAAAGCACTATATACAGTAGATGCCAAGTGTTAATATTTTTAAAGAAAGCATTGCATGAAACAAAGCACACAGGCCTCTGTAGGCAAACAGAATCAACCTCCTCCCTCCTGCGGCAAATCAGGTGTCAATGACAGAAGGATGCTGTAGCAATAGTGAAATGTACAGCAGCTGACTTTCACATGAATGAAATTCTAGGAATGTACCTATACGTTTCCAGTGATTCCAACTTAAACAAAACAAAAATTAATGTCCCAGCATAAAGTATCATCAAAGTATTTTAGCTGATAGTCAGGGACTCTTTATGCTTTTTGTTTTGCAGAAGATAAAGTTATAGCAATTTTTAAAGATTCATATGATATTTGTGTTCTTGATAGACAACTAAAAACAGCTCTGGAACCCCAGTTGGAAACTACTTCCATCTCGAAACAGGAACAAGGGGCCTGCTTGTTTGTACGGATCAAGCCCTAAGGTTGCAAAACATTTTTAAAGCAGCATAATTTTTATATGCAGAGTGAAAAATATAAAGCTATAGAATCAGTGAATAAATGGAGAGCTCCCCCTACTGTCCATTTTGGGGAATAAACTGAAACTTTCAATACCTCTGCTGAAGGCAGATATATACAGTATAGGTTTGTTTTGCAATTTTATACCTTACTTTTCTGCTAAAAACAGTGCTGAAGGTAACTTACACTATAAAATTAAAAACAGGATAAACATAATTATTCATTATTATTTCTTCATGCGGTGGCTGCTACTGCAAAGGACTTATTCACACACACACACACACACACATACATTTTCCTCCCTGGTAGGAAAGAAAAGCAAATGTTGTGCTCATGCCAAGCTCCCCTACCTGCCCTGCCCCACTGTGAGTAAAGAGAACTACTATCAGCTAGTGCAACACTAAAATTCCTCTATACTGGGGATCTCTGAGAATTTGCTTTTTGCACTGAAAGAGAGATAGAAGGCTCAGAAAGATACTTATAAGTAGTAATACTCATGTTACAGCACAACCAGAGTAGTTGTTGCTTTGTAGATAACATGATGGAAGAAAGATAGATACCTGTCTTGGAGAATCTTACAAAGGTGAATTTCAGCAGGAAGATAACAAAGGGAAGAGGGAGAAAAGGAGAAGCAAAAGGATCCAAGGATCAAGGTAAGTGAATGTGATTACTTAAGAAGTTTCATTTCAGTTGAGGGTCTAGGACTTGAGCCAAAGTTATGAATTTGATGAAAAAGTTGACACCACACAGGAGTTGTGGCAGAGAATCCCAGGCTCATAGGGAACTCATAAACCCAATCAAGTCACAGCCAACTTATGGCAACCCCATAGGGTTTTCAGAGGTGGTTTGCCATTGCCTGCCTCTGTGTAGCAATCCTAGACTTCCTTGGTGGTTCTCCCCTCCAAATACTAACCAGGGCTGACCCTTAGGGTTGCCAACTCCTCTTCCCAAACCCCGCCCCAAACACCTCCTGCCGATGGCAAAGAGAGGTTACCCTAAGAGAAGATGATGTTACTAACATAACACTTCCGTGAAGTAGGTACCTATTGCCCAATTTTACAGAAAGGCTGAGAGACACTGCCTAGCCCAAATGAAGGGCTGCCAACAGGCTCTGACAGGAAAATGTCCTGCCTCTTTAATAGAGGCTTAGTGTGGAAATGGCCAGGGTGAGATTTTTCATGGCATGCTGGTAAATAACATCGACTGGTAAGCCTCTATTAAAGGGACAGGACTCTTTTTTCTCCAGGCTGTTGGCAACCATGATTATAATACCACCCATACATGTGTGGTCTATGATGTCTTGGGGCTACTGCTGCGTTAAATTCTTTCACACATTTTTAAAAGCAGCATTCTAGAATGGATCCTTTGTGGGGGAGAGGCTTTAATGACTCCCCCCTTCCAAGTTTACAACAAATG
Organism: Euleptes europaea; assembly: GCF_029931775.1. Taxonomy (NCBI): domain Eukaryota; kingdom Metazoa; phylum Chordata; class Lepidosauria; order Squamata; family Sphaerodactylidae; genus Euleptes; species Euleptes europaea. The sequence continues at coordinate 68,863,676 of NC_079318.1, forward strand.
TGACTGTTCGTTACATTTTACCTTTTAAAAAAACTAAGTAATCATAATAGTGCAGTTACAATATTATGAAGAATAATGAGTACAGTTTGCAGCAAAGAGAAATGCAGTAATTAAAGTCCTCCCCTCCCTGACCTTCTCCCCCCTGTTCTGGGGGATGTCTTCCTAATCAGTTTCTTCAGGTAGGGCAGAAGATAATTGTTACTTCCTGTTCTCTTGTGATGGTCTCACCTACCTGAAGGAACTGATTAGGAAGACATTCTCCAAGGTGAGGGGAAAGGAAGGTCAGGGAGGGAAAGGTTTTAATAACTGCATTTCTTTTGGCTGCAAAATGTGCTCATTAATTTTTTTAACAGTAATATTGTAATTGCATGATTATGATCATTTTGTGTGTGTGTGAACAGTCACCTTTGCTGCAAAAAAAGAAAGGAGTAACTAATACCTTCCCTGCCCCCTCCAAGGAATGCTGGGGCACATAACTGCAAGCAATTGGGAAGTAAATATAAAGGAACAATTGTGGGGAGACACGAGAATTTGCCAAATAGGGTAAACATAATAGTAGGCCCTGAAATAGTTCATGAGTCAATGATGTAGGGTTGCCAGGTCCCTCTTTGCAACTGGTGGGAGATTTTGGGGGCGGAGCCTGAAGAGGGCGGGGTTTGGGGAGGGGAGGGACTTCAATGTCATAGAGTTCAATTGCCAAAGCGCCATTTTTCCCCAGGTGAACTGGTCTCTATCGGCTGGAGATCAGTTGAATTAGCAGATCTCCTGCTACTACCTGGCAGTTGGCAACCCTACAGTGATGTCTTGGGTTGCTAACTTCCAGGTAGTAGCTGGAGATTTCCTGCTATTAGAACTGATCTCCAGCCAACAGAGATCAGTTCACCTGGAGAAAACAGCCGCTTTGGCAATTGGACTCTATGGCATTGAAGTCCCTCCCCTCCCCAAACCCCGCCCTCCTCCCCCAAAACCTCCCACCTGTGGCGAAGAGGGATCTGGCAACTCTAATGATGTCTCATGCTCAAAGTTCAAAGTCCCACAAGCCCACCCCACATATACAAACCCATGAATAATGGACAAACAAGTTCTATTTCATTTTACTTGCCCGATGCCTCCAGCTAATGCTCAGGCCCTTTCCCAAGACAATTCTGATCACAGTAATCCTAATGCAGGTTCAGGAGGGGGAACTGCTGGGGGGAACATCAAACCAGCTGAACAGCATCCCAGCTGCGCTTTTCTCTACTTCCTCTTATGGTACCTATAGTTTGTTTTGCTTTTTTGTTGGACTATTCCGTCTACTTTTCTGCTGTTGTGAACCGCTTTGGGTCCTTATGGGGTGGGAAAAAGGATACAAGTAGGTAACATATATAAAAAAAGATAACCATTCCAGATGTGTGATTAGGGATACTTTCAGGGCAGAATTAATCATGATACCATCAAACACAAGCTTCTTAAATACAGGTCTATCAGTTATCATGTGCAGGGGAGACAGGCATTTGCAGCATAGGATTGATGAGCAGGGAGTGATTTCCCCCCCCCCCACTAGTTGTTTTAAAAATCCCCCCCCCCCCAATGTCAGCCTGCAGCTAGGATTCTTCTGGCCTTGGAGCCTGACGGGAGGAAGATCCGTTTTTTAAAAAAACCCAGCTAGGTGTTTTCCCTATTTCAGGAGGACAGTGGTGGAAGGGGGAAGCTTTGAGCACCCCCTCCTATCCATTTATTATTCAAATCCCTCATCTTTCTCTTGCATCTGTGAAAGGAGAGAATGTTTAATTTTTTTTAATGTCTCCTCTAAAGCGCTTATTGGGTTCAAGTTCTGAAGGGGGCAAGAGGGCTGGCACAGAGCCCTCGCAATCACTGAAGCAAGAACAGACTATAGCCACAGAAGGGCAGGTGCGACAGACGGACAGTCTGGAGATTTTACTTCTTGGATCAAAAAAACCCTGCCAACGAGGTGTGCTTTCACTCATATTTAGACATTCATTCTTCATGTTATTTGTTGTAATTTTTTAGCTTTGATTTTATTGTAATTTTAATCCTTTTATCCCAAATATGGGATTATTTATGAATGATCTGGTATCAGGTTAATGCTGTCATCGTGTTGACCCTCTGTATAATTTTTAGAGTTGCCAACCTCCAAGAACTAGCTGGAGATCTCCTGTTATTACAACTGATCTCCAGCCGATAAAAATCAGTTCATCTGGAGAAAATGGCCGCTTTGGCAATTGGACTCCATGGCATTGAAGTCCCTCCCCAAACCCCGCCTTCCTCAGGCTCCGCCCCAAAAACCTCCTGCTGGTAGCGAAGAGGGACCTGGCAACCCTAATAATTTTTATTTTAGAGTGACAAAAGCTGTCATATGTTGGGAATGTTTCCTTTGCTTTGATGCAATCTGCATTCATGTCTGGGCTAATGCAGGAGGAACCGGATCATTGGCACTGAATGAATGAAATGTATGTGTGTATCAGGCTGCAACCTTAAGAATGCTCTCCTTGAAGTAAGTTCCATTGAATACAATGAGATTTACTTCTGAGTAAACCTGCTTAGGATTGCTCCCACAGCATACATTTGGCATACTATATACAGTGTTCCATCTAGTATAGGAATTTACAGTTATTCTGTAGTATATTGCATACTACATTATAAAGTATCTTTATATATATATATATATGAAAATGCTAAACTTTGAGCACATCTATACATCCATCTGTTTATTTATTTACTTCATTTATAGCCTGCCTTTCTCAACCGGATTCAAGGCAGATTTCAAAACAATGAGACAGCATAAAACATCCAATAAACCATGCAATAGTACTAGGATTACAGAATTAGAAAACCATGCAAGCAGACAACTAAGGCCTGTTATAGCATAAACGATGCAGAAAGTGGATTACAACGATTCGAGAGAGTGCACTAAGAACTAGATGACACATACAGTAAACGCTGCATCAAGATTACAGTCCTATTCCCTTATAAAAGTGTCCTCCTGGACTGTTCCATTACATTGCAATTCTAGTCCCTTTATAAAAAAGCCCCCCTGAACATTTCTGTTTCACACATTCTGCAGAATTACACAAGTTCAGGAGCCTTCCGGATTTCCTCAGGCTGGCCATTCCACAAAGCGAGAGCTATAACAAAGAACGCATGCGTATGAACGGTTGCTCATCTTACCCATCTGGAGGGTGGCACGCTCAGAAGGCTTTGCTCAGATGAACAAAGCTCTCATGTTGGAGCATAGTGGGAGAGGTGGCCCCTGAAGGTATGTGACATATGAAGGGCTCTGTAGGCGATAACCAACACCTTGAACTGAACCTGGCAACTGATGGGTAGCCAATGGAGTGATTGCAGAATGGGGGTGATAATGCACGCTCCATCAGGCTCCATGCAGTAACTGAGTTGCCACGTTCCGTACCAACTGGAGTATCAGAGTTGGCTTTAAGGGCAGAAATATGGAGAGTGCATTACAATAGTCTTTCCTCGAGGTTACTGTGGTATGGACCCACGTGGCCAGATTGTGTGTCTGCCCAAGGTCACCCAGCAAGCTTCCATGGCATGAGTGGGATCTTGGTTTCCCAAGTCCTAGTCGGACACCTTAACCACTACACCATGTTGGCTCATAGTAATACATCTTGTAGTACTTTGTACATTGCATTACACTATGAGTACTCATATATAATACATTCTGTATCACACTGCTGAACATATCTCATATCATACATTACACTCCTTTCCCCCATAGTATACACTATATAGCTTAGTATACGAAATCTCATGAACCATATGAACACACTCATGAATTCACATGAGTGTGTGCAGCATGGCAGCACTTTAGCATGAACTAAAATCTCTCTCTCTCTTTCCATTCTGCACACTTAAAGCTTTTCATTTTAGATTTACTGTAAAGTAATGAATCTAAGGTCTAATAAGAAGTACCTAGTGAATTATACTTAAAAAATAAATGCTTATATGCCACCATGACGTTTGAAATGCACAACATTCAAGTACTATGTGGTTTGAATCATCGTACTGAGGGTTTTATTCTGTTCTTGACATCCCAGTTCTGAACATATCTATCTGGAAGTAAGCCACAGTGATTTCAATGTACCCTAGACTTAATTATTCATGCCAAAAAGGACTATGAATTAAAGAGGGTTGAGCTTGCGACACTACTTAGTAAAGCATAATACCATACAATTATCTCTAAATTTTGAATGTTAGAAGCTAGTAGCAGTTCTCCAGCAGGCTGCTGTGTGTCTGAACAAATGGTTACATTAGAATGAAGATCCAAAACTCAGTGAATAGTCAATATTCACACGTGAACACTGACAATCCCGGATTTAAATGAGTATCCAAACATATACATATGCCCCAGAGACTGTTGACAAACACGTAAATACAATTTGCAGCAACTGGATGCCTCTGAAAATTAGGGAAACATTCAGTCATTTTTAGGCAGTTTACACTCCATGTCCTCATTCACATATCAGTGTTGAAATTCACCAAATGTGGCATAACACACATTTGATAAGTAGTTTGACAGCTCCAGAAAAGACAAATAGCAGCACCACAACATTTACAGCTCACACTATTATCCACCATATCTGATAGAAAGCTTTAGGCTTACCAGAAAATGTTTACTTGCAATGTTTCTGATTTCAATTGCGTGCCTTTTCAGCCAGCCAGGAGCATTTCTGGAGAGAGGAAAAAACAAAACAACAAATGTTGCCAACAGTTTTGCAGCTGAGAACTAACTAGCAACAATTGAGATAAATGGCATTTTATAGCCAAAGTCCACTCTCTCTCTTTCAATCTCCCTCTCTCTTTTTGGCACAAGTTCCTTCGGCAAAGCCAGTCCGAAAAAGCTCTACAGCATCTATTGAACAGCTAGCTCTTCTCTTTGAGCCGGAATCCTCTTTGAAGTCATCCAAACTCACCACTGGCGCTCGCTGGAGACTCGAACTTTATTCTATTCAGGCCTACCGCATTTCTCCCTGCCTCTTTGATTTCCATTTCCAAGTTATTTCTCAAGTAGCAAAGCATCTGCCTGCTGCACAGGGCAGCCTAAAGCTTTGTCGAAGTTTTTTGAAGCTCCCCCACCTCCCGCCACCCCAAAAGAAAGCTAAGAGTGACACGAACAACTCCGGGCTTTCTGTAGGAAACAAGCTGGCAGGCCACACTTTTGTTATTCACTTCATAGGCAAAAGTCTTTCTGACAGTCCAAAACCATAGGCCCTGCTGAGCTCAGCAGGAGCCCTACGCTGAGTACCATCTGTCAAAGCTTTAGGATTTCCCCTCACCCCTATTTCTATTTTACAATTTGCTAAAACGAAGGGGTAGAATGAAAGTTATTTCATTGCATTGTTAGCCAAAGTTAGGAGATTGACTTCAAGCTGAAGTGAGCATGTTACTCCCAAAACACCATAAAGAGACAAAGAGACATTATTCTCTGAACTGGTCGGGTCTTTTGACTCTGAACGGGCCGTGTGTGAGATGGGAAGGACAATTTCAAATTTCCTGTTCCTGTGGCTTTGACTTGAAAATCCCCATGTGGATTTTGTTTTTCTCTGCTACAAATTGAGCATTGTGTGTGTGTGTGGGGGGGTTCTGTCTCCTTGTACCAAACTTTTTGTGCTTGTTGAAAAGTATGTATCCACCAAAAGAAAAACAAAACAAGTCTTGTGGCTCTTTAAAGGACAAGCAGGTTGATTATAGCATTAGATTTCACGGGCTAGAGCCCACTTCTCATGGTTACCCCACTGGTATTTTTCAACACTGTGGGTCAACAAATGACCATTATAGATTGTATGTATAAAGGGTGCATATTGTACATATACATACCATAAAAAACTGCATGTAAAAATTATTTAACATGCACACACAGTAGAAATGAGTCTACAGAACCAATAGGGGAAACCGGAGAACCAAAACTGTTTAAAATAGAAAAAAATACAAAAATTGTATGCTGCCTCTCCAGAGAACCTGCTGGGGGTGGTTTACAAAATAAAACATGGTGAAAACATCGCAATTGTTAAAAATTAACTTAAAAACAAAACAAGGAATGTCCATTTGTCTCTACTAACGAGTCTCCCAGTAGCTTATTAAATAAAAGGATGAAACATATTCAGTACAAATTTTGGTGAGAAATTGTTACTTGAATGTGGGTTTTTATTTCACAACTGCTAATATATTTTTATGAAAGTCATAAAACCTTTGGCTGAAGAAATTTGCATCTCATCATTTACAGCTCTTCAAGAAACGCAAGATTAATCTCTTAGTACTTTATCAGAAGATCATTAGTACATTTGAAATTTTAATTGTTCATCCAGAAACTGAGTTTGAAAGATTCTCTTTTCTCCCTTTTTAACCTGGTAAAATATGGACTGTCAGGATTTTTTTTTACTTTATCATTTGGCAAAAATTGTTGGACCTTAGGAGTGCACCATCACTATACAACTAAGACATGTGAATTATTTTATTAATAAATTACAGAGGCCCTGTACACACAACATATTGGTGTACAGGGCCAATCTATGTTGAGGAAAAGTAAGACAGACTACACTGGCCCTGCCTTTTCCAGCTATGGCATTCATCACAAGTGGGCACATGGAAGATGCACGAGCATGGGTTTGATTCTTTTATCATGGTGACAGAGCCTATGTGTATACTACTTGTGCATGTGTAGGCACTATGCCCATGTGTGGCAAACACATATATAGATGTTCTTGAAAGACCACCTCCTCACATTTAAAGCAAGGACTACCTCCTTCCATATTGTCTGGCCCAGCAATTTAGATCTGCTTCACAAGCTCTGTTTTTGGTGTCCCTGGCTTCAGAGGTTAGGCAACTAAAGACAGGGCTTTTTAAGTAGTGGCACCTTGTTTATGGAATGCCCTTCCCCTTGAGGGTCACCTGGCACCTACATGACTTTCCTTTTGTTGCCAGGCCAAAATGTTTCTATTTACCCAGGTTTTTAATTAAGGGGATGATATTTTAACACCATTTTTATAGTGTATTTTAGTATGAAAACAGTTTATGTTGCTCAATGATCTATGTTTTTATGCTCTGGTTGGGTTTTCATAGAATCATAGATTGGAAGGGACCACCAGGGTCATCTAGTCCAACCCCCTGCACAATGCAGGAAATTCACAACTACCTCCCCCCCACACCCCCAGTGACCCCTACTCTATGCCCAGAAGATGGCCAAGGTGCCCTCCCTCTCATGATCTGCCTAAGATCATGGAATCAGCATTGCTGACAGATGGCCATCTAGCCTCTTCTTAAAAACTTCCAGGGAAGGAGAGCTTACCACCTCCCGAGGAAGCCTGTTCCACTAAGGAACCGCTCTAACTGTTAGAAAATTATTCCTAATGTCTAGATGGAAACTCTTTTGATTTAATTTCAACCCAACTCTGTCTGTAGTAAGTAACTTATGGCCAGATCTCCCCAAAATATGCATACCTGATACAAATTATCAAAAGTGACAACCCTATCTTCATTCTCTGCTCATCCTTGGTTTTCTAAAGAGTATTGTGACAATATTGGCAATTTGGGCCTCCACAACATCTAATAATCAAGGCCAGAATATAGAGTTGCCATTTATCTGCTGCAGTGGGAGATCTCCTGCGCCTCCCCCAGCTCCTATTGCCCACTGCTGCTCTGGCACCTGACAGGAGAAAAATAAAGTCTGATGTCACTTCTGAGGGAAACCCAGAAGTGACATCATGCCACTCTAAGAATTACCAGGAACTGTTTCTGGCGATTCCTAGAGCTGCATGAGGTCACATTTGTCACGGCAATGGCCCTCCCCCATGTCACTGCCCCCAGACTCGCTGCAATTGCTAGCTGTTGGCTGGCAACCCTACCATAATCCCTCTTGGTGAAATGTACACATTTGCAGTGCTGGCTGTAGAGTCTGCAACCTGCTCTCAATGTGCACGCACATTAGGGTTGCCAACCGCCAGGTACTAGCTGGAGATCTCCTGCTAATACAACTGATCTCCAGCCAATAGAGATCAGGTCGCCTGGAGAAAATGGCCACTTTGGCAATTGGACTCTATGGCATTGGAAGTCCCTCCCCAAACCCCACCCTCCTCAAGCTCTGCCCCAAACAGACCTGGCAACCCAAATGCACATGCAAGAGGGTTGGGGGAACAGGACTTTGGCCATGTATTTTGCCCCTCTATGCATTAGTGCTTTGAGTATGATGCATCTCTTAGGTTTAGAGGGTAGCTGTGATGTTCTGCAGTAGAACAGCTAGATTCCAGTCTAGTAGCACCTTAGAGACCAACAAGATTTTTGGCGCATGAGCTTTTGAGAGTCAAAGCTTCCTTCATCAGATATATCTCTTAGGGACGTGCTTTGAATATTAGAGAAAGATGCTGGGGGTGGTGACGCTAGCACTTGTATCTATTTCTTTCCCGAGGTAGGTTGTTTAAATTGCTGAAGAAGCATGGGAGGAAAGAGTTAATAAACTCCTCCCACAGAAGGCCTTCTCTAATCTTCCAAGCAGTTCTGTGGGTTTCTAAATAAGGTGAAAAACCTAATAGTAGAAACATTCAAATACATTTGGCTGGACCCTTAGAAGTCCAGTTGCATCTGGGAAACCTTCACCAGCAAATCGAACATACATTTCATGTTGTTTCAGTAACTGCATCACTGAAACCAAAAGGTGGACTTTTCACTCTTGATATATTTGGCTGTGGACAAGGTTGAAGATTATATGCAAATCTCAGCACCCTGCTAGATGCAATATCTCCTTGCAATTCTGAATTCATTTCATGAAAATATTTAGTAAGGAATAAACTGCTGTAATGATTGGACTCTGTTTTCTTTTTAAAAATATTTGCTTAAAAACTGCATGCCTCCGTTCTTCCCGAATGGGGGATTCAGGATAGCTCACTTCAGAGTTCAAACAAAGGTATTTAAAGCACTACCACAGCAACAGTAAAAGACCACAGGACAATTTATACAGAGTATTAGATACAAAATAAGGAAGGGCAAAAATCAACCATCAAAGGCTTGAACAAACAAAACAGACTACACCCACCAGGGTGGATCCAGACTAGATTTTCTGCTGATTGAAAGAGAAGTGTAATTTCTGCCAGTTCCCTCTTCCTGTTGCAGAATCCCAGTTAACCCACATGCCATTCGTGAGGGTCCCTTGTCCCTAGGAGCAGCAAGGAGTAAAGGAGTCAGGAAAGATCTGTTTTGCATGGTGTAGTGGTTAAGAGCAATGGACTCTAATCCGTAGAATTGGGTTTGATTCCCCCCCTCCACATAAGCGGTGGACTCTAATCTGGTGAACTGGGTTGGTTTCCCCACTCCTACACATGAAGCCAGCTGGGTGACCTTGGGCTAGTCACAGTTCTCTGTTGTGGGGAGAGGAAGGGAAGGAGATTGTAAGCCAGTTTGATTCTTCTTAAAAGGTAGAGAAAGTTGGCATATAAAAACCAACTCTTCTTCTTCTTGCAAAAATTGAATTTGGATTAGGGGTGTGTATAATGGAACTCCCAAGCTGAAAATATACACAAAAATCATTGTTTCGGGTCATTATTTTGAGTTCGCAGAATGGTATTAGGAATTCAGGATTCTTACAGAAACGAAATGGTGCTGCTTTGCTGCATGTGGCTGAGATTTGAGGGGTGTGCAGAAGTGAGGGCAGAGTGTGTTCTGTGCTATTTTGGTGGCATTATATGTCATGCCTCGTGTGTGGGAGACTGTAAAATCGGCTATTCATTGAGCAAAATGGTGTCTGCAGTGTGCGCGCGTAGAAAATGGTCCTGAAAAACTAGAACAGGAAAACATGGCACAAATTTTAAACCTGAACCAGTTATGCCTTACCCGAAACTAAGCAATTGCAGACATTTTTTTGCCTCCCAAAGCTTGGATCCAAAACTGTAATGACATTTTTCTTGGCTCACACCCTTAGTTTGGATTTAACCCAACCCCTAAAACACAACAAAGGTGGTGCCAAGCAAACAACCTTTGGCGGTGTGTTCCATAACCAGGGTGCAACCACAGGAATGGTCCTCTTCTCTGATTTGCCAAACTTCTGAGGGTGGGTGTGCGTGGAGAAGGGTCTCTGATGATTATCTCAATTGGCAAGTCATTTTGTATGGGAGAAGGTAGTCCTGAGATATCCTGGTCCTAGACTGTTTGGAACCTTAAAGGTCAACTGTGCCCAAAAAACAACCTCAGAGCCAGTGAAGATTATGTTCCCTTCAACAAGTCCCTGCTAATAACCTGGCTACTGTGTTTGGACCAGTTTCCAAAGACCCTTCAAAAGCAGACCCATGTAAACAGTACCATTTACGTCTGGTGTCATGAAAAGTCATTGCCAGGTTAGATGGTTCACACTGGTACAAGCATACTAGAAATGTGTGATGAGTTTTCTAGGTTCAGAGGAAAAAACAACACCATACAGAGCAAAAATCTGATCATTTTTGTAATAAAAACTATCATAATCAAAATGCCGAAAGGGAGGGCATCCACCTGTTGTGCCTGCATTCAGCTCAGCCGAGAACCTCCTCCGCGTGAAATATATGTGTTGGTTTTTATATTCCTGTGACTTACTTGTGACATAAAAGCAGGATAAAACATATAAATATTATAGACCAAAAAAATCCAAAGCCTTTGAATGAAAGTGTTCCAGCTCAAGAAAAGCTTTGCCAACAGCCCTTTAAAAGATGTTCTAAGGGTGGGTATGCACAGCAAGTTCTACACCTGGCCTATACATGATCACTGGAATGCCTGCAGAGAGCCTATACAAGTACAAGTGTTAGGGAGGCCAGGTCTCCCATTGTAGTTACAGAGGGAGACCTCCTGGCCTGGACTCCTGTTTCCTGCCACAGCTTGACAGGGTGGTGGGGGGAAAATGGAGAGCTGGGAAGTTGGCTCCCTGCTAACACACAATGTTACTTTCAGCAAGAATCCACAAGTGTTGTCATTTCACTGCTGCAGTGCTCTAAGACTCACCCCGAACTATGGTTTAACCATAGAGTTTGGGGTGAATCCTAGAGCAATTCCCTGATGCGATGACATCACTTCTGGTTCTGCACTAGAAGTGTCATTATATGTTGGCTGGATACTAAAACGTTCAGCCCACCCTCTGAATTCTCCCAACAGGGTGGCAGCTAGGGCTGGCTGCCCTAACAGGCATATGCCTGTAGAGCTCTCTTCATGCAGTTGTGAAGCCTGAGAGTTGTACGTGTGTGTATCTTCACACATTTAGGCTCTTTCTGTATATCTAAATGAAGGTGTGTAGGCTGCGGCAGAGCTTGCTGCTCTGATCCCTTCCTGCCTGCACACATTCATTATCTGCTCTTGAAATCCAGGGTATGGTTGGGGAAATTACCCATTTATTTAGAAAATCTATGTGCTTCCCCTCCAGAGACCTGCTTGAGGTGGCTCACAAATAAAACAGTACAATAAAACTATAAAAATCTACAGCATGAAAACAAACCAGGGCTTAAAAGCACCACTCAGCAGCTTCAAACGATAGTCATAAAATAGTCTCCTGGTTTCAGGTGAACCGTAAAAACCGCTAGAAAAGATCAAACACCTCAGCTGAACACCTGGATAAAAAGAAATGTTTTGGCCTGCCAGCAGTGGGGAGAGGGGGAGGGCTGACACTGAAAAAGACCTTATCTGGTTGTCATTCATCTCACTTCTGCAGGTGGGGGCACAAAGAGCAAGTTTTGAGAAGTGGAGAGTGGAACATAGGGTTGCCAACCCCACCTTGGGAAATTCCTAGAGATTTGGGAATTATGCTCGGGGAGGGCAACAATGGGGACATGATATCATGGAGCCTGCTTTCCTGGGGAACTGATCTCTGTAGTCTGGAGGAGATCAGTTGTAATTCCAGGAAAACACCAGACCCTGCCTGGAGATTGGCAACCGTAGATAGATAGTAAGGAGGAGGCAGTCCTTCAAGTACATATGATACAAAGGCACATGGTATAGAAACCCTGCTGATACTAAGCAAGGCTGGGTTTGGTCAATACTTGGATGGGAGCCTGATGTACGCTGCCTTGGGTTCCATGATGTTGGAAAGATAGGATGTTGGCAAAGGCTATTGACTTTATTCATAAGTTGGTCCTGGTTTTATAGAGACCCACAGACACTGGCCATTTTGAGTTGCTAAAAAGAGTTGCTAAGGAAATGTTGAAGCCGCACAGTAGTTTAAGGAGTTAAATACTAGCAGCAGCCAGCATTTTAAAATCTGTAAGATGCAGGAGAATCAAACAATTAAGCATCTTCAGGTAGGTGGCTTCATTCAGGAGCTTTCAGAAAACAGCAGTGGCCACTTATTCTCTTTATGTTGCATGTGTCCCAGCTGTGGTAAGCCCGAGCACCTGTTCCTTCTAAATTCCTGCTGCTCTGGGGCTGTTAGCAACTGCTGCCAGGGAGGCCCCAGGAGAGCTACTGAAGGTTCATAATGGATCAAGGGAAGCTTAGAGTGTACCGGTTGCTTAACTAATGGGTAGCTGTTCACTTTCACACCAGTTCTTTCTCCCGCCCTTTCTCTTACTCTTTCCTTGACCAGATTTTGAAGGTCAGACTCTTTGGATATATAATTCATACACACTGGGCAGCATTTTAGGGAAACAAAAAAGGAACTTTGATAGTCAGGCTAATGCAACTCTGTTGAAGTCAATGTTGGTAGTCTGGGTTTTTCAGTTTAAAGGGAAGATAAAACTGGGATAAGACAGAGGCTTTTTATGCCAATAAAGGTATGATGATTTGAAGACAGAGGCTTATAAAACTGTGCATGGTGTGGAGAAAGTGGGTAGAACTTTTCCTCATAATACTAGCTTAATTACAGTAGATTACCAGACTGTCAGATTATTGTAACTCATTTGCTAGAGCAGGGATGGGGAATGTCCGGCCCGGGGGCCGTATGCGGCCCCCGAGGACATTTTCAGTGGCCGTCGGGAGCTCCAGGGCCCAGCTGCGGAGCGCAGCACAGCACGGCCCTCCCAGAAGGTGTTCCTGGGGCTGCGCCCTTTGGATCTCCTCTCGTCGACTGTTGGTCAGCAGGGGAAGGGGGAGGGACGCTTCCCCCAAGGCTGCTCCCTACAGTCGCGGCATGCAGGAACACCGCAGCATACTGTAAGCCCTCTTGCTGCCTGTCAAGCGGCGAGGGGGGGAGAGGCCGGTGGCTCCCGGCGGCGGAACATGTGCACGGGAGCCGATTGGGCTTGGAGGGCCTTTTGTGGACTCGAGGTGCGGGTGGGTGGGAGGGTGTGGAAGCTGGGGCCCGGTCGCGCGGGGTTGCGTGTGTTGCAGTGTGTGTGTTGGGGGAGGCGGGGAGCCTGAGGCCCGGTTGCGCGGGGCCAGCATGTGCAGGGGTGTGTGTGTGTGTGGGGAAGGCTTTTCTCTCTTTTCTTTTTCTGTCACTCTTTCTTCTTTCTCCTCCTCTCTCCCTCGTCTCCTTCCGTCCTTTTCTCCCCCTCCATTTCTCTGTTTTCCTCCCTTCTTTCCATGAGGATCGGCTGCGGGCTGCGCCCCCCTGGCGCCTCGTTTGCTTGGGGTCCCACCGCTGGTTGCCCTCCCGCCTGGGAGGGGGAAGGGAGGGGAGAGCGGGGGTGCCCTGCAGGCCTTCTCTGTGTGGCCTCCCCTGTGATTGCCAACCTCCAGGTGGTGGCTGGAGACCTGGCAACCCTAACCTCTCCCCCCCCACACGCTGGGAGATCTACACCTGGTTATGCCCCCCAAATAATGTTATAAATGAGCAAATGGCCCTTGGCAGGAAAAAGGTTCCCCACCCCTGTGCTGGAGCTTTCCTTGAAGGCCATTCAGAAGCTAGTATAAAACACAGCCAGGGGAAAGGAAGGCCATTTGGCCTGGGCCTCAAGCTCAGGGGTGACCTCAAATTGAGACTCTTGGTAATTTTTTGGGATTTGATAAATTTCACAGCTTATTTTTATACACATCATATGTCATCATTTTTATGGCTAGGGGCCTCCAAATCTGGAAATGGCTTGGGCTCTTCTGGACCTCTGAGATGGCTGGGAGGCAGCTGCATGTTCATTAACATGTATAAGCCGATGCAAGCAAATTTCCCACCTTTGGAACACCCTCCTCTTGAGGCTTGCCTGGCACCTATCTTATTCTACTTTAAGCACCTGGCCAAAATATTTGCTTTTACTCAGGTTTGTAACCAAGAGTTTTAATCTTTTCAAGTGTTTGGTCTCTTTCTAGTCCGAGAACTGTTTTACACTGATATGTCCTGGTTGATTTGACACTGACAATTTTCTACTGTTTTTATTTTTTTTATTATATTGTTTTACTTTGAGAGCTACCTCAAACAGCTCTCTGAAAAGGCACCATTTAAAAAAAATACATAAATTACACCAGTTCCATAACAACTACATTTGCTGCCAATTTGCTTCTAGGTTCCATTCACAGTGCTGGTTATATTACCTTTGAAGCTATTCGCAGTCCGGGGCCCACTACAGACCTGGTGCAACACTTCTCTTGAGTGTGCCTTCTAAGTAGAGTTACCAATTCCCAGTTGGGAAATACCTGGAGATTTTTGGGGCAGAGCCTGAGGAGGGGTGGGGTTTGAGGAGGAACTGGGGTTACCAGCTCCAAGTTGGGAATTAGCTAGAGGCTTTGGGGGTGGAGCCTGAAGAGGGTGTGGTTTGGGGAGGGAAGGGACATCAATGGAGTATAAAGCCATAGAGTCCACCTTCCAAAGTGGTCATTTTCTCCAGATGAACTGATCTCTGTTGCCTGGAGATCAGTAGTAACAGCGGGAGATCTCCAGCCACCACCTGGAGGCTGGCAACCCTAGGAGGGACTTCAATGCCATACAGTCCAATTGGCAAAGCGGCCATTTTCTCCAGGTGAACTGATCTCTGTTGACTGGAGATCAGTTGTAATGGCAGATCTCCAGCTAGTACCTTCTAAGGTCTGCCTACAGTTTCCTGTTGAGTCTTCCTTTCTCTCACCTCAGTTGTCTGGGCCTTTTCTTTTTGTTGCATCTGCCTTGTGGAATACCATTCCTGAAGCTATCTGAGGAACTCACACTTTACTGTCCTTTTGAAAGGCATGCAAAACTATACTTTCCCTGAGGACTCTCTTTGATTTGTTTCCTGATAGCGCAGTATGTTGTGTTTTAACATCTCTTGGTGGGTTGAGTCTAGGATTGATAACCTGGAGGAAAAAAAAGTGCTTACCTTGTAACAGAAATTTAATGGGATGTTAGTTACCAGGTGCTGTTATTTACCTCTGTGCCATGAAAAGCATCAACTGCTCATTTGCGCACATTAAACCTCTGTTAAAGAGGTAGGGCGTTTCCCCCCCCTCCAGGCTGATGACATCACTAGATGTGTCCAGTTGCTTGTATTTCAAGCATGTTTTTATTGGACAGAGTTGCAGATCATGAATACAGGCCTGTGTATGTCTGAGTAAGTCCCCAGACATTCAGGACTTTGAACGTTGGACTTGATGAGGGGATAGGGCCAGTGGGCATAACTCCAAGTCCCTTCCCCATTCAATGAAATTAAAATACCTGCACAGGGCTTTTGCTAACAACTGCAGAAAGGATATTAATTATTGGCCAGCAGAACCTTTATGAAAAGTGCTGTCACAGTAAAGTACTGAGTATGTGACATTTCTATAGCTTACAAAACGGATTCTAGCCATGTGCTGTCTTCCAGGCACACATCCTTTCCCAGCACATTTTATGGAACCTTGTAATTCTTCTCTAGAAGACATTAGGCTGATGCTAGAACTATGGCATAATGACATTTGCCCATCGTTAGAGGCATCAAGTGCACAGAGATCTGACCTCCAGTGATATGCCAACAGCAGACATTCAATTTGGTATGGGAAAAATGACTGACCTTTCAAGTGTTCATGGCGTGTCAATCAATATATTAATCATTGTCTATATTCGATACCACAAGTTTTGCTTAAGTGTGATTATACACTGTACTCGAGGAGAGAGTTCTTTCCTTGCAAAGAGAATTCCAAAATGGCCTTAGACAATTCGTACACCAAGTGTGCATAGAACAGACATGACACTGCCTTGTCTTGAAGCAGATTGTTGGTCAATTAAGGTCAGCATTGATTATTCTGACAGGCAGCAGCTTGCCAGGGTTCCAGCTCAAGATCTTTCATAACACCCATTTCCTGATCTTTGTAACAGGCGATGCCAGGGATTGGACCTGGAACTTTCTCCATGCAAAGCAGTTGCTCTACCATTGAGTGTTGGCCCCACTCCATATGGTGGGAGAATGAGATTACTCTTGCTGGTCTCATCCTTGAGTGCCACAGGTTCATCTGAAGGTCAAAATACAGTATGCATTTTGTGGGGTTTCCAGTTGCTCACAGAGAGCCTATATGCACATATATACTTACAGGATCTGCTGACTTTTGGATGATGTTTACAAGTCAGGGACCAGGGACAGCAGGTACAATCTACTCCCACATTTACATGTTCACTCTCTGTGGATTTTTTCCCCGTCTGGAATGGGTGTCTGTTTCAGGATTTGGCCACATTCTATCCGGAACTTGTCTTACAAAAACCCCATTGAAATAACTGAGAAGCAAAGCCCTGCTGTATCCCCACTCATTTCCATGGGGCTTGAGAAGGAGAGGAAAAGGTTGCTGATGGATTTCACAGGCAGCAACCCATGAGGTATTGATCTAACTTCCTTTTATTTCAATAGGGTTGATGTTGGACTATCACTTGGGGTATCAGGCTTGGGGAATGTCATACATTCCTAGATCTTCCCTCTCAAACTATACACAAGCATGCCTGGTCTGGACAATCACCAACTTATCATTAGTTCCTGTGGTGCTGACACATTGCCAGGTGTTCTGCGATTAGATTTAGGCAAACTCTCTACTCTGTTTCTTCCTCTTAAGCCTCCACAATTAAACTATAATGAAACAATATTCCTAGCAATTAACTCATCATCTTACTTCTTTTGATCGCTGTATCATAGAAGATCCTGATTCACAAACAGAGGTTGGCTTGTTCTCTGCCATATAAGAGAGCTAAACACTTATGTGGGCTAATTAAAAAATGAACTGAAGAGAAGCTCTGACCTTCCCTTGGGTTCAAGCATGACTGAGACCTTGGTTTTTTTTTTTGTGGGTTTAAACTTTCAGAAAAATGACAAATGTACCTAAACATAACCTTGGTATTTGGGTTGTTTACAAACTGATCCACAACACAGCCAAGCCAATTTACCTGCATTTGCACAGACTAAAAGCCTAATTCAGCCTTTGAGCAACTTTTACACAAGATAGCTAGTATACTGGCAGTGCCATCCTAAGCAGAACTATGCCCTTCTGAGTCTATTAAAGTCAATGGGCTTGAAAGGGTGTGACTCTGAACAGAACTGTAGATTTATCATAATGTTAATTAGATGTATCACTTTGCTTTGCCTGCATTCTCCCCTACCTTTGTAATCCAGTTTCTGCATTATGGGTCTGTCATGTTTGTGAAAGTTTTTTATTTGGATTTTTTTTTTTTTTTTGTAATGGTGTAATCCCGGTATTGGATGTCTTTTGTTGTTGGATTGAATTTTTAAAAATGTTTTGTAATCCGCCTAAAACATATATCCCACAATGAAAGAGTGCATACAAATTATATGAGAAAGATGCATAAACTCAAAAATGGATATTTAGGCTTGTTCTACAAAGACAAGACCTTCTTTTCATTATGATCTTTTTCTTCAACTTACACTGTATCAGTGAACACACACATAGGCACATGCAAACACACACTTCCATCCAGTTACTTAGAAGAACTTTGCCCACGCAAATACTGAGGAGGTCGTAAGATGCTAGTCTGTAGCTTGGGAATGAAGGACATAAAGGGGTCAGGCAAACGGGTTAGTTATCTGCCAGAGTCTGTGTACTATGGTAGACTATATTTTTAACTGGAGATGCCAGGAATTGAACCAGGGCCATTCTGCATGCAAAGGAGGTGCTTTACCATTGAGCCATGGCCCCTCCCCTCAGGAACTTTGGGGACGGGGCTAGGCATCATGCAGTGTTGTGTGATGCCATGATGTCACTTCCAGTCACATAAAACTATGGTATGGATTTACCATAGAGATTGGGGGGTTGCTGGAGCACCGTGGTGATGCCTGATGGCATTTCCTGTTATGCAACAGGAAGTGACATTTCTTCCAGAAAGGCCTGGGTTTAGATGCCACTCAACAATGAAGCTCAGTGGATGGCCTTGAGGAACTCACTGACTTCCAGTGTAACTTGTTGTAAGTTTAACATGGGATAACTGCACCTATGTTAGTGTGGGTTGAAAACACCATGTTAAGTAAATTGCAATTGACTTGGGGATAGGCTTACCCAGTCTGGCCCATCCCTGGCCTCCTGCTGGTGTCTAGTGTAACATTAGGAGAAAATGTTGTCATGGTGATGCTATGATGTCACTTCCCGTTGCATAACAGGAAATGCCATCAGGCATCACCACGATGCTCCAGCAACCCCCAATCTCTATGGTAAAACCATACCATAGTTTTATGTGACTGGAAGTGACATCATGGCTTCACACAGCACTGCATGATGCCTAGCCCCATTGCCAAAGTTCCTGAGGGGAGGGACCATGGCTCAATGGTAGGGCACCTCCTTTGCATGCTGAATAACCCTGGTTCAATTCTTAGCATCTCCAGTTAAAAATATAGTAGGCGACGTGAAAGACCTCTTCCTGAGATCTGGGAGAACTGCTGTCAGTCAGAGTAGAGTATATCAGCCTTGATAAACGAATGGTCTGATTCAGTATATGGTAGGTTCATGTGTTCAAAACTCAGTATTAAAATCCTCTATAAATATTTGCATCCCCCCCACAATAATTTCAATAGCTAAGCAGGTTACAGTTGTATTGCTTCTTGCCAGATCTTTATCAGTTGTGTCTGAGAGCAAAGTGAAAATTCTTCCATTTAACTTTCATTTGCACAGTATTGATTTAGATGGCACACTGTACATAATGTGAAGGCCCCATTTTCGTTAAGGTGAAATCAACCTCACACTTTTCAAGAGTTTACATGTAAAACTAGGCACACTTCTTGCACATTTGTGACACTCCCCGGTTCTCACACCGAGGGTCACTGCTTCTGATGCCTCCTCCACCACAGTAACATATTGCTGAAATCTCTTTTCCATCTTTTTCACATTACTTTAATCTTCATCCTATCCCAGCTTCTGGAAAAGCTGGGAACGAACCACAGTAAACAAACCATAACTGTTTTCTTTGTCTTAAAGGACAGCAAGTACATGCTTAGTAGAATGTTTAACATCCTGAAACAGTTGCAATCCCAGCACATTTGCAGCAATTAACAATCGACTGGATTACGGGGAGATGGAAAGAGTGTGGTAGCATTTTATACCTATGTTTGCATTTAAAGGCACAGGCATATCAATGTGCTAATAAATAAATAAAATTCACACATGTCAAGGCACATCTCCCCATCTACTCTGAAATGTAACTTCTACATATCACTGAAGGGGCTGAAAACTCAAGTGCAAACTCTGTGTAGGCTGATAAATTTTCATAAAAGCATCATCAACATCTTTCCTGAAGACAAAATAAGGACCATGATGTTCCTGAGACTGGTACCAAAAACAGTTACTGCTGTTCCCAATAAATAGGGCCAATTGGTGTGTATAGGATTTATAGTACAGGCTTTGGCCTAAGCAATTCTTTTCAGTAGAGTTGAAAACAGGAAAGTAAGTATTGCTTATTTACATGGAACACATCTTACAGCTGACAACTATTCCATAATAATGTAGTAGCAAAGTAGGATATTTTGATACAGCAATATATTTAATTTATATATCTGTCTATATATGCAATGAATTGCATGTGTGGCTTTGTATATACACACACACACACACACACAGAGGACACTGTATTGTAGCCAAATAACCCCTATAAGAATGAGCCCTATTGCTGAAAAGCGTATAAGTACACAGATCTCCCATGTATCTAATAGAGTAACTAGCAAGAAGACCAGTGTTGCACCTAAAAATGCTAACTTGTCAGAAAGGGTGATTTTTCAATAGATATGAAAGACAAAAGCACCCAACCCAAGTCAAGCTACAAATCAAACCTTAAGGGAGACTTGACTAACCTATCTGTTAAGATAAACGGAGCACGGTTTGGTACTCACCTGCGTTTTCCACCACCGTCTCTAAATGTCTTAGTAATTTCTCTAAATCCTCTCTGCTTTCATTCCCGCTTGCCTGTTAACACTGACTTGCTGTTAAAACTGCCTGGCTACCTGCTGTGTCACATGATAAACTGGAGCAAAAATAATGTGAACAAGTTATTAACACTTCAAGGCTGACCCTTCCCTCTTTCCCAGAATGCTTTGTGCCTTCTTATTGATCGGTTGTATGTAGCTTTTTGTCACCTGGGAATTAACAATTTGATGTTTTATTTGACCATTTATCTCTTTAGCCAAACTGTTGCAATCTTTTTGACCTTTTAAAATGTTTATGACAAGGTGTTTATGACAAGGTGTTTGCTGTTAATTGCAAGACATAAAAAAACTGGAAACCTTAGGGTTAGGTCTAATGTCGACAGCGCACTGATCAAGAACTCTTTTCCTAAGTGCAACCTGACTATTTCTGATATTTACAAAGAAATTTGGAGAGAGAAGTGAGTTGGCTACTGGTATATACAAAAGGAGGAACTGAATTCATTGCCATATGCAGTTTGTATATCTTTCTATTATAGGTTTATGCTGCTGCCCCTCCTTGAAGTTCAAATCAGCATACAGTCTCTCTCTCTCTCTCTCTCTCTCTGTGTGTGTGGGGGTATTCTATTTATTTTCACCTGGTCTGTACCATAGAACTATATTTTTTGCTTGCAAGTGTTTCCCCAAACATGCATCCCCAGTAGGGATGCCAACCTCCAGGTGGTGGCTGGAGATCTCCCACTATTATAACTGATCTCCAGGCAATAGAAATCAGTTTCCCTGGAAAAATGGCTGCTTTGACAATTGGACTCTATGGCATTGAAGTCCCTCCCCTCCCCAAACCCCACCCTCCTCAGGCTCCACCCCCAAAATCTCCAGGCATTTCCCAACCCGAAGCTGGCAACCCTAATTCTCAGTTATCAGTAGGGTTGTCAACCTCCAGGTAGTAGCTACAGATCTTCCACTATTACAACTGATCTCCAGCAGATAGAGATCAGTTCACCTGGAGAAAATGGCTGCTTTGGCATTGAAGTCCCTCCCCTCCCGAAACCTCGCCCTCCTCTGGCTCCGCCCCAAAAATGTCTGGGCATTTCCCAACCCGGAGCTGACAACCTTAGTCATCAGGAATGCTGCAGCAGGAGATCATTGGCAGGCCAGAGGGAGGTGCTTACCCTTTCCCACACCCACCAATTCTCCCTTGCATGACCTTCCCCAGCCATTTTCCTCTGCAGCTGGACTCCTCCTGATCTCTGAGGCTGCTTGGTTAGAGCAATTATAGGAGAGAACTGGTGGGTAAAGAGAGGATGCTTAACCCTCTTTACATCCTCCAGTTCTATACTGGAAATCCCCCCTACCTGTAATGGTTTTTACCGCAGCCAGACTCAGTTCCATTTTTGGAGCCCCATTTTGTGGGGGGAATTAAACAAAATCTCTAGTTGTGGGGATTCACAGAGGAGAATAGGCAGGGGGAAGAAAGTTTAAGCAACCTCACCTCCTTGTTGATTGTCCCCGAAGAGTGCCTTCCCACTTTGTTAGCATTACAAGTGGGAATCTTGTGTTCGGTTTAATAATGTGCTTCTGCCCTTCAAAGATTTAATCACTAGATTAATAATCTAAAACTTGAGCTGATTGATTGACAGGGGTCAATTTTAATGGGCAAGCTGAAATTTTAATCACATGGCTGCAGATTAAAGGCACATTTTTAAGACTAGTTTGTTTTCAGTGCATAACTAGGAAATTTTGAACAAAGGTTAAAGAAAGCCCTTTCTGCCAATTAGTGGTGGTTTTCCACATATCAACTTGTATCTTATACCATTATTTTAAACAGGTTTCAGTAATGAGGTTTTGAAAAAAATCATTTCGATTGCCCATTAGGAGAGTTGCCACCTGGCCTGGAGAATGTGGCCCCCAGGGGTTATTTACAAATCTTGGGGGAGAGGCATTCAAAACATTGAGAGAGGATGGGGAGGGCAGTTGGGATTTTAGACATCCTCTTCTCCCTACTTGCACTGGCTTCTGAGGGCAAATGAAGGAGAATTGTTTTATACTACTCACTCAGCTCTGTGGCTAAAATCTTGGCTCGCCCTCAGTTTCTTAAAAAATAATACACACTGTGGGCTGATGGCTATCAGGCCCAAGGGTCTCACTGAATGTAGGCCTGAGATCTTTGTATAATATGCAAATATCATAAAGATATTCATTAAGTTGACTTGTCTGGGCTATGTTTTTAGGTTCTAATTTTACTCGCTTTGCTGAGAATAGGATTCAACATGTGTAAATAATGGGTTGGATCCAACCAGCTTTTCTGCTGGTGAAAAAGGAAGGAGGGGTCCCCTTTGACCACCAAAAAGGACTGACCTGTGTATCATAGGACCTGTGAGGACAAAACCTATGTGTAGCTAGGTGTGTAGTAAGGAAGAGAATCAGGAGAGACTGAGTGGAAAAGAAGAAGAGTTGGTTTTTATATGCCGACTTTCTCTACCACTTAAGGAAGAATCAAACCGGCTTACAATCACATTCCCTTCCCCTCCCCACAACAGACACCCTGTGAGGAAGGTGGGGCTGAGAGAACTCTAAGAGAGCTGTGACTAGCCCAAGGTCACCCAGCTGGCTTCATGTGTAGGAGTGGGGAAACAAATCCAGTTCACCAGATTAGCCTCCGCCGCTGGAGGAGTGGGGAATCAAACCTGGTTCTCCAGATTAGAGTCCACCGCTTCAAACCACCAGTCTTAACCACTACACCATGCTGGCTGGATCCCACCCAGAGTATAGCTTAGGTTTGAGAGTATCACTTATAGAGACCTAAGTAAGGGGCCAACACCTACTGACACTTACAGAGTGACAAATGTAGCACATATAAGTACACAGTGCTCTATATCCTTCCACTCTACGGAGCCAAGTGTGAAGCCTTCCTCCAGACTATGGAGCTTTCATCCAATTTAAGTGGTTCTTCTGTTGGACAAAGAGCTGCTTTAGTTGGAAGAAGCTTCCTTAGGCTGGAAGAACTTCCTCCAGCCTAAGATAATATACACACCACTACCTTTTAATAAAAGGTATTCTACAAAAATCCCCCAAAGCCAAAATAGGAGAAACTTTTAAAAAATGGGAGACCCTGATTGTGGATTCTTCATATATCATCCACTTTGCCATGTCTGTTATGAAAAATTAAAGCAGTCCCCTAGATAGGCATATCAACGGCACAAACCCCTTCATTTAAAAACAAGGTGTGTTGATAACAGCTGTGAGGAGGTTTCTTTAAAAAAAATCACAATAAACATTCTTTAAACACAGTGCCTTTTAATGCAATTGAATCTGGAAAAGCTCCAAGAGAGGGTCTTTGACCCTTGCTGAGAACGCAGTACCTCTCTGCACTCTCTTTGCCCCCCTTTACTGAAACCAGAAATGTTGCCCTTGATCGGGATGCAGGGCTTTACAGTCACAAAGGAAACACAAAATGTTACAAAAATGCATGCAAACATGCAATTAAAGCAAACAAAAAAAGGACCAGGCTGGGATGCAGAAAGGTTTCCTGTGTCTTATCAAAAAGAGCTGCTCTTTGCAGCTTGCCCTGCTGTTTCTTTCCCACAGCTAACCGGCGCACGCTCAGTATATTCTCTCTGGTTATTTTTCAAGGTCCAGCTTTGAGTGATTAGGCCAGAGGCGCTCTGCTTTAGTCACATCTGCTGCTTTTCTGGAGGTCAATCACACAGTTCCCCATTCAGTGCCAGAAGTAACGGGGGCCTTACAAAGGAAAACAATTATTCCAATTGAAGGTATATCGATCCACGTCCTGTGGTTTGTGTGGCGGTTTGGGGACGGCACGGCTGTTGAAGAAAGGGGGGTGGGGGAGATCAATTCCAAAGACTGCTGAATCGGTAGAGAAACCCAAATGCAAAGGTGCTGGGCCTGTAGTTGTGGAAATGCGGCTTAGATTGCGGCTAGCGAAGGAGAGGGCTAGCCCCAAGCAAACACAGGATAAGCTCAGGAGATTTGAGTTCAAAAATCAATTTATTGGAAAGTCGGAGAGCTTCTTATGCATCATCCAGTCAAAGAAGAGCTTGACTTTCTGGCTTCACATATGCCAAAAAGTCATGCCCTCTACTCTGGGCATTCTCTCCCTGAAAGTTAGATGTATGGTTGCCTTTGACAGAGGTTCACTCAGCAACCACTCTGAATATCCTTTGGACGACTAGTTATTCTACAAAGTTTGAAATTATTCAGAGAACAACATTGAATATCCAGCATCAAAATTTGCAGAGGCTATTTTTGGGGGCTTCTGGGTCATATCTACCCACAGGTGCCTGTGCTCCCAGTCTGAACTGGCAGAAAATACCCAATGCTATTAGCAAGACCTGACCTGGATAGCCCAGGTTAGCCCGATCTCATTAGATCTCAGAAGCTAAGCAGGATCAGCCCTGGTCAGTATTTGGGTGTGAGACCACCAAGGAAGATCAGGGCTGCTACACAAATGCAGGCAATGGCAAACCGCCTCTGAAAGTCTCTTGCTATGAATACCAAATGTAGGGCTGCCAACCTCCAGGTGGAGCCTGGAGATCTCCCACTATTACAATTGATCTCCAGGCAATAGCCCTGGAGAAAACAGTTGCTTTGGAGAGTAGACTCTATGACCAATTATGAATGGGAGGTTTTGCCTTGGAATTGCTGCTCTCTAGATGCACATTTTCCCCATCCAAATTCTCAACACTCCACAATAAGCCCCCATGCAGAGTTTGGAGAATTCGGATGGGGAAAATGTGCATCTAGAGAGCAGCAAATCCAAGGCAAAACCTCCCAGGCATAAATGGTTTATGGGATTATACCCTGCTGAAGTCCCTCCCCTCCACAAATCCTGCCCTCCCCAATCTCCCCCCCCCCCATATTCTCTAGGTATTCCCCCCCCCAAGAGCTGGCAACCCAACCTATGGGATCGTCATAAGTCAGCTGTGACTTGACGGCACTTTCCACTACTATTAGCAGGAAGGCAGCCTCCCAAAATGGAGACCTCTGTTGATCCTTCAATTATTCATTTCTTTGTAAGAGGGTAGGAAACCACTGCAAGATGAAACTCCTGGAAAATGTGAACAATGGGATTCAATGTCCAACACAAAGGCCTGTGCCCCTTGAAATGTTCCCATGTGAATGTACCTGGTGGCCAAAACAGATGAGGTATGTATCATGGATCAGATGTTTACTCATGGATCAAATGTTTACCCATGCACATTCTGTCACGTTCAAATGCACTACCATGTGTGTGGGTCCATTCATATGTAAGACATGGTACCTCACTATGTGTATTGGCCAATTCATATTCATTCCATGTACACATGGAATGTTTGCATGGGTAAACACCTTATGGTCATGACCTACCTGTTTTATCCCTAAGCATGGACTATTCACAGCAGCTGTGATCCTGAGCCTTCATTACAAATTCAGATAAACAAATGGCTTAACCACAGAATAGTGGATCCCCCAGCTCTTGTCTTGCCCCTCTGCCCCTACCCAAGTAAAAAGCTGATGTAAACTTAGGTAGTCTAAATCCAGTTCCCAACATTGTGTCACATTCTAGCATGACCATGAACCACATGAAGCTATGCTGATATAGCGGTGGGAGTATGCAGATAGGAATGATAGACACTGAGATAACTAGGAGCAAGGAACAGGTTTGGCATGTATCCAAATGGAATCTCCAACTGAATCCCTTAAAGTTTTCCCCCCCTCATGTAAGTGAGTGGCTGCCATTCACTGCTAGGGAAAAAATTAAAGCGCCACACTTGGAGACATGACATTGATGAAGTCAAGGCAAGACTTGATCTGTCAATGGTGGGGACCTTACAGAGGGTACACTGTGTTTCAGTGCATAGACTGCAGAGCTGTCCTGTACTCTCCAGAGGGTCCTTGCAGTTTACAAGCCTGCCCTTCACCTGTCATGACAAACACTTCGAGTCAGGTGAGGAACGGGGAAAGTAAAACTCCTTAAGTCACAGGATACTGCATGAAACAACATCAGTGTCCATTTAGATAATGGACCATTGCACTATTGCTAATTAGAAAAAAATGTGTGAAAATCAGGCAAGATACAGACATAGAAATGAGAAATTGAGAGGTTGGTGATCAGACAGTGATATAGATGGAAGCCCGAGAAGAGATGAAACTAGGAATCTCAAGTCTGAGACCAGCAAGTCACGTGAAACGTTCTGGACTAGAAATAGGCAATGATTTTCTAAGAGAGTTGAAAGTGGTACAATAGCATCATTGTTATGTACACGCAGTCTTTTGTCTCATTCTTGTTTATAGTCTAACAGGCTTTGCAGGTGTTTAAGTATTAACCCTCCCCACCCTGAACAAAACTGCTTGTTCAGAGAGCCCAGAAGAATGATCTTCAAATCCCATCTTCAGCCTTAATAATTCACTAATTGCCCAAGACACCTCATTTCTCCCTGTGAACTCATCTCAGATAGGAGAAGACTGCCAAGGACAGGCTAGGACTCTGGTCTTGTAGCAAGAAGGTGCAACAAGCAGAAGGTAAACTTTAATATTTATAACACATGCTGGCCAGTCCAGAGACTTCATGCTGCTTGCCAGTCATATGGACTGATGTTGAATAGTGCTATTTTCCCTGACACGCAGAGTCATAGTATGCTAAAGAGAAATGGTACTTTAAGTATGGCAGTGTAGACTGCCATCAAGTTGCAGCTGGCTTTTGGCAACCTCCCAAGGGTTTTCAAGGCAAGAGACGTGCAGTGGTTGCCTGCCTCTGGGTCTCCCATCCATATACTAACCAGGGCCAACCCCACTCTAAGATCTGACAAGATAGGGCCAGCCTGTGCCATAGTAAGGGCTAATTTGTTGGTCTTGTACGTACTATTTGCTCCAATAGACTAGCACAGCTATCCCTCTGGAATACGTAGACCATAACATACATTTAGGGGAGGGGCCGTGGCTCAGTGGTAGAGCTTCTGCTTGGCATGCAGAAGGTCCCGGGTTCAATCCCCGGCATCTCCAGTTAAAGGGACTATACAAATAGGTGATGTGAAAGACCTCTGCCTGAGACCCTGGAGAGCCGCTGCCAGTATGAGTAGACAATACTGACTTTGATGGACCATGGGTCTGATTCAGTATAAGGCAGCTTCATGTGATCATGTGATTTAAGGAGTTCAAAAGACAAAATATACCCCCACTAACCTTATACAGAGCATAGCTAAATATATCCAGGTCTACAATACAGCATGGATATGAAGTTGCTTTAAAAAAGCCTATCCTTGTACACAGATATTTCTAAATATTCTGATTAAATCTCTTCTGAATAAATGCAGACAGAAGGCTGGTCCGGTGATCCATTTTGGATGAGCCTTATTTATGAGAATTAGATCAGCAAGAAAAAGAACAGCTAGTTGCTCCATTGTATAAATCAATGACAACGTTCCACGTGTACTGAACCTTTAAACAGGAACTATCCTTGTAAACATTAATAACAGAAATCTTTATTAATTTATATATTTTATGATACTGCTAATTTCTGCTGGGTACAGACTGGCATCACAGCTTTCAAAGGATGGAGCTGCAGCATGTATTCCTGAGATTATTTTATTCCAAGGGTGGTTTTTAACAGAATGCAACTGCAGGGGCTGGGATCTAAAGAGGGGGTCTGACTTGGTGGGCAAGGAGCATGAGAGGAAAGTTAACTAGCCCCCTCCAGCTCTGCTGGATTTTGTCTTTAAATTGCGGGGGGTGGGGCTGCCCTCACAACTGCATTCTGCAAAAAAAAAATGTTGCTTGGAAAAATCTGGCGCTCCCTCAGAGACTCTAAATGGATCATATGTGGGGCAGTTCTGGAACATTTCAAAGAACCCTGGAAACATGCATGCGCTGATAATAACGAATTCCATAGTTTACTAAACTAAGCAATGAAGGCAGATAATTAGGCTAACATGCCTCACGTGGGCTATATCACACCCCCGGCTGCACGTTTTAAGGGTGCTTTATCATACAAACTTTGAAACAATAAACTGGCAAAGACAGATGAGCGTCAGCTTGTGAAGAGCTGAGACATCCTCTGTTTAGAGGATCAGATACAAGGAAAGAGATAGTCATTTGTGTTCTGTCCTAAAGATATTTCCACCTCCTGGGTCTCTCATTACACAGTGCACCCCAAATGGTTGTGGTGTACCTGTATGGACAAGTTCAGATGTGGACTGATACATTTTTTGTTTCATATGGCATTAGTGTGCATGTTGGTGGATACTGCTGTAGCCATCAAAATGTCACAAGGCGCTGCTTTCTTGTATCATGAAAAACCACGTGGTGAAATTCCTTTTTCTATGCAACTGTTAAAGATACAAGATTCCTCTCTGGGTTTTTTCCCATGTGACCAGACAAGGCTAGGAACCTTTAATGTGATGCTAAGAGCATGTTAATCCCTACCACCTCTGGTAGCAACTCTGGGGTAATTTTCTATCTGGGAAAGAGTATGGGAAGATTCATCTTTCTCCTTCAGTACTGGTGACCTGATCCAAATCATATTCTCCCCTCTCCCGCACTAGTTCCATGCCTGCTTCTTAATATTAATGACCATGTTTGGAGATCTGATTACCAGTCTCCCACATACTCTGTAGTGTGGCACCAAGTCACCCTTAAACACTGTGTGTAGGAGGGGTGGAGGTGGGGGGGAGAAGGAAGGAGAAGATCAGGAGTCAGATATGTCAGTGAGGACAGAATATCTCCTCAGAGATGCAATCAGCTCTCTCTATTTCCTCTTTCCAAACTGGCTCCCAGGAAACTGGTTGGCTCTTACGTTTTGCAAAGAAGTGTACACCTTGGGACAGAATATTACCAGGAAGGATGAGTGAGCATGAGGGCCAAATTGTCTGTGATGGGAGTATCCTTTTATTCATGTGTGCACCTGTTCAGGTGTGGGGCTGAGTCAGACAATGGAACATGCAGGTTTGGGGAGCCAAACCCTGACCCATCCTCAGCCTGACTACATGGTGCTCCATTACAATAAAGCATTTTTCCAGCCTAGGAGAAAAACACTTCAGACAAGTGTGCAGTAAGGTAAAACAGGGGAGGGAGCAGGTTTTCCTCCCCTTACCACATATTCCATATCCTGTCAAAGACACATGTTGATCCCTGACTTTCTAGGGGAAAGATTGGCATGTAAATAAATACAGGGGCTGTGTTCTTTGGCCCTCAGATCATTTTAACATTCTGCCTTGGTCACCAGAGTGCTGAAGGCCAACCCTGCTTTGAAGATAAAAGTTTCTAAGTAGTCACTGGCAGCCTATCAACAGGATGTGTATATAGCAGATGGTTTAACGGAGAGACAAGGCCAAAAAGCTGATAATTCTGTCCTGCGCGTGGCCCTTTGCCCACCACCTTTCGTGATGGGGAAAATGGCAGGGAGGTTACTCGATAATTTACATGCAACACTCTATATATCCCATTATATAAGTGATACATTATTCTTCCATCCAGAGCAAGCGAAATTGATTGTATACTACATCTTCCATTTGCTGCCTTTATCAGTATTTATAACTTCTGCTGAGTCCAGGGATCTGTTGAACTGAGCAGCCCGTCTGTCAGGGTGCTGAATTGTGGTTTTCTGATATGTAAAAACTACTTCAGCAGCTATCATTTGACCTTTACCTGACCTGCACTCTTTGGCCAACCCCATGGTTGTAAATATGAATTAGGAGCTGTAACCACAGCACAGTCATAGACAATCCATTGGGTCTCTGGGTGGCTCACCATCTGAATGATCGTGTGTATTACGAATAAAAGTGCTTGAGGGGAGGATTCAGCTGGTGTTTGATTGCAGTGTTTGAAAATCAGTGCCCGTATCTGTCAGGGACTTCAGGTCTTGAGTCAGGAATAGGGTTGCCAGGCAGGTGGTGGGCAGGAGGGCAGGCATAGTGGGAGGAAGGGCAGCGGTGACTCCAGTGGTTCCAGTTCCCCTCCATCTCTCCCCATGCAGTGCTGGCTCTGGCTCCCTCCTTCTCCCTGCTTGTGGTGGGAGCGGCTAATGTGGTGGGAGTGCCTGCTCCCTTCTCTCTTCACTCATGAGGAAGTGGCTCCAGTGCCTCCCTCCTCCCACTCTGCAGAAGAATATCCCCTCTGTCTGAACTTAGCCCCTTTCTTTGGGTTTTTCTATCTGCATGAGCGCCAACTTCAGATAGGGGATATACTTTTACAGTCTTGAGGGACCATCCCATCCACCCCCACTTACCCAATGAGCCCAGGTGCAGCTCCCTGTCTCCCCTTCTCCCCACCCAATGTGGCTCCAGGCCTCTGCAGCCGCCTCTGGGCCTGGCCATAGTAGCGTCCGGAGCAGCTCCCAGATTCTGCCACTGGGCCTGGAGGAGATCCCAAACTCTGCTGTGGCTTGGCCCAAAGTGGCTCCTGTACTCCTCTAGGACATAGGAGGTATGTTCAGGGGTAATTGTCTGTGCATATGCAAACCAGCCCTCTTTATTTGGGGGGAGGGATTTAAATCCCTCAATGCATTTTTTTAAAGGTTCTAAATGTTTCTGCGAACCTGGGAGGTCCCCCAACTTTGCAGAAATATCAGTTTTATGTTAATGTTGTTAATGTTGCCCTGATCCAAGGATTTAAGTATCTGCAGATTAGGCCACAAAATGAGTCAGCACCGCCAACAAAATGGGACATTCAATAATCAATATATTAGGATTTTAGAAGTCTGGAACCCCCAGAAACAACTGAAGCAGAGCATAAGTATTAACATGACACATTCATCGGTACAAAAATTACATAATGGGATTCTACTTACAGTAAACTATACACAGCAGTAAAGGCCACAATCCCTAATCATTCATCCACATAAGCTGGTGAATCATTTTGTACAGTGCAACCCTATTACATGTGCAGAAAAGCCCTCCTGAATCATTCACGTCAGGAGAGAGGGAACTTTCCTGACCTCCTCAGGCAGGCCATTCCCTAAGGCAAGAGCCACAACTGAGAAAGCACGCATACGGGGCCGTTGTTTGCAGGTTGCCACCCGCACAAACTCCTGCAGACATGAGCAAAGTTGTGGTGGAGCACAGGGGGAGAGGCAGCCTCATAAATAAGTGGGGCCAAGGCCATAAAGAGCTTTGTATGCAATAGCTAATACCTTAAACTGAGCCCGGTAACAAATAATTAAATGCAAAAAAGCAATGGAAAGATGATAGGGTTGCCAGGTCCTTCTTTGTCACTGGTGTGAGGTTTTAGGGGCAGAGCCTGAGAAGGGCGGGGTTTGGAGAGAGGAGGGACTTCAATGCCATAGAGTCCAATTGCCAAAGCGGCCATTTTTTCCAGGTGAACTAATCTCTATCGGCTGGAGATCAGTTGTAATAGCAGGAGATCTCCAGCTAGTACCTGGTGGTTGGCAACTCTAAAAGATGATCACCTGTGAAATTTTTGCTTGCCAGGAGCTGTATCAGAAAAAAGAGTCTGTGTCCCCTTTGGACAGATCTTGCTTCTTCTGTCCTTGAAGCTTCTGTCCTTAAAGCTGCTCATGCTGGGCGGGGTGGGGGGAACCTTGAGCTTTGGGAGTTCCATGATATGATTCACACACAGTGAAAAACTGCAGTTTGTCGTCAGTGTGAGCAAGCCTGTGGGATTCTCAGTCTAGTATGTTTAATATTGTTTTGGAGGGAAGAGAACACATCTTAGTTTGTGATTCAGATATAATGACAAACGATGGTTTACTGTGGATGCAGAAGTGTTTCATTATCGAGCTGCATGTGTGGGGATGAGGAAGTGGGTTAGGGTGCTTGTAAACTCGAAGTTTCCCTGGGTTTATTCATATAGCAACAAATCATGGTCTGCAATTATATATGAAGCCTATGACTACCGGATTAACAATATAAATAAGCATGAAAAGAATTCAATCGAAAAATTCCAAAACTTAGTTTCCCCCCCTCCCCGTATTTAATTGCACTTCAACCTTTTCCAGCTAGGATTCACCCGATTGATTTTTTTTCTTTGTAGATTAGGTAAAGAGATGATTGCATATTGAAAAAGTGCACCGCAGCTGATTTACCTTGCATATAGATTGCCACGCTCTTTATCCCTTCCACCACACTTATTGCTATTTGCTCTTCTTAAAAGAAAGGAAGACTGAACGTAAAAAAAGAAAGAAAAGAAAAGCTGAAGGTCATCCATACAGTTGTCCCAATCGCAATCTGTGCGACTTTAACCCTGTGGAGGAAAGTAATTACCCTTTGGCTTCTGGTGACCTCAACTAACCTTTGTTGAAGGACCAGGGAAAATAAAAGGCTGACCAATTGCCTGCCCTTTGCTGCCCCACAGTTAACCCTCTCCCCGAGTGAAACCCCCTACAACAATAGAATGTAGAAATGTTGCCATGGAAATATCGTTCAAAAAAGAAACAAAAATCCATTACAATTAATAGTGGTTTATTGGGTGACGCCTGTACAACCGTTTAATCCATAAAAGTTGCTTTATCTTTCATATCAGGAGAGGGAAGGGGGGAGGAGAAAAATATCGGAGGGAGGGAGGGAAAGGAAAAGGGGCCCTCTTCAAAAAAAATGATTGGACTATTGTGTTGACAGAGCGGGAATGGTTTGCCTCAGATAAACAGCCTAGGAGCACTTTGCCGGCCTCTAACAAAGCAGACAACTACAGACTACCTGCAACTGCAGGAAACCTAAGTGATCACTATTAACTGCTTTTTATGATTTAGGAAAGAAAAGTGGATTGAAATGGTTAGTTTTGACAAACACTCTTTTCCTCCTCACACACCTAACTCTGCATTTAAGTGGATAAGTGAATCCTAAGCCAGCGGGAGGGGAAAGGGAGAACATGGAACTTTACCAGGGCCCAGAGTAGGGTTGCCAACCTCCAGGTGGTAGCTAGAGATTTCCTGCTATTACAACTGATCTCCAGCCGATAGAGATCGGTTCACCTGGAGAAAATGGACGCTTTGGCAATTGGACTCTATGGCATTGGAGTCCCTCCCCTCCCTAAACCCCGCCCTCCTCAGGTTCCGTCCCAAAAATCTCCCGCTGGTGGTGAAGAGGGACCTGGCAACCCTAGCTCAGACTCTAGACAATGGAGATCAGTCCCCCTGGAGGAAATGGCAGCTGAGGAGGACAGACCCTATGCATCATATCCCCGCTTAACTGCCTCTTCTCCTCAAACTTTGTCTTCAGGCACATTCCCAAATCTTCAGTCATTTCCCAAACCAAAGTTGGCAAACTTGTCCAATAGCATATTCTTTAATGAGCGCAACTTCTGAGTAATAAAAATACCCTTAGCTACTCCTCAATTCCCAGCATGGTACCAAGTTTTGTTCCCTCCTAGAAGCAGAACATGGACTAGGAAGAGCACCAGAAATGAAACTGTAAGCAAAGCTACACAGAGAAAAATCCTCTGAGATAAATGCTTAAAAACAAACAAAAAAATCCTGCAGCCGGTCTTTTTGCAGTCTTTTCCTGGGTCTACTAGGGGATGCACAATTTACTCTGTGGTAGCCAGCAAACTAGTGATAGCTCACAAGATAACTTTTTGGAGATTCCTAACCTACAGCCACCAAGGCTGAACAAAGATATGAATCAGGTATTAGTAAACTAATTGTATTTATTTATATTAATCCTTTGAAATGCAAATTATGATAATGTTTCTGACGTCCCCATTAAACAACCAAAAAACCTAGGCATGCCAGGAGCAGAACACATCTCTCCTTCTCTAGCAGGCAGCAGAAACAAGAGATTTATCACATACATGAGCAGCCAAGACATGGTTGGTGGAATATGTTTGGTTAAGGTGGTCACTAGTTGAGCAGGCCTTGCCTAGGCCCAAGACTAAATGCTATTTGGTATAAAGGAATCTAATGGTGGATCACACCAATTAAGGTTGCCAGCCTCTGGGTGGGGCCTGGAGATCTCCATAAATTACAACTGATCTCCATGCTACAGTGATGAGGTTCTCTGGAGAAAATGGTTGCTTTAGGGGGTGGATTTTATGGCATTATACCCACTGAGGTCTCTCCCCTCCCCAAGCCCCACTATCCCCAGGCTGTACCCCGAAATCTCCAGGAATTTCCCAATCTGGAGTTGGCAACTCTACATAACTTACCTGCATTGGTAGTGTGGTCCAAGATGATTTCATTTACCGTGGGGCAGCCTTGTTTTCATGCTTGGTTTCGGGATTGGACTGTGGGTCTCAGGTTTCTTGTTTTTATCTGCTACATATATATCCATGGGCCAAGTAAATAGATGTTTGCTTGGAGCTTGAAACTGAAGACTATTTTTCAAGGTGCTAGATTTTCGTTTTTCCATTTTATATCCATGGGCCAAGTAAATAGACGTATGCTTGGAGCTTGAAACTGAAGACTATTTTTTCAAGGTGCTAGATTTTTGTTTTTCGAATATCTGCATATTTGAAGAAGAAACAATAGAAAGGACAAATAAATATTATTTGTCTAATTTATTGATAAACAGGGTTGCTAACTCTTGAAATGAAAAAAAAATGCAAAAGGACGGGCCTTGGAAGTGGAGTTCTACGGTGTGAGGGATTCAGAATGGGTAAGGGAGGCAGGTGGAGGTCAGTAGTTTGTTGGTGAGTCCAAGAAAAAAGCCAGGCATTTCTAGATGGGTCAGGGAGTGGAGGCCAGCAGTTTTTGGCAGGCAGGAGGTGAGGGTGGAGCCCAGCAACTTTTAGTGAATCCTGGTGCAGAGCCCAGCACAAAATCTATCCATTCACCTATGGGGTATATTTTGACTCAGTGAGTTGTAGTGGCTAGGGACCAAATCCTCACTGTGCCAGGAAGCTCACTGGGTGACCTTGGGCCGAGGGCTCTTTTTTCCAGCCTAATCTACGAGATGGGGTCATTGTGAAGATAAAATGGGAGAGGCGAGAACCATGTATGCTACTCTGAGCTCCTCTGAGGAAAAAAAAAGAGTGAGAAATTGTAATTTTGGAAGAAAAAAACAGGTGAGAAAACAACAGCCTTGCCTCTTGCTTTTTCTGTCTCCTGGTCCCATAAGAAAAATCTGTCCAGAACATTTCCCCCCTGGTTGGTGTGCAACTGTAATGGTACAGTGGGCATTTTATTCTGCTCTCTGTTGCAGATAAATAATGTGAAGGAACCTGGACTTTGCCACAGTCCTCTGTATATATTTTGTACAGTTTACTATTTGATTAACAGTGTTTATCTGCACTACAC
This sequence comes from Euleptes europaea, assembly GCF_029931775.1. Taxonomy (NCBI): domain Eukaryota; kingdom Metazoa; phylum Chordata; class Lepidosauria; order Squamata; family Sphaerodactylidae; genus Euleptes; species Euleptes europaea. Next base: position 68,899,037 of record NC_079318.1, read on the forward strand.
TGGGGTATATGGTTATTTTGCCATATGGTTAAAAAATGTGGTGTGAGAGTACATTTAATGGAGGAAAAAAAACGATTAGCAGTGAAGTTTTCGCATTTGTAACAATAACATCAATTTAGCCACCGCAGGAATATTAACACAAGCTAGACTGGAGTCCAGTAGCACCTTATAGACCAACAAGATTTTTGGGGTATGAGCTTTTGAGAGCCAAAACTTCCTTTTTCAGATACCCTTGACTCTTAAAAGCTCATACCCCGAAAATGTTGCTGGTCTCTGAGGAGCTACTGGACTAGATCTAGCTCCTCTACTGCAGACCAACACAACTACCCTCTGATACTAATAACAAGTAACCGATTAATACCTTTGTGAGTGTGGAGCAATATGTATAGCAATTTTATTATTTAATTTTCTTCTTCTTCTCAAAGTGTCACCCGGGGAATACATGTCAAGAAGTGTAACACAAAGTATGTACACTAGAAGTGATTTGTAATATCTATATATCTAATTCCCAACTGTGCCCCTATCTGCGGATACTTAAATCTGCAGATAGGAGACACACTTATCCTAAATAGATGTTTCTTCAAACTTGGGATACTCCCCAAGTTTGCAGAAAAATTTGAAAACTAAAAAACAGACAAACTGAGGGTTTTGGGATACTCCCCAAGCTTGCAGAAAAATTTGAAAACTAAAAAACAGACAAACTGAGGGTTTAAATCCCCCCCGAATAAAAAAATGTTCTCTGTGCATGTGTAGAGAATATATTTACCTTTCACAGCTGCCTCCAACCCCCAGCCTGTCACATACGGGATGCACAGCTGCAGTGCTTGGGCAGCGGGCTCCAGGAGCTGCTCCGGGCCTCTCTGCAGCAGCACCCGGGAGCTACTCTGAGCTGATCCATGGTGGCAGCAGAGCCCGGGAGCTGCTCTGGGCCATCTGTGGTGATGGCAGAGCCCCGGAGCCACTGGCAGGCCCATCTGCACCAGTGGAACCCTGCTGCAACCAGGCTGGAAGGTGAGCAGGTGGGGAGGGGGAAATGGGATCCCCCCGTGAGTTTCGCAAGCCCCCACTTGTAACCGTCCTAATTTAGAAGTTCATAAAAGTAGCTGTACTCCTAGAGGTCTTCTCTGTTATGCTTCCCCCTTTAATAGAGACTGTTATTATCACTACTATTTGGTATAGTTGAAATGCGATGATATATAAATGCTTTGCATTATATGTAGCAGGCGTGTTGCTGTATACAGTAGGATTGCCAAGCCCAGTCTGGCAACCAGTGGGAGATGAGGGGGGGCATAGGGGGCAGCCAACAGTGATGGTTTCCCCCGGAAGTGATGCCAGTCCTCTCTACAAATCACCAAAAACTCTATGGCTTTACCTACATTTTTTAAAAGAAGTGTGAGGTTTTCCCCAGAAGTGACTTAACACTATAAACCTGATGACCTTTACTTTTGTTTCTTTCTTGCCACATCTTGGAGCAGTGGTGAGGGGGAAAAAGTGGTGAGGGGGAAACAAGAGGCAGGGGCAGGGGATCTCCACCTCCATCAGACAATCGGCAACCCTAAGTATCACGAAAACGAGTTTTTCACTCAGTCTCACCCAGTTCCCCTCCTCACACTTAAGCCTCCATCACACATGGCTTTTGTCCATGCGGGTCCTACAATCCCTAGAAAAGTCTGTTTTACCAGTCAAAGGGCACCCCTCCTTTCCTTTTCATTAGCAGAAAAGCTGATTGGATCCAATCCACTGTTACATGAAGGAAGGTGTGAAGCTGAAAGCACCTGGTATTTAACAAAGGTCAGTGTGACCGGAAAAGACAGTGTCTGCACTGGGCCCTCTTCTCACAAGAAAGCAGCAGCTTTTTGCTGTGTTTGCAAAATTCCAGTTGGGGGAAATGAGAGAAAAACTACCCTGACAAGGTGGGCTGGCGTACTAAGGACAGCAGCAGCCCAGTGATGAGTATCCAGTACAGAAACAGTTTCCAAACATATATTGCTGCTTGCCTGATCAGGCCGTCATTCTTAGTTCAATAGCTTGCAGCCAAAAGGTGGTAAGACGTAGTGGCTAAAAGTGAGGAAGTTTGTGGTTCATATAAACATATAAAGTTGTCTTATACCAAGTCAGGCAAGTGATCTGCCTAAGTCCATATTTGTCTGCTCTGACTGACAGCTGCTCTCCGGGGTCTCCTGCGGGGAAGGATCTTTGCCTTTAACTGGAGATGCTGAGCACTGAACCTGGGACCTTCTGCGGGTGTTCTAGCACTGAGCCACAGCTCTTCTGGTCAAATGCCACTTCCAATATCAACTAAGCTCATTAGGCTATTGCTCCTGACGAGTACATAATTAACTTTTAGGATTTTATTCTAAAATACAGCATATTAATTTCATGATGTGGGAATTCTCCAGTTCAAATCCCACTTCAGCCAAGGTGGCTGTAAGCAAGCCACTGTTCTCCATCCTCAGCACCCCCACCCCCCAGTTATGAGTTTTATTAACAGCTCTGGTACAAGAATAAGAATACGGGTGCAATTTAATATGGGCTATTACTGTGGAGAAATCTTTGGAGCACTTGAAATGTGATATATAAACAGTAAGCGTTATGTATCCCAAACATATTGCTTTATGTAATATCACCCAAACATGTAATTGTATGAAAGAGGGCAAGAGGGCAAAAGCATTGCCTACAAAGCGTAGACTTTATAGCTTAAAGTTTTAAAGATGCACAGACATTCTTCAATAGACTATGGGTATGGACATTGCATAGAGTATAGTCATGACTGTTGAGAAGTTTTATGGGCGTACGTTTTTAGAAGACGACGGACAAAATGATTCTACACGTGGACTTGAGCAAGACTGTGATAGACTTGATGTGTAGCGATGCAGCTATGATTAATGGAGCTCCTTATGTTAATTTGTTTTCCAATGATGGAAAGTAAATGGAATACATTATGACCCAAAAGAAAGTGAACCAGGAAGTGTGAACATACGAGCAAACGGGAATAATCCGATCCAGCAATGATACTCAACTCTTTGGCCTGTCCAGCAGGAAACAATACGGCTCAAAAGGCATTTTCCTCTTTAAATCATATTTCATGTTTGGGCAGCATTTTCAGATAGTTAACGAGTCTGTTCCCATTTGGATACGGAAATAGCTAATTATTGATATCGTTCATATAGTGTAATAGAATTTCATAGCTGAAATCCACCATTTTATTACTGTTTCGAGGTGTCGGTTTTTGTCACAGTCTCAAATGAGATGTACAATACAAACGAGACTCAGTTGTGCTCCATCTCTGGCCTTTCCCATTGTTCTGTGGTATCTTTCTCAACAGTCCCAATTGATTGTAGCAGTGTTTAAGGAATGATAGACACTACCTGCTTCTTAATATTATAGCAACGTTTGAGAGAGTAGAAAAAGGTATTTCTGGGAATACTTGTCTGCAAATGCATGAATGTCACCCTGGGCTTCACTCTGTGGCAAAAGATATGAAAAGATTTCCTGAATATTCAAATTTCAAGGCTGTTTATACGAATGAGGCACTACTGAAAAATAGGGTTGTGTTAACTAAATTATGAGTAATGACAGAACAAGAAATTTTGGCATATCAAATGCACTTATACATTGCCATCTTATGAAGTGAGTCACTGCCCCAGTTCAAAGTCTTGGGCACTGATGGTAAGTAGACTTCCTTGGAAGTAAGTTCTGTTGCAGGACTTACTCCCAAGCAAATGTGCTCTCCCAGTTAGTAGCAAACAGAAAAACAGAATAACTAGATGACTACATCTTAACTAATCTTTCCCTCTGTTCCCCCACCCCAACTGACCATAACACCCCCTTGCTTCAAAGTTACGATAGTCATTAAATAATATTTCAAGATTGTTGCCTTCCCTGGTAATCCAGTTCATAAAACTATCTTTCTAGCAGGAAACACCTCTTAGCATGCAATAGTTTTTGCTCCTAAGCCCCTTTCCTGCTTTTTCATGTAATGTTGAAATGATACATTTTAAAAAAAATCAGTTGATAATTTGAGCTTCTTTAATCTTAGTCATGCAGAACCTGCCGGGTAGGGCAGACATTACGGTGGACATACCTGGGAGGCCAAAAGGACTCTGGAGCGCATCGCTGTCTTCTTTTCTGAACTGTACCTATAGTCTGAGACATATCGTCATCCGGTGTCCAGGCAAGAAAAGCTGATCCCAGCTACATTCCACACGTTGCTGATCTTTTGCCTGCGTCCCGCAGTGCTCGAGAAAAGGGGTTATTGCTGCAGGAAAAAAAAACACAAGCTGGCCATATAGTAGGAATAATCACTGCAGTCCGGTTCACCCCCACCTCTCTCTCTCTCTGCTCTCTCTCTTCTCTCTCTGTACAAGGCCCCAGATGATTCTGACTGCATCCTTCCATCCATAAATCATTCCCCTTATTCTATTGGTTACATGCTACATGGCAAGTATTGATTTTTTCCGTTGCCTCATCACTGGAGAACCCATGGTTTTTGTGAGCTTGTGTGTGTGTGTATATATATATGTGTGTGTGTGTGTGTGCGTGTATGTATATGTGTGTGTATAAATAAGAACACACACATAAATCTATATTTATTATTACACACACACACATATATTGTGTGAAAGAGCATTCATGCATCTGTGCAATGTGCATACATGCACAAATCCAGCACATGTATGGGTATATTATTAAAATCTTCTCAGTTAAAAACAAGACAATGTAAAAGTGCAATCTATGTCTCACACATTTCTGAATGGCGAAGTGCAAAGAAATGACTGAGTTCACAGACAAGCGCTGCGTGATCACACAGTTTCCAAAATACAAAGCGGAAAGAAGTGGCACGGACCGATTCAGATGGCATGGCAAGCATGGAAAACTGAAGTCTGGGATCCTTCTGATGGGAACAGCAAAGGAGGGATTCTGTGGTAGAGCTTTTGCTTTGGGTGGAACTAGAAGTGAGGTTGCCAGTGAAAATGGCAGACTTGTGGCTAGATTTCTCTGTCTCTTATAACATTTCAAGCCACTCACCACATACGGAGAAGTTATCTTTTTGTGAGTTCCTCGGTCCGGGCAGCCATTGACAATGAAGTTTACTTTGGGCAGAAAAACCCATTGTTTGGACATCCAGTAAGTTTCATTAGATATTACAGGGGATGAGGAGAAGTAAACACGGGGATTCCATTTTTACAGCACTCTTTAACTTCTAGTGCTGCTTCTGTCTAAAATCTTGGACTTTTCCAACTGAATGATCTGAGCTAGCAAAGGAAGACCTCTGCCTGTGATTTTGGCTACCTGATGCCAGTTAAAATAGTATGGGGCTAGATGGGCAAGTGATTTGGCTTAGCATAAGGCTTCTTCATATTGATTTCACTGAACTGAAATATAGCAATTTCAGATGATACCTGAAATACTTCTGATTTCCTTATTTGTCAAAACATTGAAATCAGCTCTCAGAGAAATCACACATTATTGTAGAGAGACAGGGCAGCAAACAAGAAGTAAATAATCAGTTAAGGGGGGGGGGAAACTCGGGGGAGGGAGGGGTAGAGCTTTCACCAGCTGCCTAAATCTCAACAAGATTGCCTCCAGGCAAACAAGCTATGGGAAGGACATTCCAGAGCTGAGGCACCACCACTGAGAAGGCCCTGTCTCTGATAGCCATCTACCTAGCTACTGAAGCTGGGGCCACACAGGATATGGCTCTGTAGACAATCTTAACTGAAGGGCAGACTCATATATGAGCAACCAATCCTTCCACTACCCTGGTTGCAGGCTATTTAAGCTTTTCAAAGAAATAACTGGCACTTTTAGTGGTGCCTGGAAGTGAAAGTGACAGATCAGCGTTGTTCACAATGGCAACACATAGCACTAGTGTGACTAAAGCACAAAGAGAAAAAATGGTTTCCACCTAGAAAAGCACCCAAATACTGTAGTGATTAAGTGCTTAGTGATTGCCTGTAGTGATTAAGGAAGGTGAAAAGGGCCAATTCTGCACATGCTCACTATTTTCTTAGTAGTGAAATTAGGCTGGGGTGATAGAAACCTGCCCAAAGCACAACCAGGATAGGGGCAGAAAACTAACAGTATGGCCCCTGTGATATATTAGCAGTTACCAGTAATCAATAATGTAACTAGAACGAAAACAAATGTTTTCTGCCTCCAGTTCTCTTTAAATTCATCTTTGATTTTTAAGGTTGAATATTCTTCAGATATTCTTTTGACATCTTACGTGTAATAGTACTTTAGCATTTGACTATTTTTGAAAGAAGACATGAAATGGTATAGTATCCAACAGCTGTTTTTGACATTTTTCATATTGATGCCTGCCAAATTAGTCAAGAGGCGACAACAGCATAAGGAACACAAATTTTGAAGTTAAATGTTGCATTTAAAATGTGCATTTGAATGTGAAATTCCTTACTCAGAATTTGTGGCATCCTAAGCCAAGATACATCCTTCTAATAACATTGACTTCGATGGACCTAGAAGAGTGCAACTATGCACCGGACAGCACTTTCAATGACTGAAAACAGCTGTCTCTTTGCCATCAGCATCTGGTATGCAGAGGTATACTGCTTCTGTGCATGAAGGTTCCATTTAGCTGTCATGGCTGATAGCTGCAGTTAGACCTATTTAGCATGAAATTGTCTGATCTTTTCTTGAAGTAGTTTAACCTAGTGGCCTCCTCCACATTTTATGAATGCTGTTGATGAGTGATGAAATCACTGAGGAGCATGCTGAGTGCATACCCATAATAGCAGTATCTGATGCTGTGAATCCTTTTGAAAAATGGAGTGTTAGACCTATTGCTAGGTATGTGCCACACTTCTAAGAGATTTTGATTTAGTGTTGTTATGGGGAGGAGAATTTCTTTTTCAGAAATTCACTTTTTAAACTATAGCCATTGGTTCCTCTTATTATTTTTTCCCCTTTTAACAGAAGGATTTCTCTATAATTTCTCTTGTAGAAATTAATTTCTCTTGTAGAGAAATTAAAGCATGCATTTGTAATTTCAGCCCTTGGCAGTTATGTTTCACATCACAAGACGGTGCTCTATTAGGAGGATAGGAAGATTTGGGAAGACGTTTCCTGCCTCTGAGCATCTACAGAGTGAAATTTTGGACGCTTGCAGACCTTCCCTTCCTGCCCCTTGTCTCTTCAAATTTGTTCTTGATCAAAACAGAATTGATTAGAAACTACCTCCAAATTCAAATTAAAAAAGAAATAGATTGTTGAATTTCAGGGAGAAACTGCGTAAAGAGGAATTAAGAGAATTGATCTTAATAACACTGTTTTATTCCATTTTGCCCTATTGTCATAGATTGTCCTATTTTAGCCAACATACAAATCTGTCCAGCCACTTTCTCTTAGCTTAACCTTAGGATTGTTGTTGTGAAGATAAAATGGCAAACAATGCTGTAAGCTGCTTTGGGTCCCAATTTGGGAGAAAAGTGGGGTATAAACATCTACGGTAACAATAAAAAGTTGGATGTTTTCAGTGGATTTTCCTCATATTCTGTTCTTTGCACATTAGTACAAAACCAGAAGAACAAGCGCCTAAAAATAAGGTATAATATTTCAGGAGGAAGGTTATACATTAAGAATGTAACTTTTAAAAAATAACCTTGCTTTAAATTTATTTTCCACTCTCATCTATTTCAATATGGAAAACATTTCTGGCTGTGACTCCTCTCCCACATCAATTGGGATAAATTTATCAGGAATTGTACCTTCCTCCAAGGAATCCTCCCTGCCAAATTTCAGACAGATAGGAGAAAGCATTCCTGCCTTTTGTAGCAAATTAAAATTCTTGCTTGCAGAGCAAACACCAGGAAGAGTTCAGCAACCCAAATAAGTTGGTAGAGTGGCAAAGTGAGCCCAAACAATATAGAAGTAATAAATAAAATACCATTGGGCACCCCCATTTAGAAGAAACATTCTGTATGCTGGGTACACGGAGATTGGGTGAAGGTATAGAACCATCACCAAAGCCTTCTGCTAAGAGTTTTCGCTTCTCTAAACAGACAGCCAGGCACCAGAGTAGCAAACAGCTCTAGAACTTTCCCAATCTGTCATTTTTTGTTCAATTTGGAATAGTTATAATAATTATACTAATAAACAGGGCATATTTAATTAATGTTTTGATAATTTGGCTTCTGAATGTACATTCCGAACATGAACCTCTCTTCCTCCTTGACATGAACTGAGACATTTATACTGACTCACTAACATTGTTCTGCTCCAAACTATCAGAGGTTTGAGATGGGCTGTGAATGGATGCAGTAAGGTTGCAAAAATTGGATGCGTTAAGCCAGCATGATCAAATCACCCACAAATATGAGATGTGCTTCAAACTTCCATCTTTGAGAGAGGTGGGCACCTGAGGACAGTGTGTCTTGAAACCTCAGGAACTAAGAACTTGTCATCTCTTATGTTTTCTGATCTCCAAAGTTGGGCTGCGAGAAAGGAAATCAGACAAATGACAGAGCCAGGCCTCAAAGATGAAAAGCATTGTCTAAAATATCAATGGAATGGATCCTAGGGAAGTACAATGATTGAGAAAAACAAAGCATTGCTCCACTGATGTCTGGCAATGAGATGAAACTCAGAGGATAAGAGTACAGATTGTCAGCAAGAAGAAGAGTAGGTTTTTATATGCAGACTTTCTCTACCACTTAAGGAAGAATCAAACTGGCTTACAATCACCTTCCCTTCCCCTCTCTACAACAGACACCCTGTGAGGTAGGTGGGGCTCAGAGAGCTCTAAGAGAACTGTGATTAGCCCAAGGTCACCCAGCTAGCTTCTTGTGTAGGAGTGGGGAAACCAACCTGGTTCACCAGATTAGAGTCATGTGGAGGAGTGGGGAATCAAACCCAGTTCTCCAGATTAGAGTTCACTGCTCTTAACCACTACACCATGCTGGCTCTCTGTAAATGGGACTTGTTTGGTTCTTGATCTCCTGACCTAGTCAATTCATGCATTGTGTGTGTGTGTGTGTGTGTGTGTGTGTGTGTGTGTGGCGGGGGGGGGGGAGATGTCCAAGATGACTTTGCACGTCCTCTGGTAATGTTCCATGCCTCAGTAGGGTGGCTTGCCTCTCATACTGAGAACAGTTGTTCTGAACACCTAAAGGTCAGAACCCATTCAATCAAGTCATGAAATGGTGCAGTCAGGGGTGCTGATAACCATCAAGGGCCCCCAGGCAAAGCTTCCCTCTAGGCCCCCCCTCACACCATCAGCCTAGATGTCATTCTAAAACAAATCACATGACTTGCTCATTTCCCTAGCCCCTCCCCGGATGACCATGTCCTTTGGTATTTTGCTCCCCCCCGTCTCCCCATCTCTGTGGTCCTGTGTGCAATAACTCAACAGCTGAATCCACACATCATTGAGTATTGCACATCATTGAGCCACAACATCAGCTTCATGCCTGAGCAGAGATTTGCATCAAAGCCTTCTTTGTCCAAGAAGCCCAATATTATAGCAACCATAGCAAAAATGGCTGAGCAGTCACTTATAGATAGGATCCTGTAGATTGGCAATTTTATTTGGCTCTTGTTGTGGCTTAAGTAATTTACCAAATCTTAAGTAATTTACGGAGTAAAAATTTGGGCCCATCAAAGTTGGTTGAATAGTGTCAGGTTGCTAACAGATTCCAAATTAAGATAATTTCAGATAAATGTAAAAATAGTTGCAATAGGTTGAGTTAGTTTTTGTTCTTTTACTCATGTGACTACTCTAAATTGTTTTGTAATCATTTATCAGCAATGCAAATTGCTAAAATATAGTTACTGTCCCCCTTGCCGGTTAGGATTCGCTTCTCAAGCTCTGCTTTCTGAGCCTCTGATAGTAGATATAAGGTGGACGGTGACCCAAGACAGGGCTTTTTCAGTGGTGGCACCTTGCCCTTGGAATAGCCTCTTAAGGCTTATCTAGCTCCTAAGTCATTGTCCTTTACATGCCAGGCCAAAACATTTATTTTAACCCAGGCTTTTAAACTTGAGGGGTTCCATCTCTTTTTATGGTCTGTTTCTGTCCTCAGAAGTGTTTTATGAATGGCATTATCGGCTTGTGAATGTTGTTTTATGTTGTTTTTGTGACCCTGACTTGTTTTTACAGCTTACTATTCATAACTCTCATGCTGATGTTTGTACAGCTTTACTGTGTTTTTGATTTTTGAGTTGTGTCAAGCGCTGTAGACGTTTTCTGAATAAATAAAATAATAACGTTAGTGGACACTTTTTCTCAGGAAAAAAAACCTAGTTTCTGAGACATGGAGCTGTCCTGTACTTTAGCATTACCTTTATCTTCTGTGTGTAGCATCTCCCATATATAAATGTGCTTGTCTGCATGCAATGCTATGCTTGAGTTCATTTGCTGTCTCTGTCTGGCTTGACGGTTTTTGATCATTCACAAGGACTCAATTTGTGCAGCAAAATGCTCCTCCAGGCCAAAGGTGAGAGCAGGATCCAGAGTTCTAAATATATGTTTTCTCTCTCTCTCTGTGTGTGTGTGTGTGTGTGCAGGGGGGGGGGGGTGGCTGAAGGATAGAGAGTTCATAGCTGTGGCAGTGTGACCTCTGAAAAACTCTCAAGGTCTAAAAGAGCTTAGTAAGCAGCTATCTCCAAAGGCATCAGAGACATCTCTAAGTTCTGATTTTTCCCTGGGCTTGAACAGTAGAGCAGGAACAAACCTCTCCATGGAGATGAGTGATTCTGCCTGCTTCATCATACTCCCCAGGTTGATTCCACTTCCTTTCTATTCTGGTGCCTTCCACAGATGAACTTCTCTGTTTATGAAGAATCCTTGATCTGCAATGAGTGGTTGAAGCTTTTCATGCCATGGAGGTAAATAACGTCATCTGGCATTTGCTGCAGATTAAACTGGTATTCCTGACCTGGATGGCCCAGGCTAGCCTGATCTCGTCAGATCTCAAAAGCTAAGCAGGGTCAGCCCTGGTTAGTATTTGGATGGGAGACCACCAAGGAATACCAGGGTTGCTGTGCAGAGGAAGGCACTGGCAAACCACCTCTGTTAGTCTCTTGCCATGAAAACCCCAAAAGGGGTCGCCATAAGTCAGCTGCGACTTGACAGCACTTTACACACACACAAACTGGTATTAAAGGGATGGCTAAAGGGACCAGATTAAAAGTTGGCAACCCTCGTTGTTTTAGATGCTACGTTGGATGTTGCTTAGAGTGTTCCTGGATGAGTTAGAAATGCAGCTCAAGCAAACCAAGCAGCCTACAATCCATGGGTGGGGAACCCTCATGTGGTTGTGGAACCCCACCTCCTGGGCCATGATCCTGTATAGAGCTGCCATTTTTAGAAGGACCCACTGCATGTGTAAAGAGCTGGGGCTCCGTGCCTCCTGCCTGTCATTGAACACATTGAGAGAAGCAGCAGGATGGCAAGGCAAGGTTACTCAGCAATTGCTTTCCTTTTTTCAACCCAGGCAGGCTCAGAGTCTCTGGCTGGTCTTCTTCCTGTCATATGACTAAGAAGTCATGTGACTTTTGGCCAGGTGTTTCCCGCTCTGTGAATCCCATACTGCCATATGGAGTTCTAGCTGGGTCCCAGGTCCAGAAAGATTGAAGCCACTGATCTGGAGACCCAGTGATCTAGACATCTGGGTCATTTGCATAGCAAACTGCTTCAGAGCACAGACTGCCAGTTTGGAGCATAGGAGCTTCAGAGTGATTCTCACACCTGTGTTTACTTACATTTAATAATTTAGATATTTATATCCTGCTTTTCTCCCCAGAGCTCCCCAAAGCAGCTCACAATATTGTTCTCCCCTTCTCCATTTTGTCCTCACAACAACAACCCTGTGAAGTAGGTTAGGCTGAGAGAGAATGAGTGACTGGCCCAAGGTCACCCAGTTAGCTTCTGGTGCAAAGTAGGGATTCAAACTTGGGTCACCCAGAACCTAATCTGACCACTACCCCCATCATGCAAAGCAGCAACAGCAGGGCAGAATTACAGGGGAGAAGCAGGAGGCTGGCGGGGTGCATGGACATTTCTCTCTCATTGTCATGTCACCTCTGCAGCTCTTCCTCCTCAACATCTTCCCATCTGGACTGGAAAAGTTCTCCCCAAAACCTGGCTGCCAGGAGGGGAGGGTTGCAGGGGAGAAACATTGAGTGGGGGAAGGCTTGAGCACATACCTTGCCCCTCCTCACGGCTGCCTCAGCTGCAAATGTGGAATTGGTCGGCTGCTTCGTATGTAGTCCTGCCAGAGGGTAGCAAAGATCTCACAAAGTTGTTTTTTACTGCCTCTTAAAATTCTTTCTGAGTACGGGAAAAGAATATCCTAGAGCCGTGCTACTGGAGTCGATACTTGCACTGAGATTGAGGAGGCTATTTTACCTGAATTTATCACTTAGCAACCAAGATTTCTACCTCTGAAGGATAGCGAGTCTCTGGGTTACCAAGGAACGGTGACAATGGCTAAACAGCTGCCCCTCTAATCTACATAGCCTTTAACCCCAGGCAGCCGAAGGATGGGCCCGTGACAGTCAACAAACAATAGAAACACACCCTAATATTTTATTTAAGAGCTCGGGCAAGCTGCAGCTGCAGAGATGATCCAACCAGCTGGATTGAACTGTTTTGACTCAAGCCTCTTTGCTTTCAAGAACTGGTCCTTAGTATGGCTGGAGACAACTGTGATAAATCACTGCAGAGTTCCTGATATTTTCCCCCCAGTCTTCCTCCCAGCTTTGCATGGCCTGATTAAATGCAACCCATCGGAAGACGGTGCAGCACATGGCTGCATTTTAAAACTGGGATGCAAAGCATCTCTCTGCGAGAGAGCAGATGACTTGCATAAAAAAGCAATGAAGGCTGGTGTGGAAGACGTGGAATTTGCCCTCTTGATTTCTAGAACATTGGAGCCCTTTCTCTCTGATTTCAATCTCTCTGTTTCAGAGAAATGATTGAAATGGCAAAGTGGCCAGGAGGAGTCAGGAATTAGCCCTAGCGATAAAAAAGGATGAAAAGCGCAGGAAATGGGGAAAGAGGCACTATAATACCATAGGATGCATGAGGCTGTGGCCGGGCAATGCCTTATGCACAGCATAGGGTTGTCAACCACCAAGTACTAGCTGGAGATCTCCTGTTACTGCAACTGATCTCCAGCCGATAGAGATCAGTTCACCTGGAGAAAAGGGCCACTTTGGACATTGGGCTCTGTGGCATTGAAGTCCCTCCCCTCCCCAAGCCCCACCCTCCTCAGACTCTGCCCAAAAAACTTCCTGCCAGTGGTGAAGAGGCACCTGGCAACCCTAGGACAGCAGCAGCAGAAGCCTTCATTGGAAGCAGAGATGGTGCAAAGCAACATAACCTGGAAGGTCAGGAACAAGTGTCACCTAGTGGTGTTGACAAAAGGGACTGGAAATTTATGCAGAGAGATAAGCCCCGGCCTTTGTGGAGAGGACATGCTATGCATGATCCTTTTGGTACCCATGATCACAATCCGGTGGGAAATGTGCATGTTTTCCAGCCCTGCTTTGATCTACCTGAAACTTGGATTTTTAAGGGTATGAATTTGTACTCACCAAAGCTGCAAAAAATCCATGTTTGCTCTTTTCACACAACATGGCAATAGAGTGTACCAAAAGGATCATGCATATGAAATTCTCCCAGTATGTGCAAATAGTGATGCATGAAAGAAGCTATAGAAGAAGTGAAATCTATGCACAAAGCCCCCCACCCCCCCATTCCAAAACTTGTTTAGCAGTGAGCCAAACCTCGAGCCTGTCCTTGGAGACTTTCAAGAAGATCGAAGAGCAGCTGTACTGGATCAGACCGTTGGTTGACAAACATTGAACAAGCCTCAGCATGAGGGGGCTGTAGGCAGTCTATTTTGTTCTTTCCCATGTTATCCATACCCCATTAATGACCTCCGGCCATCCGTGAGAAAGGCTGACAAGACTAATGGAGATGGGGGTCAAATAAAGCTGAAAGGGGGGTCTGTACTGTTACTGGTTAAAGAACCTTGAGCTGTGGTCAGAAATGCCTTCCCATCCCTCCACTTGCTGCACCCCCAAACTCTCAAAACACCCTCAATATTATCTCTACTTGCAAAGCGTCTCCTCGTAGCTGAGGCGAGTATGCAGATACTGTGAAGTTTGGCATGTGAGGGTGTCTGGGTGCCTGCCACCGACTTTCCACCCGAAGAGGAGGGAAATAAGGGGATGCATTGATAAAAGCCAGTATTACAGCAGCATTAACATTTTTGCTCTTGCACCCATATGTTTCATGGTGTGATACGAATGTGTAACAGACCCACCCCACCCCAAGTCCATCCGTATAATCAATTGAGTCATGAAAGGAAAAAAAGAAACTTATTTTGTTTGTGAAATAGAAGGTGTCATGATAATGGGCTATCAGTTTGGGCCAGCCCCATGACCTGTAGGCCCCACAGGGCTGTTCAGCACCCCAAAACAAAGATTTCCCCTGCTATCTCATACACAATCTATACTGAACCCAAAGAAACACCATACATTTTTGCCCCATCCTCTTCCTCACCTTTATATCCCACATTTGTTACAAGGAGCAGTGGGCACTATATTTTTTTTGGGTAAATTTTGAGTTTGGGGTTTTTTTGGGTAAATTTTGGGTTTGGGTTTTTGTGAGCCACGGCGCTGGGTATCAAAGCAAAGCAACCTGGGTAACAGCCTTTTCTAGTGCTTACATGTGATGGCCATGTTAGGCCAGCCCTTCATGGAAACATAGGCACCTCTCATTTAACTTGTGATGTGGTGTAGTGGTTAAGAGCAGCAGACTCTAATCTGGTGAACCGGATTGGTTTTCCCACTCCTACACGTGAAGTCAGCTGTGTGATCTTGGGCTAGTCAAAGTTCTTTCTGAACTCTCTCAGCCCCACCTCTTTCACAAGGGGTGCTTTCACACATGCTGAATAATGCATTTTCAACCCACCTTCAATCCACTTTGCAGCTGGATTTTACTGTGTGAAATGGCAAAATCCGCTTGCAAACAACAGTTAAAGTGCATTGCAAGTGGATTGAAAGTGCATTATTCAGTATGTGTGAAAGTGCCCAAGGTGTCTGCTGTGGGGATAGGAAGGGAAGGAGATTGTAAGCCGGTTTGAGTCTCCTTAAAAAGGTAGAGAAAAATGGCATATAAAAACCAACTCTTCTACTTATTTTCACATACATAGGCCTTACAGCAATCCTGTAAGGTTGTTCAGAATTATGATCCCAGTAGTGCACATTGAGGATTGCGACATACTGGTTTGCTTGAGGTTGCCAAATGAATTCACTACCAAGTTTCAATTTGAACCAAAGAATTCTTGGCTCAGATCTTACACACTCAGCCCTTGATGCTACACCTGCTGTCACCACACCGGGAGAACTATTGAGCAAAGCTGAACTCAGTCATTCGAGGAGAATGTAAATTTTGGCAGAAATCGTGGCAGTTAGGACCTCGGCAACCTGACAGCTGGTGTTCAGGCAGCAAAGTTTTGCTGCAAATGGGTGTAGACCCCCCCCCATTTTGTTTGAAAAAGCTTTCAAGGATTCAGCTGCCATTCAGGCAATGACATTTATTTGAGTCTCAAGGTAATAACTGCAGAAGCACCTTATATAGATTCTCTCAAGATGACCTTATATTCTCCAGGTCCTATGTTTATTATTGCTAGAATTCTCAAAGCTGCTCTGGTACCCTGTGGAGAAGGGAAGCAATAAATAAATGAATAAACAAAAGCATTCAGCCAAGTGGAGACTCTGCTTTTAATCTTCCTGTCTTCTTTGCCCTACCTTATCGAGAAAACAGAATATTTTGCAAGAATTTGGCAGTATTTTTATTGTACCCAATACACTCACACAATGACACAGCCCTAGTTTCTCTACTTGAATTATGAAACCGTAATTCAAAAGTGAGATATTTATTACAGCTGATATTCAATCTGTAAATAGATGGACATATATTTATGGCCTATCGCTCCATGTATGGGAAACCTTTCTACAACTCTTTTTTTTAAAGAGGATAAAGGCCTCAGTTATATTTATTTAGACATTTTTACCCAACTTTTCTCCCCAACTGGGACCCCAAAACAGCTTATGACATCACTCTCCCCTTCTCCAGTTTATTCTTACAATAACGACAACTCTGTGAAGAAGGTGAGGCTGCATGAGAGAGTACCTGGCCAGGACTGTTCAGTTTGCTTCCATAGTACAGTGGGGATTCGAACCTGGGTTTCTCAGATCCTAGTCTGACACTCTAACCACTTCCCCATGCCAGTTCTCTACATAGGGTTGTCAACTCTGGGTTAGGAAATTCCTGGAGATTTGGGGGAGGGGGAATGGAGCATTGGAGGGTGGGGTTTGGGTAGGGAAGTGACCTCAGTGGGATATAATGCTATAAAGTCTATCCCTTGAAGCTGACAATTACTCCAGGGGAACTGATTTGTGTAGTCTGGAGATATTTGTAATACGAGGAGATCTGCAGGCCCACCTAGAGATTGGCAACCATTCTACAACATCCATAAATGGCATGGTGTAGTGGTTGAGAGCAGTGGACTCTAATCTGGTGAACTGGGTCTGATTCCCCACTCCTCCACATGAAGCCTGCTGGGTGACCTTGGGCCTGTCACAGCTCTCTCAGAACTCTCTCAGCCTAGGGTTGCCAGTTCCCCCTGGCCATCGGTGGTGGTGGTGAGGCTCTTACCAGGCTTAAAATGAGCCCTAGGCCTCGACATCTCCTGCATGATGATGTCACTTGTGGAAGTGACATCATCGCATTAATGACAATGAGGTAAACACTCTGGTATTTGGGCAAAAACTCTATGGTAGGAGCTCTTTTTATCAGAGAGTTTTGCCCAAATACCATAGCGTCTCTCCCTGTCATCGCCTGTTGATGATGTCACTTCTGGAAGTAAGCTCAGCTTGCCACACTGTATGTAAAGATACCTAGAGAACGTGGAGGGAAGGGGCCTTGGCTCTTCTGGCACCTGGAGTGGGGCGGGGACAGATAGAGGTGAGCAAGGTGGTGGCAGCCTCAGGTAGCAACCCCTTTTTAGCTGCCACTGTTCAGGACCTACTTTGGTTTCAAGTCTTGATCCCCTCTGGTTTCTATGCTGACAGTTTCTCTTGCTGAAACTGCCATTTCATTTGCTCTGGAAAATGTTCTCAGTGAGATTTGAGTGATATCATAAAAAATGGCCACTTCAGATCATGGTGAACATGCCAAGAGGAACCCAAGGATCGACTATGAAGAGAAATTGCCTTGGCTATGTGTTGCTAATCCGGTAAAAGAACCTTGTGTATGCATTTCCTTGCATACATATTCCCCCTGTACACTTCTATGGATACCCCATAATATCTATAATAAGGCTATTATACTCCACACAGTAGAAAAGAGCAAGAGTCCAGTAGCACCTTAAAGCCCAACAAAATTTCTGGCAGGGTATGAGCTTTTGTGAGTCACAGTTCACTTCTTCAGATACCTTCAGAAAGCTCACGAAAGCCCTGCCAGAAATTGTGTTAGGTCATTTATGCATGGGTGCTTGGAATCACATTTGCCTCCTGTCTGACTCAGTTGTTCCTTGGAGTTCTTCATGAGTTTTCTGTCTATTAGCAATGACCTCACTTCCAGCCCTTGCAATGTACGGGTCTTCCCATTCCTCTGTTAACCCGACTCTTCTCTCTCCCCTGAGCTCAGCCTGGGTGAAATCCCCATGCATAAGGCAAAGCATGGAACACAGAAGCTTGGTTTCTGTCACTGAAAGCATGCAGCCAATTACAAAGCAGCGTGTAAAAAGGCGAGGATTCAAATGCTTCCTGCTTCTTCGGAGCTCTTTCTGAGCAAAAGAAAAGCTTTTTAAAATCAAGCCTTGGATTTCTCCCCTCCCTTTCTTTCAGATTGCTCGGTTTTTTGTTTTTTGTTCTTAAAATGCTTTTTTATGCTGTAATTGGGTTGGGGGGGAATTTTCTCCCACAGTGATCATTGTGAAGTAAGCCAATTAAAAGCAGCATTTAAAGGGGCGGGACTTAATTTGAACTTGGAGACTGCTGGTGCAGGGATTCCCAACTGGAAAGTGTGGGTCCAGCAAGCAACAAACCTCAGGTAAAACTCCCATGCATGAATTGCCTTAGTCTTTAAGGTGCTACTGGACTCTTGCTCTTTTCTACTACTATAGACAGATGAACACAGCTACCCATTGTGATCACACTCCCTAGTGTACAAGAAAGATTTCTCTGATTTTTTTCCACATTACCCCCAAATGAAATACAGACAGAAACAATCCCCTCATATTAAGTTTTCTGGCATTGTTAATTAAACTGTTGTGACTTTGTGAGTATAGCTATGTATATTTGCATGCAGAGTAACTGCTTTTTTCAGGCTGTGTGGCCACTGACAACCTGGATCGTATTTTCATCTTTGATATTTTAACTCCTCCATTACTTAGCTTTTTGGAGGTAATTAATGTCTATGCGTCACCCTGGCTAAATGAGACAGCCTTTGATAAGAGGCTTGATTTCCGCATCCTATTCAAATCTCATTCTCTGTACTTAATAACATTTATCTCCAGCTCTCTTCTTTATGAAACGATAAATATCTTCTCATAAAATCATGCTCAGTTTACAATGACAAATTCATGATTCACAAAGCAAGAAATAAGTAAATGGAGAGAACTGCATATATTACAGAGGAGCCACTGTATTTTTTTAAAAAGAGAAACTTATCTGAACATGGGCAAAAAAACACCCTGTCACGTTTTTGGTAACCGGAGACGAGGTGACCAATTAACTCAACAAACTTTAGTGGTTGAATATACAAATGCATTTTAAACTGATTGCCCTAAATTCATAAATTCGCATAGGATAAGTTGATTTAAATTGTTAATATTTGTTTCCAACCAAATTTCAGCAGCAGCCGTGGAGTCAGCAGTAAGGAAAAAAACTACTGAAAGCAGCACAGTAACCTCACCATCTGCTCCCCAGCTTTGGGTTTTGTTCCTGGAGTTCAACTTGAAATGAATTACTGGAAAATAAAGGACTAAGTCGCTGAAATTAGTGAGAACCCCTGCCGTCTTAATCCATAGGAACAGGGCAATGCTTTCTGGGCTTCCCAACTTTGATTAGTTGTAGTGTAATTAAAGAAATTACTGAGGAAGTCTTCTGCTTCAACCTGATTAACCCAGCCTGAATCCATACCTACCATCTCTTCAGAATCCAGTCCCATAACATTGCCAGGATCAGTTTGCGTTGATTAATAAAGGAGACAAACTGAGAATGTGAGGAGGGTTGGTAAGCGCAGGTGTGATTCATGACCAACAGCCGGTATTCTGTCTTTCGCTCTGCCAGGGAGTGTGCTGGGCCTAATCATTTATAACAATGTCTGCTTTTTAATTAAACACAGCAAATGGGATTTACGTAAACCAAAGACCACCTTTCAGGAAATAAATGAAACGGGGGGTAATGGGAAGATGATTGGGGAAGGCAATGGCAAACCACCCCACAAACAAAGTCTGCCTAGAAAACGTCGGGATGTGAAGGCACCCCATGGGTCAGGAATGACCCGGTGCTTGCACAGGGGGACCTTTACCTTTTTTAAAGAGAATGGAAGCTCAACAATGCTTGCTATTTATATAATGCTTTTGGGAAATATACTGAAAGCCTTTCCAATGAGTTATTTATTGGTCAGAAGTGAAACCTTCGTCCACAGATCTTTGGGTGTGTTTGGTTTCGTCCTCATAGCAACCCTGTGAAGTGGGGTAGGCTGAGAGATAGTGACAAATGGGCTAAGGTTATACGCAGTAAACGTTATGCTTCTGTAAGTACAGGGGTAGTTTTAGACTCTGGACTTAATGATCTTATTGCCCCCCTATATACTTCAAATGGACATTCAACAAGTTTGTCTCAGCCAATCTCACCACCTCAACTGACAAACATACATTATACAACCTGATATGGTGTGTATTTACTCAGACTTAAGCCCCACTGCACTCAATGCGCGTTGTAGCTACAGCTTGCATTTGGGGCCCTCCCTGTTGAGCCTATGATAGGGGGCTCTAGACTTCTGCCCAAAATCCAGTCCCAATGACACCACCGAGTAGGGATACAGCCTCCAGGCAGGACCTGGGGATCCCCCAGAATTACAGCTCAGATAATGGAGATCAGTTCCCCTGCACAAAATGGATTCTTTGAAGGGTAGACTCTATGGCATTGTACCTCACTGAGGTCACTGTCCTCCCCAGGCTCCATCCCCAGATCACTAGGTTATTTCCCAACCTGGATCTGGCAACCCTATCCCCCCATCCCTCACCAGTGGCCAGGAGGGGACCTTGCAACCCTATCACTGAGTAAGGGTTGAAACACAATCCCATGTGCCACATTGGTGCTCACTAACCTTTGCAGCAACCTTGTAAGGTGGGCCAGTATTATTTCCCTCATTTTTACAGATGAAAGGGATAGGAACTACAATTTACCAATGGCCACTAAGTGAAGTCATGCAGTGGCTGCAGGGGTTAATTGATTAGTGGCTCCCTTTGGAGCATGGAAGCAAAGTTTCTTCACAAACAATTAATTTTTTTCTTTGTCCCCTGATACAGGGTTAATTCAAAATGTGTTGAGGTCTACATACCGAAATACCTGTATTTTTCTAAAGTGAAATTAGAACCAGGGATGTCTGAATAGACAGCTCATTCAGTTACGGGTACAGCTCAACCAAAATGGAACTTAATCTTGAGTAGAGAGCAGAGCGGTCAGCTGCAGTACTGCAGTTAAAAGCTCTGCTCACGACCTGAGTTCGATCCCGAACTAGGCTAGTTTCAGGTACACATGAACACATGAAGCTGCCTTATACTGAATCAGACCCTTGGTCCATCAAAGTCAGTATTGTCTACTCAGACCGGCAGCGGCTCTCCAGGGTCTCAGGCAGAGGTTTTTCACATCACCTACTTAGAACATAAGAACATAAGAAAGGCCCTGCTGGATGAGACCAAGGCCCATCAAGTCCATCAGTCTGTTCACACAGTGGCCAACCAGGTGCCTCTAGGAAGCCGCAAACAAGACGAGTGCAGCAGCACCATCCTGCCTGTGTTCCACCGCACCCAAAATAATAGGCATGCTCCTCTGATACTAGAGAGAATAGGTATGCAGCATGACCAGTATCCATTCTAACTAATAACCATGAATACCCCTCTCCTCCATGAATATGTCCACTGCCCTCTTAAAGCCCTCCAAACTGGCAGCCATCACCACATCCTGGGGCAGGGAGTTCCACAATTTAACTATGCGTTGTGTGAAAAAATATTTCCTTTTATCTGTTTTGAATCTCTCGCTCTCCAGCTTTAGCAGATGACCCCGTGTTCTAGTATTATGGAAGAGGGAGAAAAACATCTCCCTGTCCACTCTCTCCAAACCATGCATAATTTTATAGACCTCTATCATGTCTCCCCTTAGCCGCCTACTTGCCTAGTCCCTTTAACTGGAGATGCCGGGGATTGAACCTGGGATCTTCTGCATGCCAAGCGGATGCTCAACCACTGAGCCATGCCCCCTCCCCTAAAGTAGCCTTGAGGTAGCTGGTTCAAAGTTGACTCAGTCTCTCCCATCCTTCTGAGGTTAGTAAAACGAGTACCCAGCTTGCTGAGGGTAAAGTGTAAACAACTGGGGAAGGCAATGGCAAACCACTCCGTAAACATAGTTTGCCTAGTAAATGTTGTGATATGATGTCACCCCATGGGTCAGTAATGACCTGATGCTTGCACAGTGGACTACCTTTACCTTTAGAGAGCAATGAGAGGTGGGTGAATCCTTTGCAATCATTGAAGGGAGCAAGGAAAGAACTGTCAGGAATTAGTACAAATAGAAATTAGTGGGGTGTGGAAAAAAAAGTACATTTGCCGCAAGGTTATATATTTATTTTATTTAGAAAAAAATTATTCTGCCTCTCCAGGAACCTGCCCAAAATGGCTTACAAAAAAAAATATAACAAAAAAATCTAATTAAAGATATTAATTAAAACCCACCATTGGCTGAATCATATCAAAGACTTCCTGATTATGGAAAAAATATCAGAAAAAGTATAGGAAAACCCCAACCACAAGTCACTCTTCTTAGAAACATGGCTTCCAATCCTAGAAAAAATGGATGATGTTGGCTTTTCCCGATTTTAAATGCCTGTTTTAACTACTCAATACGTTCCAATGGGTAAAGGTTTAATCTATTATTCTTAAATCATTACCTCTTGATCCAATTCATCATAATGTGTGATGTTAAATAGTTACGAATTGTATTTGTTTGTATGTGCAAGTTAAAAAAATAAAAAATTATAAATTAAAAACAACAACAACCCACTATTACAAATCCAGCCCACTGGCAGCTTAAAATAACAATTTCCAACTAAAATACAGGCAAAAGACTAAAAGCTTCCGTGAACAGATGTGTTTTAGCATGGCGCCTGAAAGAAAGCAACACAGGCACCAAGTGAGCCTCAAGGGGAAGGGCATTTCATAAACAAGGCACCATCATTGAAAACCCCCGTCTCTAGTTGCCACCAGCCTCAACACGGAAAGCAGGGGCACAGAAAGCAAGACTTGTGAGGCTGAACTGAGCTGGCAGGCTGGACAATATGGGAGAAGGTGGTCCTTCAAGTACTCTGCCCCCAAGCCATTTAGAGCATTAAAGGTAACAACCAGCACTTTGAATTTTGCCTGAAAACAAATGAGAAGTTGATGCAGATCTTTCAGCACTGGAATAGTTTCAGCACTGAGTAGACAATACTGACTTTGATGGACCAAGGGTCTGATTCAGTATAAGGCAGCTTCATGTGGAATGATAGGATCCCTTTGTAGTAGCAATCTTTATCCTCCTGTATGTGATGTCCCTTCATGTATCTGTCAAGCCCGGTCATGACTCCTCTCAGTCCTCTCCAAGCTAAACATACCCAGTTGCTTTCTTCATAGGACCTGTTTTCCACATCTCCAACCATCTCTCTTGCCTGATGGCTTCACATCCCTGTCATCTGTATTCAGCAGAATGTCTTCAGAGAGTCCCATAAAAAGGTATGCACATAGGCTGTGTGTGTATATGACTGGAATCCTGATTTGGAGTTGCTAGTCACATGAAAAACCGATATACCTATTGTATGGTTGTAAGATTCTCTATAGACATTTGTCGAATGTGTGAACATCTGAGGGCAGGATCTGTAAGTATCTGTAGGATTGGTAAAAGTAGTGGTGACTGTCAGTGAGAAAATGCCAGAGCAGGAACAGATTATTCTGCTCTAGTCTCCTTCTTCATATGAATGCATAGACATAGAAATCTGCCTTATACTGAATCCAACCATTAGTCCATCAATATATTGTCTTCTCAGACTGGCAGAAGCTCTCCACGGTCTCAGATAGAGGTCTTTCACATCACCTCCCATCTGTTCCTTTTTAATTGAAATGCTGGGGAATGAACATGGTAATTTCTGAATGCTAAGAAGATGCTCTACCACTGAACCATGGCCCATCCCCAGAATGAGCTTTCTGACTGAGCAGAAATTTGAACCTAGGCATCTCCAAGGTCGTTGCTCCAGTCATTCTTTCACCACACTGACACTACTTAAAAACTCAATGCAACAATGAATGAACACACAAGGACACACATAATAATATGCTGGCTGTGTATGTTTATTTTTGTACGTTTATAATCAAATTAAAATATTAAAAAAGAACACACATGAAGCAGCTTTTTACTGAATCAGGCCATCAGGCCATCAAGGTCAGTATGGTCTATTCAGACTGGCAGAGGCTGTCTGGGGTCTCAGGCAAAGGCCTTTCACATATTTTTAACTGGACATGCCAGGGATTGAACCTGGATCCTTCTGCATCCAAAGTAGAGGCTCTTCCACTGAGCCACAGCCCCTCCCCAATGGAAATTTAACATTGCAAATCTGCCATACAAACCATTTCAAGGCTTTACTTTTTTTTTTTACAAGTCACATCTGACTCGGTGGGGTTTTCAAGGCAAGAGACATTCAGAGGTGGTTTGCCATTGCCTACCTCTGCATCACAGCCCTGGTATTCCTTGGAGGTCTCCTATCCAAATACCTGTTAGGTCGACCCTGTTTAGCTTCTGAGATCTGATGAGATCATCAGGCTAGCCTGGGCTATCCAGGTCAGGGCGGTTTTATTTTAGCAAATATATAAAGTGAATTGTTTCAGTATTGACTCTTGGCTTTCTGTGTTGACCACATAAGAAACAGAAAACAATTAGTGGTTGCTGGTTAATTGCACTGAGACCTGATAATGCTCCTTGATGCAAAAATTATTTCTAAAAGAGATTTTACATCCATATGGAGGAACAAAACAATAACTCCTTAGTATAACAGCTAATGCTACAGTGCCAAAGTTTGGTAAAGGGATATTAAACCCTCTGGTTGGAGATTAAGATGATCTCTAAGTATCAGAGATTAGGATGAAAGAATTGTGGAGGCTGACGATCCCACATCTGTCCCCTGCAGAATTTCTAAGTCTTCTTCCAAAGCACTGGAGGGTGGCCTCAGTCAGAGGAAGAATATATGATCTGGTCTGACACATGATGATGGTACTTGAGATATAATTCAGTGAGTAAATAAAATCATAGAGTTCTAGAGCTGAAAGGTATCAGGAAGCAATTCGGTCTGCAATATATGTCTGGTCTACCAACCCACACAATCTCATTAGGGCCAGATTTTTGTAATCCTCCTGAAGCTCTGTGATAAAGATGGAATATAAATGAATTAAGTAAATACATTAATCCAGAAAAGATGAAAATTGGCCATGAGATGTAGAAACTCTGGATGGTGGGCTGAAAGTGCATGCCTAGGGCTACCATATTGTGTGTAAAGCAGCCTTGAGAGAGGATTTTCAACACCAACCAGTAGGGTTGCCACCTCTGGATTGGGAAATACCTGCAGATTTTGGGGGTGGAGCCTGAGGAAGGAAGGGTTTGGGGAGGGAAGGGACTTCAGTGGGGTATAATGTCATAGAGTTCACCTTCTGTAGCAGCCATTTTTTACAGGTGAACTGATCACTGTCACTTGGAGATCAGTTGTAATAGTGGGAGATCTCCAGCCACTAGCTGGAGGTCAACAACCCTACCAACCAGTGAGGTAGGACTATTCCTTTCTTCAGTGACCAAGAAACCCATCTGTTCTGATCTGAGTAAAGTAACCTCAGATTATACATCTTTTGACTCCATAAAAAGACTTCATTGTTATTATTTTCCATGGAAGATGGGAAAAGAAGTATACAAATATCTTAAAAAGAAATACGTAGTGGTGGTTGTTACTATCATTATGCCATCAGTGTACAAGATGCTTTACAAATACCTAGGGTTATCAACTTACAGAGATCACTTCCACTGGAGAAAATGGCAGCTTCAAAGGACATACTCTATAGCATCAGATCCCTGCTGAGTTTCCTCCCCTGGCACCACCCTCAAATCTCCAGAAATGTTCCAAGCTGGAGTTGGTAACCCTACAAATAGCACAAAGATAAAGAAAAGGTATCTGTCCCAATGGCGCTTATAATTTAAATTTGGATAGTAGTGAGAAGAAGGGGGAGACAGACAAGGAAGGGGGAGAGAGAGGGAAAGGCAAAAACAACAAGGGAAGACCAGGAACAAATGTACTTAAATTTAATTTCAGTCAGGGACAAGGAATTAAGCAAAGGCTTCACAGAATAAGTAGTCTTTGAGGGTGAGTTGGAAGGAAGTGAAAGAGAAGTGACACCATGTAAGCGTTGTAAGGAAGAGTTCCAGCTATAAGGGGCCTCAAGCCTAATGAACTCCAGTTCCTCTCAGCTCAGCGTCCTTCAAGCTTGATGAAATACCCAGGTCAAAGGCCAAGAGAGGTCAAAGGGCAATGGAAATGAAACGTATGCATAGAAACTATCAGCTCTCCCCCTGGGTGTCACAAAGACAAATGGCATTAAAAAAAAAAAACTCCCCCCCTCCAAATGAAGCCACATTATTTTTTTGAGATCTGCTGGCCTGCTGCTTCTTAATGAGCTGAAGGCCTCATTGCCTCTAAGCCCGATAGTTTGAAACTAGCCCTGATCATCAGTGCAAGAGGGTGCGAAAATAGATTGACTTCCAAAGTGAGTGGACATGAGGAAATGGAGGAGGCTCTTTTTATGTATTAATACCACTAGGGACTGCCCTGATGGAACAGGGGATTTCTGGTAGAAAAGCTTAGTGAAAAGGGATACCGCAGAATGGAAATGGGAATTACCAGGAAGAGGCTGAAAAGTAACCAAAAACAGGAATGGTGATCCGCTGTTTGGGCTAGTCTGTCAATTGGTGTGCCAAATAATTGCTTTTGTGCTCAGTTCTTTAGTTTGCACACGGGACTCTTTCTGGCGTGGAATTCAAAACTCTTTTGAAGCAATGGGTCTAAAGTTGTCTGGGGGGGGGGGAGGTTGCGCCTGTACACCAAATTCTTGTTGTCGCAGAAAGGGAACTCACAAACTACAGGAAAGTCCACAAATGGGGCAAACTGGGGTGCATCTCTGAGTTAGGTATCAGGTGTCCATTCTCCAGCAACTCAGTTGGACAAGCCAAAGATCCTAAACTCACCCCTAGGAATAGGGGCATGTAAGCTTTGGAAGTAAAGATTAGCTAGCAACTACCCTTTGGGTTCTTTGTCTAGTATTCTGCCTTAAGTCTACCTGCTTGTAGATTGTGCTCAATTATCTAGAATACATGCATAGTTGATAAAACCCCGATCTCTGGCGGTTTGGGACTGTACCGAGAACTCAGTCACTCACAAGCTGGTTCAGTTACATGCTTGCCAGGGAACCAGTGCTGAACTGGACAGCTCCAATGTAGAGAAAGGGAGGGAGGGGAAAGGGTGAACCTTCCTCAGTCTAACCGGCCGCACACACATTTGCAACAAAAGGTTAGCAGGCTGATCAGAGGGAGCCTGGGGAAGGGGCAGTCCTGACAGGCAGTGGCCAGGTCCAAAAGATCCCTCTGGTGGTGGCAGACCTACCTAAGGGGAAAGGAGAAAGGTTTTAAAAAACAGACCTTGCACCTCGCAGCCTTGATGCACAGAGCTGAGAGCCCAAGATGGATGGGGAGGGGTGGGGGGAGTTAGCTGCTGAGAAAGTCAGGGGCCAGAGTCTGTCACGGTGAACACCCTTTGTGTCTTTCTATTGTTATTTCCTGTGACCACTGCAGAAGATTGCCACACCCATTTCATGCTGTGAGTCAACAGACAGTTGCCATCCGTTTACCTCCATGCTTTGAGGCTTGCCTAGTGCTTCCCATACGGGCTCTAAGATGCCAGGCCAACACAGGTCTTTTTACCCAGGTTTTTAATGAAGGGGTTTTCTCTTTTTAGCTGTTTTGTGGTCAGCTTCTGATCTGAGGCCTGCTTTATGGATATTTTTAGAGTTCTCATTGTTTATTTATTTGCTGTTTTTAATGGCTTGCTTTGTTTTTTTATAGTGATAATTTTTGATGCCCTGTGATTTTATAGTATTGCTTTTTACTCGTCAGCTGCCTCAAGCAGGACTTTGGAAAGGTGGCATATTAATCCCCTAAACAAACAAACAAACAAACAAACAAACAAACAAACAGTCGCCTAGGTGCCTGCTTCATGAAATGAAGGGTTGTTTATGCTCTATACCAATCTGTTTCATAGGAGGGAAGGGGGTAGAGAGGAAGTGAGCTGTGCATGAATTCATTTCCAAAAGAAGGAAAAGAGGGCCAGCATTCTGACTGAACCGAAACACATTTGATCGGAAGTGGCTGCACATTAGCGGCATGTAAAGTTGTGGAAGGGAGCCATCTGCTGGCCCTGTGCAGCTGTTGATGTGGAGAAGGCTTGTCCTTAAAAGTGACCTTTTTACAAGGGAAGGCTGGCCATTTCACTTATTGGGAAATTGCCCAGTGGGCGGCTGCCTCGGGGGGGGGGGGCTGCTGGTGGCCAGGGGAAGCACAGCCAAGCCCCAGCAACTGTTTGCCTCAGACCCCTCATCAGCAGTGGCTGTTGGCACCAGCTCTACATATGTCTTCTTCTATAATGCTTCCAGTTTGGGGGATGATGCAATGAGTGAGCAAATGCTCATTTTCAGCCCTACTGAGGTGTCAGTCATTTATTAATACGGCACGTGGCCAGCCACATACAAAAGAATAAAATCGTCAACAGTTGGCTAAAATCCCATTGATATTAAAAGCAGAAATCCCTACTGAGGTGAGTGGCCCCGGGGGCCACTTAGCTTGACTTGTGCCAGGGCTGTTTCCACTTCCCTGTCTGCTCCTGGCCATTACGTTGGAGCAGTAGAAAGCCAACAAGTGTGAGAACCACATGCATTAACTCAAAGTACAAGCTATCCTGGACTCCTGAGGGGTGACAACTCCTCTGCCTAGCCGAACCACAGCACTTTGCACATATATGTGCTGATGTGCACAAAGCACTATTTAGAAGCTCTGTGTCAGAAGAGCAGAAAAACAATCGGAACGATGCTGTAAAATCACAAAAGTCAAAATGTAGCTCAAACCCTACCATTATTTTAGTAACTATTGGGGATTATATATGGCTATACCTGAAAGAACAGATAACAATGGCCCCAATTCAACAGGAAGCAATGTGCATGGGAGATGAAGTAAACTGGTGGATGGTCAGGCATGAGTATTTGTTATGGCAGCCGTCAAGTGACCAACAGTAAACATACATGTGTGAATTCATTCTCAGAACTGAAACTCCATCCTAACGGCGAAGCTATTCTTAAGAAGCCACACAATAGAAGTGACATAAGAAGGGGAAAGCAATTGAAATGATGCAGAGAAATGTTTGCTGTCTCCTTCATTGTCTAGAGGTCCCTCGTTGAGCACTTGTTCTCATCTCAAGCAGTCTATCAAAGGGCAAAGGGAAAAAAGTCCTTACAAGATGTTCATGTGGGGTTGTTGACATCTGCTCATAGTGGAGGACAAGGAAAAGCTGGGACATAAAGTCCCAACCCATAAATATGCAGAAGAAAATCCATTGTACTTTGCATAATTCTTCTAAAACAGGTGGGCCCAGCAGAAGGAGGGCAATATGCAACTCCCAGCAGGCTCAGCATGTGTAAATAAAACAAATACTCAATTGGAAAAAAAAAGGTGAAGGCTCAGAAATGGTGAGCAAGAAGTTTTGTCCTAGCCTATAATAAAAGAGATATACAGTGCAATCCTATGTAAAGTTATCCTCTTCTAAACCAATTGATTTTAATGGACTATGGACATAACTCTGCCCAGGGCTGCACTGATAGGTATCCCTGTACCAACAAACAGATGCTTGACTGCAGTCATTTTCATGTGCACTCAGCTGGAATTGCCAACACAGGAACTGTGGCCCTGTGATCCGAAGTGCAGAACACATGGTTTGCATGCGGATAGCCCCAGTGAACCTGACCCCTGGCATCTCCCACTGAAAGGACAGAAGGACTGAGAATGACCTCTGCTTGAGGCCTTGGAAAGAACAATACTAGATAGGGGGTCCAACCACCTGGCTCAGTGTAAGACAGCTTTATGTGATTATATAGCGATCCCTCAGTATACATTGATGAAAATGAATGCAGATCACTGGGATCTGTGCTGTTTTAACCAAATGGAAGCATGACCCTAATAAAAGCTGGGTCACTAGGTACTCTGAAAGAGTACTCTGAACACAAGTCATTAATACTCTGTAGGGAGGTGTCATATCACAAATTTTAGGTGTGATCTCTAGACAAATAGCTCATCCTATGGTCAAAGTGTTGTTGAACTGAACCAGATGTGTTTGTGACAAATTTATATATTCTAAAGATAAGAGTGCTGTCAAGGAGGTGATATCATGGTCCTAGGAATCCAGTGACCAGAGGCAGCAGTTTGTAGGACTGCAGCAATATATGGTGAAAAAAGAGGCAACTGGACTGCGGGGCAGGATTGCTACTGTAGTTTCTATCAAAGTTCCAGAATGGGGTTGTTCCTTGCTGGCTTTTTCCCCATTTGAAGGGATATCAGTGCAACGCTTGAAGGAGAATTGGATAGGTGGGAATTGGGAGTTTAGGGAAAAAACAATGGAGGCAGGAAACTGGGGTAAACAGCTCTGGGCAGGAACAAGACAGCTCAGCTCAAAGGCAAGGGGAACTTGACATATTCCCACACAAAAGTAGAAGAAGAGTTGGTTTTTATATGCTGACTTTCTCTACCACTTAAGGAAGAATCAAACCGGCTTACAATCACCTTCTCTTCCCCTCACCACAACAGATACCTTGTGAAGTAGGTGGGGCTGAGAGAGTTCAGAGACAACTGTGACTAGCCCAAGGTCACCCAGCTAGCTTCCTGTGTAGGAGTGGGGAAACCAACCTGGTTCACCAGATTAGCGTCTGCTGCTCACGTGGAGGAGTGGGATTCAAACCCTGTTCTCCAGATCAGAGTCCACCGCTCCAAACCACTGCTCTTAACCACTACACCACACTGGCTCCTTGATCCAATGAGGAAAGCATGGCTCACTTCAGGAGAGTAAGGAAGATATAAGCACGCTATCTGGAACTGGGGCACTGCAAACGACTGAAGGTACTTTTTGTCATTCCTAATGAAGCTTCCTTGGTTGGAGGAGCAGCTGGTGACAATACCCATGAAAAACCAGGGTGGATGGTATGTTTCATCACAATTCAAGATGGGACTGCAAATCAAGTTACTTACTGACCTTTCTTCATTTGCATCTTCTGACCTTGCTGACTATTGAATTTGACAATGAGCAAAAGCCCATGGAGGACTGCTTCTCTAATCTAACATTCATATTCTTTTTTTGAGAAGACTATTCAGAAGTATTGGGGGAGACCGATGGATGTGAATTATTTGGTCTGGCCTTGTTATGATGCAGCAATATGCAAAACTAGGAATATTTCCAGATCTCTGAGAGGTTGGTCTGTGAAGCACAATAAAAAAGTGACCCTGGAAAGATCATGACGTGGAATATGAACATTGCTCAGGATTCTGCCAATTATAATTTCCTGGACTGGTGTGCTTTCAAAACTTGATTTCAGATTAAAACCAGAAAATAACTGCTTAGCCTCTGAGAGCAATCAGCTTTGGGAAATTCTGGGTAGGTTTGATGATACTAGGCTGGCAACTTTGTCTATCACAGCCTATTGTTGAGGCTATGTATTTGGAGAACTCATCACTGATATTTCAACAGTGAGCAATTTAATATATCTGTGCAAATGACCAACCATTTTGTTCAGAAAAGGCCTGATTCATACATGTAGGACAATAAGATGGGAACACAGTATTTCATGCTTTGTTTATGTTGTAAGCCATCTTGAGCAGGACTTTGGAGAGGGGGCATATAAATTTCCTGAATAAACAAATGAGTAACATGTTGAGATGATAAAATTTTATTTATTTACTTCATTTATACCCTGCCTTTCTCTCAAAAGGTGACCCAAAGTAGCTTACATAGCTCCCCAAAGGATTTCACCACTACATATAGCAGGTGGAGGCTCACATTTTGGACTCTCCGCTTTGGAATGGCTCCCTTCTGTCAAAAGCTCCTTGCAAATAAAAATATCAGTCATAGGTCTGAACCTTTCTCCCTGCTATTCCCTATTTTTCTATTTGCATAGAAGTTTTTTTTAGTGCAAAGGAACATTCAGAGCTGAAATCCACTGGCCATATGTGAACCTGGCCTTCGTGATATATTTCTCTGCCCCATTATGTCCCTGTCCAAGACTTTTTCCTGCTCTAAATCTCAGCTGCTCAATGACCCCTCACTATTGAAACAAGTCTGCCCCTTCTTCCTTGGTCTTGTTATCAAGCCTACTTTGTAACGTCAGGGTTCATTTCAGAAGCAGTCTTCTTTGGAGCAACATTTCTTCTATGCATAGATCTGTCCCAGGTGCTGCACCTCTCGATACTGACTAGAACACTACCAGACTTGTCATTTGGATACCTCCTTCCATGTTATCATTGTTGTTTATTTAGGGCATTTCTTATCCCCAAAGGAGACCCAAAGTAGCTTATCAAAAGATATCGATACTGTTTCAACAGTCTGGGTCAAGCTGGCTAATCCTGATTTGCGTATTTTGTATATAGTTGGTTACCTCTCTGGTTGAGTGCTTTGGAGGGTCAGAACAAAAAGAAATCCATGAATGGATCTTCCCAGCACCTTTCAAGCTCAATTGCTTCTGTGCAGGGTGTCAATTCAGATCAGGGCCACACAGGGAGCAGAAAGCTGATTTAACCCATTTCCCCCCTGCACAATTTTGTGAATCAAAACTAGGCCCCCCATATGGTTCAGTTCTTTAAAGAAAAAGGGTCTCACATGGCTGTAATTTTCCTTTAAAAGACTAATGGAGATCTGTGATCTCCATAAGGTTTAGTGCTATTGGGGCTCCCATCCCAACTGGCAAATGACATAATTGACCTAGGAAAAAAAGGACTATCAGGAGAGACTGAAATTCGATGTAAATTTTAATTGCAGCAAAATGATAGGAAGGAGCTTAAGCAAAAGCTGTAGGTAGAAAAAGAGGCTAGCTGAGTCACCAATTCTAATCATATGCTGAGTTCATGCCCTGATTTTTAAGCTCCTTCTCTCTGTTAATTAGTTAATTCCCATAAAGAGCTTTGAGGATAGAATGCTAAGTCCTCATGGCACTATCATTATCCACTGGGTTTAATTAGTCCTCTTTTACTGTAATTGGATTAGGAAGATGTGATCTGGGAGATAGCAGGGGTGGACCAAATTCTTTCCTCCAAAGTGCAATGAAATGAGCAAGCTCAGCATCCATGCCCAACAGAAGGAGGAGTCAGTGCACAGATAGTTTACAGAATCATCTAGGGACAGAGTCAACTCTGCTTGCAATGAATTCTGCTTGCAATAATAAATATGGGTAACACCCCCCTCACTTTTTCATGCAAATGAAAGGATTGGATATGTCTTATGCTGAGACAGACTATTGGTCCATTTAATTCCAGAGGGGTAGACATGTGCTGCCCTGACCTGGATGGCCCAGGCTAGCCTGATCTTGACAGATCTCAGAAGCTAAGCAGGGTCAGCCCTGGTTAATATTTGGATGGGAGACCACCAAGGAATACCAGGGTTGCTGTGCAGAGGAAGGCATTGGCAAACCACCTCTGTTAGTCTCTTGCCATGAAAACCCCAAAAGGGGTCGCCATAAGTCGGCTGCGACTTGACGGCACTTTACACACACACAGACATGTGCTAGCGTATAGTAGCAAAATAAAACAGAAGTCCAGTGGCACCTTAAACACTGACAACATTTATCTCAGCAAGAGCTTTCCTGCATCTAGTTCGCTCTGTACTATCTACCCCAACTAGCAGCTTTCCAAGATTCCAAGTGGAGATCTTTCCAAGAACTTATACTGAGCATTGTTTAACTGGCGTGATCCAAATCTGACGTAGGAATCTTCTATATGCAAAGCAGTTTCTGTCTAAAAGAGCTGTAGAGGTTTGGAACTACAGTTTTTGAGAGCCATGAACATTATCCTAGAATCGTAGAGAGGAAGGTATCTGAAGATCATATAACATCTCTCTTATCTTCATAGGTTCTCAGAGGTGGCCAGATTTACTGACCTGAGGGACCTTCAACATAAATACTGAGGTTGATTATTCTGTCCTGGCTTAGGACATCATGGGCCTTTTCAACAACTGGCTCCACATTTATTATAAGTCAGGTCCAGGATTTTTTGTGCAGGTCTGGAATCAGATAATCCAGTTCTTACTAGTGTCAAAGTCCACTGGCATAATCAGATTACTATTTTCTGAGGGCACAAATCCCAGCCTTCTTCTGTCTTAATTGGGGTAGTGGGTCAGTTAGGTTGGTTTAGTCCCCAACAGGTTTCCAGAATTCTTGGGGGGAGGAGCTCAGTAAACTAAACAGCTGCTCTACTGATGGCCACCCAGTGTGTGGAACAAAAGGCCAATATTTATGAACACATGAAGCTGCCTTATACTGAATCAGACCCTTGGTCCATCAAAGTCAGTATTGTCTGCTCAGACTGGCAGTGGCTCTCCAGGGTCTCAGGCCGAGGTCTTTCACATCACCTACCTGCCTTGTTCCTTTAGCTGGAGATGCTGGGGATTGAACCCAGGGCCTTCTGCATGCCAAGCAGATGCTGTACCACTGAGCCACAACCCCTCCCCAGTCATTGACTCATTTACTCCCTAGTGTGCTCTCCTGTCATGTCATCAACACAGGAAGAGAGAGGAATGACAGGGGGCCCCTGCAAACCTCACGGAGGGGGGGAGTCCTATTCCCCTCCCATTGCTGAGCTGGCATGAGTCCAGGCTCAACCACTCACCTTGTAGCCTGGTGGCAGCAGTGTCTAACAGCTGCTCCAAACCCAGAGTGGCTCCCGACACCTGACACTTTTGCAGCTGATACTCAAGCAGCTCTTGGCATCTGCTGCTGAGGCTGGGTTCACAGTGGCTCCCAGCATGCACTTTCACAGAGCGGCTCCTGGTGTGTGTGGCTGATGCAGCTTGACTCCAGGACTCCTCTGCAGCTCCCTACAACCACCACAGAAGCAAAATAAGTGTGTTGTCTGTGCATGCAGACGATTTTAATTAATTTTTTATTTTTTATTTTTATTTGGTGGAAATTTAAACATTTCAGATTTTTCCACAAACTTGGGGAGTCTCCGAAGTTTGCGGAAAGGTCTGTTTAGCATCTATGTGGCCCTGATCTGTGGATTTAGATATCTGCCATTGGGACTCTCTTCTGCAAGCGATACACTGAAGTCTGGGTTTATATGCCATTCTTAAGTACTTCTCAGGCTGTCTTTTATCAGCCTTAAGTAAGCAGGTATTGAGGAATTTTAATTTCCAAATAGTATGTATTTATTTATAGTCTGCTTTCCCAGTACATTTGTTGAAAAGTACTGCACAGAATTAAAAGTCTGAATTGGGAATAACCTGTTTTTATTAAAAAGCTGGAACCTTGGGACGAGGTGGGAGAGAAATGGAAATAAACATGAGGTGCATAGAATACAAGGGATTCAAAAAATCCCAGGCTTCATGGGACTGCAATTCAAGCAGGCATACAAATGTTCTTAGTGAATAAATAATTAATATTCCCCCTAGATTGATGTGAGCTTAATTAGCATGTGGCAGATGAACCCTACATCATCTTTTCGGTACATGGAATGTATGAAGTAATAATAAAAGTGAACGTCCTTATGAGCATAAGTACATTTTTTCCCTCCAGAGTATCCATAAACTATTACCATACTTCTGGTATTAGGAAATTATGCTGCCAAGTTAGCTCTGTGGCTTCTATTTTTATGTTATTTTTAGTTTATTCAATTTCTACCCCACCCTTTCCCAACCCAAGTTGGGCTCAGGGCAGCTTCCAACA
Source organism: Euleptes europaea (assembly GCF_029931775.1). Taxonomy (NCBI): domain Eukaryota; kingdom Metazoa; phylum Chordata; class Lepidosauria; order Squamata; family Sphaerodactylidae; genus Euleptes; species Euleptes europaea. The sequence goes on from NC_079318.1 coordinate 68,934,385, forward strand.
ATTACAGACAGTACAATATATATTAAAACATCATTTAAAATGCAAAGTTACCACGCGTGTGTGTGTTAAGAGCTGCCAAGTTGCTTCCGACTCATGGTGACCCTATGAATCAATGTCCTCCAAAACGTCCTATCTTTAACAGCCTTGCTCAGGTCTTGCAAATTGAGTGCTGTGGCTTCCTTTATAGAGTCAATCCATCTCTTGTTGGGTCTTCCTCTTTTCCTACTGCCTTCAACTTTTTCTAGCATGATTGTCTTTTCCAGTGACTCTTGTCTTCTCACACATACAGTACACATGCAGTGCAGATTAAAAAATGACCGTCTGATTTATACCTACTGCTACAATAAATGTTCCATCCTAAAGGTGAGGAAGCCCATCATGGTTATAGGCAGGGGGCCACAGATTAATGAAGGAGGAACGAGGGAGGAGGAAAGGGGAAAGGAGGCCAGTTGCTCTATGGAACCATCACTGCCTCAACCATATGCCTGGCAGAACATCTCCATCTTGCAGGCCCTGTGGAACTGAGTTACGCCCTGCAGGGCTTGAGTCTCACCATACAGAGAGCTCCACCCGGCTGGGGCCAGAGCCGAAAAATCCCTGACCCTGGTTGAGGACAGCTGGATAGTCAGGCGTGAGTCAGGCATGAGTCTCATAATCTCTCTGCAGAAATGAACAACTGAGAAACAAACACAACCTGTATATACTGCTCTTTTGCTGGGTGGACGAGTAATGTGCTATTGGCCACCCCACAAACTGCAGAGTAACAAATAGAGCCTCCACGGGGGCCAAAGCCTGAGTCACTGTAGCAGATATCAGTTCTGACAGCTGTCATGGCCACCCACAGTGAGACACTTTCAAACCCACTTTCAGTGGCCCCACCTGCTCACTTAGCTTTTTCTTGTAAATAGAGGGGGGGGAATGGAAGTGACAATACCAACTTTCTTATTTTTCTGTGAAGGAGGATCAATGGTAGGACTGAGAGCAGCATGGAGAGGGCGCTCTCAGGGGGTGGCTGTGGCAGAAACGATAGCTGCTATAATCACACGGAGGCTTCTGTCTACATGGAAATTCTAATCCAGGCTTCTGTGCAAACTGGATCTAAGATTCAAGGCATGTAGTAGCTTTATAGGATAAATATGATAAAGGATTCCTTTGCCATGAACTGGTATGGGTTAAATGTTCCATTTTCCATTGACATTAAGGGCATGCTTCTACTTAATTTCCTAAACCTCTGAGGAATGACCCCTAACCATCTTGGGTTGCAGATAACTTGAAGGTCGAAACCCTGCAATTGCAATGTCAGCCTAGAAAACCAGGCTTCTGGATGGGATCCACTTTTTATTTTCCATAGTGCTGCTGTGGCAAGAATCCCCAATCTGGAGGTCGTGCTTTGTGTGCATTATTTATGATTGTCTGCTACAAATGCAGCAAATATCGCTCCCCCTTAGAGCTTATTTTCTTTGCTCTCAGATGTTTTCTTGAGTGGAACAATTGTTTGTACTGTATGGGCTTCATTTCTCTCTCCTCCAACAGCTAGCCATTGGCGATCTTGTTCAAGATGTGAACAGGACAGAACACAATTGCAAAGGTTGACAAGTCCTACTTTCCTATTATTAGAGAAGGACAAGAGGAGCATTTGCAAATTGCCCAAGAAGTGTGAGACAGATGTAGCCAGGGCAGTTTGTGAGAATTTGTCATCAGGATTTTACATAACTCTATAGAAATATCATGTATAGCTTTGGCTGTCCCATGTTGAAGAGGATATCCTGGAGCAGGAACAAGTACAGAAGAGGGCAAAAATTGATAAAAGGGGTCATAGCACAGGAGTGATACATGTGGATATGTGTCATCAACTTATTCTTATAAGTAAGGACACAAACCTTCTCTGTGCAAGAATAAAGCAGCAATGCACAGAGAGATCTCCATGTTGGGATAAAGCAAGAGGCCTTCTTGGTTTACCTCTCACCATCCCAATCCAGCCTTCCTTTCCACTCTGTCCATTTCCTTTGAGCTCCATAATTTGAGTCACTTGGCTAGGTAGAGGGAGTGGGGATTGAATGGGGGTGGGACAGGTGGGTACAACTCTCAGACTATCTGGAAATGCTTCCTGTGTGGCAGTCCATGTGCACATACCAAGTAGGAGGAAAGGAGAAGCAGTGCTCCATTGAGTTGTGCCCATGAACATGGAAGAACTGTACCCAATCGTTTTTACTAATTTATGGGGCTGTTTTGGCATTTGAGGGGGGCTGTTTTGCTGCCATGCCACTTGCATGACTCCCCCAGGACTGGCTGCTTGCTACTGTTCAACAGCAGCTGCCCCACAAAAGCCAGTGTGGTGTAGTGGTTAGAGTTTCAGACCAGGATCTGGGAGACCCAGGTATGAATCCCCACACTTTTGTGGAAGCTCACTGGGTGACTTTGGTCCAGTCATTACGCACTCTCAGCCTAACCTACCTCACAGAGTGGTTGTGAGGATAAAATGGAGGAGAGGAGAATGATGTAAGCTGCTTTGGGCCCCATTATGGGAAACAGTGAAGTTTAAATGAAGTAAATAAATAATAAATATAGCTGAAGATGGGAGGTAGATAAAAGGTAGGTTGCTGGGTGGGTGTGAAGAAGAGAAAGAAGCAAGGAAAGGTGAGGATTTGGCAGTTGCTAGGAGGAGTTAAAGACAAAAAATGCAGGGAAGGAATAAAGGGGAAAGTGAACTGACCCCCTCAAGTCCTTCTAGGTTCCCCCCAGTGCAAATGCGCCCTGCTCAGCTGGCACTGCACAACTGGGCCAAAGTTTTCCTGGGAGAGGCTACCAGGGGTAGGGAAGGAGGGAAAAGTGAAGATGGGGGCAGATAAAGGTAGACTGGCTGGTGGGTGGAAAGGAGAGAAGGAAGAAGGAAAAGGGGACAGGCTATGGAGGCTTTCAAGAAAGGGAAAGAGGACCTACTGGGGAAAGAAAAAATAAGATGCCCCCTGCAAGTCCTTGCGGGTCCCCCACTTGTGCTCTTCTAGTTGCTGCTGTTGTTTTGATTCTCAGTTCCTTTCAGCTGTTTTCCTGCAAGCTGTTGTTTTGATGCTGCTTGAACTGCAGCTTTTCAGTTTATAAATGAATAGGGAGTGTGCTAGGGATTTTAATTGTTTTCATATTATTTCTAACCATTCTATTGTAAACCAGTCTTTGACTGAGAGCGTGTCAACCCAGAACAATTTAAATGAATAAATAAATCCATACCCCCCCATGCATTCACTCTTCATGCCCTGTTGTCTGGTCAGGGGGGTTGTTTCCTTGACTGAGTGTGCCAGCTGCGCTGGAATTCCCACACTTACAAACAAACAAACAAACAAACAAACAGCATTTAAACCAGTTGTAAATCTCAAAATAAAGCATGTTATTTTTATGGACCTTGTGTGTGAATCCACAGTGGATTGCCTAGACTCCAACCATGAGGGTAACTGGGATAGTATGGGAGGTTTCAGTGGCGAGTGGCACAGAGCTGCTTGGCACTTTCTCATGTGGCATGATGAGGACGTTATTGTACCAATCATCCTGCCAAATGCTTGCATTTTCTCTGCATTTGTTTGCATTTTTTAATTGCATTGCTTTTCTCCCAAGCTGAGACTCAAAGCAGCTTAGAACATCAGTCTCCCCTCCTCCGTTTTCTCACTACAAAAACCCTGCAAAGTTGGCTGGGCTGAGGGAGAGTGACTGGCCCAAGGTCAGCCAGTGAGCTTCTGTGGTAGAAGTGAGGATTTGAATCCAGGTCTCCCAGGATCCTAGTCTGCCTCTCCATTATGCCACGCCGGCTCTCAAGTGCTGTCTGTGCAGCTGCAGCTATGCTGCCCATGTAAAAAGAATAGCCTTGGTCATTCTTTAAGATCATTTGCAGACTTGAAACCCCTTACCTGCAGTTATTGAGCCTGTCAGTTTTATGCTATTTATGTCTTTGATCTTTTGGGACCCATCCAGGAACGTTAGCTCTGTGCTCAGTTTTTCAGGAAGCCACAGATCTCACCCCTCCCCCTTTACCTTAATCCCTGCGAGGCCGTATTTTTCACTCTCAACAATGCCCTTGTTATTTAAGACAGCACGCTTGCTTTCCTCAGTCATTTAACATTGCTAAAGCTCCCCGTGAATCCTCTGATCTCCAGCATGGGTTCCTTTTAAATGCCATCCACATGTCCCTTATTATCTCGGCAGCAGCTGGAAGGACCAGCAGCCACCACAGTCCCTGCGGCTTCCTGATTGTCTCCCATATTGACAGCGACGGGCAGGGGGAGCCGGACTTATTTCTACAAGCAGGGGCCTGCTGAAGTCTTCCTCTTTTGGGTAATTGGGAAGCCTGTAACCCTTTTACAGTAGAGATGCTGATGAAATTCACCTCCGTCAATTTTTCTCCCGGGATTTTTGGAGTTCCTAATGAGCTGGATTGGTTTCAGGACTGAGAGGGATGCACTGGCAATGGAAACCCTACGGGCCCTTTCCATTTCCATATGTTCTATAGAGCTCCGGCCATGTGCTCTTTGTTCCTTCACAATCTCTCTCTGTCTCTCACATGCATGCGCGCATGCACACATTCCTCCAAGGAGCTCTGGCCAGCACACATGACTCTCCCCTTCCCCCTTTTATCCTCACAACAACCCTGTAAGGTGGGTTAGGCTGAATGAGAGTGACTGGCCCAAAGTCACCCAGGAAGCTTCCGTAGCAGAGTGAAGATTTGAATCCAGGTTTCCCAAGTTCTAGTCTGACACGCCAACCACTGGAATCAGACTGGTTTCTGCTTTAATGACATGCATGTATTCATGAATAAAACACTGCTCAATAGCAATGCAGAGAATCTTTGCTGTGTGATTTGGCCTTGATGGGACGGTGTATATAATTATAACAAGATTCTCTGTGTGAATGTGTGTCAGTAAATCCATGCTGAAAAACAATCTCGACACAATCATGCGTCAAGGACCTCTCCCTTTTTTTGCAGTGTTTTTACCATCAAAACTGCACATGTTGCAACCCTCCTAGCTGGAACAGTATTGAAGATGAGCAGAAGACAGGGCGGACTAGCCTTGGCTGGAACAGAAGAGGGGATGGATATGCTTACTGTGACGCACAGGCTTCTCCTGCTTCCATCAGATGTCTCATATATCCTTGGCTCCATGGGCGAAATTGAAACGTTGGACCATTTGATGCTCTGCTGTCCTTGCTGGTCTCAAGATAGAGATGCTGTTATTGCTCCAATCCTCACCAGCCTGAATCTCCCTCTACATGCCTGGGTGTTGCCTTTTTTTCTTGGCGACTCAATTAATGGTGCAGCCACATCGAATGTTGCCCGCTTTTTGGCCAGAGTGGCTGCTCTTAAGAAGAAATATCTCTCAACGCCTACCTCTGGCAATTTTTAGTCAGTTCCCTCTGCCCCCAGTTTATTTTAGTTAGGAATTTTACTTATTGGGCTGATGCCTAATTTTTAGCATTGTTAACTTAAGATTGTATTATATTATGTATTATGCTTCCCATCCTCCCTCGTCTTCCCCTCCCTTCCTTTCTTCCCCCCTTGGTCCAAGACTGCGGTCATAGACCTAATAATAAATTATTATATTAATATCCTTGGCTGCTGTCCCTGTATCAGATTCACCTGGTTTTATTAAAAAGTAGGAGGCAAAGCATGGAACGAAGAGCCAATTTGTTCTTCTATTTAAGTTGTTGCTCTGGGGCTGGCTGTAAGTGGGAGTAGAACGGTTGTTCTCTTCAAGGCTGGTTGATGCCAACTGTTACCAGAATCCCTTTTCAAACGTGGGGCACTGGGGACTGAACTCAGGATTTCTCCCCGGTTCTACCGCTGAGCTGTAGCTTACCTCCAAAGCTCATCCACCCCCCTCTTCTGCTGATTGACAGGGAGCGCAAGCCCATAGAATCTGAGAGCCCCTGTGGCTCTCAGAGATTCTCTAGAGAGCAAGTCTTGTCTGTGTCATTTCCTGGCTAGAGCTTCCTGTTCCGAATGGAGCACTTAGCTTAGCTTGCATCTTGCGTCTGCACGACTTCCCGTGGAGCAAATCAATTGCTCAGTCTGAATTGGAAGAGAACTTCTCTCCCTCTTGCCTGCGCGCCTCTCGAATACCCTCCAAAGTGGGTGATTTGAGGGACCTGTTGCCAAGGGATCCTCCCAGGAGGCTGAACTCAAAACTGACAATAGCTTTGGCTGCCTCAAAGCTGCCTGTTAAGTGGTGCCCTTCAGGTGAACTTCTCCCCCCGCCAGTCATCTGCTTATTGCAGTTTGGGAGATGAAGATAAACAAGGACATTAGCATTTCTGGTTGGCATTTATAGGAAGGCAGAGTTTACTTGCACAAACTCTCTGAGGAAATATGACTTGGCGTCAGCTGAGGAGAGGTACAGCTTGATGGCTCTTAGCTGAGTGGGAATGTAGGCCATTTTATTTCAGCCATCTATCTAGTGAAAGTGTTCGCAAACACCTTTACAAGCATCATCCCTGCCATTTTCATTTCCTTTTGGGTAATTTGTTTATGTATATATGCCATAAAGCATGATGGCACCACAAAGGGGAAAAATCACTGCTTTTTGGCAGGTGGCAGCAGTTAAGTACTGGATTTATTTATTAAATTCATTTGTACCCCATCTTTCTCCCTGATGGGGACTGAAAGTGGCTTACAGCATTCTCTTCTCCTCCCATTTTATCTTCACAACAACCCTGCAAGGTATGTTCAGTTGAGGCAGCGTGAATGAGTGGCCAAAGGTCACCCAGTGAGCTTCCACGGCATGAGTGGAGATTCGAACCTGGTTCTCTCGGATACTAGTTCAACACTCTTGACCGCTACACCACACTTGTGGAGACTCAGCACCTCAATGAACCACTGTGGAGTGGTGGTTAGTGTCTGACCACGACTGGGGGGAACCTCGATCTTATTTCCACTCAATCATAAGCTACTGGATGACCTCAGGGCAGACTAAACTACCTCACAAGCTTGCTGTGAGAATAAAATAAAGATGGGAAAGGACCCTGAATACTGCCCTGAGGTCCTTGAAAGAGAATAATGGATGGGTTACGGCACCGCTAGCAGTCAAATGTGTTTGCTGATGCATTTTTCTGTTCTCCCCAGGGAAAAATATCTGTAAAAAAAAAAAAGGGGGGGGGGAGAAGGCCTTTTCAACAAACCCCAGAAAAGAGGGAGATGGAGCTTTCCTGGATCCAGCCCATAATGAAGTGCAGGGGCTGCAGAGCCATGAAACTCTTGAGGGTTGCCATTCAAAAAGAATGCTATAATTATCCCATTTAGTTTAACATGCTTTCATGCCTTCAGGTATGCCTTGAGTAGGGAGATAACCTGTTTCTGAGAGCTGCCTTCTACTTTGTATTTTAAAACTGATTACGCTAATTAGGGAGTTGTTTTTCTTTGTTAATCTAAAGCATGAAAAGAGATTACCATCTATTGATGTTTCCATTTGGCCCATGATGGCAAAGAAATGAGATGGGAGAGTAGAGCTCAGATCTGTTGGAAATGGAGTAGGTATTTGAGTCTTTGCATGAGTCCAGAGCTGTAACTGTCCACATTATCTTTGTGGCACCCAGAAAGTAAACAACAGGAGCGGCAGTTCAGGCTGTGGGGCTGGTTGCCAAGCAGTGGATCTGCCACACAGGGGAAGCATTACAGCTACTTTGGTGATGATGGACAATGCTGTCAAGTCATAGCTGACTTATGACGATTCCGCTGGGCGTTCAAGGCAAGAGACGTTTGGAAGTGGTTTGCCACCACCTGCCTCCGCATATGCTGAGAGAGTTCTGAGAGAACATAAGAAGAGTGTGCTGGATCAGACCAGGGGTCCTTGTAGTCCAGCATCCTGTTTCATAAAGTGGCCAAAAGACTGCACTGGAGGACCAAACAGGCAGGGCACAGATGCTGAGGCCCTCCCCTACTGTTGCTGCCCCACACAGGTATTCAGGGGTTTGCTGCCTCTGTATATGGGGGTTTCTTTCATTCACCTGGCCTTGTAGCCACTGATGGACCTCGCCTCATCCATGAATCTATTTGTGTGTGTGTTAAGTGCCGTCAAGTCACTCCTGACTCATGGCGACCCTATGAATGAAAGTCCTCCAAAATGTCCTGTCTTTGACAGCCTTGCTCAGATCTTGCAAATTGAAGGTTGTGGCTTCCTTTATTGAATCAATCCATCTCTTGTTGGGTCTTCCTCTTTTCCTGCTGCCCTCAACTTTTCCTAGCATGACTGTCTTTTCCAGTGACTCTTGTCGTCTCATGATGTGTCCAAAATACGATAGCCTCAGTTTAGTCATTTTAGCTTCTAGGGTCAGTTCAGGCTTGATTTGCTCTATAACCCACTGATTTGTTTTTTTGGCAGTCCATGGAATCCATGGACACTTTCCTCCAACACCAAATTTCAAAGGAATCTATTTTCTTCCTATCAGCTTTCTTCACTGTCCAGCTTTCACACCCATACATAGTAATAGGGAATACGATGGCATGAATTAATCTAGTCTTGGTGGCCAGTGACACATCCTTACACTTCAAAATCTTTTCTAGCTCCTTCATGGCTGCCCTTCCCAGTCTCAATCTCCTTCTGATTTCTTGGCTGAAGTCCCCCTTTTGGTTGATGGTGGAGCCAAGGAATAGAAAGTCTTGAACAATTTCAATTGTTCAAGGAATAGAAAGTCTTGAACAATTTCAATGAATCTATTTAACCACCTTTAAAGCTATCTATACTTGTGGCTATCACTACCAGAAGCAGAGCCTTCTCTGTTGGGTCACCATGCATTTGGACCTACCTCCATGCATCTCTTCATACGGTGCTGAGCATGTTGAGTTTTAAGCACCAGATGAAGACATCTTATCTTTGCTGATGGCCACCTTTTGTGCTCTCTGCCCTTGTGATATATCAGGGTTGCCATATTCAAATCCCCCAAATCCAGGTAATCAGTTCTGTATGTTATGCAAAGTACTTGCTAATTATGCAGATCGTGCACATGCCTTGTTGTGTTCTCTGTCAGTTGCTTTCCATATCCAATTAAGTCCACACAAATTATTTTCCCTAGGAAAGATAATGGAAAACATCTCATTAAGTGAGTCTTTGCTAATGCCAGGTTCTGCCCAGTCTGCCTTCTGAAAGAACAGCAAAGCTGAGAGAAAGCAAGATGGAGCAAAACACTTTAATTGGCCTCAGATTTTGTTGCTCCAGCAGTACCTGGCCAAAACTGTTCAATTCATGTTTAAATAGAGGTTCCAGTGTAGGAGGTCCATTTGTTTTTCTCCCAAGTTTTGAACCCTTTACAGTTAAATACTGAACACGTAGGCCTTTTTATACATGGCTGTTTCCCTCGCCATCACCCCTCCGATGACTTCGGATCTTTGCTTTGATTATGCATGCTATTTCCGACAGCGATTTCAGAGACATATTTTATTTTGAATTTGACAATGCAGGCAAAACACGGGGAAATGCAAGGGGAGAGTGAGGCAACCTCTGACTGCTGGAATCAAAACAAAGACTGAAGTCATCAGAAGGGTGACCACAAGGGAAACAGCCATGCATAAAAGGCCACAAACACTCTCCTATCCTATAGTGTTTAGTCTTAGTTGGTGCAAATGGAAAGTCCTCATACTCAGCTGCACTAAGATTTGGGTTGCTGCTCGGTATACCACACATTTACCTCCTATTGATTTCAGTGGAGTTTTAGTGGTTTCTATGAAACCAATGACATGTGAATTGGATTGCAACTACCCACTTGGATGCAACTGAGTATTTCCATAGATGGAAGGAGTTCCACTTGTGGACCATGACTATATTGCTCCCCCCTTCCATGGCAGCCCCAAGTGCCCCCTGAAACTTTGCTTCTGGGGAAAAGGAGGCTCTCAGGAGCAGCATTTTGGGGAGCATTTTGAGCTGCAGTGGGAGAGGGGAAGCAAGAAAAATTACACTGTGTAGGTGGAGGAAATGCTCCACTGGTCCAAATGATCCAAGCCTCAACGGCTCATCTAATTTACTCTGAAGTAAATCCTAGCCATTTAAATGGGACTAACTTCCAAGTACTTCCAAGTAAATGGGACTAACTTGCATAGTATTGCAGCCTTAAATATCTCAAATATCTCCCAACTACATGCAGTAAACACTGAGTCTCACAGTTTCTCTGCACAAAATGTTAAGAAAACTGACCACAAATGGAAGGTTTTCATACACATTTTTTTAAAAAATACTCCAGTCCATTAACTGAACCCAAGAAGAGCAGCCACAGATTCCTTGCCAACAGCAGGCCCTGCTGCTCTGCCTAAGCCACTGTAAGTGTAAACACAACAAATTCATATTTGCAGATATGTGTGTCATACAGGTGCACTTGTCAATTGATCCCTGATAGGTTGTAACTTATTTTTAAGTGCACACCTAATCACAACTGCCACCAAATAGGCTAAAACACATCCATAACTTGGTGACCTGTTAAAAACCATGTACCATCCTCTTTGATTCAAATAATGGTTTCTTTAGTGAGCAAGGAAGTAGAAAATACAAGCATTTATAGTGAAAATCAATGCATTCATTTCAGGAATCATGTTATCACAGTCAATGAGAACAAGGAGAGGTTACATCAGAGTTAATGAATACAATGTATGCCTTCAACAATATGTAACAATATGCATGCATATTAGGGGTGCCAACTCCAGGTTTGGTGATTTGTGGGGTGGAGTCTATGAAGGGTGGGGTTTGGGATGGAGAAGGACCTCAGCAGTGTGTAATGCCACTGAGTCTACCATCCAAAGCAGCCATGTCCTCCAGGAGGTTGGTAACCCTAGTGAATACATAGGTAAGGGAGGAAGAATTGCTGGAACAGGGATGACCGGTGTGGGAATGGGGGTGCCAGAAGTACTCATGGGTCCCTCTGTTTTCAGTTGTAAAACAGATAGTAAGAGAATTGTTGATGAGATGCAATAAGAACCCCTTTAAGTCTGAGCAAGCATTTTTAAACCTTTTTAAGCAGGATGACTAACTGAGATCTTGATAGACATAAAAAGAAAGGTGTAGTCATTACTTGTAGCCCAATAAAACTTTTATGCTCCCCTGTTTAATACAGCCTGGCAAAAAAAGAGAATAAAAGAGATGTTTGCTTATTCACAAAAATAATTCATGCAGAAGTCATGAGATTTTTTTTAGAATTGTTCCCCCTCCATCCGCAAACTCCTGTTTCTTTTACTGGAATATATATATTTTATATTATATATTTACTGGAATATATATATATTACTGGAATATATATATATATATAGGTTTCCCAGATGGCACAGGGGACTGCAATTCAAAGAGCATGAGCCCAGTTTTCCATTGGAGAGCCACAGGAGGAGCCTGGATACCACCTTAGGATTTTCAGTTGGCTCTTCTTTATTTTATATATCTGTCTAGTATAATTTTTTTCTCCCATCCTTTCTCTAAGGAGCTCATAGTGGAATATACAGCTCTCCATTCCTTGATTTATTCTTGCAACAATTCTGTGAAGTAGGTTAGGCTGACAGAGAGAGTGACAGACAGGCCCAGGGTCACCAGTAGGCTTCATGGCAGAATGGGAATTTCAACTCAGAAGCAGAAAAAGAGTTGGTTTTTATATGCCGACTTTCTACCTCTTAAGGGAGACTCAAACAGGCTTACAATCACCTTCCCTTCCCCTCCCCACAACAGACACCCTGTGAGGTAGGTGAGGCTGAGAGAATGTGACTTGCCCAAGGTCACCCAGCTGGCTTCGTGTGTAGGAGCGGGGAAACAAATCCAGTTCACCAGATTAGCCTCCACCGCTCATGAGGAGTAGTGGAGAATCAAACCCGGTTCTCCCGATCAGAGTCCACCCCTCCAAACCACTGTTCTTAACCACTACACCATGCTGGCTCAGGTCTCCAAGAGTTATGTTTGACACTCTAGCTACTATAACACACATTTAGAGTCCATGAAGGACTCAATGGTGTAGCTTAGCTCTCAATTTGAAACATACCAGCAGACAGGTGACAGAAATTTGACCATATTCATTCATTTATTCATTTACATCACTTATATCCTGCCTTCCCCCCCAATGGGGACCCCAGGCTACTTACATCATTCTCCTTTCCTTCATTTTATCCTCACAACAACCCTTTGAGGTAGGCTGGGAGTGTGTGACTAGCTTGAGGTCACCCAGCAAGCTTCCGTGGTGGAGTGGAGATTCAAACCTGGGTGTTTCTAGATTCTAGTGCAACACGCTTGACCACCACATCACACTGGCTCTTTTGTTTGGAAATGGGCCTGATGGAAACTCTTATTTCTCCCCAAGGCCCAGAAATAATTTCTTACCCATTGTGGTTGAATGTGGGATCACATTTTGCATGTGAACAAACTCAAAACGTGGTAGAGGAGGATGGTGTGATTTTTACCCATTGTGAATGTGGCCGTTATAGCCTCCTAACAGCTTCAGTCCTTCTGCTTCTGCAGGCAGGCTATCTAAAGACACATCAAATTCCTTGAGCTCAATGACATTACACTTCATTCATAAACCAGCTTCCGCTTGCTCACCAAGGGTATTTGCTTTCTGAGACATCCTAAGCCTCCAGTAGCCCTGCAATCAGCCTCAGAGCAGAGTCGCGTCGCGAGAGAGATTAGAGGCTGCAGGCTCTTCTGTGAGTCTCTGAATGTGGGGCTCCGTGGCTATATGCTCTTAGCTGTCTTCCTTATACCTGCTCAGAATCTAGTCCGAATGTATCAAAACCCTCTTCTTGGCAACCAAAACTGATCAAATGCTAGGGTCTTTTATATAGCAACTGGAGAAATGCACAGCCATATGACAGGAAGGATGTCCCTGGATGGATGGCATGATAATGGCCTGTATGGAGATCCATTTTAGACAGTTACTTGAAAAAAAAGGCAACACACAAACAAATTGCATTGGTCCAGGCCCGGGGGCAAACTACATGTGATGTCAGGAGATCTGCGGCCAGATTCCTCAATGCATAATTTAGCTCCAAAAAGCAGCCGTGGGTGGTGCTGGTATGGCAATTTGGATTGAGGCTGCTGCCCTGGGGAAAAGCCAGGACTGTCCGATGCCATTTCCCTAGTGTGGTGTTGTGGTTAAGACCAGAACTCTAATCTGGAGAATCAGGTTTGATTCCCCACTCCTCCACATGAGCGGCAGACTCTAATCTGGTGAACCGGGTTGGTTTCCCCACTCCTACACATGAAGCCAGCTGGGTGACCTTGGGCTAGTCACAGTTCTCTTAGAAATCTCTAAGCCTCACCTATATCACAAGGTGTCTGTTGTGGGGAGAGGAAGGGAAGGAGATTGTAAGCTGGTTTGATTCTCCTTAAAAAGGTGGAGAATATCATCATATAAAAACCAGCTCTTCTTCAAAAATGCATCCAAAGGCAGCATTAAGCCCTGATAGAGGAAAAAAGACAAGCCCAGCTTGGATATCTGTCTCCCCCTGCATTGGGTCTAACAACACTGGGGGGCACTTTCAGTCATGGTATAATAGAGAGGGTTAAGCCTGCTCTTATTCACTGTGACCCTAACCCCCCACCTGGATTTTGCCATTAAATTATATGACTGTTGTGGGAGCTGATGGGAAATTCCCAACACCATGGGTAATTTGTCACTGAACTGGTATGCCTGTGTCTAGGCTAGATCACTTCCAACTGCTGGTGGGTGAGGCACATAACTGAATCCTCCTCTGTGCAAAAATAAAATAAAATCCTGTAGACAGAAAATTAGCATGGCAGCCTTTTGGCTTGGCTAGAACTCTTCTCCCTGACAGGTGACTTTCTCTGTCCATGGTATTGCTTTCCACAGAGGAGGAATTTTTGAATAGAGTTGACATTTACAAATGAACATGCATTCAAGTTCTAACCTGTGGTGGCCAAACATTTTTAGCAAGCGTGCCAGGAGTCAAAAGAACTGGGCAATGCCACTTTAGTATATAATATACCATGCATGTAACACAAAGGAATGGTGCCCTGAGTTGTTTTTCTTTAGTCGACTTGGACAAGGAGCAGGCAACAAAGCAACACAAAAGAGGCAGACCGAAGGATAAGCCTTACTCTTGGCAGCAAAGTCCTGCTACTTTTGCTGCAGCTTGGTCACCAGTGGGATTTGGGATGCTTCTGAAATCTTCCTCACTCACATGCCCCCCAGATTTTGTAGTTCCAAAACCTTGCATTTCTGAATTTTGAGCAAGGCCTTAGTGGTTTGCTGCTGAGTGGTTAATGGCTTCGTATTTTTCTGCCTTCTCAATATTGCAAATGCACAGGTATGCACTAATAAAATCCTGAAAAAATGTTGATACGAACATACAAATGTGTAGCATTTTACTCATGCAAAGGAGCACATGCATGTGAGACCCAGGCCCAAAATAAGAATAAGGGCACTTTCACACATACTGAATAATGCACTTTCAATCCACTTTCAATGTACTTTAATGATCATTTGCAAGTGGATTTTGCAGTTTCACACAGTAAAATCCAGCTGCAAAGTACATTGAAAGTGGATTGAAAGTGCATTATTCGGCATGTATGAAAGGTCCCTAAGAGTTGAAAGTTTGAACATAGCTGCAATTGCTTAGCTGCAACAAGCTATGTCTAGCGTTCATGGCTCTGGCAGGGAAGGATAAGGGAACATTTGGAGTTTCACAAACACCACTGAAAATCCCAACAAGCTCCAGTCAACCTTGCAGAAAGTGACCTGGAGTTACTTGGTGACACAGAGTTTGCCAAAACACACCTCTTGTTAGAAGGTGGCCCGCCTCTAAGGATGGACATGCAACCACAATGAGTTTTTAGTTATTTAACCAAATAAGCTTTACACATGTCCAAGGACTTATGGTCAAGTGTGCCAATTAGGAGGCTGGACACAGTAAATTTCCATATGTGTACAACGGAAAGAGGATGTGCGATACCTTATATTGTGAGCGTTTTAGAGCAACAGGGTGCTTGGCTTCTGGATGCTTGGGCAAGCACCTCATGGAGGGAGGACAAGGGGGGCTCAGGGCAGGGGGAGTTCAGGCAGCCCTCCAGGGCAGAGGTCTACTGGAAATTTCCCTAGTAACTTTACTGACCTGTCTCCCCCTAGAAAGGAGGAATGGAATTCAGCATAAAGAGAACTTCCAGAATGATAAATAAACAACGAAAGTCTGCACATCCCTAGCATGGTAGTAGGCAGGATGGCTTATCGTGCCATATATGTTTGGATACCTGCTGGTTGGCCTCATGTCCTCTTGCTGGTTGTGAACCAAGAGCCAATCATTTGGTGAGCTGTTCCGATACATTTAAGAAAATTTTGATGTTCCTGTTTGCACGCTTTTCACAGTTAGATGGCTATTACACAGTAACCGCCCCTACCACTTACGTGTCACTTCTGCCTCCAATTTTAAAAGTCACATAGTAAAAAGATAGGGGGGGGGGGGAAATCAGTTTGAGACTTTGTGTTGAGACTTACTACTTAGGTATCTCAGCGTGCCTACAGTGTTCGCTCATGAACCCAGTTAACCTTAAATCAGTTCTTACAATCACATCTTAATTAGATGCGACTGACTGTGGATGCAAAATGTAGGCCAGGAAGCCTATCTGATGTCCTTCATTTAAAGGATGCCTCAAGCTGTGCAAGTGCGAGGAAGGGACAAACTGCAAGTGATTCCATGTTTCATACCAGTCATTCCATTTAATGACCCTGGGTGATGCTGCTCTTTCTAAATGAGAATTAACTCTTGGACTAGTAAAAAACAGCCCGAAGCTGCAATAATCAAGTGGCTACCATGGAGGCACAAAGTTGATTGGCATGCTGCTTTGCTCAAGATGAACTTCACCAGGGCACGCTGAGGCAATGCCGTCATGAGCTTGCCTGGTGAGTATTTTTTACTGTGAAGCTCTTAGCCTGGAGAGCTCTATGCAGAAATGTGATGAGGAATGATAGCTTGAAAAAGGGAAATAAATTACTGATGATTCTCTGTGTTTTAAATAGCTCTTTAGAAAGATACAGAGCAAATAAGGCAGTAAACAGCAGCAGCTATTAAATTGTTAGAAAGAGCATTAACAGGGCCAGGAAAGGAAGAATTTACTGGCAAGGAAATGTTTACAGCTTTTTTTTTTTACTGGCAGTCAGTAAATTTGCAGGCAGTTGGCAGCTCTATATATGATGGTGTTGTGAGGATGAGGAAAGGGTCAGACCCAGAAGTAGTCATATTTTTTTAAAAAAATTGCAGGTCAAATGGCTCCACTGGATAAAATACTCAAATTTGATTATTATTATTCTTTTTTTGCCTGTCTCAGTCTTTTGATTGCTTTAGGTATGTTCATTTTTGCCTTGATTTGCATTGGATGAGGTGTGACTTTGCAAATCTCAGTTGATTATACTGTCAGCAAAGCAGATAATAAGGTAAGTAGTATGTGCAATTTACAGTATGCCACAGATCTGGAGATTTAAATTAAAAATTGTCAAATCACAATCTGCAAAGTCCCAAATCAAGCAGAGCAAAATTACAAACTTGAAATTCTCCTCTTTTCAAAGGACTGATTTCAGAAAGTAGTGAGAATAGTTGAAATCTAAAATACCGTGACTTGCTCAAGTGTTACAATTACAAAATAGTTTCCTGTAGCTTTTGATATGTCTTAATATAGACCTGCACAACTGGTGCTCATCTAAACTGAACACAACCTACTAGCAGAAGTACCACCTGCTAGAGAACCAGCATGGAGTAATTGTTAAGCGTTTCAGATGAGGTTCTGGGAGGCCCAGGTTCAATTCAAGTAGTTTGGAATTTCCTGCATTGTGCAGGGGGTTGGACTAGATGACCCTGGTGGTCCCTTCCAACTCTATGAATTCTAAATCCCTGCTTTGCCATGGAAGATTGCTGGGAGACCTCATACACTCTCAGTCTAATCTACCTCACATGGCGGCTCTTGTGAGGACAAAATGGAAGAAGAGAGAATAGTATTGTAATTACTTTAGGTCCCTGTTGGGGAGGAAAGCAGAGAATCAATAAATAAATAAATAAATAAATATGGGCTCCCAAAATATATCCTCTGGGTCTCTCTTAAGATCCAGCACAAACAACTTTTAAAACAAATCACATGATTTACCTTGGTCCAATGGCCCCAGAATTAGGGGATTCCCGCTCTTGGCAACCCTGCCCAAAAGCCAGGTATTGTGGCCTAACAGGTGCTTGACAACGTCATTCTCTTGCCCTTTTCCCCTGAAGTCCAAACAGGTGGCAGAACCTGGAGACTGGTGGCACTCCTGGTGGGCTGCCATATTTGACACCTGATAAGGTGTGGATGCCTTGGTGGGTCACTGTTGGCTTCCCTTAGTCCGTGAGCAGTGGTATGCCAATAATGCACTGCTGTTTCTGAATTTACATATGTAAACAGCATGATCGCATGACAACCTAATCTCAGCTGCCTGAGATTGTCTGACTCCTGGGGGTGGCGCCACAGCTCTCAGCTGTAAAGCAGAGCTCATTAGAGGGCTGATCCTGTAAGAGGCACACAGGATCCTTGTGGGGCTTGAAACTGGTGCTTTGGACAGGGCTATTAATGGGAGTTGAGCTTGGGAGTTCAGCAAGGGAGGCCAAGGTTTAGCCCCCTAGTTTCCCAAGAAGGGACACACAAGAAGAAGAGTTGGTTTTTATATGCCAGTTTTCTCTACCACTAAAGGGAGACTCAAACCGGCTTACAATCACCTTTCCTACCTCTCCCCACAACAGACACCCTGTGAGGTGGGTGAGGCTGAGAGAGCATGACTTGCCCAAGGTCACCCAGCTGGCTTCGTGTGTAGGAGTGGGGAAACAAATCCAGTACACCAGATTAGCCTCCGCCACTCATGTGGAGGAGTGAGGAATCAAACCTGGTTTTCCAGATGACTCCACTGCTCCAAACCACCGCTCTTAACCACTACACCACGCTGGCTCTCTACAAGTGCAGATAAGCAGCCTATTTCAGTCTAAAATACTTTAAAACAACTGATCAGTTATGAAGGCAGGAAGCCAGCAGGGGAGTGGGAGCTATCCAGGGTGGCGAGTGCCACATGTATGATTATGTACCCACTGGTTGGAAATCATAGGTGTGTGCTTGATGCATGGAGCTCTTGGCTCTCAGGGAGCAGGTTTGTTCCCTTGTGACTAGGGATGTCGGCCTGGAGAAGCTGAGGCAGAGAGAGAGGTCTGGGGATGAGATCTTCAGGGACTTACCAGAACAGTCCCACTCCTGTGCTGACAACCATTCTGCTGTTGTGGAGAGTGACAGTCTCAAGGTTGGAAGGCATCAGTCCGAGGAGGAGGGATGTGATCCCTTAGAAGGGACATCTTCCTTGAGTGATGGACCAATATCCTCTCGTACTGAGGGTACCCCTCTGGGGTTGGGGGGAGGTGGGCTTTTGGCAGTGGGTGACTCGATTATTAGGAATATAGAGAGTGGGGTCTATGACAGGCGTTTTGACCACATGGTGACTTGCCTGCCTGGTGCAAAGGTTGTGGACATCACACACTGTCTAGATAGGTTGATTATGAAGGTGTTTTTTTTTAAATAGCTGGACCCAAGGACTGAGAAATGCAGGAAGTACACGGAGAAATGAAATTATGTAAGAACTTCAAATGTAATGAAGAAAAATATGGACATAACTCAGAAGGGGGGTTGCCAACTCCAGGTTGGAAAATTTCTGGAGATTTGGGGGTGGATCCTGGGAAGGACAGAGTTTGGGGAGGGGAGTGACCTCAACAGTGTATAAAATGTATAGCCATACTCACAGCAGGGTATAAAATGCCATAAAGTCCACCCTCCAAAGCAGCCATTTTCTCCAGGGGAACTGATTTCTGTAGTCTGGAGATCAGCTGTAATTCTGGGAGATCTCCAGGTCCCGCCTGAAGTTTAGCAACCCTGTTCAGAAGAGCAGTAACAGCTGCCATTGAAATAGGGGAGGACACTGGTCTTGCCCTGTTGCTGAGGGGGGAAGCTGCATGCTCTCTTTCTATACATGTCTGTCTTTATCAAGAATAAGTGTGGGAGTTCATGAAACAGCAACAGCCGATGCAATAATGAAACTCTCATTCCTCTGAGAGAAATATTCTGCTCTAGCTGAAGCTGGAGACAGACAATTATTTTTAACAGCGCTGAAGGATGACTGATGGTATAGAATAATGCAGATTCAGTGCAGTCTAAGACCACTGATTGCAATGGGCAATCTGACTGGGGCAATTCTGCAGAGGATTGTACTGTGAGAGAGGCACTGCTTTCCCCATGGTACACAAACATCTTTCCTTTGGTCCAGTATGGATCAAACAGGCTTGGTAGGTTTTTCATACAATTCAAATCTGACCAGGCTGTTTACCACAGGCAAAAGAGAGATGAAGCAACATACTCCAAGTATCCATCTTTTCATGCTGCCTTCATTTATCTGCAAAAGCTATTCTCTTTCTCCAGCCTCAGAGACCCTCTGGTCAGTGATGACCTTACTGAAGAAGGCAGTTCTCCTTAAGGAGAAAAAAAAGTTGATGAAGTTCTGGATAGAAAGGCTGTGTGAAAAGGAAGGAAGAGACATACTGAAAAAGACAGCAGGAATTTCAGCAAGCGCAAATTTTCCCTCTCCCTGCCTGACAAACTGATCTGCAAAATTTCCTGCACAAATGTAGATACATGGGAGTTGGATGTAGCAGTTTCCTGTTATTTTTTTTTGGGGGGGGGATGAAACAAATCCAGAGGGGTCTACAAATGTGACGGAGTGCCTGATAAAGGGGCAAAGAGCTCAGGAAAAGCCATGTGCCATGTAATGAAGAACAGCAACAACAGCTTGGTGTAGTGGTTAAGAGTGGAGGTTTGGAGTGGTGGACTCTAATCGGGTTGGCTTCCCCACACCTCCACATGAAGCCAGTTGGGTGACCTTGGGCTAGTCACCTCTCTCTTAGCCCCACCTACTTCACAGGGTGTCTGTTGTGGGGAGGGGAAGGGAAGGTAATTGTAGGATGGTTTGATTCTTCCTTAAGTGGTAGAGAAAGTCGACATATAGAAACCAACTATTCTTCTTCAATTTATAAAGAGCCTAAATAAGGCAGGCATTGTAGAAAAGGCCTCTTTCTTACTGAAAGGATTTGCCATTCCTGGACAAAAAGATACAAGTACTCATCTGGTTTCTTACCTGGGAAGAAAATAGTTTGGGTTTTTAAAGCTGAAAAATGATTTTAAAAAAAGGTTAAGAAGCTCTCCCTCCCTGTCATCATCCCTTTAAACCGACAATTATTGAGGCTTATATTCTTTAAAAAGAAACCCTGGGAGACTGTTGTTGTGTATGTATTTAGTAGGGTAGTAAGCAAGGGGAGACTTAGGAGCTTGAGTTCCTCATGAAGGATCCTAAACCCTACTCGCCCTATTGGCTAAGCAAACGGATCCTATTGGCCCTAAGCCAGCATGTCCCATTGGTCACCGAGAGGGTATTCCCCCCCTATCACGGATCGGGGGGGCACGGGGAGTGGCCGCAGGCGGCCAGGGGGGCATATAAGCAGGGCACGTTCAGTGTGTAAGTTAGTTCTGTGCTGAAATCAAATAAAGCTGTGTTGTTGAACTCCGTCTCTGATCTTGTGAATCCTTCCCACGCGGACTTAACAACCGTGACAGGAGCCTTGGTGTAATGGCTAGTTTGGACCTCAATAACACTTTATTGTCCTTTGCATCTAGTCACCCTACTTAGTTGTACAGGGTAGAAGGAATGACTGCCAGGTAAGTTCTGTTCACTTCCTGAGTTCGATCCCAACGGAAATCGGTTTCAGGTAGCCGGCTCAAGGTTGACTCAGCCTTCCACCCTTCCGAGGTACGTAAAATAAGCACCCAGCTTGTGGTGTAGTGCCTGTGATCATTATTATTATTTAAATGTATGCTTTTGTGTTCAGTTTGCATAATTGCTCTTATGGAAAAGCTAGGCCTAAAGTATAGGAGCTGGTTTGGAATACTGTGTATTCATACGCGCACACATGGAAGCTTTGGGAAGTTGGCATCCGGGAGCCATGAACCAACAAATCATGGGCTCTGTGTCTGGCACCGCCTCGCACCAGCAGAGAGCTCTGGGTTACGTTCATCTTCAGGAATGTGGTCTCTGCTTATCAAGCTCACAAGATCAGGCACTGACTAAGTGACGCCTTCAGCCAATATCTATAGGTTGTGCTGGTTGGAGTGGGGTGGACACTTAATGTGCATTGGTGCTTTTGTGTATCAATCTGCTTGTCAGCAGATTGGGGCTGCCCCATGCGAAGGCATGAATGATACTGACTTTCCTTTGTCTCTCTGGTGAGTACCCTGCATCTTAATTGTGGGCTATTTCACCCCAGCTCTGTTGTTTAGCTAAATAAAGAACTGATTGTAACCTCCTCCTAATTGTCTTTATTGGATTCTGTGAGACAATTAGGCATTTCAGTGGGGGGTAAAGTGTAGACGACTGGGGCAAACCACCCTGTAAACATAGTCGGGACTACCTTGACCTTGAAGCTTCCGAAGGTTAGAAATTATTATTATTAACAATAAGTCCACAGTCTAAGCCAGGGGTGGGGAACGTCAGGCCCGGGGGCCGTATAAGGCCCGCGAAATCATTGGGTCTGGCCCTTCATGGGTCCTGGTAGATTCCTAGCTCAGAAGGATGCTGCCCTGCCTGAATCTCTTGGGGTAAAGTGTAGACGACTGGGGCAAACCACCCTGTAAACATAGTTGGGACTACCTTGACCTTGAAGCTCCCGAAGGTTAGAAATTATTATTAACAATAAGTCCACAGTCTAAGCCAGGGGTGGGGAACGTCAGGCCCGGGGGCCGTATAAGGCCCGCGAAATCATTGGGGCTGGCCCTTCATGGGTCCTGGTAGATTCCTAGCTCAGAAGGATGCTGCCCTGCCTGAATCTCTTGGGCCCAGCTGGGGACAGCAGAGCTCAAAAGCCAGTCGCTCTATGTGGCAGACACTCGGGGCCGTCTCCGGTTGTGCCTCTTGGCTAAATGTTTGACCAAATATAGCAGGCTAATTTTTAAGCTGATAATGTTGTATGGCCCCCGAATAATGTTATAAATATCCAAATGGCCCTTGGCAGAAAAAGGGTTCCCCATCCCTGGTCTAAGCGCTGGGCAAAACGGTGCAAGTTAATTCAATCAGCGTCTCTGGCCACTGGGATGTTCACTGCAGAATTAAGCCCTCGCAAATCGGCGGTGGAAAAAGGAACGAGCGAGCCCTTTCAAGCCGTGGCTGAGGATGCGGGCCGCGTCCGGGAGGTGGCGCCTGCGAGCCGCCCGGGACCACCGCCCGGCTCCCTCCCTTTGGGCTCGCACGTGGCCGCCGCCGCCGCCTCCTGGGGGAAAAGCCGCCCGCCGCCTCGGGCTGGGCTCACTCGGCTTTGCCAAGGGGGCAGCGCCGCCGGAGCCCCGATGCGCGCCTTTTGCAGCTGGCGGGAGCAGCAGTCGCAACCGGGAACCCTTTGCACGGGCTGAAGGGGGCGAGGCGAGGCGCCCAGCCCAGGAGCCAGCGGCGGACCGCGGGCAGGAGCCTCTCCCGGGACGGCGGGAGGATGGCAGCGAGGGATGAGCCCAGTTAAGCAAAGGCGTGGAGCAGAAGGAGCGCACGGCCGGCGCTGAGGATCGGGGGGGGGGGGAGAGAGAGAGGCTTGCAGCAGCCCCGTCCGGCTGCCCGCCGCGCTGGATCTGCCGCTGCAAGAGCCCAGCCCGCTTCGGTCGAAGCCGGGCGCGCGGAGAGGGTCCGAGGCGGGGCTGGGCGGAGGGGGGCGCTGACCTCTCTTCCCCCCCCCCCCGGTCTGCTCTGCGGCTCAGCCCCGCTGCTTCCTCCGCTAGGGGACTGCGACTGTGGGGGGCGAGGGGATCTCCCCCGCCCCCCCCGGAGGAGCGGCGGGTTGGGAACTCCGCGCTGAACGCGGCCCCCCCGCTCCAACCAACTCCGCCGCTTATTATCATTGCTGTTCTGATCTTTAAAGCCGTTCGGCCGGGCGCGGCTTCCCCCCCCCCTCAGGCGCGCGTCTGGGTCGCCTCCCCACCCGTGGGTTGGGCGGCCTCCGCTCCACCCGTGGCGAGGAAGGCGCGAAGAGACGTCCGGCCGCCTGGAGGGTTCCTCGCGGCGCAAGCAAGCCTCCCGGGCTGCGGACTGTGAGCCGGGCGGCCTGGGGGGCAAGGCGGCGCTGCCCCCCTTCTGTCCCTGGAGGTCCTGCCCCGCAAATCCACGCTGGAGAAAACGGCAGCGGCGGCTTGACGGCTCCCCGCCTTCTCCCCGGCTCTCCCCTGCTGCCTCACGTAGCCCCCCCCCGCCCAATAATGTCTCTCTCCCCTAAGGGAATGGCTTACTCCTAAGCGAGCTGCAGCACAGAAACTTTTGTTTTGAAAAACTCTTTAACCTTTTTATTTAATTTTTTTTTTTTAAGTCCGCTCCTCCTGCCCTGCAAAAGTCAACTTGCGAGACTCTGCGGGGTCGCTCCGGTTCCTCGGGGAGCTCCGTGGAGACGGAGGAGCCGAGCGGGGGAGGTGGTGTGACTTGAGGGGAAGGAAGGAAGGGAGGAAGGGGTGCTGGACCCGGATTGGGGTTCGGGCCTCAAGCTCGCCCAGATCCATCCTTGGCCGCTGGACCGGGCCGAGGGCAGCCTCTCGCCTCTTGGAGACCTCGAGGGGTGACTTCCGCCGCCAGCATGTCTAAAGTGGCGCCGGCGGCCGGGGCTGGAGCGGCGGCCGGGGCGGCAAGTGGCGGGGCGGCGCCGGCCGAAGACCTCTCCAAGGTGCCGGACGAGGAGCTGCTGAAGTGGACCAAAGAGGAGCTCGTCCGCGGCTTGCGCAAGGCCGAGGCGGAGAAGATGAGCGCCATGCTGGACCACAGCAACCTCATCCGCGAGGTCAACCGGCGCCTGCAGCTGCACCTGGGCGAGATCCGGGGGCTGAAGGTAAACCCCAGGGCGCCCCCTAGGAGCCAGGGGTGGCACAGGGGGGAAGGGTTGGCATCCGACCCGAGGTCCTGCTCGCTGGCTAACGAGCCTGGTCGAGGGAATCTTGGTGCGGCGGAGTGGACAATCCAGGAGGGGTGCCTCCTTCGGGCTAACTAACAGGTAGCTCATTCCCAGTGGGTCGCCGTGTTAGTCTGCCTGCAGTAGTAGAAAAGAGCAAGAGTCCAGGAGCACCTTACAGACTAACAACAATATTTTCTGGCAGGGTAGGAGCTTTCGTGAGCCGCAGAAGTGAGCTGTGGCTCACGAAACCTCATACCCTGCCAGAAAATATTTTTGTTAGTGTTTAAGGTGCTCCTGGACTCTTGCTCTTTTCTACTATAACAGGTCGCTCAGTCCACCTCCCCCCTCCGGAGGGTGATTTCCCCAGTGGAAGCTGGATTTAAACCAAGGGCACCAGAGCTCAGCCCCCGTTCACTGTTGTGGGACGTTTGCTGCAGAACTTCCCAGGTTGTGCCCTATTGGCAGTATTGCACTCTGCCTCTGCCGTCTTTACTGGCACCCCCGAAATCTGCCAGCTGAGTTGCTTGTCTCATGGTAGTGTCATTTTTGCTTAATTGCTGTGAAGCTGGACTGGGCCTTCCCTCTTCCTCCCCTGCACCCCCAGCTTCAGAATGTGCGCAGTAATAGAAATCCTTGGAGGATGTGCATTATTACTAGGCGCTGCTTCAAGTATTACTTCATCCCGTTGTGGCATTCCAGGAAATGCACAAGTGCTGAAAAATCTGTGAATGTTGAACATTGTAACATGGGCAAGTGGGAATTTCTGAAACATGCATTTCACTGCTTGTGCATGGAGATAATACCTCCTGGAAAACTGCAGCCCTTTCTGGGTTTCCTGTGCAATCTGATATGGTGAAATACACACGTTTGCACAGTGTAATGCAATGAACTGAAAATGTACGTACAAAAGCATCTCCAATTAAAGGGTCTTGAGTAGCAGGGCTTGGAAGGAGTGCCTTGGCATGATCAGGAGCAGCCCTGGAATGAACACACTCCAGGGAAGTTCTGCAAACGGGGATTCCAGTCCTGTTCTGCAGCGGTTATCCCTTTGGGGAGGGAGCGCGGTTCAGTGGCGGAGCACCTGCTTGGAATGCAGAAGGTTCAGTGTCTGGTTAAAAGGACCTGGTGATGTGAAAGATTCTGCCTAAGAGCCATTGACAGTCAAGGGTGGACAGTGGAGATCTTGACAGACCAGTAGTCTGTGTAAGGCATATTTATGTATGTTCTCCTGAGAACTTGGAGAACAGCTGCTGGCCAGAGTAGACGGTACTGGGTTGGCTGAAATGTAATCTGTTTTACAGTCAAGCTTCTACTTTATCTTAGTCCTCATCCCAAACTAAAATTAAGCCCAAGTGATCGTCTTGTTTTTCCCCTTGTGCCTTCCCCACCGATCCAATTTCAGTTGTAAGCCCCTCGGGGCAGCGACCTGCCTTTAAACACAGTATGTTATTCTGCAGCTACACAGTGGGCATTATGAATGAATGTTGACAAGCAGACCACAGGTGAGAAAGTAGGTTAAAAAAGGCCTGGAAGTGGAGATTGCAGGTTTCCTTCTGGTGAGAGGCAAAATCAGACTTTTGGGTCTTCCCTACTCCCATGGTCATGAGTTGGAGGCATCCTACTAGGACTCCTTAGATTGCATTGAATGTGTATTATGTGAAGCATCTGCTCCCTTTCCTGCAAGTAATCGCCTGTTCATTGGTTAAAAGCCAGCATGGTGTAGAGGTTAAAGTGTCGTAGGCTCTGGGAGACCCAGATTTGAAGTCCCACTCTGCTGAGGAAGCTTGTTGGGTGTCCTAGGGCCAGTCACACACACTCAGCTATTCTACCTCACAGGTTGTTGTGAGGAGAAAATGGAGGAGAATAATGTAAGCCTCTTTAGTTCCTCATTTTGGAGAAAGTTGAGATATAAGTAAATAAATGTGAGCGATAGGACTTTGTGAGCACAGTGGCCGGCACTAAGTCTTTTGCTGTTCCACTTCCCAGGATTGGGGCCACAGCATTGAGTCTTACTCTTACATCACTGTTTTTTTGTATTATTCCACAGTGTGCTGTTGGAATGTGTAGTATGCACCGATTTTGTGGGAGGCATTGACTGGGAATAGGAGGCTGGACTTTTCCATCTTCTCACGGAGCTTTCCTGCAAAATCCCTGTGGATTTTACAGTGCTGCACAATCCTTTTTTTTTTTTTTTAAAGAAACCCATGAATCGAGGAAAGATGCGCTGTCAGAATGGGTTATGGAAAATTGAGAAAGAACAGGTGGGGACAACCAAGCATCAATGGGAGGGCTTTGCAAGAATAAAGAGTGGCGTTAAGACTTAGAGGCAAAACAGACTGTCCTGACAACTCTGAAATGTTCTTATTTAATAAGCATAATACCCCCTTTCTCTTCAGCGTGGTGTAGTGATTGAGAGCGGTGGGCTCTAATCTGGAGAACTGGGTTTGATTCCCCACTCCTACACATGAGCATCAGGTTCTAATTTGGTGAAGCTGGTTGGTTCCCCATTTCTCCACATGAAGCCTGCTGGGTGAGAGCTCTCTCTGAACTCTCTCAGCCCCACCTACGTCACAAGGTGTCTGCTGTGGGGAGAGGAGAGGAAGGTGATTGATTGTAAGTCAGTTTGAGTCTACTTAAAGATAGCTTTTCATGATCCACACAGTCAAAAGGTTTGCTGTAATCTATGAAACACAAGCTTATTTTCTTCTGAAATTCTCTCGTATGCTCCATTAACCAGTGTATATTTGCAATATGATCTCTAGTGCCTCTTCCTTTTCTGAAACCAGCTTGAACATCAGGCATTTCTCGTTCCATATATGGTAACAGCCTTTGCTGTAAGATTTTGAGCATCACTTTACTTGCATGAGAAATTAATGCGAAATTAATCCGATAGTTGCTGCAATCTTTGATGTTTCCTTTCTAGGGAATTGGAATGTAAATGGATCGTTTCCAGTCTGTGGGCCATTGTTTTGTTTTCCATATCTGTTGGCATATTTTTGTCAAGATTTTGATGGACTCCGTTTCTGTGGCTTGGAATAGCTCTATTGATATTCCGTCTGCTCCTGGTGATTTGTTTCTCCCAATTGCTCTCAATTCAGCTTTCACTTCACTTTCTAAAACTGCAGGTTCTTCTTCAAAAGATTCTTCTTGGAAAGAATCTTTTATCCTTTCATCTCTTCTGTATAGTTCTTCAGTGTATTGTTCCCATCTTTTCTTTATTTTGTCCTGTTCAGTTAATGTATTTCCATGCTGATCTTTCAGCATGCCTAACCATGCTTTAAATTTCCCTTTGATTTCTTGGATCTTGTGGAACAGATCTCTTGTTCTTCCTTTTTTGTTGTTCTCTTCTATTTCTTTACACTGGTTATTATAATAGGTCTCTTTGACTCTACGTGCAAGTCACTGGAACGTTGCACTTAGACTTTTTATTCTATTTCTGTCATCTACTTTTGCTATCTCTGGCAATTTTAAGAATTTCTTCAGACATCCATCGAGGTTTTTCTTTTCTTTTGGCTACAGGAATAGTCTTTGCACATTCTTCCTTGATAATATCTCTAGTTTCCTCCCATAGTTCTTCAGGTTTACAGTCACTTGAACTCAGTAATGCAAATCTGTTCCTTACATGGTTTTTAAACTCTTCCGGAATATTGGTTAGATTGTATTTTGGTGCTATGAATGTTTTGGTGTTTTTCTTAAGCTTTATCTTGATTTTTGATATTAACAATTCATGATCTGTACCACAGTCAGCTCCTGGTCTTGTTTTGGCCGAGAGAATAGAGCTTCTCCATCTTCTGCTTCCAATTATATAATCTATTTGATTTCTATACTGGCCGTCTGGTGATGTCCATGTATACAATCGTCTATTTGGTTGCCTGAAACATGTGTTTGCAATGAACAGATTGTTGTCTTCACAGAATTCTACGAGGCGTTCTCCTGCTTCATTCCGTGCTCCTAGCCCAAATCTGCCAGCAACATTTGATTCTGCTTTGTTTCCTACTTTTGCATTCCAATCACCTATGATTATCAGCATATCTTGTTTAGGTGTGTGATCAATTTCTTCCTGAACACTGGCATAAAAACTTTCAATTTCTTCCTCATCAGCATCTGTAGTTGGGGCATAAACTTGAATGATGCTTATGTTGATAGGCTTTCCCTGAAGTCTGATTGATATTATTCAGTCAGACTTTGTATTGTAGCTCCTGACTGCCTTTGCTATGCCTCACCATTAAAGCAACTCCGTTTCTTCTCTTTTTGTCATTCCCTGAATAAAACACTTTGTAATTTTCTGATTGAAAATGTCCTAATCCAGTCCACTCTAATTCACTTACTCCCAGGACTGAAATGTCAATACGTTCCATTTCTTGTTTAACAATGTCAAGCTTACCCTGATTCATGCTTCTCACATTCCATGTTCCAATTATATACGTTGAACAACTTCTGACTTTCCTTTTGCATCTATTCATGTCAACCACTGAACATCCTTTCGGCTTTAGTCCAATCGCATCATTAAGAACAGCGCTACTCGTACTTGCCCTCTGCTCTACCCAAGTAGCAGATTGAGTGCCATCCGACCTGGGGGTCCCATCTTCCAGCACTATATCTTTTTTCATTTTG
The DNA here is from genome assembly GCF_029931775.1 of Euleptes europaea. Classification (NCBI taxonomy): domain Eukaryota; kingdom Metazoa; phylum Chordata; class Lepidosauria; order Squamata; family Sphaerodactylidae; genus Euleptes; species Euleptes europaea. Next base: position 68,962,961 of record NC_079318.1, read on the forward strand.
GATTGTCTCATCATAGGGTTTTCAAGGTAAAGGTTGGTCAGAAGTGGTTTACCATTGCCTTCTTCTGCGCAGTACTAACCAGGGTTAGCTGTAGTGGCACTGCCGTTGTCTATGAAAGATCCTCCGCAAGTGTCACCTTCCACTACTGCTGCTGCCCAGTAGCTAACCTTCAGGGATTCCTCTGCCCCCATCCCCATTGGAACTGCCTGTTCTCTTCTGTGGATGTGGCCATTGATCCCTTAAGGGGGTGGATGCATCTTCGTATGGTGTCTCAGCTGTGACCATTCCGTCTTGAGTGACTCTGCTAGGAGTTTAGTCTCTTGATAGAGTCTAGACCCCTTATGGTATTGCTCTCAGCTTCCCTGACACACACAAACCCCCTCACCACGTTAAGGTGTGCATCCAGAAGGGCAACTTTGTACATACATTGAATAATTCTCATGTTACATTCAGTTCATGTAGAACTGGTTGGCCACTGTGTGAGCAGACTGCTGGACTTGATGGGCCTTGGTCTGATCCAGCAGGGCTTTTCTTATGTAAAGCATGCCTTTACTATGCATGCCTTTTCCGCCTGTCAGCCGTCACCTCGTTTTCCCTGTGCATTTTGCCCATGTTTTCCAGATGCTGTTTTAGCCAGAATCTTGAAAACACAGGCAAAACAACTGTGGAGAGCTGACGGGCGGGAAAGGCATGCATAATCAAAAAGAAGCCCCGAAGCAGTCAGTGGGGTGACTGTGGAGAAATGTCCCTGCATAAAAGGCCAGACCTCGCTGCATCAGGTGCGTCTGGCCTCTGATATCCAAATGTCCTTCCAATATGCATCTGATGAAGGGAGCGCTGGTGCCTGAAAACTTTATGCGGGAATAAACTGTCTTTAGTCTTTAAGGCATCGCTGAATTTCTTTTTCTTTTCCTTTTAAAAAATGTGGTTCTCATTGGCACATTTCTTGCCAGACGATGCCTTTGTGACAGTCAGACAGGTTTGTGCTGCTTGCGCAGTTCTGTGCAGCTTCTATTTATGTTCGAGGTGGTGGGCTGTATGTGGCAAAAATGTTCTTCTGATTGCGCTGCGAATGGTTTGCAGATTGCAGAGTTGATTGGGCTGCGAATTGCAACCTCTCTGTCTCTCTTTCTCTTCTCTCTGTATATGCCCTTGTGCTGTGCTCTGATGTCACCTGTAGAAAGAGAGAAAGGGGGAGAATAAAGGGTTAAAAATCCACCATCCAGTCTTTCAGGGTGCTGATATTTAGTGACAGTCCTGGCCAGCTATTGATCTGCTTGGAGGAGGAAGGATATAAAACTCTGAAATGATGCACTCAATTGACCTAGTGATAGGGAGACAACAAAGGCTCCAGCAACCTGCTTTTGTAGGGCTCTCTGATTTGTTCCTCTGAATTTTTCTTTTATAACCCGAAGTAGGGCAGGTGGAGAAAGGTAATTTTTAAAATTATTTTTCCTCCTGTCACTTTTTTCCAGTTCAAATTTACCTCATCAGGCTTCTTTTTAACCTGTGGAGGGTAGGTATGGGAAACCTATGGGGGCGCCAGATATTCTCCCTCCCCAGCAGGATAGGGAGGGTGATTTTTTGAGCAGAAAAAGGACCTGAGAGGGAAGGGTTAAGCAGACCCTGTGCATTGCTTTTCTCCATTCCAACGCCCGGCCTGTCTGTCTGGGTTAAAAAATGATGATGCTATCGAAGAAGGTATCATAGACCACCATGTAACCATGTGTCATTTGAGTCAGATCTTTGGGGACACTGTTGTAGAGACAGATAGGGACCACGGCTATCAGGACGGGTTCTTCTTCATTTTGTAGGTTACTCCCAGTTTCCTTTTACACTGGAGGTTGACAGGGTTTGGCCCTCTTTGGAAGAAGAAAGGAGGAGTTTGGCCCAAGCTTTTCCTCCTGGCTCTCTATATCTACCTGAATTCTGGACAAGAAAGAGGCAGATAGCAAAAGATTTATTTAACCCCCTAGCGGGAAGGGTAAGACTAAATCTCTTCCTTGATCTACTTTGCGAGGGAGAGATAAAAAAGCTTCATAAGGTTTTTTCCCCCCTTCCTAAGGCCAAACTGTTGAGTTAACCTCATGCTTGTCGCCTCGCCTGTGATTATTTCTCCTAGTTTCAGCAAAAAAGGATTCTCTCTAGGCTTTTCAGAACCCTTGATTGGGCAAAGTTTGTTCCGGCAGATGTATTTCTGCAATCCAGGCCATTCTGCCACAGCTTGCTAGGAGCCACAAATCAGGACTAGCCTATTTTGTCTTTTGAATTAATTTAATGCATTACAGCCTCCCCGGGGGTGCCTTTCTGCAAGCAAATTTACTTGCATCTGGGTGTGCAGTTCTGGCCACTATATCTCAAAAAGGACATTGCAAAGCTGGAAATAGGACAGAAGAGATCAACCAAGATGATTAGGGGGTTGGAGTACTTTGCCTATGAGGGAAGGCTGAAGAGTCTGGGACTTTACAGTTTGGAAAAGAGATGACTAAGGGACATGATAGAGGTTTATAAAAGTATGCATGGGGTGGAGAGAATTGACAAAGGGAACCTTTTCACCCGCTCCCAAAATACTAGAACTTGAGGGCATCCAATGTTGATGGGCAGTAGGTTCAGGACAGCCAAGTGATTAAAACGTAGAATTTGCTGCCAGAGGTTCTAGTGATGACCGCAGGCATAGACTGTTTTAAAAGGGGATTAGATAGATTCATTAAATATAGGTGTAACAGTGGCTATTAGCCCTGGTGTCTAAAGGGAACCTCCACGTTCAGAAGCAGTCAACCTCTGAATCCCAGTGCCAGGAGGCAGCATCAAGGGAAGGCCTCTGCCTCTATGCTCTGTTCTTGGACCTCCGGAGGAACTGCTTGGCCATTGTGTGAGACAGGATGCTGGATTAGATGGACCACTGGTCTGATCCAGCAGGCTTCTTACGTTCTTGTGCTTCTTCAAATGGATAAATTGATGGGGGAAGTGTTTTTGGTGTTCAGACCTGGTAGACTTGGTAAAGGTCTGTACTGTATCCTAGGCTATGGTCCACTGATATTTGTCCTAGAATTTAATGGACAGTCTTGAACAAGGTCTGTGTATTTTGGCCGGCTGGCCTTGATAGCCAGGTGCCTTGCCTCTCCCCTGACAGAAGAAGAAGAGTTGGTTTTCATATGCAGACTTTTCTCTGCCTTTTTAAAGGAGAATCAAACTGGCTTACAATCACCTTCCCTTTCCCTCCCCACAGCAGACATCTTGTGAGGTAGGTGGGGCTGAGAGAGTTCCCAGAGAACTGTGGCTAGCCCAAGGTCACCTAGTTGGCTTCATATGTAGGAGTGGGGAAACCAACCCGGTTCACCAGATTAGAGTCCACCACTCCTAACCACTACACCATGCTGGGGAAGAATAATGTTTTATCTCTGGTATCAGAGCCTCTGAGGAACTCAAAGTACGGTGTGTCTGTGGGGTCATGCTCCCTCCCACCTCTTAATGTGACTAGCTCCACCCACATTCTGTTTATTGCTGTGACATTAAATATGCAATCCTTAGCAGAGTTGCACCCTTCTAAGACTGGTGACTTCAGTGTAAACTGGTGTAACTCTGTTTAGGATTGCACTGCAGGAACATAAGAACATAAGAAAAGCCCTGCTGGATCAGACCAAGGCCAAGTCCAGCAGTCCGTTCACACAGTGGCCAACCAGGTGCCTCTTGGAAGCCCATAAACAAAACGACTGCAGCAGCGCTGTCCTGCCTGTGCTCCACAGCACTTAAGATAATAGGCATGCTCCTCTGATCCGAGAGAGAATAGGTATGCATCATGACTAGTATCCATTTTAACTAGTAGCCATGGATAGCCCTCTCCTCCATGAACATGTCCACTCCCCTTTTAAAGCCTTCCAAGTTGGCAGCCATCACCACATTTTGGGGCAGGGAGTTCCACAATTTAACTATGCGTTGTGTGAAAAAATACTTCCTTTTATCTGTTTTGAATGTCTCACCCTCCAGCTTCAGCAGATGACCCTGCGTTCTAGTATTATGAGAGAGGGAGAAAAAATTATCTCTGTCCACTCTCTCCAAACCATGACTAGTGTGGCGGAAACTTGTTTTTATGTATGTTATGTAAACATAAGTATGGCCATAAAATAATTTCAGTAATGTATGCCAGTGCTCATACTTCGTATCCTGAATCCCTGGCAGTCCAGAATTGGCCTGGTTCTTGTGCAGTATTGCTGGTCCTAAATTAAATTGGTAATTCCATGGCAGGAGAGAATGGCAGATGACAGGTTTGCAGGCCCTGCTCTCTCTGCTGCCATATTGTGTTGCTTGTACCGAAGAACATTTATTAGACCACCGTCTTCCTGTAGTAATGTATTCGTTGTTCCTCTCTCTGCCTGTCTCTTTCGAAGGACATCAATCAGAAACTGCAGGAAGACAACCAGGAGCTGCGAGACCTTTGCTGTTTCTTGGATGACGACCGGCAGAAAGGCAAAAAGGTTTCCCGAGAGTGGCAGAGGCTCGGCCGCTACAGCGCTGGCGTCATGCACAAAGAGGTTGCCTTGTATTTGCAGAAACTGAAGGAGCTGGAAGTGAGGCAAGAAGAAGTTGTGAAGGAGAACCTGGAGTTGAAGGAGCTTTGTGTCCTGCTGGACGAAGAGAAGGGGGGTGTCGTGGGGTGCCGGAACTCAATTGATAGCCAGGCCAGTCTCTGCCAGCTCAGTGCCACCAATACGTACATAAGGGATGTCGGGGATGGAAGCAGCACCTCCAGCACCGGAAGCACAGACAGTCCTGATCATCATAAGCACCATCCGAGCTCAAGTCCTGAGCACCTCCAAAAAACGAGGAGTGAAGGGAGCCCCGAGCATCAGAAGCACAGGAGCGCTAGTCCGGACCACCTCCATAAACCCCGGGGTTCCGGAAGCCCTGATCCCCAGAAGCATCTGAAAGGACCGAGCCCTGAGCATCACAAAACAATTGGCAAAGTCACCCCTGAACAGCAAAAGCACAGCTGTAGCAGTCCAGAAACCCTGCCCAAGCACATGGTGAGTGGTAGCCCCGAACATTTTCAGAAACATAGGCCCGGGAGCAGTCCAGAGCACCAGAAGCACAGCAGCAGCAGCCCGGAGCACCTTCAGAAGCACACTCTGAGCGGAAGCATGGAACATCTCCCCAAAGTGAGGGGCACCAGCCCTGAGCACCTCAAACAGCATTATGGGGGAAGCCCAGAGCATCACAAGCACTTGAGCGGAGGCAGCAGAGAAGGCACTTTAAGGAGGCAAGTCGCCGACGACCTGTCCCCCCATCACCGGAGCCTCTACAACGGGATGAATGGTGGGTCCTTCTGTAGGTTATCTTTGATAACGATGATGGTCTTAAAGGTAGTTGGCAATGCACTGTCTTGTTCGTGATGGCCACATTTGTGATGATGAAAAAATGCTGCTTTTACAAAGTGAAGCAGAAGTCATTGCTGTGGCCACAGTTGTCCCCATTTGATACTTTAGGGGGGTGATAAGCATAGATGAATTGGATGGGTATGCTGTGAACATGGACTGGCGTAACAGGCTGCATGATGGTTGTGTCTCATGAGGTTTATGTGTAAGTGTAGTGGAAACGAGGTATGGAAAGGGGGTATCCCTTGAGGATGAAGTTAACTTATGGTGTAGGCAAGAAAGATGCCAGGGACGGGTGAATGAAGGTCTCTCGCTCAATTCAGAGTAAAGCTTGCAGGGGTGGGATCTGTGCAGCCAGGGTTGATCTGCTGCTGCTGCTGCTGCTGTCTTCAGGCTGAAGATTGCCTTGCAAGCTGCTCTTGGTTATTTGATAGATGCATAGTGGAAAAAAAAACCCACCCTATACTGAAGGGAGAATGCACACTTACTGAATTTTTCCCTACTGGGTACAGTTATCAAAGGTGTTGGAAATTTCAGGGGCCTTTCTAAGGCCCAGACTATACAGTACATTTTGCCGTGGGTTGGGAAAGGATGGGGTATACCTGAAGCACCCTCCAAAGCCAGACAGCAGGTGTAAGAACTTGCTTTCTGAGTGCTGCAGGGCCTGATTTTGGATTTGGACGATGGCATGTGGCGAAGGAGAGGGAATTGGCTTCAGTTCCCCCCCAATTTTCCCAGTCTCTTATGGAGATTGAAACGGGACCTTTCAAGTCAAAAACCCTGACCTGACTTATGGCAAAATGTATCATGTAGCTTGATCCTAATAATTTTTGGTGTCTTTTCTTAACTGACATGTTTAGCCTTTTTCTAACTGTCAGTTCTCCTCTAGTAAAATAAGGATAGGTCAGAAAAATTGGCAGGATAGATTCTCCATATGCAGGTTCTGTGATTCTTAGCAGCCATCAGTGGCTCCAGTGTGGAGGGGATTTCCTTAAGGAGGAACATCCAGTCAGGCTTGGCGGACTCATAAGCAACTTCCATTGCTTCTGTGGTGTATACTGAGTCATAAGAGTGATAGCTTACTAATGTTTTCCTGGCATCCTTAGAAAAGGAATCCCTGACTTCTAGCTTCTGGGATACAGTGTGACACGCTAGGCAGACATTTTAACAATTGTTCCTCGAATGTGTCATCAAGGAAGAAAGTACCATCAAGTCGCAGCTGACTTATGGTGACCCCGGCAAGTGAGAAGCAGAGCTGATTTGCTGCCTCTTTCTCTTCAGAGTCTTCTTTGGTGGTCTCCTTCCAAGCGTTGACCTTGCTTAGTTTCCTAGATCTGATGAGAGCCATCTATATTACACTGCCTTCTCTCCCTTATTTATTCCTTGCCAGCAGCTTAAAAAGGATATTGTAGACTGTAGCACAATGCAAGGGATTTAAGTCTGAATCTATTTTCCAAGACAGAAGCTGGTCTTAATGCATGGCTGATTGATTCTTTACCACAATGGTCATTCAGTGATTTATCAATCTTTGAGTACAGCTTAAAAAATAAAATAAAAAAGGATCTTCATGTTGAGTTTGTTTCTGTTGTGTAAGTAAGGACTTGATGCTAGGAGCCCAGCTGGTAGGAAAATCCTATGTAGGATTGGGACCTGCCCTAATCTACACATGCAGCAAAAGGAGGTAACAGAATAGGCTTTACTACTTCAGACTGCAAATACCTTTTTTGAATTCTCTTACAGATAAGGAAAAAAAATCCCTGCAAAAATAAAGTCTAACTCAACCATCACCTTGTTGTGTTACTTTTCTGCTTGCATGGAAGTTTTTCTTTTAAATGTGGGAGAGTGTTGGAAAAATAGCAATCTTCTCCTGTTGCCAGGATAAAGATCTTGGGAACTTCCCTGATTTTCAAGAATTGCAGGGTGGGTGGGTTACTTTGGGTAGTTCTGGAGTTTAAGCTTGTGACCCAGGAAAGGCATTATTTTTCCAACTGCAGTGTGTCCAGGCAAAAGAGGGTGACAAAACTAAATTGCAGAGTATAGTTGCTTGCGTGCAAGCCCTGGAGATTATGGGTGAACATCTTGATAATCTCTGATTCAAGAAGAATTGAATAGCTTCTTGAGAACTCTGTATTGACTTTTTAAAATTATTGTGGCTCTAAAAGCTTGTAAATTGCCTGCATTTAATTGTACTGCTTTACAATTCAGTAATCTGCAGTTTGAAAGACCAGCGGAAGTAGCGTGTTCTCACACTCCAGTTTGAAAAATTGTATAAGCTTGTGCCAGGAGTGGTTCATCAGTATTTGAGGCATGATTGCTTAAAATTGTGTCAAAATCAGGACATTGGTGTAATTTACCAAAGCTGATAAGAAAAAATCTTTGTTTCTCAGACTTTATGAAACCGTTTGGGAGTGGTTTCCAGACATACCACGATATCACTGGTAGAAGATATGTGCATGAGCCCTGTTTGTTTCTGGGCTGTTTGCTTCTGGGCTCTTTTGACTCACGCTTGCTCTTTCTCGCATGAAGAATCGTGGTTAAACAATCACAATATGAACACATGAAGCTGCCTTACACTGCATCCTTTGGTCCATCAAAGTCAATATTGTTTATTCAGACTGGCAGTGGCTCTCCAGGGTCTCAGGTAGTTAATTTTCACTCTACTAACTGGGATCCAGGTTTTAAGATCCCCATAATGGGCGGGGAGAGAAATAAATCTGGTTAGCCTGCAAGGGTAACCAGAGTTAGTGCTTAACTGCAATTCTTAGTTGGAGGGGTGGGGGATGCCCACCAGCCGGCTTGGTTCATGCTGATTTCTCCTTAAATGTGGTTGCAGATGGTGTCTGACTGTATCCTAGACCTTCAGTCGTTTCCAGGACAGCAGCAGTGAGGCTTCTGCATGGCAGGGTTCCCTTGCAGTTTCCATGTCCCAGGTCCCTGGCAGCAGCCACCCATCATGGTTTCTTCAGGGTTTTTTAAAATTGATTTAACATATTCATTTGCCAATGTACTAACACTCTGCCTATCAGGTTCAATGAATTCCCAGCTTTCATTAAAGAAATGTAAATCTCTAGAGACCTTTTTTGCAGAGAGATGCCTTCCTCTTACATCTCCACAATGAAAGGAACTAGATCATAGAATCATAGAGTTGGAAGGGACCACCAGGGCCATCAAGTCCAACCCCCTGCACAATGCAGGAAATTCACAACTACCTCCCCACTCCACACGCCCAGTGACCAGAAGATGGCCAAGATGCCCTCCCTCTTATCATCCACCTAAGGTCACAGAATCAGCATTGCTGACAGATGGCCATCTAACCTTATCACGACTGGCCGCCCTCTCCAGAGCCCCAGCCGCATTGTAACGTAACCGAGTCAGGTCAAATAACTCAAACCACCTTTTAAATGAAAAGGTTTATTAAGAAATTAAAAGAAAAATAATTAAAATGCGAGTACAGTAATCTTAAAGGCACACTGGCAAAGAAAATAACAAAGTCTTGCTGGTTATACTTACAACTCTGCTACATAGCTGAAGTTCCTTGCTCTTAAGCCAAGCTGGTTCAGGCCTTAGTTTCTTGCATTGCGGCATTGCTGTATGTGAGCAGAGTAACATGCTAAAGCAGTTCAGGTGATGATAATAGTCGATAATGGTTATTAAATTTAGCATGGCTAAATTTATGGCAATCTAGACCTTAGTCAGATGACTCCTAACTTCTAATCAGAAACAGTGGTTCAAAGAAACCTCTAGATGGTTCAGGCTGGTTCAAACTGGATTGGGTCCTAGGAATGAAGAGTGAAATTATAGATGAAAACTATCTCCCAATTAGGCTGGTATGCTGGCTGGTTCGGCCTTGCATGGTCTTATCTGCTTGGTAACAGGCTGCAGGTGCATCTTGTTTTTCATGGTCTCTGCTAGGCCTCTACAATTATAACAACAGTTTTCTAAGCATTCAAAATGGAGAATAGTGATGCTAAGCAAAAGCTAACACTGAATAGCTTTTCCTGTCTTCACAAACCTCTTCTTAAAAACCTCCAGGGAAGGAGAGCTTACCACCTCCCGAGGAAGCCTGTTCCACTGAGGAACCGCTCTAACTGTTAGAAAATTCTTCCTAATGTCTAGACGGGAACTCTTTTGATTTAATTTCAACCCGTTGGTTCTGGTCCAACCTTCTGGGGCAACAAGATACTTTTCTTGTTAATTTTTCTAAAGATACTCTTTAGAAAAATGGAAGCTGGGATTTCAGTGAATCTGATATGGGAAAAGGCTGCTGTGTGGGCGGGAATGGGAAGATGTGAACTTTCCCACCTGCAGAGTAGGCATCCAGGCTTTGCTGCGATCTTTCCCAAAACTTTGCAGCAAACCAGATTTGGGAAGCATTTGAGAAAAGCCATGGATATTCCATGAGGTGCACAAATGCACCATGATGTGGGGAAGGAGGAAACAAAGCTGTTTCCCAACAGCATCATACCTGGGGCAAATAACCCATGCTGAAATGGCCTTTGGTTCTTTCTTTCACCTGAGTACCTCATTGTTTATACCTGCCCAACTACCCTTTTGCTGTTTCTAGATCTGCTAGTTTTTGATTGCCAAAGCGCTGGATCTCTGTGTCTGGGTGGCACGTGAAAATCAAGGAATGAAGTCTGCAGGGTATAGCGATGATGATGATAATAATAAAAGGTCTATGTTAGGGTGGCTCTGACTGTTACAGGCCCAAATTACTTTGAAAGACATGAAAAAATGCGTTGTGCCATCAAATTATGTTTTAACTTCCCTTGAGTTTGAAAAGCAGTTGGAGTTTGTGTGTGTGTGTGTGTGTGTGAAAATTGCTTTGTGGCAGCACCTCTGTCACAGAATAATAATACAAATCAGTCTGAAGCTACCTATGTCAGTACATTAATTTTGCACTGCATGAAGAAGTACTTTCTTTTTCCTAACTTGAACCACCTGCCTTTTAGCTTCATTGGGTGACCCTGAATTCTGCTGTTTGGATGAAAGAGAAAAAGTTATCTCCACTTTCTCCTCTATCATGTTCTCCCTTATGTAATGTTCATATGTGGAGGGGGGATGAGTAGGTGGTGCTATCCTTTCTACTTGTACTCCAAGATATAATTGTGTAATAATTCATACATGCTTGCACATCACTTGGTATCCTGTCATTAGATGACTAGCTCTAAATGTGAAAATCCTTGTGTTTGAGTCAATGCTTGGTGCTGCATTAAGTGATGTGCAAACTCACTGTGGGGATGGGGAGACTTTCTTGCTGCTCCTTGTCTTTCTCCAACCACGGCTACTGACACCTTTTGCAAAGCTAAAGCTGCTGCTGGAAAAGTACACAGAGCCCAGGTCGATAGGAACCCGGACAGTCCCTGCCTGTTCTTCAGTGTATGAGAAATAGTTCCAAAGAAGAGAAGGAAGGATGTAAAATGAGGATTCTCACACTCATTTTGTAGCTTTCTGCATAAAAATTGGAGCACTTATGCTTAGGAGTTCCATGCCACTTTTTGTGCAAATGAACTGTGGAACGAGCATGACCGGTACATCAGTAGGCCTCAGATGTCTATGCCAGAGTAGTGTCAAGGGTGGAACTAGACAAACTCCCCAAGCATATGGTTGTGGCTAGAAATGGCAGTTTGGTGTCAGTTCCATTTCCTCTGCCTCATAACATATAGTGATGGAATTACATGATGCAGCATCTTAGGGCATTTCCCTACCCCTGCTCCTTCTCACTGGTAGCCACTTGGTGGTGGCATAGAGAAACCAGAGCATTTCATGGGGGTGGGCAGGAGACCCATTTGCCTTGGGCTTCACATTCCTGGAGGGCCTCAAATTTAGACTTCTGACGTTGTCTCTGAATGAGGTTATACGTACAGTTGCGGAGATATACCGACAGGTTTGACAGAAGGTATTCATCAGACAACTTTAAACTTGTGGTATACTTTAAATGTTTATACAATTTTTGTAACCTTATTTTGACATTTCTTCATTTTTTAGTATACTGGGAGCCTTAAAACAATGGAAGAGGCCATGGGAAAAACACTGTTGGGATCATTTCTGTTACTGCATGTTATGAGGGAGAATCGGTGGGGCTGGATTTTGGGTAATGTCTAATTCTGTACTTAGTGTTGCTGATACATACGGAGTCCCATAAAATCGTGATGTTGTTTACTCCGCTCTGGAATGATTCATGAGACCGAGGAATAGTGCCTTAGTGCTAATTAGCTTGCACAAAGGTATAGGTTTTGTGTGGTCTTTGAAATAGCATTATTGCAAATATCTTCTTTTTTTTTTTATAAGCCTTTTGTTTTACGGGGAACTCTGCTTCATTTCCTCCCTTTTCTTTTTTGTGTCTGAGGAAAATATCAGTGGCTGTTGGCTCTTCTTCTTACTCCCTGTTTAGGTTATTAATGAGCCGAAGCAAAACTGCTGACTAATATTCTCTGGCACACACTGCTGGAGGGTGATGGATCAGGAAAGGAAGAAGTGCTTTAGAGAACCAGCGTTTGTTTCAAGTAGGGGGAAAATATATGTACATGTGGGTGAAATGGAAAAATAGCTACTATTGTCAACAGTGGCGGCTCAGAGGATGCTCTCTGAGGAAAAAATATGTGCTAATAAATAGGTTCAGGGGATTTTGGAGAATTGCAGGATGCCATTGGAGCACGGGATGTGTCCTTCTCCCCACTGGGCACTAGTCCATATGCTTCCTTTGGTCCTGATTGGCTGCCTTTTCCCTGCTCTGCACTCCTGCTGTTACCAAAGAACCAAAGGATTGCTTTGCTGGATCTGATCAAAGGCCAGCATTCTGCTTTCCTTTGTAGAGAGGTAGATGCTCTCACAGGCTAAGGTGTTAACCATGAAGATGTTGACCATTCTCTATCTCTATAGGATGGGACCTCAGGTTACCCAGGCAAATGTGTTTGCAGGTTAATGGGAATGCAGTGGAGGGAGGCATTTGCCAGGGAAGAATAAGTAGGCAGTCTCTCCTTCCCTCTCTCCCTCCCTCCATCTCACTGAGACGTTTGCCAGCCTTTTAGTTCATTGTCTTATTTCCTGTATTGATCATTGTAACATTACTCTTGCTGGCCTTCCTGCTTCGACTTTTACGCCTCCCCACTCTGCTGCTTGTTTGGTATTTTCTGCTTATCTGATCTTATCGCTCCTTTGTGCCCCTCTCTTCACTGGATCCCTATCTCTTCTCCACTTCAAGCTTCTGGTACTTAACCTCCAGTGTCTCCATAGCCTGGCTCCTCCTTACTGTCTTCACCAGGGACAAGTCTTCTAGTTACCAGTAACTGTAAGATTACCTTTTCTGTTCCTTGCCTGTGCCCTATGCTGTGCCTAACCCTGCAATGCCCTTTCACCTCTGACACTCTCCATCAGGTAACTTCTTCCCTCTCCATTAGGCACGATTGCCTCTGAACATGGAGATTGGCCTTGTTACCATATCTGGGAGTTGTTGGTAGACCTATGCATTTGTTTGGCCCTTTTAAAATTCTTCCTAAGCTAAAGTGGCCTTTACCTCTTCTTGTGGTTGTGTATTCCAATTTCACCTGTAATACCGAAAATGTTACTTATATTTCTGTTGAGTCATCATAAATATCTACTTTATTTACACTCTTATTAGAATGTTTTCTGCCTTTCAGTCTTTTAGACGGAGTGGCGTCATTCCAGGAAAAAAATGCTAAGGTTAAAAACATTAAAAATGATAAAACAAGGCACAATGGCAACTCATAAGGTTGACAGACCTAAACCACACAGACCATATGCCTTTTGGCCTACAGGCCTTCATCAGTGGTCAAATAAAAATTCTCATAATGCACACACAAATAATATACAAGTGTGTGACCATATATAGATAACTTTATACAAGTGTATAGGATGCATAATAAATTTCAAATTAGAAATCCCTCTAGGTAGAATATCTGTAAGTTGTTCTACCCTAGGCTGTATTGGTCTCTCATACAGAGTGTGCATGCAAGTATCAACCTCGTAAAGCAGGTTTACGAGGTTGATACTTAGGCATCTTTGCTCAGAAATAAATCCCTCTATGTTCAGTCCCAAAGTAGTGTGCTCTTCTGAGTAATATTTCTCTAAAATCTAAAAATTTAAAATTGCTCTTTGTGTGTCTTGCCTTTGCTGGAAGAACAGCACGTGGCAGGAGCGATAGGTTAGCTTTTACATGAGTCGGTTTGGCTGGTGCCTCTCTCAAGGACCATGAGGCAAAATCTCATCTGGCAAGAAGCAGGAACTTAAGATATGATTAAGTTCCAGATGAGACATTGCTAGACTTGAATGAGTTTGAATGGAAGTGCTGGGGAAGAGTGAGAAGTTATATTATTTGATGGGTAGTAGGCAGGTAAAGAGAGACTGCTTGAATCAGGTTTCTTAATGAAATAAAAGCACCTTCTCAAAAATTCAAGTAGAGGCTGGTCTTGGATTGTTGTATCAGACAGAAATCCCCGACTTCATAACAGATGTGTGAGCTATCAGATTGGGTTAGAATGTGGTTGTCCATTGTTGCTCCAGAAGTCAACCATGAACTTGGGGTCCTACCCCAGTCCAACACTAACATCTTCAGTCAAGACTCCACAGACTGGGACATGGCAGTTATGGTAGGCTATCTGTGCCAAAGGCAGTATTTACTTAGGGATCACAAAGGACATGGGGTTGGATCGGTGGCAGAGCATCTGCTTGGCATGCAGAAGGTCCCAGGTTCAATCCCCGGCATCTCAAGTTAAAGGGACTAGGCAAGTAGGTGATGTGAAAGACCTCTGCCTCAGACCCTGGAGAGCCGCTGCCAGTCTGAGTAGACAATACTGACTTTGATGGACCAAGGGTCTGATTCAGTATAAGGCAGCTTCATGTGTTCATGTGGAGATGTTAACGGCTATGAATCTTCCATGCCTCCCCCAGCAGTCCCTTCCAACCCGGTCTTCCCTGCCTCCTCTGACATCAAAGCTCCACTGATGGGAGGAGGGAATAACTTCTCTCCATTCCCCCTCCTCCTTGCAGCTCATGAACTTTCATAACTATTACAAGGTCCAGTTTTCCCAGGTATGAAAGGGACTACTTGGGGAAAGGGAAAGATGGGGAAGACCCTCAATTGGTGTATGTGAGAGGATTAGTGGATCCAACCCGTTAGGTGAAGTTCCTTTTCTTGGGAGGCACTCATTCCTAGATCACAGAGAGCAGAGTAGAAGTGTGGGAAAACCGATCTTGTCATATGTTGCAGAATTAACAGTAGCCCAGTATGGAGTGCAGCATTTCTGCATTCATCCTTCATATAATAAGTTTTATATTCAGTTAAACGTTTTATGATTGGTCTTGAGATTATGCCAGCAGACAAGGCAAAGCCTTCAACTGAGCAAAGCCATTTGAAAATAGACAGCTTATCTTTTCTTTAAAACTATGAAGCTGTTTGCCAGATACCGAAGACACTGAGAACATGAATAAAGTGTTTTCCATTATGGTTAGTAATGTGTCACATGGTGCTTAGAAATCTGGAAAGCAAGCTTTCCAAGGACCCTAAGAATTCGCAGAGACTGCATAACAGGCCACACCCGGTGCTTGACCACACCAAGCTACACAAATAAGAACTGTTTTTGCAGTTGGCAAAGAGCTGCCTCTTCAATCTCTTTAGATAGTCGCATTAATCACCCTCATCACCCAAGTGCCATATCCTGTGTAACAGTCTAATTGTCTTGAATACCCGAATGGACAGATTTTTGCATAGGCAGTGCTTAGCACCACGTTCATAACCATACCTTAGATTAGGCCTGTACAACTTGCTCAGAACATCATGCTCAGAAGCATTTTGGATTGTTTCCTACACACGTGGAACTCTTTAATCGTGACCAGACACTGAAGCCTTGGTTCAGCCTGATTCTACATGCGTAAATCCCTCTGAGTCTGATGGATCTTACTCCCAAGGGCGCATGTTTAGGATAGCCTTGTCATTAGGTCCATATAATTGTTTTTGTTTTTATTCTGCCCTTCCTACAAGACGTTCAGAGTAGCTTGCGTGATTCTTCTTGAATTCCCATTGGGAAAGAGACTACAGCCCCTTTTGTATCAATTTCCAAGCCTCCTCCCAATATATATGCATATGCTGTCAAGTTGCAACTGACTTATGATGATACCAGCAAAGGGTGTTCAAGGCAAGTGAGAAGCAGAGGTGGTTTGCCATTGCCTTCCTCTGCAGAGTCTTCCTTGGTGGTCTCCTTTCCAAGTACTGGCCCTGCTTAGCTTCTGAGATCTGACAAGATTGGGCTATGCCAGGCTGCCTTTCATCCCTACTAGTCTTCATGGCAGAATGGGAATTTGAACTCAGGTCTCCAAGGGTCTCATTCAACACTAGCTACTACAACACATGTTTAGAGTCTATGAAGGACTTGACCATGTAGCTCAGCTCTCCCAACCAAGTACAGTCCCTGCTTAGCTTTTGAGACCTGATGAGATCAGGCCATGCCATTCCACATCCTCTACTCCCAATAGCCCCGTTTAAAAAATACCACAAATGGTCTCTTCTGTCTGCAGTGACACTGGAGTGACCTTGGGGTATCATTTGCCTTGCCAGGGGCTCTGTGTGTACTGATAGGGTACACTTTTAAGTTTTCCCAGCAGAGCAAATATTACCCCAAGGGCTATTGCTGATCAAGAAAACACTGGGGGTGGGGGCAGTGGAAGCTGCAACTCCTTCTTGTGCACTACTTTCCCTGTGTGAATGAAGCCTTCATGCACTTGGGAGTAGAATTCCCAACACAGAGCTCCTGGTGCATGTCTTGATTGGGTGGATCGAGGGAGGAGCAGCAGAAAAAGTAACATGTAGATAATTTAGTCTACATAGCTGATTGCATTTATGCCTTCCTTCCACCATGTAAATCAAGGGAGATTACAGAGGATTCCCAAGAGGTACAATACATGGACCATTCAGACCTGCCAGTGCTTAGCTTTTGCAAGGAAGCTGCATCCTTCTGTCCCCAAACTATCCACTGGGAACTACACACTGTTTCTTATTTCTCCCGCTCTGTGTCTTTGCCCATTTTAGTCTGTTTTTTCCCCCCTTTAAATAGCTATTTTATTTTGCTCTAACTCCCCGAACGGCTGGACTTTACAGTTTTACAGCCAGAAAAATTTGCCTGTGCATTATGGCCCTACCATTGCCATCTGCTTCCTGGCATTCAAACCTGCTGGTTAACCTTGTTCTATCCAGTTCAGAAAGCACCAAATAAATCATGAAAGTATTGCAAACAAATAGGGAGTGTGACATTTTAATGCTTAAGGTAGCAGCGATCAAATTGGGAGTGTGTCCTATGCATTTTTCTGTAATACTGGTAATAAATAGTAAGATCCCCAGAGGCTCCTGGCCCTGAACAAATGTATTCCTCCAAAATGTAAAAAACGCCAGTGGACCCAGAATAATTTCATCCATATTTACTTCTTTGGCACTGTCCCCACTGTCAAGAGATCTGGTATAGCAGCATATAGACCTGGGATACAACAATTTGGACTTCTCCTTGCTTAAAGTTTTAACATCATGCCTCTTGTAATAGGGTAGGTTGAAAGACTGTGGGCCAGTCCTAGCCATTGATTCTGTTCAGGTGACACATGTGTAAGGAGGCATGCATCATGAGGTTTTTAAGCATACAGCTGTGTGTGAATAGGTCCTATATTTATGGTTCTTTCCTCTCATGAAAGGATAGCCTTGGAGTGGTTATAGGACTGGCTGATATTTTCACACATCAATTAATAATTGTTCACATCCACATCTCACCCACATGACTCAAGGGCTTCATGGCATTTCACACTCCAGTGCAAATTAAGAGATTCACCCTCTCCTGGCAAGTTCTGTGGAAATTGGAGGCAGGATAGATCCATTACTTCTAGCCAGACTTTGGCAATACTCGGAAGCACTGAGATCTACTGCTTGTGAGGGCCAAAACAAATTTCACTGTTTTGTAGTTTTGCTCTGAAATAGCTATTAAAACATTAATCCCCATGTGGGTCTTCTGAGACAGAGAACATCTTCTGTTCGTAAACAAACATTCAAAGTTTTTTTTGGTAAAACACGTACTTCTAGGCTTGCAATTTGCCTGTCTGTGGCAGTTAAACTCCCACCTTTGAGAAACTGAGGAATGGGAGAAAAAATGGCCACAGTGGCACTGTAGCAATTGGCCATAGAGGATTTAACCTAGAGATTAGAGGAAATTCCTAGAGAGTCACCTGGAAGTAATTTTGCATCCTCCCCAAACTCCACCCTCCCTGAGAACCACCCTCAATTTATTTTGGTATTTGCCAAGGCAGTGCTGGTAACCATATGTACTTTACCCTGAGTGTCTCCAAAATAACAATGTCAGCAGGCCTGGAGAAGAATGTCCTGACCCTTTAACAGAGGCTTAACTGGATGTTATTTACCAGCTTGTGTTACCTTCAAGCCATGAAAAGCATTGCTTTCCCATTTCCACATATTAAGCCTCTACTAAAGGGATGCTTTTTCCTTCAAGTTGTTGGCAACCCTACTCCAAAATCAGGTGTCAAGTGAGAGACTGACCCCTCACCCAAAGCCTTTGGTGATAAGGATTGACTACCAAGGCTGGCCAAAAATTGTGGGATCGTTGTGGGGAGGTAAACCCTTTTCTTGAAATCATCAGCCACACTATTGGGATGACAGCATCTAATTTCTATGCTTTCAGTCTTTCTACTGAAATTGCACCCAGGGAAAAAAATTGAGCAGATGAAACTATAGCAGACAATCACTTGAACAGATTTAGAAATGCACCTCTAATTAAACTTCTTCACAGGCAGGCTTTCTGATACAAAGCCACCTACTTTTCTCCAGACTAACATTGCAATTGTGGTTTCTTTGAATGCCTTATTTCTGTTTGCCAACAGCCTTCAAACTTCTGATGCTTGACCTCTAGGGAATAGTTTCTATTAGTGCTGGATTGTTTGACGCCTTACAGATGTATCAGCTTGTTTAATGCACATCATCTGTAAATTAAAGATTTTACAACAGGTGAGAATCTAGAGGAGGAGATGGCCATACCTGCTTTAGTGCAGTAGCATCCCTTTGTCCCTAATTTTTCTGAATGGGAGATAGCGTGGGGTGGGGGAGGATAGCCTTTTGCAGTGCCAGTTTCCTTGCGAGGACAGAGCTAGAGAGGCAGATGCTGTGTTTGCAATAGCGTTAACAAATATATATGTCGAATACAGGGAGAAGGTACACGGAGTTTCTAAAATGGCATGAGACCCTCACCCCCAATCATCAGTGGCTCCTTCCCCCATCTACTTCTAGCAAAATAAAACCTCCTTCTGGCTGACATCCAGACAACTTTGTTTTTCCTTTCCACAGAGGCCAAACAGTGTTCTGAACCTCTGCCCTACAAGTAACTGGTGAAGCTGCTCTGCAAAGTCATCTTGGAGCTGTTTCTCACATTACAGCAGTGGTGACTGCATGTTTTCTGGTCTACATATTCAGAAGTTTCCCACTTGGAGGGAATTATTGAGGTAGCAGAACTTCCTTCACTTGCAGTCTGAAGCTGTGTGGTCCATTCTGGTACCTCGGCACAGCCAACTCATTACCACCTTATTCTGTAACATGAGTAGACCAGACTTTAGTTCCCATTCTGGTTTGGAATTGGGCGGAAGGGAGCAGAAGCTCACAGGGATTGGGAATGGGGTGCTTTTACCCTGCCTTGTGCTGACGAGGAGGAGGAAGAGGCCACTCCCCATAGTGCCTCATATTTGTCGTGGAAGGTGCTGACCGACATCTAATTTTGTGGTAAGAATCTGAGGCTTGTTTTCACAGGAGCGCGGCTGCTTTTGCCTACTAAGGAAGAGCAACCAAGGAAGGCAGAGTTATTTCTATATAAAAAATTCAGTTCTGTGGTGGCTGGCCATGTTGGGGATGGGCAATATGTGCATTGGTAGTGGCTCCTACTCAGCATAAGACAAAGCAGAAGCAAAAACTTTTGTGGAGTAGAACCTACTCAATCAGATACCCCAGTTGGCATGGGAATAGAGGAAAAATATAGTTTGGTTAAAAAAGGCAATTAAATGTAGGAAGTACAGCCTGTGACATTTCTATGTAAAACTGAAATTAATTCAAGATAAGCACGGTGGCCATTTACAACAGCAGTAATTGGTGATAAAACAATAAAGACCGTGTTATAACCAATTACTGATCTTTTTGTAAATGGCCACTCTGCTTATCTTGCAAGCGTTTGAGCTTTGCATAATGTCACAGGTTGTATGTCTTGCATTTTGTTGCCCTTTTAGCTCATTGTTTACATGCATCTGACAGAATGGGCTCTAGTCCTTGAAAATGAATGCCACAATAAATCTGTTGGTATTTAAGGTGCACCAAGATGGTTTTTGCTGCAGCAGACAAATTCAGCTGTTTATCTAGAACACAGTAGACTTACTCCCACTTCTCTCCAAGGGCTTAGATTTGGAGATATCAGTATTGGCTAAACCCATTGGAAATACCAACTTCTTGAATTCTTCCCAGATCTTTGTGAGAAGAATGTTTGTTGTCATCACTTTCATAAGTATATCTTTCAACTATGTCCTGTGTTATGCCTGTGAATATACTGCCAACAGTGAAGGGATTTGCCTAGCCTGTGCTGTGAAGGTTCTTCTGGGAAGATATATTTGACAAACGTCCCAAATTTGATTGATGTTTCATCACAAACCTACCTTGTGAATGTCCTGTATCTGATCCCGCTGGGCTATCCTTAAGAAAGCATCTCCCAGGTGAGTTGCAGACTTTCATGTGCCTGAATAGCCCAGACTAGCCTAAGGCTGTCAGCGCATGGAAGCTAAGCAGAGTCAGCCATGATCAGTATTTGGCTGGGAGACTACTAAGGAAGACCAGTGTTGCCACGCAGAGGAGGGGAATGGCATATCACCTCGGCTCATCTCTTGCCTTGAAAACCTGACGAGGGGTCACCATAAGTCAGTTGAGACTTGATGGCACTTGATTATTGTTGTTATTAATACATACATGCAAACAATTCAACTTCCAGTTGTAATATATGGCAGGTAACCAGAAGTAGCATGTTTTTTGCACTCAAAGTTCCATTTATGTGGATAGAGGCTCCCTGTTTTACATAAGTACATAAGAAGAAACCTGCTGGATCAGACCAGTGGTTAACGTAGTCCAGCATCCTGTGACCAACCTGTTGCCCTGGAGGGCCAGTGGCATAGAGGCCAAGGCCTTCTAACAACTTCCAGTGGTTGCATAATAGGTAGTACATGACTTCTTTCCCCATTGCAGATGCCCAATGATGGGGAATCTTCTGTTGATTACTGCCTGTGAGAAAGCTAATAAAGGCATAGTGCCTTGGTCCATTAAGTAGGTGGCAACCCTGAACTGTGAATATTTTTCTTTCCAGGACCATGGCTGTTTTTACTTAAGGTTTTGTCCAGTTTGGTCTTATGTAATGAAACCATTTAAAATAGCCTTCTCTCTTCCTGCTTGGTAAAGTTAATGAAGTATAAAGCATGAGGTTGGCAGGGCTTTCTTGGAAATATAGCAGCGATTAGAAAGTCTGACTGAGCGACGCTCATTTTAATGAATAACTACATTAGTATAATTCTTCGTAACTGCTGCTTGCTTAACCTCTTCATTCCTTTAGGATTCATAAGGCACATTAATCAAAAGGATTCCTTCCATCTTTCCTTGGTGCACAGGCTATCCATTATTTTTTCAGACTGCTTTCCTGAAATGGAAATGTTTCAAAGCTGGGTTTTCTCAAAAGATGTGTGCTTATGTTGCCAACTTACATTATCAGCTCCTGCTCTTGTGCATTTATCAGCAACATGTTTCTTAAAATCAGCTCTGTGGGATTTTTTCCTGATATAATGAATGGTGAAAATGCCATATCTGTTTAGTTTTTTTCATATTAGCTGCTGCTTTTTAAAAGGACAGGGATAGGCCAGTAAAATTTGGCAAAATTCGTTACAATCACCTTGAGTGGTATCTCTTCAACACAAGGTTTTGCCGATTGAGGCTGGCCCATAAGTCGGCTACCTGTTAGCCCATATTTGGTGTGGGGTAATGGCTACAAGTCAGGAAGTCAGTGTTGGAGGCTTTAAGCTACAGGGTCTTAGGCGAAAATATTCTCTGAGCCTCCTGTCTGCAATATGTGAGTAATAATACTAATCTACCCTACAAGGCTGTTGTAACGTTTACAGAAGTCGATATATGTAGTGATGTTTTTGAATGTCAGGTTGGATGAATGGGTTCATAATGCAAACTCCCCAAACATAAAAAAAAGCTTCATTCCATTTTGAGTCAGAGTCCGGACCCCTAAAAATCTGGGCCCTACTCAAACTGGGGCTCATCCCCACAACTGGGCAGCCCTTTTCCTTCCCTTTCAGAGCAACACAACATACCTTTGGGAAAGGAGAAGGAGTAACCCTCAGTGGGAGGGGGCTTGTTAGGCAAATGATATAGGTCTATTATTGTTTAATGCCATTGATTATGGGATTTGTAGGAATTTTTTTACCAGTTGAAGGCAGAGAAAACTGCAACTTCCACTTCACTTGGCAAGAAATAACGAGTGGGGAAGATGGGATTTGTAACTACTAGAAGAATTTGCCCAACAGAGCCATTTCCTCTGTTCTTCTTCCCAATGGTGTTTTCTTTTTTTTTTTTTTTGCTTCAGGGAGTGGAGATTGCAGGGGAGTTGATTTTTTTTTTTTGTTGGCTGTTTTTGAGTGCCCTTACTGAGTGTTCACAAAACCCCTTGAGTTTTTTGATTGCTCAGTGGATATGCTTGGGAGGGGAATATTTCTTTCAAGGTAAACCGGGGTAAGATGGGTTTTGCCCATCACTGTAGAGCTTTGAAACTTTAAAACGCCATATAAATGCTAAGTGTTGTTATGAAGCACTCATAGTAAGTAAATTGTTTTGTGGAAACATGTATGTGGAGTGTAGCTATTTTTATTTGTTGATCTCACACTGAAAATGGAAATTACTGCACATGATAATAGAGCTTCTAAGGACCATTAGGCATTCAGTGACCCGGTTTCAAACTTTATCATTAAAACTTAAAATAAAATAATGTTACTAGATACTCATAGTTATATGATAATAAATACCTAGATGCTGTCACTGCTTTGTTCACTTGCTAATGCACCGAATGGCTGGGTTGCCCATAATTTGCTTACAACAAGGTTAGGCAACAGCTTAATATGATCCACTGCAGAAAAGGAAAGTTGAAAGTAAGAAAGAAGAGAGTGGAGAAATATAGAGCAGGGTTTTAGAGAGCATGAAGTGTTAGTATTGGGTACTGGGACTGGGCTGTACTGCTTCAGCCTACAAGAAAGGTTGAATGCTCCTCTAAACAAAAGCATAGAAAACTAGATGCCAGGAAGGAGTCTAATCTAGCTTTCTCCTAAGCATGCTTTCCATGTGCACGGAATTATGCACATCCAGGGAATTGTGATACAACTGTACATGCAGCTGTATCAAGACTGTTCTTTTCGCTTTTAATCTTTTTGTACATGGAAATTGTTAGCATGGAGATGAACAGAAGGTATTGAAAATTAAATGAAAAGAGAGCCAGCGTGGTGTAGTGGTTAAGAGCGGCAGACTCTAATCTGTAGAATTGGGTTTGATTCTCTGCTCCTCCACATGAGTAACGGCCTCTAATCTGGAGAATCAGGTGTGATTCCCCACTCCTTCACATGAATCTTGCTGGGTGACCTTGGGTTAGTAACAGTTCTCTCAGAACTCTCTCAGCCTCACCTACCTCACAAAGTGTCTGTTGTGGGAGTGGGGAGGAAAGGTGGTGGTAAGCTGCTTTGGGTACTCCTTAAATGTAAAAGTCCCCTGTGCAAGCACCGGGTCACTCCTGACCCATAGGGTGACGTCATTACTAGGCAGACTTTGTTTATGGGGTGGTTTGCCAGTGCCTTCCCAGTCATCTTCCCTTTACCCCCAGCAAGCTGGGTACTCATTTTACCAACCTCGGAAGGATGGAAGGCTGAGTCAACCTTGAGCCGGCTGCCTGAAACCAACTTCCGTTGGGATCGAACTCAGGTCGTGAGCAGAGCTTGGACTGCAGTACTGCAGTTTACCACTCTGCACCACGGGGCTCCTAGGATACTCCTTAAGTACTCCTTAAGGTAGGGAAAAACAGGATATAAAAACCAACTCTTCTTCTATCTTACAGCACAATGATGATTTGTATCCTGTTCTGTTTATTTACTTTTTTGGTGAAAGTTACGTCAGTGGAAAGAGAGGCACATGACTGGCTGCTTGTCTACCTAAAGTGACTTGGAAATTGGAATCACTGCCTGTCATGGATGGCTATTGAATGGGTTACCTATACAGATTGTGGAACTAAATGGTCAGTAAAGTACATATGCCGTGAAAGTACTGGCAATGTTTTTCCCATTCCTGCTGGAAGAACATGCCGTACAGATGGTTATTTTGCTATTAGATGTACCTAGAGATTTCAAAGCATAGATCTCTTTAGTGATTGGTAATAAAACTATGTGTGCCTGGATTTCATTGCCGGATTGATTTTACTTATTGGTTTTAGAGCTAGGAAGCTTTGTTTTAATTAAAGCTCAAGCGGAATTTAGTTTTTCCTGTGCCACATCCAAGTATGATCTCCTCTTTATTATGACAACAGAGAGGCGTTTATGTTCAATTAGGAGACTTGAAATAAACATTGTCCAGGTGGTGTCATTTGAATGGTTACTCGGAAGTCTCTACTGAGAGCACATCAGATTGAAATGCCAGCTTTTCTGTAGGCGGTCTAGAGAGAGACCAATATCATTGGGCAGATCTTTGCTCACGTTTCTGGCGTTTACACAATCTTATAGTGTTGACTGTGGCTTACACCTCAGGCAATGTGCGTGTGATATATATCTAGGTTGATGGGCACTTTCTTCCAAGGGAAAATTGTCTCTCTGTGTATTTGTGTGTGTTGGGTGTTACCAGTATGATCTGGTTCTTTTTCTAGAGTTATTTTGAACCATCTGTACTTTGGCATCTTACTGGGATATACTGTATTAACTCCCACTTCTTCCAGAGAGCCATGATCAGGATTGGGAAGGCTGGCCTGCAATAGTGTGATTTGAAGATGAATGTTCTGACATTATTGGTGGGAGGGTGTAAGGCAGGGAGGATTCAGAAGGCTGTGAGCATTTCAGAGTCCTTGAGCCTGCAGAGTACCAGTATGGTCAGCAGTGGTCACCTTGCTGATTTACTTTTTTTTTGGTTTTTTTTGGGAGGGGGGAGCTGTCCTTTTAGGTTATGTGAACTGCTTGAATGTTGTATTATACCAGTGGTTCTCAACCTTTTTCGAGTCGCGACCCCCTTTTACAATTGCCAAGTAACCTGTGACCCTCGTCACATTTGCATAAATTTGCATAAATGACATTTTCAATAGGATAAAGAAAACACATTTGTTTTTTTGGCAGTCCAGGATATCCATATATATAATTACTTTAAATTTTAAAGTTTAAAACAAACAAGCAAACGGTACTACCACCTGTTGTGCAGCGGCTGTGACTGTGTGGCACTGCAACCTTTCCTGGCACGGAGGAAAGAGTGCCTCTGAGCATGCACTGCATTCCTTGTCCTCCCCTCTCTCCACAAAAACTCTTCCAAGCAGGCCGGGGCTCTCACGAGGAAACCCCCTCTCTTGTGACTGGGACACTGCTTATGCATAGAACTACAGTTATCCCTCAAAGCGGAGCTCCGTTTAATCACCTCACGAGAGCGAAGGGCCAGGAAAGAGCCGAGGGCCACTTATCCTGCTCGGACTTTTCATGCCTTTTTCTCCCCTCCGCCAGTCACCGCTCCTTCTGCGCCTCACCGAACCTGCGCTCTCGAGGGGGAAATCCTGAACTGCGCATGCACCTTGACTCTCTCCCCCTTGGCCTTGCCAGAGCGGAACTGATGACTCAGGGCAGAAAAGCGAAGCCACACTACAGACATGTGCACTTGGATTCCAGGCCAAAAGTAAAAACAACGTGGCTGTAGCAGCCTCAACGGGGACCGCCCTCTTCTCCTCTGAGACCTGAACTGGCCGAGCCAGGGGAGCTTCCTCGGCCTCCCACACATCCTGCCGCATCATCCGCCCAGCGCAGGTGCGACCACGCCCAGGGCTGGCCCGTCCGCCTCTCAGCTGGGTAGCGGGGCTACAGCTGGTGTGCGGCAGCATGCCGCTGCATCTCTGCAGCCCGGCTCCTTCTGGCTGTCGGTCGGCCAGTTCCTCACCTCTCTGCTTGGGGTCTTCCTTGCCCTCGTGGACGGATCAGGGTTACAGGGCGTCTGTTTTAGTTCTGGACAGCCCAGGATGGGGACTGTCCCAGGACAGTGGTGGCGACCCCCCAGAAAACACTTCGCGACCCCCTTGGGGGTCCCGACCCCCAGGTTGAGAACCACTGTATTATACAAAGGTTGGCATATGGTCAGCAAAGCAAACAAAGAAACTCTTTCAGCTAACCTGTTGAATATTGTCAAGAATTTGAAGCACTGAGGTATTTGAACAGTAATAAACAGGTACGCTCATTATTCAAATGCCTTCTTCTAGAAGGCTCCAGAGTTCACTGTTTCCTAGAAGCTTTGTGGAGCATATGATATGCTTCTCAGGTAACTAGTGTGTGTGTGTATCGTCTTCTTCAAACCATTGTTACCAATTCCTGTTCAGAAAAGTCCATGCTTATAGCATCTAGCAGAAGGAAAAGCTTGGCCATGTGATTTCCCTGGGAAGAGCAAGTTTTCTGGGGTGAGACAGAGCTGCAGGGCAGGTGATGGTGGTGCCTGCTCTTAAATGAAGGGTCAATGTGTTTGTGAGATCTTGTCTGCTGCAAGGCTGTAGTACATGGAGCCCACATATAGTCAGCCACTTACACAAGGGCATGGCTAGCTTAATGGAATGTTCAGCAGTATTTGAGTTCAGCCAAATAGCATGTAGTCAGTTAACAATAAGTCTCCCATCAATTGACCATTCTACCAACTCTCTCTTATTGTACATAAGTCCTTAAAAACCGTATGCAACATGAAAGCATAGCATTCCAATGCAGTTTTTTTTCCTAACCAGATCGCCTGCCACCAGGATCAAAGGCGCTGCAGTCTTAACTAAAGGGAGGAAGATAACTGAATCGGTGCCTCCATCAGGTACAGGTTCTTGGTATCTCTTATTCTGTTCTTTAGTTGGGGGACTTCAACGAGCAGCTGTGTGTCCTGCAGTCAGAAATTCTTACCACTTTGCTGCTTTTTGCAGGAACAGGTGTGTGCTTTGGAGAATTAGGTGGGAAAAGAAAGTTGGGTGTGAATTTTGGGTGTCAGCCCTTTCACAGCTGCCACCAAGATGTTTTACATTTTAGAAACAATTTGGAAACAAAAGTTCCTGATTGCGGGCTAGTTCACAGTGCTTGAGAAAGATGGTGGAATTTTGAAACTGATTGCTCCTTAGGACATGTTGTGGCAAGATGTATGATTTGCTGTTTGTTTATGGATTTTGTTGGTCATTTTTGTCTTTGTTGTTCCAAGAGATGTTACAAGGACAGCCTCCACACTTCAAAATGGACATTTCTGCACAAAGGATTCAATGCCATCATGCCTTGGCGCCAAAATGGTATGGTAGATAGATGGATCTGGACCAGGGAGACATAATTTCAAAATCCCCATGAAGCCCATTGGATGACTTTGTCTAAGAAAGAAACCAAGCCTTTGTTACCTTTATAACTGCAACATTTTAGTTTTCAGATTTCAAGATAAATGTCTTTGTAACTGAATGTACTGATAACTGCAGCCAGAAAATGAAATTGGCTGGAGACTATCCAATGTAAAAACTATTATGGATTCTTTAACTGTGTTTATGTTAATGGACAGGTTACCTTGGGGTAACTCTCTTTACTCACTTTAACCTCTAACCTGTCATATTCAAGGGGTAAATCAGAGGCTGAAGGAGAGCTGACAACCCTTGACATAATCAGGGCCTCTTAACTTGCCTCTTTTTCAATTGAAGGATCACAGAAATAGTAGCCCGTTTGTGGACTCCACAGAACTGACTGCAGTACTGAATTCTTGGGAGACACTTGATGCAGACATCAGATTGGCTTCCAGCAAATCATGTTTTGCAAGTTGGAAGCCAGCCTTGTGAATACATACTTCCTCCCTTGCCCTTCTCCCCTCTCCCCTCTGTAAGGCAATTTGTCTTTCCTTCCTAGTGGTAACCATGGTTTTGCATCTCATGTACATCAGTGCAAACCCAAGTTCCCTCATGACAAACCCACTTCAAACCATGGCATTGGATCTAACCATCTTATCCACTGGTGACAAGAGAAGTGTTTGACCACCAACCAGGTATGCTGAGAATCTCTGGATAAAAGCCATGGGGACGATGACTGTAGCATGGATAGATATTACGTGAGATTGAGTGAAACAGCAGACTACACCCAATCCATGATGTCAGTCTTTGGTTTACAGCGGGTCAGTGTACCAAGTAAAAGGGTTTGTACTAACCTTGGTTAGCATCAGTATACCAAGTAACACAAAACTGTAGTTAATTTTATGAAGAGAAAAGAAGAGAGGAAAACAATCCAGAAAGGGAAGGAGGGAGGGGGATGGAGCACATGTTGGCTTTTGATTTGTAAACCATCAATTGCCATATGTGAAATAACCTGAGATTCCTTGCTTGTTTGGGGGCTTCCTAGAGGCACCTGGTTGGCCACTGTGTGAACAGACTGCTGGACTTGATGGGCCTTGGTCTGATCCAGCAGGGCTTTTCTTATGTTCTTATGCTTGCATACGATTCTTTTTTTCCAAGGTTGCCATAGATCCAATCTAACAGAGCTCCTGCTATATTCTTATATTTGAACAAAACCACTTATTAATATCGTGTGATGTGAATTTTTAGGCCTAGCCCATGTTTTTGGCAAAGATGTGTGGCTGGGTAATTTTTTTATATTTTCTTATTTCCATTACAGCTTCCAAAGATATGCATGAATGTATATGTAACGTGAGACTACTGTGGACTTCCATGTTGCCTTTTTACATGGTCCATCAGTTTCCCCCTTGTTTTACATTCAACTTTATTTCTGCCCCATCAGACAAAAACACAATTCTGAAATGTACAGAGGTGATTCTTAATGCAGGCTGTGCCAATGGAAGCTCATCCTTAAAAACACAGCAACAACTTAGCGATTTTGTATGAATTCCAAGTCATTCATACAAAGCAGGAAGATTTATTTAATCTTCCTAATGTTGCGTGCTCAATGCTACCCATTGCTTAGAATTCTCCAGAGCAACTGTGGTTCTTATGACTGGAGACAAAATAACTGCAGAGAGTTGAAGGTTGTGTGATAGGTTCTGCATTATTCATGGTGTATATATATTTATTTGTTTCAGAGGGTAGCGTGTTGGTCAGCAGTAGAAGAGCAAGATTTAAGTTCAGTAGAGCCCTAGAGAACAACAAGATTTTGGGGGGTATGACCTTTCAATAGTCAAAGCTCCCTTCATCAGATACATTTATTTGTTTTATCCCACTGTTGTATCTGGTCAAATAGCAGGCTGAGGGTGCAGGTCTTTGTAATGCCCCCTTCAGTTCTTGGGGAAAAGTATAATGTATCCTATTGGCTGGCTATGGGTATATTCTAGCCCTGTGAATTAGTAAAAATCCTGCCGGCATTTTGAGTTGTTGCCACTGGCTTGGTTAATTTCATGTTGTTCGAGCACTTTGTACTGCCAGTAGTGATGTCTTTTAACCCTGTGCTCAGCTGTGTTACAATGTTGGTTCATTCTTTTGTCCGTTTCCTGCAATGCAGATCTCTGGTGTTTGTCTGCTGGTGTTTCCATAGTTCATGCCACAATGAATGCTTCAGAAGGGATGCAGATGCAAAGAAGGCTGATTGAGGTGCAGATAGATGATATTTGGCATTTTCCTAAGGGCTATTTTGCATACCCAAACAAAAACAGACTCAGGTTTGCCACCAAAACTGCAATCAGTAGGAAGCTGCAGTCAGTGTTAACATGCATGATGCGTGTGTGTTTCCAGACTTTTCTATGTAATGTTAATGTTTTACATCTTTAGATTTAAAATTGTAACGAAAGAAGAGGTCTTTCACAGTGTACGAGGGCAGGAGTCTGGGGAGTTCCTGAGAGTGTTCTTTCCCTTGTCTAAATCCAGGTATGCTCCACCTCTCATTAATTCTTTAGCATCCTGAAAAGACTAGACATTATGAAATTGGTTAAAATTTCATCCATTTTTAATTGATTTAAGCCAACAATTGTAATGTATAGAAAACTGAAGAAAGTGTTTAATATATACTGTGCACATGTATGCAAGTAATTTTGGAAACTCCAAAGGCTTTCAGAATAAAGATGTGTGTCAACCATGCCCCGGTTGCATTTTTACTGTATTTAAGCCTTTTTAATTACATGCACATCTGGCAGAGGGAAATCCCCACTAAATAATAGTCATCAGACTTAATCGCATTAATAGATTCTCTGGAAATGGGCAAGGTACGTAATGCTGCCCCTCTGACACCATTGTGCGCTCTGTGACCTGAAATTCACTTCTGAATACATAAGCTTATATCCTACAAACTATTTGCCCAAGCATAATTGTCAGCAGGGCTTTATCTCTGGTCCAGTAGCTCAGTTTCAGTGTGCGAGCTTCCATAGCATTCATGTAGCTTTATTGTGTCTCTGGTGCAGTTTGGCCTTTAGATGGAAATACAAACCAAAAGGCTTCATGGGAAATGTGGGGATTTTACGAAAGGTTATTGGGGGATGGAGTTAGTGGGGAGAATGGAAGTACTCTTTTAACAGCCTTTGGCAGCTGTATAGTTGGAAGAGTGAGAATAGGAATATGGTGAAATCCCCACTCCATCTGGGAATCAGGTGGATCAGAAGTCTTTCACATCACTTACCACCTGATCATTTCAACAAAGATACCGAGGATTGAACCTGGGATCCTCTGTATGCCAAGCAGATGCTGTGCCACAGTCATGTCCCCACTGAATAATTAGATTAGCAAAGATGGAAATTACTTTTAAAGGCACACTGGGTACCAATTCAGTCTGTGTCAAACAGATTGATAGTACTTGGAAGGCATGCCCTCCAATCCTGTTGGAAACATCTGGGTTTAAAACTGCACCATTTTGCCTGTATCCAGCCACATCTCACGCTTGGTTCCTGCCTGATGTTGGAGTTATTGTAGAAGTGGGATTACAAAGACATTAAGATTGGAATCATAAATTCATTTACTTGGAAGTAAGTTCTATTAAAACCAGTGTGATATATTTCCAAGTTAACTGAGTTTGAGGTCTGGATAAAAGATGCCTCATTTTTGTAATATCAAAGGAAGGTAATGCATTTGTAACAAGATAAGGAAAAAATGCAGTTGGAAGGGGAAGCATGAAGTATTTTTTTGAAGTGATTATATACTGGAATTGTATGTGCCAAAGAGTTATTTTTAATATCCTGTTGTTAGTGACCTATTTTTTATGGTCTAGTGAAGCAACTCTTCCACTTAACTGTTCATAAATACATCTGTGCAAAATGAGCACAATAGGAATAATTCAGTTTATATCCGACATCTCTTCTGTGGAACTTAAGACAGCATATATTGGATTCCCAGAAGGTCTCCCAACCGGGCAGTCACAGTATCTCTTCACCAGCTTTGCTATGTTGTGGGCCTTCAGTTTGTAGAATATGTAAAGTGCCATCATATCACAACCAACTTATTGCACCCTCATAGGGTTTTCAATGTGAGACAGAGGTTCTTGCCGTTGCCTGCCTATGCATAGCAACTTTCTTGGTGGTCTCCCATCCAGGTACCAACTAGGACTGGCCCTGCTTAGCTTCTGAGATCTGACGAGATCAGGCTAGCCTGGATCATTCAGGACAGGGCAAGGTTGTAGTACGTCACTATAAGCAGTGTGGATGGGGCTACAGAAAACTCAGGGCATGCAACCCTGTAATGTCATGATGTCATAGTATGTGGGTGGGCCTTGACACTAAAGTGGGTGGAGCCAGGAGGGACTAGCTTCTAAAGAACTTCACAATCTTGGGTTAAAATCTTGGGTTGGGATGTAGGGTTGTAGCCAGCGGACAATATTTATTTGTGTGGTTAATTTAGGGTTAGATGAGGACTGTTTCAAAATGTCTCCATTGTTATATCAGCTATTTGAATTAATACCTGACTGGGATGAATATGTAAAGTCTACATGAAGTAGGGAAGCAGGATGGATGCCTGCCTCGTACATTGTATGTTCCTGCCTTCTTCTATGCCTGTTGTATTTGGACTGAGACTATAAACAAGAGTTGGGCCTGACACTCCATGAGAAAAAGGTACTGATGGATCTGTCCTGCATTCCCTTCCTCCAGCAGTGCTTTCCAAACCCAGGGAAGTTGATTCCTGGAGTTGTGGGACACAGGAGGGCTAATAGGCATGTAGATTGGGAGATGCAGTGGGGAAGGGAACAAAATCCCTCTCTTCTCCCTCATCTGAGCAGAGCTTCACTGAGAGGAAAGGAAGATTGGAGCTGTTCTTTCCCCTCCTCACCGCGGCCTCCATGTGGACTTTGCAGCCCTGGGAATGAACTTTCCTTGGGTTGGGAAGGACTGCTGGATGAAGAAGAATGCAGGAAAGCTCCATGATCCTTGTCCCTGCAGGGGATATAAAGTCCAACTCATGAGGATATGAACGCTGATCATTTCCTAGGTTTTATGAAGTCTAGTGACACTGTGGTTCAGATCCAAAGTATGGATGTCCAGTAAGCTCAGTAATGGGATAGGTTCATGGGGTGCAGCTGTGTTTCCACTCCAGTGTCACACAGAGACTTTTTAAAATTATAATTTTATACAAGAGAAAATAATACATAAGGGTGAACATTATCCAAAAATTTCCTATTTCAGTATCCAATAAATAGTATCCAATTCTTTACAAATCTATTATTTTGATTGCTCTTTCCTCCCCTTTTATAAGTTAGCTCTATATTCCAGACTCA
This sequence comes from Euleptes europaea, assembly GCF_029931775.1. NCBI lineage: Eukaryota > Metazoa > Chordata > Lepidosauria > Squamata > Sphaerodactylidae > Euleptes > Euleptes europaea. The sequence goes on from NC_079318.1 coordinate 68,995,315, forward strand.
TCTATACCATGCCATCATCAAGGGTGAGGTTACACTCTTCTTCTTCTACTTAAAGCTGTGACCAGTCCTATATCATCTTCTCTCCCACAATTTTTGAAATAGCTTAATGGTGCCATTTTTGGGTCTCTTCATATTACATAACCTGTCATTTCTCTGATCACAGTTCAGACCTGGTCCCCAAAGGCAATTACTACTGGACATTCCCAGAAAATAGGTACATTATATTTGCTTTTGAAGTCTGACACTGCCAGCATTTTGCTGTGACTAATCCATAAATATTTTTAACCTTAAAAGTCATTAAATGCCAGGGAAATTGTATATACACAGGCTATATAGTCTTTAAGTCTTGTCTGAGCCCAATTTATAGGTCTTTTCTGTGGCATACATCTATGTTTTAATTGCCCAACATGACAGTCTGTTTAAAGACTGCTTTAGACTGCACTTTACATATTGTTTCTGCAGTGGATTGTGGATTTTACAAAATCTTTGGAAATCTCGATTGTGTGACATGGCTTTTGGGAAATACTTTAGTTAGATTTTACCTTGCAGACTTTGTGCCTTGCATATTAAACATGGAAACATAAGGCAGGCTGTCACTGTCTTGGACAAGATGTCTTTGCTAGCCAAGGTTCTGCAAGCAGATCCCTTATTTCCTCCTTTAAAAAGCAGTTTCTGATGAAGTGAGCTGAAGTGACAACATTAACTGGAACATACAAAACAAGTGTCATTCAAAACAGAAACTTGCAAAGGTACAAGCTCTAAACAATGTGCCCTGTTAATACAAAATGGTTAAATAATAACCCTCTACATGAAATTGAAAGATCTCCAAATAAACTTACTAGTCAGCAGTGGAATTGCTTTGCATCCTAACACAACTACCAGTTCCCAAGGACTCCTTTATGTTAAGAGAAAAAAGTGTAATGAAGAAGAAGAGTTGGGTTGTGTAACGAAGAAGAAAATACCTGATTTTCTGTACCTTTTAAAGGGCTTACAATTGCCTTCCCTTCCTCTCCCCATATCAGACACCTTGAGAGGTAGGTGGGGCTGAGAGAGTTCGGAGCGAACTCTAATTAGCCCAAGGTCCTCCAGCAGGCTGCATGTGGAAGAGTGGGGAAATCAACCCAGTTCATCAGATTAGAGTCCACCACTCATGTAGAGGAGTGGGGAATCAAACCCGGTTCTCCAGATTAGAGTCCACCACTCTTAACCAATACACCACTCTGACTCTTAACCACTATACCATACTGGTAGAGAATACAAAATAACCCAAATGAAAAATATTTTTGGACAACAGTGGCTTGTGCTCACACAGGGAATACCCCCACCTCTACCACTGTACACTGCTGAAGAGGAAGGTGGTGCCCTTTCTGCCAGGTAATGGGGGTCAGTGATAGAGCTGAGGGACCACAGCTGCAGGAATGTGGAGGTCTGTAGCTTTTGAGTGGGTAGTGGAACCCAGTGTGAGTGCAGGGTGATATCATCATTTGCTGATGCCCATTCATAAATTGGGCGCCTGCATGGCGCTGCAGTGTTTGTTCCTGGCAGCTCCACCATCACCCTCTCCCTTCAGCAGTGCACAGTGGTGGACACTGAGACATTCCCTGTGCCCCACCCCCCAAAACGCTGCTGTGATTTAGTAAACTACTAGGGGGAAAGCAGGTACATCAGCAAGCTTCTGGACAATATAAAACAGTCAAGAAACTGCAGGAGCATCCTGGATATCTCAAAATCTTGCGATCCTACCATCACCATACTTTTGGTTGGATATTGAAGACACCTTATCACAATTTTGGGTGTCCAATTCAATTAGAATTCCCAAGAAGCCTAAGACTGAGGGGTTGCCAACAGGAACAGTCCAAGTGCCTGTTATACAGATCTGCACCACTTGTGACCTCCAAGCTACGTGCCTGATTTTGCTGTCTTCCTGGGACTGCAAGGGGAATTTTTAATCAGCTGGCAAGCAGAAATCGTGGCATGGGGAGTGTATCTAATTTGATGGGCCACAGGTTGTACAGGCCCAGGCCATCAGGTGCCAGGGCAGAGGCGGGGTGGGTGGGGGAGATACCTGGCTCAGTTTGCATGGTACAGGGCTATCCAGAGGCCTCTTGCAGCCCTTAGAACAGGGTTGAAGCCAGCATAGGCCAGAAGAAGCTGTGGGGAGGGGCTGTGGCTCAGTGGTAGAGCATCTGCTTGGCATGCAGAAGGTCGTCAGTTCTCAGGCATCTCCAGTTAAAGGGACTAGGCAAGTAGGTGATGGGAAAGACTTCTGCCTGTGACCCTGGAGAGCCGCTGCCGGTCTGAGTAGACAATACTGACTTTGATGACCAAGGGTCTGATTCAGTATAAGGTAGCTTCATGTGAGTACAACCCAGTTTCCTCTGCTTCTTGCAAACCAGGATTGTTGCTGTTCCCCTTCCTTCACCTGGGGATGCCATTCTCCAGGTGAGATGAGGTTCCCCTGGAATTACAGCTCATCTCCAGACTAGAGATCAGTTCCCCTGGAGAAAATAGATGCTTTGGAGGGTGAACTATATGGCATCATACCCCACTGAGGTTCCTGTCCTCCCCAGGATCCATCTTCAAATCTCCAGGGGTTTCCTGACCTGGATCTAGCAACCCTACCTACCTATCCCCTGCCGGTGGCCGGTGTGACCAGGCAACCTTTCATTCACCTCTTTACTGGTAGTAACTGGTAGATCACTGACTCTATCCCCTTTGCTGTTGCTTGTTGCAAATGAGAGTAGTACCATTTGGGACCACATGAGCCCCTGAGTAGCTACAGCAGCATCTTACCACAAGATATTCTTTCTAAGGAAATGCTAATATTAACTTCCTCAAGTCCCACCATTCTCTTGTGATTTCATAGCTTACAGGCTTTCAAAGAAGCAGAAATGTTTTTTAATCCATGTTGTTTGACCCCTGTGTATGGAAATACCAGAGAGACAATTAAAGTTGCACCCTGTGATTTCATTCTTCGAAGCAGGCTTGAAGCAGCTGCTCTAGATCTGGAGGGTTGTCTGATTTTAAATAGCTCAAGTGATAGTCTTTCTGCTTGAGAAGGCAGCGAGCATCCAGGTGGAAGCATCAGGGAGAGACAGTCCTAAATAAGACACTGGGCAGGGAGAGACTGACTGAGCATACACAAACAGCTTCAGAAGTCATGAGTTTCAAGATAGTAGTTAAATCTGTGAGCTGGAGAAAAATGAAGCGGTTAAAGTGTGATGTGCTGATGGGGGAGAGACCCTGGCACACAACGTTCCCTTGCAGGTCCCTTGTCACAATACAAAAGCTGGGAAAGAACTGAGGAATTCACAGGTTAACTGGAGCTTCGGACATACATAAGTGAGCCTAGCTAATACAGACAGCAGATGTGATAGTAAAACTGTTCCTGGACTGTACTACTGCAGGAGAAAGGGCGGGGGAATAGCATGATTTAAAGGTCTTATGTATTTAAATAAATCTTGGTGTAGAGAAAACTAGAGAACATGCCGAAATGCTTGTTTTGTCTGTATAAGGAATCTTGTTTTCATTCAACCATCTGATTCTACTTACTAGCAATCTGAAATGGTACAGTCTGGTTTGATGGGGATTAAACAGGGGGTATCGTTCCAAGTTACAGATGAGCGAAGCAAGCCATCTGAGTTCCAAATAATAGTAATCCTCACCCCAGACTTTGGAGGCATATTGCCTTGTGTCCCCCCACCTAGTCACAGCTGACTTATTGTGACCCTGTAGGGTTTTCAAGGGGAGAGACATTCAGAGGTGGTTTGCCATTATCTGCCTCTGCATCACAACCCTGGTATTCCTTGGCAGTCTCCCATCCAAGTACTATCCAGGGCCAGCCCTGTTTATCTTCCAAGATCTGACAAGATCTGACAAGGGCTAGTCTGGGCTACCCAGGTCAGGGCAGATTGCCTGGTAAGCTTACTACAATTTCTAGCAAAACTAGACCTTTGTCTCAGGTAGTTCCCAAAACATCCAAAACGGGCAGGGCTTGAGGATTCTTTCCAGCTTTACATATAGTGTTGCAATTTCTGACCTGGTCAACTGACAGGTTCTGCACACACAGTAAATATTGTTACAAACAATTAAACTAATCTATGTATTAGTTATTCATGCCATGGGCACAGAACCCTTTCCTTTTAAAAAGAAAAAGGCTAGTGCGAATAACTGTGCTGTAGTATCCTCATGTATAATAAGGCAAGTGCAAGTGAGACACTTCAAATGCATGACTTTCCCCCCTTGGTTTTATTCTTGAATATAACCAACAGCCAATTTTTAAGCCTTGCTGAGAGAGAAATATCTACCCTGGTCTCCGCTTGGTTGCATTGAAAAGTATTGTATTACAGACAATGTGAGTCCTGTCTGTGGCATTTGGATCACACACATGCTGTTGGTTGGCCTTGCAGACATCACGAGGTGAACATGGCATGTACTCTGAAAACTGTAAATGGATCCATCGATGAGCTATGGCCAGAAGAATCCTGGAAATCGTTGTTTCAATGGACAAGAACACTGATAACTGTCCAGAAGCAGCAACTTTTGAGAACTGGTTGCAGATGAATGTTTCATAGGCATGTGTGAACCAGGTCTGCATCTGGATCCTGTAAACAAATACAGAGCCATGTGAGGTGCTCTTGCTGTTCTTGCGAGCTATGAAGTTCTAGTGCTACTGGAAGTTCCCAAGAGGCCTTCAGAAGAGGCATGAGCTGAGTGAATCTATTAATACCCGGCTCGCTTTAGAATAAATCCTTCTCAGGATATGTGTAAGTGATCTGCTTCCTTTGGAAATTATTGATTCTTGCGGCGCTACAAAAGAGCATGTGGGCTAAGCAGCATCTGCATCCCGAAGCCCAGCTATTCTTAGTGCAAGAAACGCAGTCTGCTAAAGCAGCAGCTAGAAGAGTTGCATGACTGATCAAGTATGTTTCTGCTGTTAAAAAAGAAAGAGGGAAATAAATAAATGAGATTCGGTGTGTTGGGAACATGGCATTTAGGGATGCTTCATTGTGCACTATGATTGTTTGCAAGGTGGTATGGTAAAAATCACTAAAGACTTCCATAGAAACTAGAGGCCCTCAGCCTCCATCTGGCTGCTTATTTCAAACCAGTATGTGAACATCAGCCTTCTTCACCTCTACAGCTTATGCAGTGCTCACCTTTCTTCTTTCAGTTCCTTCTCCCTCTGGAACTCTTTCCCCTTTATTCTTTTGGAACTCCCCACCTGGTGGTCCTCCTTCCCTTAACTGGCTGTTTTCTTACGCCCTGGCATACTCTTTTGCTTCCCCTTCCCCTCTTTGCTCAGACTCTTTTACAGAAGGGGGGTGTTCCCCATTTCAAAACACCCTCCCCTCTGAATTTTTGGAAAGTAACCTTCTATGGTTTAAGCTAAGTGTACCCTGAAAGCTGGGTTAGGATCAGATTAGCTAATCTTGATTTACAAACATTGTTTTAGCTATATAGATGTGACATGGCCTGTACTGGCCTCTAGGCAGGGTGAGAAAATGTGCGCTTAGTTTTTCTGTGGGCATTACTGCAAGTGTCTTAGCCAGTCATTGCCAGAAGCTTCATCGCCACTACAAAATCTCTGTGTGTTTTCACAAGTCTGATTGAGGAGCAGTGTAGCCAGTTTGGAATCATAGAATCATTGAGTTGGAAGGAGCCATAGAGGCCATCTAGTCCAACTCCCTGTTTAATGCAGAATCAGCCTAAAGTATCCCTGACAAGTGTTCTTCCAACTGCTGCTTGAAGACTGCCTGTGAGGAAACCTCACCCCATCCCTAGGTAGCCAATTCCACTGTGGAACAACTCTTACTGTAACAAAATTTCCCCTAATATCCAGCCAGTACCTTTCTGCCCATAATTATACCCATTATGTGAGTCCTATCCTCTGCTGCCAACAGGAACAGCTCCTTGCCATCTCTGAGTCCTTCAGATACATAACAAGAGCAATCATGTCCCCTCTCAACCTCCTCGTCTTCAGATTCCGTCAAGGCTGAGGCATGAATCCTCCTGCCTGAACCTCAGTATTCTCAATTTTTGCTTAGGGGCTCTTGTATGAGGGCAGCCAAGGGAGATTTCAACCTGCCCAACCTGGAAGGCAGGACTACCTTTTCCACACACTTGGCTGCTCTTGATGCATGTGGAAGCCTCTGGTACGCAAATGTCTTAGGGCAGGAAAAAACCTGTCTACTCTCCAGCTATCCAGCATACTTTTTTAATTGAGAATTTCCAACCTTGCTGCCTTCCTGAAACAGTTGGCACTAAAATTCTTGTCCACCTTGTACATATAAAACTCTGCCTGGTTCAGCTCTCCTGAATGCCGTAGTTGGGAGATCAGAAAGGCTTGTTTGCAGTATCAGGCAGAACAAAATAGCCCATGGGATGGTTCTTTGCACATGGCCAGCAGTTGTATGGCCACCTCAGCACAAGATGCTGGCAGGTGCATGCTGTGACTGCTTCCCCGCCCCCCCAGACAAGCCTTGTTTAACATCTAAGTTCCAAGGCAGCTGTTCTCCTTGAAACTCGAGAGACTTCACCTGATCTCTGCTTGGAAGGCCAAGGAAGTGCTAAGAAGTAAAACTTTGCCCTTTCCTGATCTGAAAATTGACCTTAGCTGCATGTATCGAGCGAAGTATGTTAAAATTCGTTTAGCATAAGAGCAAATTAAGTAGGTTTGCAACCTCTTGACCTTATTAGTGAGAGCATTAATGTCGTTGGGGGATGTTCCTTATTGGAGCAAAGTAATTGAGAACAAGCTGTTCCCACTGGCAGGCTGGGTGATTAAAGAAATATATTAATTTTTAGAGCCTTCACTATGGATGGAGGATACTCTCCAGTTTCTGAAACTTTTTTAAACAGAAGCCTATTGAACTGTTATTAATAATTAACCACTCATTCATCATGCATGATGATTCTGATTATTTTGCTTTGCTTAACGGTGGGGTTGACCTTTCTCGTCCTTTGTGCACAACTGGATTGTGTTTTTTTTTAATGTCAAAAAGTCTTTGTCATCAGTTACTTACAGACATTTCTTGTACACTTCTAATTGTATTGGTTTCTATTGCAAAATACCAAAGGTGACTTTCTTTAAAAATTAGCTTTATCAATGTCTCTAGCGAGTGTAGCCAGTATGTTTTCTTCAAGTATCTGCTGCTTTAAAAGGTCAGTGCATGTATTTACTTCTGCACTCAGATATACCTAATTTTGAAGAAGAAATTTCAGGTCTCTTGCACATTAATCAATGTGCTGTGAAGTACAGGCTGAAATCGAAAAAGGCTGTTGGCTTGAAGATCTTGCTCTTTGATAAAAGCAGCTTTGTAGAGGTTTCCTCTTTCTTGTTGCAGGAGAGGAAGCCCAGCAATGCTCCAGGTCTGAGCTTCAAACCTGAGTTTCTTTCCAGGTCTTGAACTATGATATTTTTAAGAAACTCTGGGATTCCTATTTATTTAAATATTTCCTATTACTTTTCTAATGCTGCTCTTTCTCCAGGAGCTCAGGGTGGTGTATACAGGCCTCCCTTCCTTATTTAGTCCTAAGGTCGATAAACTTCCAGGTGGTGCCTGGAGATCACCTGGGAATACAGCTGATCTCCAGACTGCAGGGATTATTTTTCCTGGAGGAAATGGAGGGTGAACTCTATGGCATTATACCCTGCTGAGATCTCTCCCCTTCCCAAACCCTGACCTACCCATGCTCTACCCCCAATCACCAGGAATTTCCCATCCTAGAGTTGGCCAATCCTATTAAGCCCTCACAATACTGTAAGCTTGGTGAGGCTGAAAGAGAGTGAACCCAAGTTGAGCATCAGAGAATGGTCTGATCAGTATACAGTGTTACTGTTTAATACTTACTATTATTCTATTATCATTAATATTTTTCTATTAACTTCTGTCATGATATGGCCTTTAATTTTTTTCTTTTCTATTGTATTCTTTTTATATTCTGTTTTTATATATTTATAAAAAATAAAACCTTTTCAAAAACAAATTATACAAAACTATAAGATTTGCTGATATAATTGGGGATGGACAAAATCACTCCTGGTGCACGTACAAACTAAAATGCAGAAGAATTCACTACTAAAGTTTCTATATTTCCAGTTACGTGACTGCACAATGTTAAGGATCAGTGTTTGAGAAGCACAGTGACAAACTTTGAAGAACTAAGGGTGGATCCAGACTAAAATTTCTGCTAATGAAAGGCTCTTTTGTCTGCAGAGTTCAACCCCCCTGTAGCCTTTGGATCTCCTTGAAATGCTGCTCCTGGGGGGAAAGGAGAATGCTACGAGGGACAAACTGGGGGTCTGCAGTAGGAAGGGATAATAGTTGGAAATTACATCCCCCCTTCTGTTAGTGGAAAATTTAGCCTGGATCCAGACCCTAGTCTTTAAGCACGAAGATGAACAAGGTATTAAGCACTGTCATTTTTGGTTGGAGACCCGGACTCATTGTCAGATCTAAATTTAAGTTTAGATGGGAAAGGATGTTAGATATAATGGTTACTGTATGTCCTTATTGGGGCAGGGTGCCTCCACTAGCTCTGTGATGATGCCAGCTGTGGCCCTTCTTGCGGCTTGCATTCCTTGTTGCTGTTACGTTTTGTGTGTGTGTGTGTGTGTAGGAGTGGGATCCCCCCCTCAGTCAGGCAGGTGGAGGTGGCAGAATTGCAGATGGATAGGGAAGGGAGGAGCGGGAGATACCGTCACAGGCAGGTGGGCAAGAAGAACTCCTGCTGCTCCCCCCGTACCAGGCAGGTTGGCGGGTGGGTAGCCAGTAGGGTTGCCAGCTTCCAGGTACTAGCTGCAGATCTCCTGCTATTACAACTGATCTCCAGCCGATAATGATCAGTTCACTTGGAGAAAATAGCTGCTTTGGCAATTGGACTCCAAGGCATTGAAGTCCCTCCCCTCTCCAAACCCCGACCTCTTCAGGCTCCACCCCAAAACCTCCCCCCAGTGATGAAGAGGGACGTGGCAACCCTAGTAGCCCGGCAAGTAGGGTTGCCAGGTCCCTCTTTGCCACTAGTGTGTGTGTGTGGGGGAGGTAGTTGTAAATTTCCTGCATTGTGCAGGGTGTTGGACTAGATGACCCTGGTGCCCCCTTCCAACTCTATGATTCTATGATGCTATGAGTCCTCCACTTGTACAATATATACAAAAACTTATATTTACCATATTGGATCCCCAGCAGATTAACTGAAATATATGGAAGTACAGTGAATAAATACTGTACATTTTCTACACATGTAGTGGCTTGGATCCTATGGAATTTTTTTCATAAAGCAAGTGGAGATGCTTTGATCTTATCCCCTCTATGCTGTTCCCGGAACTCCTGTCCCTCAGGTGGATAGTTTAACAATATTGATAAGCTTTCAATATTGATAAGTTATCAATATTAACAATATTGATAACTTTGCAAACTTTAATAGTGGATAAAAACAATAAAAATCCATAAATCCAACCAAGAAACAAAAAATCCTACTAAAATCTCCCCTCCCCCCATGTAGGCAGAAATTTTAGGCAGGACCCAATCCCATCTGAACCAAGCTGATATGAGAATGAAATGTTTTGAAACATTTCCAGACAGGACTGGATGTGCTTCGCCCACTGTCCCCTCTAGCAAACCAGCTTTACTTGTAGAAAAGCAAAAATATATTCTGGGTGCCCTCTTGTAACCTTACAGTTGAAATTGGAAGTCCTGAGTTCGCAAAATGGTGTTGAGAGAGAACCTTTGGCATCATTCCAGCCATTTTGGGACCCAGTGGTGCTCTGGAAGAATATGTTTGAGTGGACAATCCAGATGGCTGGCGTGGCATTGTACTCTCGGCATTGTATAGCTGCTTAAAAGCTTAGGAGAGTGCAGCTGAGCATAATCGGAGTGAGCCATCATGCTGAAGGCAACAACGCACATTTTGCTTTTGCCCATATTATCTTTGCAGATACATATTAGTTATAGTTCGTTTTGCAGTGCAGGAAAGTGACATCGACAGTTGTTGGGCAGAGAACCCAACGTAAAATGTAATTGAAGAAAAATGAGAAGCTGTTTGGTGACACAGTCACAATGTCAGAGGAAAAGAAAGTTTAATAGCATTTGCTGTTAATAGGAATCAGTAGGGTTGCCAACCTCCAGGTACTAGCTGGAGATCTCTTGCTATTACAACTGATTTCCAGCCGATAGAGGTCAGTTTACCTGGAGAAAATGGCTGCTTTGGCAACTGGGTTCTATGGCATTGAAGTCCCTCCCCAAACCCCACCCTCTTCAGTCTGTGCCCCCAAAACCTCCCGCCCATGGTGAAGAAAAGGCCGAAGTTTAAGAAACAGTGCAGTGTCTCTTTATTTGACCCCTTCCAGCTTACCTTCGCAAGGAAGTGAAATTTTATCTGAAAAGATGCACATGTGCAGCGGTTCCATCCAGTGTCTAAATGAGGCTTTCAGGTGGCACATTCAGGAACGAATCATGGAGAAGCAAGAGATGGATGCTTCACACATCATAGTTTTCGTACACAGTTAATTCTTATCAGGATAACCATCACATCACATTTGAATGTTGCCTTTTGTCAACAGAGCTCATTGAGTCGTACGTAAGATTCCTTTCTTTCCATTTTATCCTTGCAGCAGCCCTGTGAGGTAGGCTAGGCTGAGCACGAGCAGCTGCCACAAAATCACTGAACTTTATGACTGAGCAAAAATGCAGGTCCCAACAATCTAGCTACAACACCATGCCAACTCTCAGTAAGCTGGCGATGCATACAGTGGCCTCCTGATCAGTGTATTCATAGTGTAAACATGTCATTTCCCTGCATTCTAATTATTTCATTGTAGAAATAGTTCAGTGTGCCCCAGGATTATTCCTGACAAGTTTTGTACAATTGTCAAATGCCAAAGGTATTTCTCTGCTTTTCATCTAAGTAATCACAGATCAGGCAAAGCCTGAAAACCCCCAAAGCCTAGGCTTTAGGGAGCTGTGAAGTCCCGGAGCTTAACCCACATGCACAGCTTCCAAAAGATGGCTGTTTCTGCCCCACTTCTGTTTTACAAGTTTTGACCCCTCTGGTAGTACAACTGCATAAATATTTGCTGGTGGTTTCTCCCCTTTCTGCACCCAGCAATGTTATTCCAGTCCTTGTATGAATGAATTATGCTGCAACCCAAATTCTGCAGCTATGGAGAATACCACAGTCCTTCTCTATTGGAAGAGGACTAATTTTGTTGAGGGAGGGGGGTCCCTGATGGGAAGTATTTGCTTCAGCTGTACCAAACTCCAGTGAGTTCTGGTCCTGAGTAGAAGTCTTTGAGGTTGCTCTAGGCCTTACGAACAGGAAAGCTCTGTTCACTTTGATATGAAATTACTTCCTCTTGTGTGGAGACCATTCTGCTTTGCATTCCAGAATCCCAGTCAGTATTTTTGTGGACCAGAATCACTTTAATTTGTGGTCCCACATATTGTTTGGAGCAGAACTCTGCAGCTCTGCCTGTATCTGCTGGTAACTAGAATCAAACATGCAAACTGGATATGTTTTTGTAAATGTGTGCAGTTTACTCCAGTCACCTAATGCATTATCTTAAATTTGTGTTTTGATTGTGTACATTCTAAATTCTACATCTCTTTGCATGGGCTGTATATATAAGTAGTTTCAGAGCACAGGTTTTCCAGCCTTCAAAGGGTCATTAAAAAGCTAGTGGAGAAATTCCAGGTTGTTTAGTGTCAGTGTAATGTAATATATTTGTTTGGAGTTGCTGTTTGTGCATGTATTCTGGAAATATCCACCCACGTTAGCAGATTTGCATGAAGAAAATCCAACACCAACAGCAAAATATGAAAATAATGAATGTCCCTCATTACACAGTGTATTAGAATGTTGCAGCCCCTAAACAAATTTAGGGCTGTTTCAGCTAACGTCTGAAAAGCAATTTTCTTCAGTTCAGGAAACAGGCTTCTTGTCCATTACATTAAAAGGATGTTTATCTGTAAATTATGAAGAAACTGACTAAATAATCTTTGCAAGGCAATCACTTGTTGAGCTTTCTTAAATAATATGCATTATAGGATGGAAGAAAAAGTGGGAGAAAAGGTTCAAAGCAACTTGATTCACCATTAATCTCTCAACCTGTTGAAATAGTAAGTAAAAAAATAGCACCATCTCAAGATATAATGCATGGGATATTGCTCAGAAATGTGCACTAATGAAGGAAATAGGATTTCCATTTTTTAAATTATAATAGTCTCAAATACAAATCAGTGCTATAGCAGTCTTCAAAATAGGTCCAGCTCAGGTTAATTTTCTTTTTCTTTTTTGGCCTAGAATAGCACTGGAATCCCTGGGGTACAAAGTTTGACAGGTAGCAGGAGTAAGAAAGCTTAGTGTGTTTTGGCTCTCACTTAACAATTTTTTGCCTGTTCACTGATATATCTTGTTCAGAACTTGGATCCAGAGTGTGGATCAAAAAATCTGCACAGTGGGACCAGGTACAGAATCAGATCACCCCCTACAATGTTGTAAAAAGTCCAAGGTCTGCAGAAAAATCTGAAATCTAAAAAAAAAGTACATGGGGGGTTTAAGCCCCCCAAAAGTAAAAATAATGCCTGCAACTTTTAAGAAAATAATGCTGGCCAAGATCTTGAGAAACTGTTGTGCAATCTCAGTGGTCATTTGAAGGGTTACTAAGCAACCCAAAACCCAAATTGTGGGTCCATGTTACTCTATTACAAATAAATCAGTTAAATTACACTTTCGTTTTGGTTTATATTTTATTATACATGTTCTTCTGGGATTTATACATTCTAGATAATTAGGATAAATATCCAGTCTGTCATGATTAAAATGTCTTTTTCCTTCTAATGCTATAAATGTCTTAGTGCTTTAAAATATGTATCTATTATTTGTCAATATTTGACCGGTTGGTTGACCAAACATTTTTTGGTCCTACCTTGCTTGGAACAGAGGACTCAGAAGGAGAATGTAATATTCTTCCAGAGATTTTTGTATCATCCTGCTTTCCTTCTGACTTTCTCTGCTGTTTGGTGGGTTGGTGTCACCTGTTTCTAAGAAAGTAAAAGGTAAAGGGATAGTAATTTTGGGGGTAGGTTATTAAAGCTAGCCATTGCAGCAAGCAAACAGCTGCTGTTGAGGCAGATCAACAGATTATCCCTTGGCTTAGTTCCCACCCAAATAATTGCACTTAGCGTAGAATAGGTATTATGAGAAACACATGGATGTCATTGACAATGATAAACTTGGGTTGAGTTTTACTCTCTCCCTTGTCACTTGTAGTAAAACTTACCGTATATACTCGGGTATAAGCCGACCCGAGTATAAGCCGAGGTGCCTAATTTCACCCCCAAAATGGGGAAAAATTAGGCGCCCACGTATAAGCCGAGGGGGAAATGCACCCCCTCCCCCCCGCAGGCTTACCTGACCGGGCTCCAGGCTCGCAGGCAGGCGGTGGCAGCGGCGGCGGCCCCCTCCCTGCGCGCAGGAGGCCCCGCAGGGTCAGCTGGTAAGCGGGAGCACCGGCCCGGGTGAGGTGGGGGGGGGAAAGAAACCGCCGCCGCCCAGCAGAAGGTGGGGTGGGGTGGGGTGAAGAAACTGCCGCCGCTCAAGCGATCGCGCAAAAGGCGCGATCGGGTGGGGTGGGGTGGGGGGGAAGAAGCCGCCGCATAGAAGGCGCGATCGGGTGGGGTGGGGGGAGAAGGTGGGACAGCCCGCCCATCAGCTGGCTGGCGGGAGCGTGCTGGGAGAGGGCCCGGCAGGCAAATTACCGTATTGACCCGAGTATAAACCGAGGTGAGTTTTTTAAGCCAAAAATCATGGCTAAAAAACTCGGCTTATACTCGAGTATATACGGTAATCATTTCTTGATGTTGGCACATTGTTCTTGTCCCAACTCCTGTTCTACACCATTGTTTCCGGTAGTAAAGTCAGTGTACGGATGCTAAACTTGCTTTTTTCCTTCCAAAATCAAAGTTGGGAATCAAGTATTTTATGCCAGTTGTCAAATTTAGCCAAATTGCCCCAAAATCTTGATGTATGTGGATGCTAGGCAAGCTAGTAGTCCTGTCTGTGAGGATTTATGCAATAATGCTTTCCATATACCAATATTAAAAGGTAAAGGTCCCCTGTGCAAGCACCAGGTCATTCCTGACCCATGGGGTGGCATCAGATCCCGACGTTTCCAAGGCAGACTTTGTTTGTGGGGTGGTTTGCCAGTGCCTTCCCCAGTCATCTTCCCTTTACTCCCAGCAAACTGGGTACTCATTTGACCGACCTCGGAAGGATGGAAGGCTGAGTCAACCTTGAGCCGGCTACCTGAAACGGACTTCCGTCAGGATCGAACTCAGGTCGTGAGCAGAGCTTTTGACTGCAGTAGTGCAGCTTAACGCTCTGCGCCACGGGGCTCCTATATACCAATATTAGCCCTTCTAATTTGGAATGAACAAAATGAAGCCACAGTAAGACTGAGCTGCAGATTATTTATTATAGTGGTCTTCAACTTTTCTAAGCATGGGATCCATTGTTCACCTCTAGGCGGCGGCAGGAACCCACCAGCCTGCAAGTATGTGACATGACAAAATCACATGACAGGAAGGGGAGGAGTCTTAGTCTCTGAACCTGCTTGTGAAAAAAGAATCAGTCTATGCTACTGAATGACCTCGCCTTGTTGCCCTGTTGCTCTTTTCAACATGTGTGGAAAGAGAGGCAGAGGGCATAGCACCCTTGGTCACTGCCTAAAACGCAACACAAATAGTGGCTCTATAGATGGGACCCCCCCCCCACACACACCAAGAGTCCTAACTCAGGGGTTGAAGACCACTGGTCTATTACATCACAGACCCCTTGTTGTTCAGACTGTTGAAGAAAACTAATCTGGAAGATTTGCAAGGAGTCAGAGAGTGCCGCATGATACTCTCTGGCCTGCTGCTGATAAAAGCTCCCTTGCTGGCACAGCCTGTTGGTCTCTCTTGTAGCCAGAGGATGATGCACAGGCAAAGCCCTTTCCTGACTTCCTTCTCATCGTAGTTTCATCTGCTGCTGCCAACTTGAGGTGCAAACCTAATCTCAGTGTGCATTGTGCTGGTGCATGTCAAGGAGAATTAGTTGACCCTAAATCTATAGGCTGAGTTAGTTAACGAATGACATGTCAGTTAAATTGCCAGGATGAGGCATAAAATGGACTAAAATGGCATCAAACCCACACATTTCCGTGCCCTCCATCGGAGACATTCCTTTGCTCTCTGTATTTTGAAACCCAGAAAACCTCATTCTGCTGTTAGAGTCACTTTCTCATCTTTCCTCTTCAGTGTCTCCATTTTTTTTAAAAATTACTTGGTTCATCAAAATGCTGTCTGTTTTGTTCAGTGGCAATTGGTAGAAAAAGTGATAGAATGGAAAGGAACATTCCTCCAAATGCTGTGTAGACGGTATCCTGGGGAGAAATAGAAGTCTAGTGAAGCTGGCTTGCTTTTCTGATGGAGTGGTATTTTGGGAGAATAAAAGAGGCCTTTCCTAAGTACTGGGCTTCTTTATTGTATCTCTAAATGGTACACTGAAGTTACTCATAAAAATGCAAACTGGTTTGTTTCACCTTGAGGATCCTTTACTGTGGAGGCTGCCCTGGAGTAGCCTTAAATTTATAATGTAAAAGATGAGCTTCAGTTTAATTACATTCAGACAAGCAGTGTAACCTCTGACAATTTTGACTGGATGAAAGGATGAAAAACTCTAATGCCATTGGGTGCATGAATGCTAAGAAGCTTCTGTTGGTTTTACATTGTCTTTACCATTGTCATCGTCCCCAGTCTTGATAATCTTTGTTTTTGTATTGCAGTACAGTTGTTATTCAATTCACTTTAAGAGTGCTTTGCAGGTTTCATCTTCATAGCACCCTTAAAGGTAAACCACCCTATTCCATTTTATAGATGGAAAACTAAGGCCAGTTGTGGATCACCTGGAAAACCCTGTTTTATGGTTGGGGGGCAACCTTCGGTAATGTTGGTATGCCGTAGATTCTGTAAGTCTGGGCTTGCTACTAGTAAGTGCTGGGGGTACAATAATGGTCAGTAGGGCACCTTTCTCTGTCCTCTATTGTAAGCTCTTGTGGAAATGAGTTTAGAAGAGCCTTTAAAAAAGTCATATGGTTGAAATAGGAGAAGGATTTTATTCCATGATGTCATTAACATGGAAGTTCTGTTATACTTTGCAGTGTCCATGGTGCTTTACATTTCTTATCTGCATCTTGTCAAACAGGTGAGAAATATCTCTGTGCTATCAGTACAATAAACATTTAACTCTAAAGCCAGTATTCCAGAAACTACTTAGGAGAGACCAAGGGCTTCTGTGGAGGATTTGGGGTGGGGGTATTTAGTAGTAACTTCTTTTCCCAGGCATTCACATCTATACCACAAATGGCCTTTGAAGGTAAAAACAGACATAATGTTTTAAATGCTGGTGGAGGTTCTTGGAAAATGCCTTTGCAGCTCGGAAAATGCACAGATATAATTTGTCTTAGGGTGAACTCTTAAACTACTAGTCCTACCACTTTCTAAAGTGCTGGAGGAAGACTGGAAGTGGTGAGGACCTATTGTTTAGCACTAGTGCTATCACATTGCCTGCTTAGTACCCAGTGTAATTTTACAAGTGGTCTTAAAACATTTATGATTTTTTTAAAAGGTTGACAGCTCATTGGAATGGTCAAGTCAGAGTTAAAGTCCTGTTAAACTCAATGGGGTTTATGTCAAAGTATGCCTGCCCTAATCTGGATAGCCAAGCCTTGTCCAACCTCATCAGATCTCAGAAGCTAAGCAGGGTCAGCCCTGGCTAGCGCTTGGATAGGTGACCACCAGGGAAGTCCAGGGTTGCTACACAGAGGCAGGAAATGGCAAACCAGCTCTGAATGTCACTTGCTTTGAAAACCCTATGGGGTTGCCACAAGTCAGCTGCAATGACAGCTGTGAGGCTCCTTCCCCCTCAGGGCTCCCTGACAGCCCCTCCACTATGTCAGAGTCACAACTCCGACGTGCCTCACTGGCTTCAGAATGGGTGGGAGTCACTAGTAGAGTACTGCTCCTTTCGCTGGCTGCAAGGTTTCCCGTCCTGAGGGACCTCTCAGCCTGCTTCCTCCTTGGCCTCGGTTCAGGTTAAGTTTTAAAGAAAGGTTGCTCCACCCCCCCTTGTTCCCTCCGGCCCTAGCCCACCCCCATCCCTTGGCCCCGTCGTTGTGCCCGTCCGCCATTTGGGGCTTGCCTGAGTCCCATCCAGGGCCTTGCAGTTGAGTCTTAGACATTGGTGGCCGGGGTTGAAAGGGGCATGTGTCCTCAGCTGTGGGTCACTGGTGCAGCACATCTGATGGGCCCTTTGGAGACAGCGAGACGCCTGCTCAGCATCTGGAGAGGTGGAGGTAGCAGGCTGCCTCTGGGATGTTGGGTGGTTGCTCTTACCCGTGGGTAATAGCGCCCCCAAAAGAGCGAGGCGTCAAAACAATGTTGGCCATGACGAGGAGCACCAGTGAGTGGGGCAGAGCTGGGCAAGTCCGGGATGCCCAGGGCCTTGGGCGTCTCCAGACAACAGTGGACAAAAACCAAATCTGTTAAGGATTACTCCCTGAGAGGTGATCCTGCATGCAGCTTCCATGTATGTCTGTAGGCAAGCACTGCAGGCATAGAACTCTCTGTGGTTACTGGTAAGAATGTTACATCTGAGGCTTCCCCTTAGTTTCAAAAATGGCCCTGCAGAGAACGCAGAAGTCCGCTGTTTATGAGTTGGCCTGGTGTGGTGCTTGAGCTCAAGGCTGGAAATCCCTAGTTGCAGTCTCAGTTTATGGTTTCATTGGGGCTTGCTCAAGGGATCTCCTCAAGGATCTGTGCCCACAGTTTACCCTAAGGTGAACTCTGTATTCGATTGGGATTCTGTTTAAGGTTGACAGTAGGAACACAGCTGTTAATGCAGGTTTGCAGCGGTAGGATTTTTCAGTCTGTTGTTTAGGTGAAATAGTTACTGTGATTTGTTCTCCCTGCTTCCTGCTCAAAGAAGATGGCCTTACGTGAATCTGAGGGTGGTTTTGAATTATTTTAAGTTTGGAGGGTTTTTGTTTTTTTTAAAAGCCTGCAGCTTTGCAGAGGCTGCAATCAGTTGAATAAAAGATTCAACTAAATTTACCATGATAAAGGGTTACTTAGTGCATGAAATAGATGAATGGGCTCGTACCAGCAGTGTGTATAGTTCGAAGATACATCACCTAGTGGGGATGGGGAGTAGAACTATTTATTTATTTATTAACATTATTTATATCCTGTTCGGCAGCCTCGAGCTTTTCAGGTAGCTTTGGAAAACTAAAATGCAGGCAGAATTTGTAGTGCATCGGTTAACTTGGGCATGACTAACTGATAGCCCTTAGGGCAGAGGCGTTCCTTAGAGACTTTGCCTCTGGTCCTTGGAGACATTACCCAGTTTTAATACAGATGTGACAGGAAAGGGCCTTTCCTCATGGAATGGGTGGCTTAGTTGGCTTTATGTCTTTTTACTATTCTGGTTTTAATTAACTTTCGTTTTAATTAATGCTGGTTGTATGAGATTATTAAGAGGGGAACAAGGAGCTGCTTGATGGCTGATGGTCGTAATTTGATTTCTGCTTGAACTGGTTGTAACAGAAGGGTGAGATGGGATATATAAATGTTTTTAATGGAAAAAAAAATCAGCGTTAGTCTCCAACCTTTAGAACTGCCTCACTTGGGAGGCTCATTAGAACTCATATTTTTTGGCTTGACAGTGCACAGTAAAGACATTTCTGTTATGTAAAAGCCTTGGGAAAACTGGAGAATTACACTGCTGGCTGCTATTCTCTGTCACTATTCCTTATTCATCTGCTTTTGCTTTTAGGTTTATGTTTTACTTTTATCATGCTTTTTATGATTTATTGTTTTAATGTTTGCTTTGTAAAAGTTGCTAGATTTCTTCAGTATCTTGCAATGCCACCTAAGAGTTGGCAACCCTAAATAGGTTTCTGAGTAGGTTGCTTAAAGGTAAAGGTCCCCTGTGCAAGCACCGGGTTATTCCTGACCCATGGGGTGATGTCACATCCCGACGTTTCCAAGGCAGACTTTGTTTGCAGGGTGGTTTGCCAGGGCCTTCCCCAAACATCTTCCCTTTACCCCCAGCAAACTGGGTACTCATTTTACCGACCTCAGAAGGATGGAAGGCTGAGTCAACCTTGAGCGGGAGATTGCATGCAAGGTTAGACCTTAATACCATGCCCTGAAGAGCCTGCTTTCCACCTGTCTTATAAAATTTTGTAACATCTATTCTGATGAAGAGTTCTGGCGAGTCCGAAAGCTTGCGCAATGTTTCATGTCAGTTTGGATGGTCCTAATAAAAGGTATTACACCGATTTTGTCCTTTTCCAGTAGCACCTTAAAGACCAACCAACAGCAAAGTAGTCTTTCACTGCCCATTTATTTATGTTGCCCATAAATAAAAAACAAATCTGGTTTGGTTGAAATCTCTGATATTCCTTTTCTCCCTCCAGTCTTCCTACTTTTGCTCCGTCAAGCTGGATTTATCTGATTGATCAGTCTTTGGACTTTCATGCTTTACATCTGCCTTCCTTGTTTGATGAACAGCTGTATGTGTGTACACAAGAGACAGATTTTCTTAAAAAGCCTTAGGCAGTCTGGCCTTTATCCTTGACAAAGTTGAGAAAAATCTGATGCACATTGGCAGTGCTGGATATTCTGACGCATGCTAAAGGACAAGCCATGGAATTGCAAATGTTATTTTGGGTGACTGACTTCTCCTTATTTGAGGGCACACCACAGAAGTCTTAGACACATGGTACAACTTTAGGTGTACTTTTTTCCCCACATGTACATTTAACAGCATGAAGAGAGAATGCAGTAAATATAGGTTTTAAATTATATGTATATCTGTTGGGACCAGGGTGGGGGCAAAGGTACATCATATCACCCTTTCATCCCAGCACAGAGGGATGACAGATTGTTGCTGCAACCCTGTTTATTGCAGCTTGGGTCTACAGTATCAAGGGTTATGCCCCCAGTGTACCTGCTGGGAAGAAGTGGTGCCCCATCTGGTCTGCAGCCACAGTTGGCATGGGTGGGCCTCTCCACCTTGTGCCACATGCAGTGTTCCCTGCCTGCTCTGCTGTCAGGGGGCTGACTTCATGTCTTGGCTGGGTCTGGCACCCAAATCTTCAGCCCTCCTCCAAGGTTTCCAGATGAGCAGGCCATGGGCTCAGTGGGGCAAGCACCCCAGGTGGCTCCTCACAATAGCATACAAATTCTGCTCCTTTTCGAGTAAACACTCATGATTAGTTCAGCTATAATGGCAACCCATGCTCTAGTGCTATAACGGGAAACCACAATGAATGTTTTCCTCTTCCCTTTGTGATCTAGCTTCTAGGCAGTGCAAACCACATCTACTGACAAACTATAGTTTGAACTTACCCTCCAAAGTTTGAAAATGATTTGAAATGTTGGCTGGGAGAGGGGGAAGTGCAAACACTAGTTTATTCATTTACTTCATTTTTACTGTGCTGTTCTCCCCAGTGGGAACCCAAATCAGTTTACAGTGTCCTTCCTGTGAGGTAGGTTAAGCTGCGACTGGCCCAAGGTCCCCTAGCAAGCTCCCATGGCAGAGTGGGGATTTGAACCGGCTGCTACCAGATCCTAGTCTAACACTCTGACCATTATACAATATGATCTAAAGTTCTTGTAGGGGGGAGACTGTTGGGCAGATGTGGTGGATAGGAGAGCTCTGTTTTCTTTGTTTGTGTCTACATTTTGCTCTAAAAACCACTATGGGGTTGGAAAGTACAAATTAAACAAACAGGCTTGCTTCTTTCACATCTTGTTTGTCCCTGTAATGAAGAAACAAAAACATTTTAAAAGCAGCTGTCATTCAGAAAGTTAACAAAGCTGTAGGTTTTCTTTTCAGGCCCTGATTTGGCACAGTGGAAGCTGAGACGATCATGGTTTATTTATGTATTTATTCAAAATATCTATATCCTGCCTTATTTCCTTAGATACAGTGCAGCTAAAATGCAACAGGTTGCAAAGGCATTAAGAGCCGATGCCATTTTAGAGATAAATTTAGCCATTTAAAAATGCTGAGGGCCTAATCTTGTCCCACATGAAGTTCTGATGGGTAAACCAGAGGACTGTGGACTGTACTCTAGGATAGATAGGTGGGCAGAGAACTGGTTGGAGAACTGCACCCCAAGAGTAGTTGTCAGTGGCATTTCATCTGAATGGAGGGAGGTGTCCAGTGGGGTGCCACAGGGCTCAGTTCTGAGTGCAGTTCAACAAGGACAAGTGCAGAGTTCAACGTCTGGGTAACAAAAATGAGAAACATGCATGGGAGATACACTTCTGGGTAACATTGTGTGAACAAGATCTAGGGGTACGGGTGGACTGTAAGCTGAATACGAGCAGTCAGTGTGATGCACCTGCAAGAAAGGCTAATGTAGTCTTGGGGTGTATCACCAGGGGCATAACAGCTAAATCGCCAGATGTGTACACCACATTGGTCAGGCTGCAACTAGAGTTCTGTGTGCAGTTCTGGAGGCCTCACTTCAAAAAGGATGTGGACAGAATGGAACGGGTGCAGAGGAGAGTGACAAGGATGGTCGGGAATTGAGACCAAGCCCTTCGAAGAAAGGTTGAGGGACTTGGGAATGTTCCATCTGGAGAAGAGGCGGCTGGGGACGATGACGACATGATTGCTCTCAAGTATTTGACAGGCTGTCACTTACAGGAGGGCAGGGAGCTGTTCCTGTTGGCAGCAGAGGATAGGACTTGCAATAATGGGTATATGTTACTGGTAAAAATGTACTGGCTGGACATTAGGAAACATTTTTTTTACAGTAAGAGTTGTTCAACAGTGGAATCAACTACCTAGGGAGGTGATGACCTCCCCGTCTCTGGCAGTCTTCAGGCAGCGGCTGGAGGAACACATGTCAGGGATGCTCTACTCTGATCCTGTATTGAGCAGGCAGTTGGACTAGATGACCTGTATGGCCCCTTCCAACTCAGTAATTCTATGATCAGGTCTGCCATGCAGTGGGGACAGGGGATCTTGTTCATGGACTGGATCAGAATCAGGCCCTCATGACCTTTTTAAATGGCTGAATTTGATTCTAAAATGGCATTGGTGGCCATGGGTAGGACCCATGGCTGCCTAATATCTAGTATGGCTCACAAATTTAAAAAACAAACACACACAGTCAAATCTGCCAGAACTGTTCACTGTCCACTAAAAGCACTCTGAAGCAGAATTGTTTTGCAGACCTTCCTAACCATAGTCAATGAAGGTGCCCTCTGTAGTCAGTCCATTCCAGCGGACTGGACCTACTCTAGAGAAAACCCATTACCTAGTTGTTGCCATATGGACAAACCTAAAAGGAGGGCACCACGATTAGAAGCAGAACAGAGCTGCTGTGTGGGAGCAGACCTTGAGATGCGCTTCAGTAAATATGCTATTTCAGTTCTGGGGTACAGCATAGCTGGTGCATTTGCAGTGGGAACCGACCCACTGACAGTAAAGCAGCAATAGTGCTCAGCCTCTCCACCCCAATGAAGCCATATAAACCCTGCTGTACAATTCTTGGAGAAACCTCTGAATGGAAATAGGATTCAGGAGAAAGCATGAAGCAAACCCACAACGCTGCTTGGACAGTGGCCCTTACCCCATAATGAGCAGGTTTCAGGGGACCAGAATGGCAAGAAAGGAGGGGTGCATTTGTCTGCTCCACAGGGCAGCACTCCAAAGACAGAGGACAGGTATTTTAGAAATAGTATTGCGAGTGAAGTGGGTACTTTAATGCAAAGGGTGACCATTGAGCCAGACTTCTGCCCCCCCTTCCATTCCTCGCCGTGTGATGGAGACAACATTAGCTGCCCAGATTTGCTGAAGTGACACTATCGGCCTTCCTGAGTTTACTTTTGTACTTCTGGAAAATGCTGGGGCTTCCACATTCCGGGAACTTCCATTTTCTGCTGTTCGATTGACACATCACAGCTTTAGCCCTTGAGCTACAGTTTTGATTACAAGTAAAATCTGCAAACTCTTAAGTTTATTTTAAAGCTTGATCTTGTTGTTTGGAATCAAGATTAACAAATTCCAGTGCCTCTCTGGCTGCCTGGCTTCTGTTGGATGCATGGCCTTCTTCAGCCTTGTCTGATCACTTCTGGGGTGGGTTATTTGGTGGATGGGGGCACGCTTGCACATTGGACTTTACTCAAAAGCAATTCCCCTTTCACATCCATGCTGCTTTTCCAAACCAGAGCCAACTTGGATAATTCCTACAACAGCTTGTGCCCTATCTCAGTGTCACAACTGGGCAGTGCCCTTTATTTTCAGGGTACCAGGGATATCATGCCCATCAGAGCAGCAGGGAGTGAAAATTTGCACATGGTTGTGTGGTGTGTTGGTGACTTCCTTGTCTCCCAAATACTCTTGAAGAAGCATGGAGCCAGTATGGAGTAGTGCTTAATCGGCCTGGGAAGGCTCATGTTCAAATCCCTACTCAGCCATGAAGCTAACTGGGTGATCTTGGGGCACTCCCCTCTTTCAGGTTAACCCTTCATTTCATTCATTCATTCATTCATTAACCTTTAATAGGCATAGTTCAGAAGACATCTCATACAGATTCTCACGATCAAAATCAAATCACACCAACCCAAGATAAACAGCCCAGGGCCCCTGTCGGGCTCAGAAATATACAAAATATATAAAATACAAATAAATATAGAATATTTAAAATATACCACATTATAGAAATTAAGCAAAGGTTAAAATGATCTGCCTATCCAACCGGACAGTAACACAATAAACAATAATAGTCATTAACATTGACCATTCACTAGATAAAGCCGCAATCATAACTGCAACTTAAAATATTAGACAGGCTTCATGAATCCACATCTCAATAACGTTACCAGAAATTTAGCAACCGAAGCAGTTGTTTCAGGCTTAGCATCAGACAGTAGAACAATTAACATTCAGCTTTTATTATTGACTATTTCGGTATCAAGCAGATCTAATAGACTGTCATTACGAGGGCCCTCACCCAGGCGTCATTCCAGTATAATATGCATAAGCGAATCTGGAGATCCTGAACCCCAGGGGCAGAGTCTCTCCTGATACGGAATGTGACTGAATCTACCTAGTAAGACCTTCGATGGAAAGGTGTTCATACGAGCTAAGAAAAATGCTCTTCTTTGATCTGGATCAACTAGATTACAAAAATAATGAGCCATAGAGCTTAGCTGGCCAGAAATGTCAAAAAAGGCAGGTGAACATATAAACGCCTTAGTAGGAAAAAGGATTTGCCGCTCAAGGTCCAGAAGCCTTTGCTTGATTACACGAAAAGCGGATCTTTCATCAGAAAGCAATAAAGAATCAAAATCAATTCCAATGCAGGCCAGCTTCTGAAGAATAGCTTGGGACCATAGGCTAACCCATTTTACAGGATTGAAGTGAGGGTAAGAGGGAAAAGGGGAGAACCATGTGTGCCACCCTGAGCTTGCTAGAGGAAGGGTCGGATAGAAATGTGATCGATTTTTGCCTGCTATGTTGCTTAAGGGATGCCTGAAAGCTTACCCATACACTTTGGCTTTAGGTTTTGCTTTACCTTTGCTGCAGGGGCCCCTTAAGGAGAGAAGGCTGAGGCTAAGTCCTTCGTTCCAAAGTGGGTACCATCCATTTCTTTGCTGTAGCCACATTTCTTGCCTCTGAAATGACAGGCAACCCAATCAGAGTGGGGACTGATTTGCCTCTGGAACCCCTACATACACAACACACAACACCTCAGGTAATGCCAGCCTCTGTTTTGTATCCCAACATTTGCCCAAGGAATAGGGGTGCTACAAATGAACTTGTTCGACAGTCAAACTTACTGTGTTTGACTGCGATGATCAGCTGTGAGGCGATCACCTGCTCTGTTCAGTTTGGCACCGAATGACTCGAATGCCTGCCAAACAGGGTTTGCATTGGGCATTTTCAAAACTATGCATGACAAGATTACGTTATTTGCGGGTGATTTAACTGCCAGTTTGAACCATTTCCTTCTGGTTGAGGCAGTGGTGCAGAAAAAGGGGAGGAGAGCAGTACTCAACCAAAGTTTGTGAGAGCACATATGTGTGAAAAGTCAGCTGTGCCATACTGCGCTGTTAGGAAGGAATATGCTGAAGGAACCTGCTGACCACCATGAATGGGTTGATGAACAAACCGTCAATCAAAAAACTCAGCTTCCAGTTCACTACTGGCCTACATTGCTTGTATAGGGTATTCCTGATCCTATCACCTATAGGCACAAAAAGCTTCAGCGGGTCTGGGTGTCATGTGGCTAATGGAGGTGATTGTGGGACCTGAATGGGCTGGGCAGTCTGTGTTGCTTGCTTCTAAGTCTTTGCACTGGGGTGATCCAGGAGTGGTGAAAAGCAAATGCATTTCTCAAGAACACTGTGGGGTGTGTATCTGCAGTGCCAAAATGGGCAGGCTTTGCTTATACGCTAAGCTCCAACAGGGCACACGTGGCATGTTCAAAGGGAAGAGACTCGTTGCATTGAAAGATGTGCCGAGCAATCTGTGCTATTTCCTCTGGCAGCTGCAAGGATTAAAACTCAGTAATAACACTCAAGATGGTTGTTAATCAGGGCTGAAGTGGGCAACTGCTTTGAGTGCCATAAAGTCTGGAAGCAAAAGGCCAATTGGGGACTGAGTGGCTGTTTAGCCCAGTGTCTTCCCAGATGTCGGTACATTCCGAAGACTTGGAGGCTGTGTTAAGATGGATGGCAGTGTGATGGAAAAGGTGGTTATAAAAAGGATTTGTTCCAAGAGAGAAGAAGACCTTTAAACTGACATGGCTTCATGGTGTGTATGTGTGTGTGTGTGTAGAGAAAGCCTTTCTCTGCCTTGAAAAGCTGCCTTGAGTCCCAGTCTATTCATGGCAGGAGGTGATAGACTTCTGAGGTGATAGAATGCACTTCAGACTGCAGTGTGTGTGTGTCGTCACATTCTTAATGCTTCTTTGTATAAGAACTTGCAAATAAAAAATCAGCACATGGTTCTAGTGTATCCTTTTGCATGCTGTGCTACTTTTCCATGGACTGAGAGGGAATTATTAATGTAGGGAAACTTGGAAATCCCTCATCTGCAGTCTGAAATGGTACAGTCTGTTTCCTCCTTCTGGTTACTGGTTGCCACCTCATTCTTCATGTATAGACCAGGCCTTACTGGAAGGCAAGATACAGGCCTGACCAGAGTAAGCTGGCAATACTCAAATGGTCCACATCATGGCTATATTTTACAAAATGGTGTGGCATGAGTAAGTTATGACACAACAGAGGTCTATACATTTGTGAATGTTATGGAGAAGGGAGAGGTAATCCCCCGCCCCCTGCTCATAATTCTTCAGTTTGGAAGTAACCATGAAGTTTAAGGAGTGATTCCTTCACACAGCGCATCATTAAGATGGAATTCATTATGGTATGATGTGGTGATATTTCCAGGAGCATTAAAAAATACCAGATTGGACAAATCCGTCCGTACATTTTACAATGGCTGGTGCTAATTGTTCAAATGGGAACGCCCCTATTCAGAAGAAGTGTGCCACCTAGGAACTGGTTGCTGTGATGTGGTGTGTTGTCATGGTTGGTGTGTTGGACCAAGACCTGGAAGGCTGGCTTGAGGTCCCAGCTCTGCCATGGAAGCTCTCTGGGTGACCTTGGGGCCAGGCACACTCTCTCAGCCTAACCTACCTCATATGATTGTGAGGGTAAAATGAAGAGGTGATAATCATGTATACAGTTCTGAGCTTCTTTGAAGAACGGCGGGATAAAACTGTACTAGACAGCTAAACTGCAGGAGCCAGCCAGAAGCATTTTTTCTTTGGAAGGGAAATGCAGGGCCAGATGGACCTCTGGTCTGATCCAGCATGGCTATTTTTATGCGTCCCATCTTCTAACAGGGTGGAGGCTGCTGCTGTAAGCATGCAAGAACTGCTTTCCTGGCTCAGGCAAAGGTCTGTCTAACCTGACATTTTGCTTCCAACAGTCAGATGCCACTGAGAAGCCCCAAACAGGCCACAAATACAGTGGCTATATCCTGGTTGTGCCCAGCTCCTTGTGTCTGGAGGTAAACAGTCTTTTCCATGGATTCTATTGTACAGGTTTTCCATGTAAAGATGTGAAGGCCAAGAAAAAAGCTTCAGGGACACATCCCCCAATTTCCCTCCTTTTCTTCCAAAAACAATTATTTTCTGAAGGGAAGGAGCACTGTAAAAAAATCCTCTGAATTCCTTCCCCACCAAATCAGTAAAATGCTTTTAAAGACAATGTTTGTTCCACTGAAAAATTTGAGGGGCACTGAAAAAATCCCTCCTAAGAAATATATTTGTTCTTTTTTTTTGCTGTCAAGTCACAGCTGACTTATGGCAACCCTGTAGGGCTTTAGAGGCAAGAGATGTTTGGAGGTGGTTTGCCACTGCCTGCCTCTGCATCACAACCCTGGTATTCCTTGGAGGTCTCCCATTCAAATACTAGCCAGGGTCGGGGCTGAGTGTGTGTGACTGGCCCAAGGTCACCCAGCAAACTTTCATGGTGAGATTGGAGATTCGAACCTGGGTTTTGCCAGATCCTAGTCAACACCTTAACCGCTACACCTCACTGGCTCTCCTTTGTTTCTTATGGAACGAGTGAAATGTGCTGCGATTGCATAAAAGTGTGTTTGCAGCGCTTGATTAAAAACATTTGCAGTTTGCTTGTAGAAAACTAACAGTGCAGTCTTAAGGAGAGTTACTCCAGTCTAAGCCCATTAATTTCAGTAGGCTTAGACTGGGGTAACTCTCCATAGGATTGCACTGTAATAAATATGCCAATTAATACCATTTCATATTCTGCCTAAATTATAAATAATGTGTTTTATATCGATAAAGCAGCAGAAAAGATTTAGGTTAGGAAAGTAAGCATTGCATATACACATATTTCAATCTTCACAAAATTTTCACCCCCCACCCCCGGTAAAATAAAAACCCAGAAGAAAATGTTTTTCTTATGGCTTCAGAATATATGGAAATTTTACATCTATACATTCATGTTATTGTAAACTCACCTCGAAACTTTGTAGTGGCATGGAGAAAATTGTGGGAATGGAAGGGCTGCATTAGATCTTACCTCCCTCCCTCCCAGCTGGGTCTTTTCCTGTGTTGATGTAGGGGTTTCGACAGATCCCCTTTGAATCTGAGCGTAAGGCAAAACAAAACGTCCACCTATATTATCTAAGCGGGGGATTTCAGAGCAGGGTGATTATTCATCATCTGCCAGGAGAGTAATAAACTCTGAGAACAGGTTGTGATAATTGCTGTTCCCAGAGAGATAAGATTGAAATAGACAATAGTGGCCAGTCCTGTTAGTTGAAAATGTACATGTCTACATATGTAAGCCTTTTGGGATACGTGAAAGCTCATTGGGTGACTTTGAGTTTAGTCACTCTATTTCAGCCTGACATACCTCACGGGATTGTTATTGTGAGGATAAAATGGAGAAGGGGAGAATAATCTTGTAAGCCACTTTGGGTGCCCACTTAAGAGGAAAGCGGAGCATAAAATATTGGAATAAATAAATAATGAATAAATTGTGCAAGAAAGTCTGCAGATAGAAGAGAAAGGGGAAGGGTACTTCTGCCTGATACCCCCTCCTCACTGACCCCCTCCTGTACCACATGGCCTTTTATCTTTGGAGATCCTCCAGCCCAAATCAACTCTCATACAGCTTCTGTTAGCATTTTAAAATGCTGTTAGGATCTGATCTTGGACGTCCTGATGCCTCTTCTACCTGGTTACATAAGTGCCATCAAGTTGCAACCGATTTATGGCGACCCTTGCAAGGGGGTTTCAGGGCAAGGGAGAAGCAGAGGTGGCTTTCTTCTGCAGCGTCTTCCTTGGTGTTTTCCCATACAAGTACCAACCCCGCTTAGCTTTCGAGATGTGACAAGATCAAGCTGAACCATGCCACCTTCCCTCCTGTGTCTCTTCTAGCTTGACCCATAGTCTAAGTGTCTTGATTTCAGAATACCAAACGCTGTTAACCGAAGTGGCAGGCACAGGCCCACTTTCTCTTTTTGACACTGACAAATTATACAAGTCTAACCTGTTGGTGAATTCGCTACGGTGTGTGATGGAGGAAGCAATTTTTGTTCCTTTCGCTAAAACTTGCTTGAGCGTAAGCTGCAGTTTTCACTGTGTATTTCTGAATTTTGTTGGGTATTTCGGAACCGACCGCTTGTCTTCAGGCAGCCTTATGTATGCATTTTTAATTAGAATACAAAATAAATCTCTGTGCCTGGTCAGATCTTTGCAGTGAATGCCATACAGTGGATCTTTTTTATCCTTTGCTGGGTAAAAAGGATTACTAAATTAAAGGGCTGTGTGTTCCATAAAGACTTCTTGGATGCTTGGTATCATCACCTCTTTGTTCAGCTTCATGCAGAAACAATGTTTTAGCCCCCCCCCACCCAACCACCACTTCTAGCTTCCAGTGTATTAACTCTGTATCAGCTGTGGAAGTGTGAAATAAAATTCCTTCACACGTTCATTTCATTTCTTGGGAATTGGTAGCCAAAAGCTTTGTTGAGGCCAAAGGGCTAGTGGCTGTTAGGGTGCTTTCACACGTGCCGAATAATGCACTTTCCATCCACTTTTGGTGCACTTAGCAGCTGGATTTTGCAGTGTGAAACAGCAAAAGTGCATTGCAAGTGGACTGAAAGGTCGTTATTCAGCATGTGTGAAAGTGCCACTTACGTTTGACAAGGACCTATGCATTGTAAAGATGAGAGGTCAGTAAGGTTCGAATGGGAAGAAACTATGTTTTTGAGCCTGCCCATTGAGTTCTTTCATTCAAACGTTAGCCCATCAACTCTGCTCAAAGGGGAATTTAGGGTGAACTTACTTCTGCTGAGGTTGAACCGTGTGTGGAAATCAGGGGGATGGGTAATCAGCATATCTACATTACGTTTGTGTACACTATCTTCTTTTCATGTGCTCATCTCTTCTGAATTATGGATTAGATCCTACTACTTGGTTCAGCTAGGTGCGGCAGGGCCTCCCTCTGGCACAGAAGGCTTCCTCTAGCAGAGAAAGCTGTTCCTCTAGAAGCCTCCACTCTTAGCTGAGCAGAGTGGTAGGATCCAACTCTATCATGTTATATGGGATTTAGATGTTCTCATCCATTCAGTTGCTTGTGGTGGGTTTTGATATGGCAATGGGATTATAATTCCAGGGTGTTTGGGCCTTCACAGACGATGGTGCAAATGTGAACAGATGGTATCTGGTGGCCCAATTACATTTTCTATGGCAACGCACAGTTCCTAAAAGGCCGCAGCTTTGCCTGAAGAATTCCATCTGTGGATTTTGCTCATCTTTTAAAGTCTTTCCCTATGCTAAGGGATGGAAAGGCAGGTGAAATATTGTATCTGGGGAGAGTGTAATTGAACATAATGAAGGTGGCTTGTCTTGAATCAGACAGTATATTGGTCCATCTAGCTTCTTCAAACATTGGTCATCCATCTTGGCCCAGGTATTAGGAGCCTTGGGGAGTTACAGAAAAGGCTCTTGGTTAAGGTGTGCCAGAATTCCCGTGGAAAATAGGCGACTTTCTTCTGCACTTGCCCAAGATTGCACATTGCCTGATCATGATTCTCAGGAATGATATCAAAGATAGATTCTCTCTGAACTCCTGGCTTTGCAAGGCTTGATGATCCAGAGGGGCTCTAAAACATGGGTTCCGGCATGGGATGCTCTTGAGGCAACGAGGTGAGGTACAGTATGCCACTACAGGCAGATTGCACCCCAGTGCAGAGGATCATATCCCAGAGTTTACAGAAACATCTGTTCACAAAATTTTACTGTTTTTTGTTTTGTTTTAAACCACATGTTGTAACTGCTAGACTTTGCAAGAAAAGTCCTTAATAAGCTCATAGAAGAAAGTTGCTGGTGGAGTGGATTCTAGGTCACAAGTAAACTTCAGTTCTGAAAAGTTAAATTTAGAACCTCATTAAAATATTGTCCTTGTGGAGAAGACACAGTTAAAGCATCTGCAAACTGTTCTGTGGGAGAACTGGTAGATTTTTGTTGACACGGCTAAGGGCAGAGTCAAGGATTACAACTGAAGCCTGGAGAAACCGATGGGGAAAATTCCCACTGAACTCAAAGGGATTTGCTGGCCTCAGATTCTCTTTTCGCCTTAGCATTTCTTAATTTGCATACCAGTGAGGTCATGGATTAGGATTGGCTGCTGAAAGAGAGCTCTGAAGCTGACCCAAGGAGGCCGGGAAGTAGTTGGTGTATATGTTTGATAGCAAGTTTTGGTAATGCTAGAAGTATGTGAGAATTGATGTGGTATAGTGGCTAGGCCACTGGACTTTGACTGGAGAGAGCCAGTCAGAAATCCCAGCTCAGCTGTAAAGTTAACTGGGGGACCTTGAGCTGGTTACTGCCTCTTTGTATGACATACTTCACAGGATTAAGGACAGGTGTTTTGCTTGTCTACAATAAAGTTGGTGTCATAATAGTAATATTTATTATTGACATAAAGCGCCTAAAGCCTCTAGTCACGCTATGACGAAAAAAATTGACAACATCTTGCTTGCAGGCTTATAATGGAATAAAGATAAGTGATGTGAAGTGATGGAATCTGCATAAACATTCCAACTTCTCAGAGGAAATGTCAGTTATATGGTGTTGACAGACTATAATATATCGGCTGTCAGGGAGACGGAAATCGGTTTGATGTTAGACAAGCCTAGGGAAAAAGAGGATCTGTTTGCAAGAAGTGTTTTTTGGGGGAGCAGGATGGCGTACCACTGCTCTGTGCAGGTCCTGAATGACAGAACATACTGGGGCAGGTACCTCTGCTTCTTGAAATAATTGCATTTCCATTTAATTTAGTATGAAACTAAGACATCTCTTTGCTTTGACATTGCCAAAGGCAAAGAAGACTATTATTTTTTTCTAAATTATCATTAGTTTTTCATTTTCAACAAATGGGATTTTTTTTTGCAATAATTAGTATGCACTGACCGTGTTACATATAATTACTAATGTTGCTTTACTCAGGGGATCTATTAGTATACAGTCTTGATCTGTGGGGACATGCTCCAAATGATCTAAAATGAATTTCTTGCCCTCACCCAGGGGTTTGTAACCTATGGCTTCAAAGCCAAATATGGCTCAGTATGGAACATCATCAGTAGTTTGTTTTTAGACTCTAGAATCTAGATTATGACATGGGGCTAGCCCTGCTCAGAAGGGGCGGCAGCGGGGGGCTAATGTTTCAGGGGGAAGAGTGCAGCTTGACAGGTGAGGTTTTATTCCATACCACAAGCCAAGGTTTGTCATTGCAGTTGCTACTGATGAACCTTCCTGAAATAGGTGAAAGTTTTATGCTAGAGGCCTTGTGATGTTTTCATTCCCTGAAGCTATTTTATTCTGCAGATTCTGTTGCTGGCTGCTGATTTTATGGCTAACGGTGGCTTTTGATCTCTGCTCCTTTTGGAGGTTTTATTTCTGCTGGTGCTATGATTGCTTTTATTCTGCTGATGGCTGCTCTTTTTATAATTTTATAATGTTTTCATGTCATGTTATGAGCCATCTTTTGTGCCATTTGTATTACAGAATTGGCCAAATTGTATTTTGGGGGGTGGGGGAGGAAACAAATCTCAATAAATAAATCAATACATAATTTTTTTCCTTAAAGAATATGCAACAAAAGAATACTGTGGAGGGAGAGTTTTCTCTATTCCACTCTAAGGAGCTGATCCTTGATGTTGAAACTGCAGAGATTCTTCTCAGATCCCAATCCATGTGTATACATTTCTTTGCATGGTCACCTGCAGAAGAGAAGGATGGGTGTGTGTGCATGGGAGGGTTTGAGTGTTATTTAAGTATAAGGCTTTCATTCAGACTATCAAGAGCAATGTTGTTGCCTAAAGGTTGGTTCATTATCTGACTGCAAAGTTAGTAGTGGGCAACCGCTTTGCAGTGGAGGTCTGTGTTATCCCAGTCTTGAGAGTCAAAATAACAAGAACAGGTTCAGTGCCAGTTTCTACCTAGAAATGGATTTCCTGTAATACGGGGAAATGGTTGTGTGAATTGGCACTTGGTAGTGCAAGAGCATCAGGAATGGGACCCACAAGCCAGAATCGACATGAAGGTAACCACCAAAAGGATAAGATCAAAAATCAGATCCAGGCAAGGTGAAAAACAGAACTGGGTCCCTGACAGAGAAGAGGCAGGATTGGGTCCATAGAAATCAAGGCGGACATGCAGGAGACAAATAAACAAGAGTCTAGGGTATCTAGCAGGGCAAGGTGGGGTTCAAGGACCAGAAATTATGGAGGTGTGTACTAAGTACAGAATAGATCCAAGACAGAACTGTTTATCATTGTGCCAATAGCCTGTGCCAGCTTCATCTTCAGGAACTGCTGGGAAGGCAGAGGTCACTTTAGGATAGGGACATTGCATTACAGCTGAACTATGTAATAAGAGCAGTCATTGGTACAGGTTTTGCCTGTCATTTGCAGATTGGGATAGGGTACAAGTTTTCATGGTTTCCTCTATAAAAGCACTCTGCACAGCTAAAACTGGGATATCAGGGAAGATATGCTCAAGCTTTTCTTCCTAACGTATTGATTTTGTTTGTGCAAGAAATTATTGTTATATGAAGTACGATCCAAACATGCATTCTCTTATCTATAGTCTGAAATGGTTCATTCTGAAATGTGACTGTTCTGATCAGTAGTTCCATTGTTGGTCTCTTGTATGCCTCATTCTTGATGCAGCAGATAATGATGGAAACTGAGTCCAAACACAGAGGGGATGCATTTGCATTTTTATTTTTGCCACTTTTATAAATAAATATATCCCCCCCTTTTTCTCCCTGGTTGGGACTCAAAGTGGCTTAGAACGTTGTTCTCCCCCTCCTCCATTCTCGCACAACAACAACCCTGTAAGGTAGATCAGGCTAAGAGTATCTGAGAGGTTTAAGGTCATCCAGCGAGCTTCTTCGAAAGAAGAGAGGATTTGAACCTGGGTCTCTCAGGATCCTAGTCCAGCACTCCATCCACTATGCCATGCTGGGATGTGGTCTGTTTGATTAAATCATGGAGACATTTTAGTGATTCTCTATAAGAGATTTGTTTAATTTTTCTGACATTCATCTGTTAAATTAAAAAATAATTTCTGCCAGGCTTTAAGATAACAGCTTAATGTATCTTATGTTATTGGTTAATCTATTGATTATTTAACATCTTGATTAATTCTAAGTCATTCATTTATTCAACCTAGTTTAATTTGATCTGTTGAAGAGTACAGTCTCCTGCCACTGATTAGTTTTTTGTTCCTTACTCATGCGAAATTGAGAACTGGTGGCAACAGGAAGGTTAGGTTTAAAACTCGAAACTTGGTACAGAACGCACAGTTCTCAGAAGGGAAGGGAGGTCGACAGTAGCATCCATTCATGTCATCAGTATTTCAACTTTATTGCTATAAAGAATCGTAGTCTCTCAGCAGCTTTAAAGGAAAGAGCCTGTCAGGGTAAAAAGTTCCTTCCAAAATGATTGTGAAAATGCTTAAGCAATTAACATTTGTTGGCTGTAAAATTGTCTCTGTTAAAACTGATATATGATTATTGACAGAGTTGAAGTCCGTTGATGCTGAAGGGGGGGAAATGGTGAGATATCAAGGCTCAAGGTATTAATTGATTGATGGGTCAGTTGAGTGATTTAATTACAAAATTAAAGTGTGCACTTTGAATTGGTTTCAGAGATTTTCCTTGGAGCCAAATAGATAGAGAGATGGCACTGAACTCCCTTCTCTGCCATGGACCCATTGAGTGGCCTTGGGCAAATCACATTGATTCATTTCCCTGTATGTAAAGTTAGAATACTAGTGAATTGTTTTGAGAGCAAAAATAATGATGACTGTAAAGTACTTTTCAAGATAAAAATTCTGTATTTTAGATACTGTTTCTGGGTTCTGTCTCATTTTTATGCTCTGTCTCTGATCAGAAAAGCTTGTGACTAGAGATCCTTCTACGATTCCCGTGATCCACATTTCTCCCAAGATTTTGAACTTTTGAACTACTTGCCTTTGTTTCCAAAGATGGGCTGATGTATTAGGGATTGTCCATTGTTCTGCCCTTTTATTCTGAAGTTTTGTACAGAATATTGCACTCACATGCAGCTTTCAGCTCATTCCATTCATTTATGGCTCTCCCTACATTAATGATGACCTTGTATTTTTTTATAACACCATTCCAAAAGGAAGTCTTAATGTGAGCATGCCTGTGATTGCACTAAAATTCTTTTTGCATGGTAATTTGCTGATACATATGTTGTTGTTTTTAAATGAGGGAATTAAAAAATAGGATTTTTTCCACCTGCAGTGTTGGGTGTCATGTGATTTCTCTGAATTGTGGCTTGTCAGGCATTGCGGGCTACAGTCTCTCTTAGAACATAAAAACATAAGAAAAGCCATGCTTGGATCAGACCAAGGCCCATCAAGTCCAGCAGTCTTTTCACACAGTGGCCAACTAGGTGCCCCTAGGAAGCCCACAAACAAGACGACTGTAGCAGCATCCTGCCTGTGTTCCACAGCACCTAATATAATAGACATGCTCCTCTGATACTGTAGAAAATAAGTATGCATCATGACTACTGTTCATTGTGTCTAGTAGCCATGGATAGCCCTATTTTCCATGAACACGTCCACTCACCTCTTAAAGCCTTCCAAGCTGGCAGCCATCATCACATCCTAGGTCAGGGAGTTCCACAATGCTTTTGGCGAATGATGAACGAGAGTATTGTTGAAGCTGGGAAATGGGGTTAGGGGACCATAGAGAAACAATACTATTCATTTTATTACTCTTATAAAGAATAAATGGCAAGATATTTTTACAACACTTAACAACCAGCAATAGATCATTGAATCAATGCATCATGAATTGCTTGTGAGTCTTTGCTTTTGTTGGCATTGTGAATCCTTTGTTTCCTTCTGTGTTTTGCTTTCCATTCTTAGTCTTGCAGTGCAATTTTGATTCCTCTCTCTGCAAGTAATCAGATTTTAAAGCAGGCCTGGCTTTACAGAGCTTTGAACTAGTTATAAAGATTTGAACAATCTGGCATTTCAAGCAAGCATCACCCTTTTTATAGGCTGTGAACAAAAGACTACAACAAATGCTACAGAAGATGTATTGTGAAGGGGATCTTAACAGTTGAAAAAACATGACATTCAGCAAAGTGCAGCTTTTGTGTAAAAAGCACTGATAATTTCCTCTTGGAATAATGAAGTTAATGTGAAAGTTTACAAGGGTTTTTATTCAGTGTGGGCAAACTGCTCATTTGTTTTTTACAAGGGGAGAAAAAGTCTGCATATTTTACATGGTAGGGATGACCAGTCCAATCTCATCAGTTCAGACTGGCAACAACTTTCCAGGATCTCAGGCAGATAAAATTCTTCCTTATCACCTGGTCGTTGATCATTTTGCTGGAGTTGTCAGGGATTGAACCAGGATGCCTGGTTTTTTTTTTTGCCATCAAGTCACAGCTGATTTATAGTGATCTCATAAGGTTTTCAAGGCAAGAGACTAACAGAGGTGGTTTGCCATTGCCTGCCTCTGCAGCACGACCAAGGTAGTCTCTTTGGAGGTCTCCCAATTATATACTAGCCATGGCCAACCGTGCTTAGCTTCCAAGATCTGACAAGATTGGGCTAGCCTAGGCTGTCGAGGTCTATTACACATTTTTCCCCTGGTGCATCTTTAGGTTGAATCACAGACATGTTCAGGAAACGTCCTGTGCATGGGGCCCCAATTTGGATTGGAATCTTGGTGTGTGGAAAGAAGGAGGGTAGACCTCTCCCCTACACCATTTCGTTGCTCCATTGCGAAACCGACATCTCAATACATTTGCAGCCCCGAACAACTTTGATTTCAGGTTAAGAAAATGGTGCAATGGATAAATCTAAGATCCTTCTCCCTATGTGCCATGGGCCTGATGTGAATCTGGATCCTGTGCATCCAGGAAGCATGGAGCTCTATTATCTGGACCAGGGACATACCTGTAAAAAACCTAACATGGAGTTAGGCCCATAGACAACTAAGGCATTGAGAGAGATGTTCATGGTGGCCACCTCAGAAATGTAGGGTTTTGTTTCCCCAGAGATGCACCAGAATTCAAGCAAGAAATCTTTAAAAAGTAAGGCTTATAAAAATGTGGGCGGAGCAAAGTTGATTCATCTCCTGAAGGGCTGTGGCTCAGTGGCAGAGCATATGCAGAAGGCCCCAGATTCAGTGCTTGGCAGGGCTAGTAAAAGGTTCTCAGGTAGTAGTTACTGTGGAGGCTTTTTTTTTTTTGCCTGTGACCCTGGAATGCTGCTGGCCACCTGAGTGAAGTAGACCCTGAGCTAAGTAGACCAACCATTTGATTCAGTATAAGGAAATTTAAATTAGACATATGGATCTAATTTAAATGATTGCTGTTCACTTTGAGCTTTCAAAATGGGATATGCTAGAAATCTCAATCAATCATAATCAATCAATATAGGGCATGGATTTGCAGATGAAGTCTAAACTAGCCTCGTCATCTTCGGTCCCAGCAAGAAGAGCTGGACAGCCGTCTTCCTGCTGGCCTAGTGTCAAAGCAGATGGAAATGCACTGGCACCCAGTATGATCCCAGCCTGGCTGATGTATCACCCAAAGGGGAAGACAAAGGCCTTCTTCTCTGTACCCCTTTGTGAAGTGAACCAACCCACTAATCTCTAATACTGTTCTTTTTCTATGGCTTCAAAATTTCCGGAAAGTTTACATCACTACTCACATCTCAAATTTGACTGAAAGGTGTGGGTGAGAGCGGTCATACAATACAAGATTTTTTTCCTGAGTCCCTCCCCCAACAATTTTCAGAATTTTGAGAGATCTCCAAGATTTTGAAGTGTTAGTGCTACTTGGGGAGGGGAAGCCCTTCTCCGATAGTCTTCCGCTTGGCCTAAACTAGGGTTTCAACTACCGGGAGCTTGGGGAGTGGGGACATGGGTGGGGGCTCCATTATCATGTGCACCATGATGTTACTCTCAGAAAAAAGTGCAAATGATATCACATTGCTCTAGGAATCACCAAAAACTGTGTGGTAAAACCATTGCTTCAGTCAATTTCTAGAGTTGCATGATGTCACTTCTGGGTTTTTGCCTGAAGTGACTTCACAGTGTATCCAGTGCCATTGTTTTTTCTTCTTCTGCCACACAGCGGTCAACGAGAGTTGCCAGCAGAAAGCCACCTGCAACAAGCAAGAAACATGGCAACCCTAGCTTAAACCCTTGCAAGGCGGTTGCACGGAGGACTGTTAGAAAATGCTTACAGCAGTGGTGCAACCTTATCTTTAAAGCCTGGATAATCTAACCTTGATTGATGCTTATGCTGTCAGATAATGTCCATTTCCTCTTGGATACTTGAGAGATGGAATTCGCAACAGCTCCTGCTCGAGAGTTCTGAGGTGGGAGGAACTGGAACTCAGTTACCCAGGCTCTATGCCTGAACATTTGTACTTAAATATGAGGCCTCTGCTGCTATTAGTCTTCTTGCTGCTGAACAATCCTTCCTTTGCTCAAGATGAGTATTGGAAAGGAAGTGCTTGGTTACCTGGCAGTCTGGCTGTTAGCACAGAGTGCCGGCGTAGGGGGAATCCCATTGTGAATTAGCTACAGATGTTGGCACAGCTCATAATGGGCCCCCAATAGTCCCAGAACTTTGAAGTTTGCAATTACAACCCCCTTCCCCTTACAAATGTCAGTGCTATCACTAGACCTGAACAATGACCGATTTTGTTTTGGGGGATCAGACTTCCTGTTCCTCAGATACATTTTCATAGATTAGTAAACCCTTAATTTCCATTACCCATGGGTCTCCTAATTAGGAATATTAAAGAAATAAATTTTCTGTACAAGTTTTCTATTGGTTGAAGGAATCATACAACTTTACTTACAAAAGAATAATACAGTTAAGCAGCTGAAACAACCAGTAATCAAAAGAATAAAATCCTGAGTAAACAAGGAAGTAGCAGCAAGACTCTAGGAAACCACTTTCACCGGTTGGTAGAAAGGGAGCAGAGAAGTGGATCTTCCTTATATGGAAGAAGTGCAGATTCTTATCTATTTGAATGGAGATGGAGAATAATGCTGATGGTCACTCTTGCATTTGCTTTGTGCTCATTTTGAAGCAGAGTAGTTGGAGATTTCTTCTTCTTGAGTATTACATAAATGTTCCTGTTTTGACTCAATCCCCTTTGAACAAGACTCTGGAGATGTGGCATGTAAATTCCGCAAATAAATAAATTTCTGAAAATCAGGTGAGTTTTAAACCTGTGCTTCACAAAACTGTGAGGTGCCTCTGAAACCTGTTAGGAGTTTTTCAGTGAGATGAAGTTTTCCTGAAGAACAGTTTATTGGCCACTGATGGCCCAGGCTAGCCTGATCTCCTCAGATCTCAGAAGCTAAGCAGGGTCGGTCCTGGTTAGTATTTGGATGGGAGACCACCAAGAAATACCAGGGTTGCTGTGCAGAGGAAGGCACTGGCAAACCACCTCTGTTAGTCTCTTGCCTTGAAAAACCCCCCAAAAGGGGTCGCCATAAGTCGGCTGCGACTTGACGGCACTTTACACACACAACTATCATTCCCCTGAAATGCACAGCCTCAAAGGAAGTGTTGGATGTACACATGGAGCAATACTGAGGCCCAACAAACAGGGTGCTCATCTTCTCTGAACAGTGTGGGTACTTATAACACTCCTAGAATCCTTTACAGAATGCAGGGCATAGGTGGTAGGCATGAAGGGGTTTTTTTGCCAGACAGTTCAAGGTGAAAAAGCTTCCCTAAAGCCAGAAAGTTTGGAAATCACTGCTTTAAGTAAAAACGGTAGTTTGCTTTGGAACAGTGCTTGGAAATAATTGACATCTAAACTTATAATTAATAATTGGCAACACTGAACAGAAGCCATTTGTTCCAGACTCTGCCAGAAATCTAGACATTGAAGAATAATTAGAGAATTTTGGCTCTTGCAGGCTGCTAATTAGGTTGCATCTATGCTGTGTCAGATCTTTCTTTTTTAAAATGCCTTGACCTGTTTGACTGCTAAGAGAACACAATGAGTCAGGGTAAATCTTATACCTTAGAACAAAGAGTAAATAAATGGTTGGAAGGGTAAAGAAGGAAAGGAAAACAGATTTTTTTATACTGTTCTGAATATACAGTAAGGATAATACGTGACGTATAAAGATGGGAGGCATCTCCCTGGATCTTGAAGGATAAATTATATCTTTTTGTCATTGGTTAGTTGGCATGACTGCATTTGAACATGGATCCTGATTTGAGGTATTTGAGTGTTCCAAGTGCTCCACAGCCTAAACAAAGTTCTAATGTTGTGTTGTAATATTGCTGGTCTGTTCCTAGATGCTGCTATAGAGTTGTTAACTTCAGCATTCAGAAATAATTTGTTTTGTTTTGTATAGAAAGCAGTGTAATAGTGTTACAATGGCATCTAACAGTAGTTTGAAGGATTACATCATAACATGGTTCCTTGGTTTCCTATCTCCATGCAAAAGAAGTCTAGTTGAAACTAAATACTTTAGAGAGTGAATATTTGGTGACAAAAGACCAAGCAGATAACCTGTAATCCTCACCTGAAGAATCTTGCAAGACCACTGAATCCAGTAGGGAAGTCATTTCTGACATGGTGCCTGGCAGTGCATTTCCTTTGGAGTTCTGACACAGGGTGGGGGGCTCAACTACAAAATGGCTGCCTTAAGAAGCAGAGTCATTCCCAAAATTTCATGGTGTGAGGTCATGCATAACTCTTCAACATTATGCCTTTTAAAATGAACAGATTGTTCTAAAATATTTTCTTGCATACACACAGGGTTATTTTCAGTCATACAGTGAAAATCCTTGTGCTGTGGTGCTAAATGCTGCCAAAGCAACTTTTTAAAAATCTGCACAAGCCAATCAGGTCTCCAGTGGCCATTCAGAAGTCCTGCTGGGCAAAAGCCACATCTGGTCCTTCCAACTTTATAAAACACTTGGTGGGCACCGGGAAAGGTGCTGGCAGGTGCCATGGCACCCACAGGTACCACACTGGGGACCCCTGCTCTACTTCATTGGCTTAGAAGATGCTTCAGAAGAACCTAGGTAGGAGATATCAACTTTATGTCTGCAAGGAGCACCCATTTGGATGCAGCTGCTTCCATCATAGGAGACTGCTTGGCTTGGAACCTTCCAACATTTCGTGATTGGACCCAGCATCGGTAGCAGTCAGTTGTTGTGGTACTTGCTGCTTGATCTCAAAATTCAAAAAATTGCTCACAGGTTCAACAGTGTGGGGTGTCCCTTCTGTAGGGTCTTAAGGGTGAATAGCTAGGATAGCCAGGTGGTGCCTTTGGGAAGCAGGGGCAGGGCTTGTTCTAGCTGAAAAAATGGAGCAATTTTCCCTAGTGAAAAAGGATAGGCAACATAAGCCTAAGCTACAAAGATATGTAATGCGACATTTATTATCCTTCCATGGAAAAGTGTACTTGCAAAAATGTGTGGTGCAGAGTGGTAAACTGCAGTACTGCAGTCAGAGCTCTGCTCACAACCCAAGTTTGATTCTGACGGAAGTCGGTTTCAGGTAGCTGGCTCAAGGTTGACTCAGCCTTCCATCCTTCCGAGGTTGGTAAAATGAGTACCCAGCTTGCCGGCGGTAAGTGTAGACGACTGGGGAAGGCAATGGCAAACCACCCCGTAAGCATAGTCTGCCTAATAAACATTAGGATGTTACATGGGTCAGTAATGACCCAGTGCTTGCACAGGGGACTACCTTTACCTTTTCAAAATGCAATTGGATACAAACCAATCGAAATTAAACACTCAAGTCTCACTTTAAGTCTCACTGATAATTCCACTGAATTTGATGGGACTTAGAGATGCCTAATTTTGGCTGGATCATGCCCACTGTTTTTAATATCACACACACATATATAAATGATTATTGTATCATTTGTACCATAACTCACCTTGAGATGGGAAAGATTGTTCTCTGAAATAGCCTGACGCTGTCACGCTTACCTTATCTGGCTTCTTGCTCTCTGCTGATTCTCCCTGTCCTCTGTTCCAAGGCAGGTACCGGGAACTCTGTGCGGTAATCAGTGTTTCTACTTTCTCCACTATTAGACCAGTGTCGGTTCTCTTTATGGAGGCATATGTCTCCATTGGGGGCTATCCAGCCACATTAAATTAATTTTTACATCATGTCAGGAAACACCGTTCAAAATGAAATTAACCAACCAAAGAATCCATCAATAAACACCTTGGATGAGTGCCATATTTTGAGAAGAGTTTGGAAACCTCCAGAGCTGCTACAGGCCCTTCTGTTAAAGCAGAACCTGTAAAATCTTTTCTTGAAAAATACAGCCGACCCCCCCCCCTCCAACTTTTTACAGCTTGCTCTGCTTCCAGGCAGTTATCTTATTGAGAAATGGGAAATCGGACCTCAGCGGGTGCCAAACCATGCCGATCTCTGACACGGCCCTGCAGGCTGCCTGGGTCATTAGATTCCAAAAGGATAGCTCTGTTACTCTGTTAGCAGAAAACAGTAACAAATAGTCCTGGTAACAAATTAATCATAGCATCAGTGTTCGTAGGGTTCAGCCCATTTAGTCAGTATTTATCTTATGAACCTTGGTGGCCTCATTCATACATTACTGATACAATATAGAGACAGACCATGTAAGGTAGAGTTGTTTGCAAGCTACTGTGCCATAGCAATGATGTATGAATTCAGTGATAATGGCAATAAAAACTTCCTAGTATGGGATAACTGTAAAATGTTTCACATTGCAACAACAAAAATCCCAACTTTAATTTTATTTATTTTTATTTGGCTTTTACCCTGCACCTGGCCAGGCCAGGAAAGTACACTTTCATGGGGTTCCGAACTTGCTGAAACTGACCGAGAAGGAGACCTTGGGGTGGCAGTGGATAGTTTACTGAAAATGTCAACCCAGTGTCCCGGAGCAGTGAAAAGGCAAATTCTGTGCTGGGGTTTATTAGGAATCAGCCAATATTATGCCCTTCTATAGATGTATGGGACAGCCTCATTTGGAATATTGTTTGCAGTTCTGATCACCGTAAAAGGACATTGCAGAGCTGGAAGAAGTACAGAAGAGGGCAACCAAAATGATTAAGGGGTTGAAGGACCTTTCCTATGAGGAAAGGCTGAAGTGCCCGGGACTGTTTAGTGTAGAAAAGAGATGCCTGAGGGTGGAATGTCATGATAGAGGTTTATAAAAATTATTCACAGGGTAGAGAGAGTTGACAAAGAGAATTTCCTCTCCCAAAATACTAGAACTTAAGAGCATCCAATAAAGTTGATGGACGGGCAATAGGAACAGGGCAGACAAAAAGAAATACTTCTTTACTCAACAAGTGATTAAAATGTGTAATTCGCTGCCAGAGGATGTAGTGATGGCCACAGGTGAAAAGGTAAAGGTCCCTGTGCAAGCACCGGGTCATTCCTGACCCATGGGGTGATGTCACACCCCAACATTTCCAAGGCAGACTTTGCTTGTGGGGTGGTTTGCCAGTGCCTTCCCCAGTCATCTTCCCTTTACCCCCAGCAAGCTGGGTACTCATTTTACCGACCTTGAGCCGGCTACCTGAAACCACCTTCCGTTGGGATCGAACTCAGGTTGTGAGCAGAGCTTTTGACTGCAGTACTGCAGCTTACCACTCTGCGCCACGGGGCTCCTAGGCCACAGGTATATGCAGCTTTAAAAGGGGACTAGACAGATTCATGGAGGAGAGGTCTATCAGTGGCTACTTGCTATGGTTACTAAGAACACATGAAGCTGCCTTATACTGAATCAGACCCTTGGTCCATCAAAGTCAGTATTGTCTACTCAGACTGGCAGCAGCTCTCCAAAGTCTCAGGCAGAGGTCTTTCCCATCACCTACTTGCCTAGTCCTTTTAACTGGAGATGCCAAGGATTGAACCTGGGACCTTCTGCATGCCAAGCAGAGAACCTTCACATTCAGAGGCATGCCAAGAACCTTCACATTCAGAGGCAGTAAACCTCAGTGCCAGGAGGCAAAGTTGAGGAGGGGCTTGGTCTCTATGCCCTGTTGTTGGACCTCCAAAGTAACTGGTTGGCCACTGTGTGAGACAGGGTGCGAGACTAGATGGACTGCTGATCTGATCCAGTGGGCTCTTCTTATGTTCATACAGTACAGGAACGCAAAATACTTTGTAAGACAATAGCATAGAAAAGAATGCAAAAATAATTACAATGAATCTGTAAAACTGAGGCTGTATGTTCATTTCAGCAGTTTGTAAAAGCAGTATTTCAGATAAAGATTTTTTTTGCGGGGGGTAAAGGGATCTGATTTTAAAGTAAAGATGCAAAGTGGTTGTTCATTGAAATGGCCATTAAATGTATAGTATTGCAAAAAGTGCTTGAAGAATTAACGTCAAAGTTCTGAAGTATAATAATAAATCCAAAATGTCTATCTGCATTTTTAAAAGGATTTTTTATAATCATTTGCTTTGATATATAGAAAGGATCAGGCTGTCAGTTGTTATGATTGTACTGCAAGTATATATAAATAAAATGCTGCTTTGGAAGGAGGAGAGAGGATTATAGGCAATTCTTTGCCAGTCAAAATGTAATGTGTTTTCTTGAATGATAAAGACAAGATGGCTTAAATTCTAAATATAAAATGCTGCTGCCACTTG
The DNA here is from genome assembly GCF_029931775.1 of Euleptes europaea. NCBI lineage: Eukaryota > Metazoa > Chordata > Lepidosauria > Squamata > Sphaerodactylidae > Euleptes > Euleptes europaea. Next base: position 69,040,133 of record NC_079318.1, read on the forward strand.
TTTATTTTTTCCTACAGTTTTCTAACTATACCTACATTCCTTTGCCAAGAGCTGATTTTTTTTCACTTGTAGTTTTAAACTGAGGTCAAGTTTCCTGATCTTCAACCTTAGAAATCAAAGGCAGCTGATTCTTCAATTCTGTCCCAGCCAATCCATTTAGGGATAACAGATAACACCTCTGAGAGGCCTGAGGTATGTCCCAGAAATTGGAGCAGTTTCAGAGGGGTAGCCATGTTGGTCTGCAGTAGAACAGCTAGATTTGAGTCCATTAGCACCTTAGAGACCAAGAAGGTTTTCGGAGTATAAGCTTTCTAGAGTCAAAGCTCTCTGAAAAAGGGAGCTTTGACTCTTGAAAACTCTTGAAAATCGTGTTGGTCTCTAAGGGCTAATGTACTCAAATCTGGAAATTGGACTAAGACCCAAATATCCACTGATAGTGGCAATCCCACACCTTAAACACTGGGTCTGGGCTACCCCACTGACATTTAAAGTGAGGAGGATGGAGGTGCAATTTAAATAACCCAAGGCTGAGAGGATGCTGAACTCTTTCCATGTCTGCCACTCTTACCCAGTCCATCCCTCCTGGGGATGTATTTGAAATAATAATATTCCCCCTTTTATATGATACTTTCAAGGCACCTAACAACATTGACATCATACTATACTTTCCAGATGTCTAATAACAAAGTAATAAAATAGAGTTATGGGGAGCTGTGAACCAGGTGGATTTTCTCTGTGCACCTCCAGCAGCTTCCTGTGGTCTCCAGAAGATGTATTGGAGTTCAGGAGGTCCACATGGACCAAACACCATGCAGCAAGGAGATGGATGGGGGAGGTTGGAAAAAAGATGGACAGTCAGGCAAAATTTCTGCTCCTTGTTCCATGAGTGGGGGAAATTTGCACAGAAAGCTCTTTGCTGGAGGAACGGGGGGAGTGGTGCAATTTCTCCTGATTCCTCCTCTGCAGCATTTGTCACAGGTGTGGCATCATGCTTTCAGGGATCACATGGGAATGCTGTGGGTAGGTACCTAAATTTGTAGGATCCACCAATATGTAACAATACATTCACATAATAAACCAGGATGGGCTGCAGGAAAAACTCAGTAGTTTAAAGCAACTGAGTTTACTTGAACCTCTAATGTGGCACTTAAATGGTAATATGGTGGGGAACAAGTGAACTTCCCACAACCAGGGTGCTTTCCCTGCAGTAGCCCCCTGCCTCAAATATGGAGACAGGGACACTCAGGGGCCTTGGAGGATGATCTCAGAGAATGAGAGAATTCATATGGGAGCAGGTAGTCTTTTTCTCTCAGTGGGGCTCTGATACCAGAGGTGATCCTCTGTTGACTGCACAGTTTTGAAATGGACCAGTCAACCAAGAGGCCAATTGCTGAGTACCAAAAGGGAACAATGGCATGACCTAACTGGAATCCTAAGGTCCGGAAGTCGTTTCCCTTTCAGCAAGCAGCATACATATTGATTACGTAAGTTGTTGGCTCCAAACAGTTGAGCAGTGGTATTGTGTGCTGATACTGTCATCCAGCAGATTGACCAATAGTAGGGGTGAAGTAGGCGAAATATCTATCTGTCATTCTGTCTATGCTATGTTGATGGCAGGGTGGGGTGTCATTAAATTGAACAAACAAGTCAATCTGAACTTCACCAAAGCCTATCTCAATAATCCTGAAAATTAGGGTACACTAAAGAATTATTGGGAAATACATTAATGAGATAATTGACAGCTGCTATGAGTGTTCAAAGTAGAATACGCCCACAGAGGAGATGCTTTTGCTCAGTGGCAGAGCACCTGACTGTCCTGCAAAAGGTGTCAGATTCTATCTTCAGTTAAAGACTCTCAGGTAGTAGGTGTTGGAGAGACTTTTTTTGTCCCTGGGACCTTGGAGAGCTGCTGCCTGTCCAAGTAGACAGTACTGAACTATGTGGGCCAGTGGTCTGATGCATGACAGCTTCAGATGGAAGCTGAACTCAGTACCTCAGTTCTCATGATTTGCCACTCTGGCAAAGCATTCTGCTATTATCTCTGCAGTAGATGTAGCTTGATCATCCAGTGGCTTCCTGTGTGATAGTTCCTGGAAGGTAACTGTGTTGGTCTGTGGTAGAAGAGATAGATTCAAGGCCAGTAGCCCCTTAGAGACTTAGAATCTTCTTGGTCTCCAAAGAACTGCTGGACCGCTTCCTGTGCAGAAAGACAAGAGAATTCTATACTTTAGAGACAGCTTCCTGTGGTGCCTCTGCATAAGTCACTTGTCTCCATTCAGGCTAAAGGCATGTCCAGAATAGTAGCTCATTTGGAGACCAAAGAGATGGGATCAAAACACAACACTTTTGGAGTATAAGAATGACGTGCCTCCCATTTTTATTTGGAGCTGTGTGTGTGTGAGAGAGAGAGAGAGAGAGAGAGAGAGATTCTGGAAACATTGGTCTAGCCTTTCCTTGGTATCTCATCGTTTATGACTAGAAGTCTAGTCTTTGACAAACTAGGAAGCAGCTTTTCAGCATCAGTTCTGCTTCATCATCCTTCTCTTGTTGTTATTATTATAGAGTCTTGTTGAGTTTTGTTTATGCTATAGGAAGGGGGGAAAAAAGAACTGTAATTTTCTTCAGACGTTGGTGTCATTCCAGGGAGGAAAGTGTATGCATCTCGGCTGAGATTCAGTGCTCAGTAATTGCTTCTATTAGAGAGGGATTGAGAAAGGAGGTACTTTAAAGTTGCTTCTTATCTTTCTGTGCTGCATCCTTGTTCACAATGGAAGGCTGCCTTATGCTCGTCTCTCAGTACGAAACTAAACCCTTCCTCCTATTGTCATTTACTATTTTAATAGCACTTGTAATGTCTGATTAATCAAAGAGAGCTGCAAATGGCAATCTAGCATCTCCCTAAATTGCTGTTGTGATTAAAAATCCTAATATACGAAGGCTGTATATCCATGTCAATTTAGAAAGTTATTGTACTCTGAGACTTGCATTGTGGTATATGTTTCTTCTTTTCTTTGTTAATTAGCTCATTAAAATACTTCTGTCTTGCCTGTCAAATGAAACAGTTCACAGGGCAGCTAACAAATATTAAATAATAATTAGATCCAATAATCTAAAATATAAAAAAAATGTCAGTAAAATACAGCATAAATAATTGAAGAAATAGCTGAAGGACTGTCTCACGCTATATGTCCCTAAGCACAAGCTGCCATCTTCTGGTTGCTACCATACCTTCTGGTTGCTGACATCTTCAAGAGCCCGTGCCTCTGATATCATGGTTTCAACCTTTTAAAACAGGCTCCCTGTGAGGGAATAGGGTTATTCATGGCTTCTAGTCACAATGAATACTAGTTATGATGCATGCCTATTCTCTATAGTATCAGAGGAGCATGTCTATTATATTAGGTGCTGTGGAACACAGGCAGGATAATGCTGCTGCAGTCGTCTTGCTGCAGGCTTCCTAGAGGCACCTGGTTGGCCACTGTGTGAACAGACTGCTGGACTTGATGGGCCTTCGTCTGATCCAGCATGGCTTTTCTTATGTTCTTATGTTCTTAACAGGTGGGATCTTTAAAGATAATGTGATTGAAATTCTATCAGTTTTTGTCCTGTTCTTCCTCCAATGTGTTCAGAGCTCCAGACATTGTTCTCCTCTCCTATATTTTACCCTTAACCGCAACTTTGTGGAATAGGTTGGCCTGAGAGAGGAGGACTGGCCCAAGATTACTCAGTAGGCTGAATCTTCAAATACATGAAGGGCTGTCATATAGAGGATGGTGCTGAGTTGTTTTCTGTTGCCCCAGAAAGTTGGACCAGAACCAGCGGGTTGAAATTAAATCAAAAGAGTTTCTGTCTAGTCATTAGGAACAATTTTCTAACAGAGTGGTTCCTCAGTGGAACAGGCCTCCTTGGGAGGTGGTAAGCTGTCCTTCTCTGGAGGTTTTTAAGCAGAGGCTAGATGGCCATCTGTCAGCAATGCTGATTCTATGACCTTAGGCAGATGATGAGAGGGAGGGCATCTTGTCCATCTTCTGGCCATGGAGTAGGGGGCACTGGGTGTGTGTGTGTGGGGGGGAGGTAGTTGTGAATTTCCTACATTGTGCAGGAGGTTGGACTAGATGACCCTGGTGGTCAGTTCCAACTCTGTGATTCTATGATTCTATGCAGGTTTGAACCCGAGTCCCCACATTCCCAGTTCCAAACCCTAACCACTCTGTGACACCATAGACATAGCATGTTGTATCATACCAGCTTTGCCTGTTGCTGTACAATGAATAAGAAGGTGTTGGGCAAAGAACTAGATGGCTGCAGCTGTCCAAAGGCAATTGGAAGTGGCAATGGGTGCAGTCCTAAGAATGCTTTCCTTGGACTGTGTCCCACCAAATAAAATGGGACTTGCTTTTAAGTAGATCTGCTTAGGATGGCTCCCAATGGTACTTTTCTTTGCTTGCTGCCTCACCAGTCATCCAAGAAAGTGGATGTCTCCTTTTTCATTTATTATCTTGACAATAGAGCAAGTGTGGTAAAGAGGAGTGGACTCTAATCTGGAGAACTGAGTTCTATTCCCCACTTCTCCACATGAAGCATGCTGGGTGACCTTGGGCTAGTGACAGTTCTCTCAGAACTCTCTCAACCCCCGCGGAGGCAGGCAATGGCAAACCACCTCCAAATGTCTCTTGTCTTGAAAATCCTATGGGGTCACCATAAGTCAGCTGTGACTTCACAGCACTTTCCACCACCACATCTCGACAATATGCCTGTTACAAACTAAAGAAGATAGTGCTACATCTTAACATTATTTTTATGTTTGGGGATTGTTGATTCCTGCTTTGCAGTCCAATCCTTAATGTGTCTGGGGAAGTACCTTATCACACCCTCCTAGCTGTGCTCCTAATTCAGGAAGTAAACACAATTGCCTCATGATATTGCAATATTCGGGGCCTGCCTAAGACAGTGAGAAATTAATTAGCTCAACGTCCTTTCCCAACTAAGGAGACCAGGCTAGTGAATGGTACAAAAAGTTTGCCCCCCTCCAGGACTGAGAAGGTGATCGTTCTCTTCCTCTGTGGCATCAAATTTTTGCTTGTAGTATTGCCCATGGCGGAAAGTGAAGCTTGTTGCCTAGCAACTGCCATATGCTTTGGGCCTGTCTTTTCTCCTCCCATGGATGAGGCCCCAAGGCAACCACCAAATAGTATAGTCCAGATGGTTGATCAAATTAAAATCTTATTAAAGACCCATATTTAAAATCTGAAAATCTGTAATTAGATAATTAGTTGATTGTGCATACTGATGGATCTATAAATGCTTTCAGCTTTGCTTGTCTTTCAGCAAATTACCACAGAAAACTGGCACTGAGATAAAGCTGGTTAAAGCAAGGTCGTGTTTCAGACTCCCCTGCCCCCCGAAATTCTTGAAGAAGAATTGTTGTACTGGTCTTTCATTTCTGCACACAATCGTAATGATACTTTCTTGGGAGTAATCTCTATTGAATAACATGGGACTTATTTCTGAGTAGATCTGCTTAGGATCCCTTCCTTAAATGTGGATTCAATGTCAAAAGGCTTCCTTTTCCCATATCCATCCAACCAGAATACTCTTTAATATCAATTTCTTAATGGGTTCCAGACTAGGAGTGGTGCTTGTGAATTTTGGAAACAGGGTTTGGAATGTGAATGCCTTCCCCCCGCCCCCCAGTTCAGAAATCCATGGCCAGTGACCAGCTGGAGCCAAATCCTTTGTGAAGCTTGGACTTGGTTCATGGTGAAGTCACCCCTGCTGCCACCAGCCAGCACCTTTCTTCTGGTTCCTTCTCTTCTCAAGGAAATGGTTCCTTCTCTTCTCAAGGAAATGTGCAACCTCTGCAAAGGGGTGGAGGTTGATGAACACAGGTAAGGTTTGTAGGCCTCAACCCTAAGATCTTGGTCCTCATGTGCATATTTATGGACATCATTGCCTGCTGGGGTAAATGGGATTTCATTCAGTTGAGAGGTGTAGGAAACAATTCCCACGCACCCTTTCTGCCACTAGTTTTTCCACTGGCTTTGTAAAGCAGATTTCCTGAGGCAGAGATGGCTGGAGACACACTCACCTAGGCTTAGTTTTCTTAGGCTTACAAAGAAAAAACCCAAGTTTTTTTGTGAAGATTTTCTGAGATCATTCACACCACCTACATACTGATCCTTTAAACTGGATGATGGGGATTAAACCTGGGAACTCATTATGAGAAGGCCAGGGAATTCACCCATCCTAATTGACAATCCAGGAGCCCCGTGGCACAGAGTGGTAAGCTGCAGTACTGCAGTCCAAGCTCTGCTCATGACCTGAGTTCGATCCCAACGGAAGTCGGTTTCAGGTAGCCGGCTCAAGGTTGACTCAGCCTTCCATCCTTCCGAGGTCGGTAAAATGAGGACCCAGCTTGCTGGGGGTAAAGGGAAGATGACTGGGGAAGGCACTGGCAAACCACCCTGTAAACAAAGTCTGCCTAGCAAACGTCGGGATGTGACATCACCCCATGGGTCAGGAATGACCCGGTGCTTTCACAGGGGACCTTTACCTTACTTAATTGACAATCCAGTGCAACATACTTTGAATACTTGAATCTGGCTTATAATGAGTCACTCCATTGGTCTAACAAGGTCAGTATTGTCTAACACCAGCAGTAGCTCTCCAGAATCTCAAGTAGAGGTAATTCACATCACCTGTTTACTGATCCTTTAAATGGGAGGTGATGGGAATTGAAACTGGGACCTTCTGCATGCAAAGCAGATGCTCTACCACTGAGTCGCACCCCCTCCCCAACTCTGTGAGGGCTAAACTACACGTGTTTTTGGGTGAGTTGGGTTGGGGTTCCCCAGACCCGACATTCTTTCCCTGCTGTCTCACAGCAGCTGCAGGAAAAGACAGTCCCCAGGAACCTGATTCAGCTCAGAGCTGAATTGTTAAGGGAGGAGAGTCTGCTGCCTTCCCTTCCACAGCATTTTCCACAAATTGAAATAGCCCCAGCAGGCAACTATTTCCATAACTTTGGAACATCATGTACTTGGAATATTCTATCTGCAGCTCCAAAGGTATGCAAGTAACCCTCTGCAGGGGCTGTTTCGGCTTGGGAAAACACTGTAGAAGGGAAGGCAGGTGCCTCTGTTCCCCTTATACTACTGTTCAGAGTTGAATCATGCTCCTGGAGGCTTTAAAAATGCCGTTCCCCACAGCTGCTCTGTGACTGCAGAGAAAGTTTGGTGGGTCCAGGGAACCCAACTCGGCAAAAACCATAACATGCTGTTTAGTCCTGACTCTTGCATTTTGTTAGCTGTTGGTCATACAAATAAGCTTCCTTCTCCTATAATAACAAGACCGTAGCTGCTGGTTTGTATCCCCCACCCCCCTGGTAGAGTATGTGTGCCTTGTGTTTATTTTTAATTCCACTGAATTTGTAAACAGCCAGACTGAAAAATTTGGGGGAAAGGGGTGAATGTCACAAAGATGCTTCTTTCGGACTTCATGCAATAGTAAGTTTTCTTCAGAGACCTGAAGGCAGCATGATAGAGCCCTTGTGATATAAGGGCTTTTTTTAGCATCTTGGTATGTGGCCAGGCAGCTATACTATTGAAAAGGAGTTCCTAAAGGGGTTTCTGGAGCCTCCTCTCTAACATCTCTCTCAAGTGAGAACTGAAGTTAAGCATCTAATGAGTTTCTTGAGAAGGGGAATATCTGCTGCTGTTTTGTAGCCAACATCACTGGGGACACAGGTCAGACCCTGTCAGATTGTGGTAGGCAAGGTGGAAAAAAGCTGTCATGGGCAACGAGACTTCTGAGTCTCCTTGCTTTGCAGATCTGTGAGAAAGCCTGACTTGGGAGGTTTTATCAGTTTTACTGCGTGCCCTGCTCAGGCCTACTGCTGTGATGAAAGGATTTCAAAATAAAATATCATTAGGTGTGTCATTTACTGCTACATTATAGCAAGATCGTCCTGGTTTAGATTATCAGACATATTCATTCACAGCTCTATAACACCTGTCATGATAGCTAAATGGAACTTCCATATTCAAAAGCAGTAGCCCTCAGAACTTCAAATGTTGGAATACAAAGAATTGGGACAAAATTGTTGCCTCCATGCTCGCCTTGAGGCCAGTGTTGGAAATGGGATGCAAAACTAGATGGTCCAAATCAGTTGGGGTCTTGTTAAACCTTAAGAACTTTCCTTTTTGATCTGACTGGTTTCACAAATGCTAGTCGATACTGCAGTTTTCTGATATGGGCACATTACGGTGTTTTCTTCGTGCTACCTTAAGTACTGAATCCACAGTAACAGGCACTAACATCTGCAGAAATCTTTTGTCAGACAAACATATTTTGAGAGCCAGTGTGGGGTAGTGGTTAAGAGTGTGGGACTAGTATCTGGGAGACCCAAGTTTGAATCCCTGCTTGTGTCATGGAAGCTCATTGGGTGACCTTGGGCCAGTCATATTCTCTCAGCCTAATCTACCTCACAGGGTTGTTGAGAGGATAAGATGGAGGAGAGGAGAAAGATGCAAGCTGCTTTGGGTCCCTTTGAGGGAGAAAGGTGGGGTGTACATTAATTCAATAAAAATAAGATATATGACCAGCGATATACCAGCATTGGTCTTGAAGGTGCTCCTGTACTCGAATCTCGCTCTGGTGCAATCTATGGTTTGGATCAGCTCACTGATGCACGCTGATTCACAACAATGAAATGGCCTATCCATGCCAGTGGCCCAAATCCCTTTGCTTAAAAAAGGAGGTGCAATGTTAGCTTGGATAGCTTGTACTGTGCTTATTATGAGGCATTTGAAAAGTTACAGATATTCTTGCAATACACTTAAAAAAAACTGAATGTTGGACATTTCTGAGTTTTTTGCCCAACCCCAATCTGAATAGTAGCCTTAGAACTCAGACCAATTGAGGAGGGGTGTCCTGGTTTTCCTCTGTCTGGATACTGACCAGGCTGCTGTGCGTTTAGTTTTTGACATTGTAACCAGCATTGTGTGCCCTCGAGGCTTTCTCAGGTCTGATAAGTAAAGAGAACTATGTTGGCAAAAGAGGATTCCCTAATCAGTGAATTTTTAAAAAAGAAAAGGGAAAAAACCCCGCTGGAACAAAGAGTCGGTTTGTTCTGCAACAAACCAGCAGACTTGTGGCTTTAACAAAGGAGGTGTGAGAGGTATTTTCACAGCACATTGTCGTCATTTTAAAGGGATTCCGCTCCAAACAAAAGCAGCAAGGTTAAAAAATAGAGAGAAGTGGACCTAGCAAGGGCGCCAGTGAGAATAGCATGATATCTGCCAGCCCTTGAATTGAAGCAATCTGTGAATGAGAGGTATGAATGCAGAAGTAGGTCTCTGCCTTAGCAACAAATATGCAGTTGTCATGAAGAAGTTCACAGAAGATCTTTTCTTTCATCTGATGTGTTTCGCATTGGCCTCTCTAGGTTGTTTTGCAGCTACATCCTTTTTTTTTCATGTATAGATTGGCAAAGCCCACAAGGGGCTTCAAAACCCCATTTCTTCCAGTGATTTATCTGTGTGACAGTTATTTAAGTCAAGAGCAGAACTAACATGTTTTTTCTTTATTGTTGTTGTTCAGAGTTTATGAAAGTTTTGAAATGGTACAGTTCTTTTGGCAATGTAGGTCTTCACAAGTTTTTAACATATCCCACTTTTCATTTGCCCTGAGCTGGATGGCCCAGGCTAGCCTGATCTTGTCAGATCTCAGAAGATAAACAGGGTCAGTCCTGGTTGTGCTATGCAGAGAAAGTCAATGGCAACCCACCTCTGTTAATCTTTTGCCTTGAAAACCCCATTAGGGGTTGCCATAAGTCAGCTGCAACTTGACAGCACTTTACACACACACACACACACTTTTTATTTAAATTTGTGCCTACCTTCCCTTCCAAGGGCCCCAAAGAAACAAGTGGGGACTTGCAAAAAACTTACGCAGAGGGGGCATTCCGTTCCTCCTGCCTTTGCTCCCTCCCCTTTCCCACACCCCTTCTCTGTCACTCTCCCCATTCACCAGGCTTCTCCAGCAGTGGCAGGTTGGCAGGTGGGGGCAGAGACAACTCCAGTGCCCCCTCCACCTGCTTGCAGCATTGCCAGCTTGGCAGAGAGGCAGTATCAACTCCCATGTGCCTCAAGCCTGCCTGCAGCACTGCAAGATTGGCGGGTGGATGGGAGGAGCAAGGACTCCTGCACCACTCACCCACCTGCAATGTTGTCAGCTTGGTTGCTCACCCATCCTCCCCACCTCATTTGCAGACAGACTCGCCAGCCAGCCCCACCACCAGCTGAAGTGCTGCTGCTGCCTGCCTGCTACAGTAGCTCCCCCTCAATGTATCACTAGGCAGCAGCTCCTGGGCTGCAAGAGGTATGTGTGCAAGTTTCCCTCTTCCAAAGCGCTGCCTTGCTGTGTCCTGAGACTTGGGAGTTGACCCTCCTGAATCAATCACATCAAAAGTCATATGTCTGTTAATTCCAGTTTTTCTCACTCTTTTTTCCTCTCAGGAAACTCTTTTTCCACACTGATTTGTCTGCTAGGGATTTTGTGTGCATTGCAAATTATTCTTGGGGAGGGGTGGGTGGGGAAGCTCAGTTTATGCTGATCACTGGCATAGCATGAGGGGCTTCATCCCAGTGGTGATGGAAAGTGCCATCAAGTCACAGCTGATTTATGGTGACCCCATAGGGTTTTCAAGACAAGAGACTTTAGGAGGTGGTTTGCCATTGCCTGCCTCTTCATGGGTTGAGAGAGTTCTGAGAGAACTGTGACTGGCCCACGGTCACCCAGCAGGCTTCATGTGGAGGAGTGGGGAGTCGAACCCGGTTCTCCAGATTAGAGTCCGCTGCTCTTAATCTACACCATTCTAGCTCTCAGCTTCATCCTAGCCTTGCTCAAATTGAGAATATTCCCTGTAACCTTAATAATGGACAAGGGGCTTTTAGAAAAGTTTGGCAAATGCTACTGACCTCATCATAGAGCTTGTATAAAGCTTCTGAGGAACACTCAGTTTAGAATCTAGTGGTTTAGACAATGTGTGACCATGTCTGTAATAAAACATTGATTGGCTTGAATGCAACAGGGGGAAGGGCTGCGGCTTAGTGGTGGAACATCTGCTTTGCATACAGAAAGTCTGAGTTTCAATCCCTGGGTTCTTCAATTAAAAGGATCATTAGTAGGTGATGGGAATGATTTCTACCAGAAGACCCCAGAGGGAGGCTGCCCGTCAGAGTTGACAGTGCTGACCTTGATAGACCAATGATCCAATTCAGTATAAGGCAGTTCAAATTCTAGACTTGTTTTTTTTTTAAAGACTCTCAGATTGAACTGCAACAAAGAGGTAGAATTGGTTCTTGTAGGTTATCCGGGCTGTGTGACCGTGGTCTTGGTATTTTCTTTCCTGACGTTTTGCCAGCAGCTGTGGCAGGCATCTTCAGTGGAATAACTTCCATGTCTCTGTCCTCTAAAGAGGTAGAATTTTCAATTAAGACCAGTAATTACTAAAAAAAACCCCCTCATTTCTTTTGTAGGAATTCGAGATTAAAAATACATAATTACAGGGAGATGTATAATTACCTACAGTGTCTGGAAAGCATACCTATCCCAAGGAGGAGTAAACTGCACCTGTTGCCTGGGTATAAGAACATAAGAAAAGCCATGCTGGATGAGACATGGCGGGGGGGGGGTCATGGCTCAGTGGTAGAGCCTCTGCTTGGCATGCAGAAGGTACCAGGTTCAATCCCCAGCATCTCCAGTTAAAGGGACTAGGCAGGTAGGTGATGTGGAAGACCCCTGCCTGAGACCCTGGAGAGCCGCTGCCAGTCTGAGTAGACAATACTGACTTTGATGGACCAAGGGTCTGATTCAGTATAAGGCAGCTTCATGTGTTCATGTGAGACCAAGGTCCATCAAGTCCAGCAGTCTGTTCACACAGTGGCCAACCAGGTGCCTCTAGGAAGCCCACAAATATGATGACTGCAACGGCATTATCCTGCCTGTGTTTCAAAGCACCTAATATAATAAGCATGCTCCTCTGATCCTGGAGAGAATAGGTATGCATCATGACCAGTATCCATTTTGACTAGTAGCCATGAATAGCCCTCTCCTCCATGAACATGTCCACTCCCCTCTTAAAGCCTTCTAAGTTGGCAGCCATCACCACATCCTGAGGCAGGGGCTCCACAATTTAACTATGCGTTGTGTGAAGAAATATTTCCTTTTATCTGTTTTGAATCTGTCACCCTCCAGCTTCAGCAAGTGACCCTGTGTTCTAGCATTATGAGAGAGGGAGAAAAGCTTCTCCCTGTCCACTCTCTCCATACCATGCATAATTTTATAGACCTCTATCGTGTCTCCCCTTAACCATTCTCTTTCCAAGCTAAACAGCCCTAAGCGTTTTAACCACTCGTCATAGGGCAGTTGCTCTAGTCCCCTGATCATTTTGGTTGCTCTTTTCTGCATCTTCTCAAGTTCTGCAATATCATCTTTTAGGTGTGGTGACCAGAACTGTACAAGGTATTCCAAGTGAGGTCTCACCACAGATTTATACAAGGGCAGTATGAGAGCAGCAGTTTTATTCTCTATTCCTTGTCTAATTATGGAATTTGCCTTTTTCTCAGCAGCCGCACACTGGGTTGACATCTTCATCTAGCTGTCCACTACCACCCCAAGATCCCTTTCTTGATCTGTCGCTGCCAGCCCAGATCCCATTAGCGTATATGTGCTTGGGATTTTTTGCCCCAATATGCATCACTTTATGCTTCCTCACATGGAATCTCATTTGCCATTTTATTGCCCATTCCTCCAGTTTGAAGAGATCCTTTTGGAGCTCTTCACAGTCCATTTTTGTTTTAACCACCCTAAATAATTTGGTGTCATCTGCAAACTTGGCCACCTTGCTGTTCACCCCCATCTCTAGGTCATTGATGAACAGGTTAAAAATCACTGGTCCTAACACAGATCCCTGAGGGACCCCACTGCTCACATCCCTCCATTGTGAGAACTGACCACTGATTCCTACTCTTTGCTAAAAATAACTATTTTGACTCAAATCGTGATAATCAGGATGGAGAGGTGGAGGGTATTTCCAAATGTAATTTGGATAGCCAAGGATAAAGCTTATGAGTGCCAATGCTTCTCATTTAGCAGTATTCAGAGCCACATACTTGGCACTGTGCTCCAATGAATTAACCATGTGCAAAAAATGTACATTTTGTTCCAGGAAGAAATAAGGAAATCAAATAGCCCCAGACCTGTAATTATAGACAAGATAAAGAGGTAGGTTATGTCATGGCAAATGTTAAAGCAATGTATGTACATATCAGAAATCCAATTGTAGGAGAAGGCGGACTAATTCATCATGGGCAAACAGTATTGAAAATGCATCATCTGTTGCAAATTTGCATATTTCCATTCACACAGAAGCACCCACCTTACCTAAGATGAATAAAATTTGCCTGAACATGGAAGATACACCACATTTTAGGTTCTCTGAATTCTCTGGTGTGATAGCAGATCCATTCATGACAGATTTTGGAGGTGATGATAAATTGATGGTGGTAACTAAAACTTAACTAAAAGGATAACAAGAACAGTGTTGGCTCCCAAGTACTTACTCCCTTGAATGTACACCCAATTAGGTATGTAAGTATGCAAAACTTCATTAGCTTCCATTTATCTCTCATTTCCTTTGCTTCCCTCTTCTCTCTGTATGACTTGGGATGGAAGCTCCTGGGATCATGACATAGCCTTTTAATTAAATGTGCATTATTAGGATGCATCTGGATCAGAAGGGCCTGTCTGTTGCAGGGACATGTGGAGGCCTGGAATGTGTAACTGTGTCCCAATGGGATAGTAGGCAGATTTTTGCACCATAAACTGTCATTAACTGTCACTGTCAAAATGAGTATCAGAAAGCAACCTTCTTGGGTGAGCAGAAAACCCACCCCTGGCAACAGTGATATCATAGGCCACTTCCTCATTTCACATGGGTGAAGCCTGACAGAACAATCCAAATGAGTAAGAGGTATTCTGAAAAATTATTTAATTGTTTGCATCTCAGTTTCCTCCCTGGTGGGGAGCCAAAGTGGCTCATAGTACAAAACAGAAAATATAATAAAATAAACTGGGGAAGGGAGGCTTCTGAGGTCAGAGTAGGTCTTCCTCTCTCTCCTGACAGATCTTCCTTTCAGCTTAAGGCTGTGACCTTCAGTCTAAGAGCTGAAGGAGAAGAATCCTTTGGCTCTTGTCCTTTGGCTCACCTAATGGCTTGTCACTCTAGGTATGCAGATCTTATATACCTGTGAAACAGGAGGTAAACTATATTTTATAGTCAGAAGAAGAAGAGTTGGTTTTTATATGCCGACTTTCTCTACCACTTAAGGGAGACTCAAAATGGCTTACAATCACCTTCCCTTCCCCTCCCCACAACAGACACCCTGTGAGGTAGGTGGGGCTGAGAGAGCTCTAACAGCTGTAACTTGCCAAGGTCACCCAGCTGGCTTCGTGTGTAGGAGTCAGCCAGCAGGCTCTTCCCTATTTCCTCTCTGGCCTGAAAATGCCATGTTGTGGGACTGTGATTAAACAAGAAGCAAGATTCATTTTATATGGCAGCAATGTATAATAAAGCTCTGATGGCCCTTTCTCCTTGCAAAATGCCTTGGGGAGGGGGTGCTTTGTGCTTGAGAAGAAGCAGAGGAAAAAGAGTGCTTAGTGCTTGCTGTTTCAGGCCCCTCTGCCTGAAACTTCCTCCCTCTACTGACAGTGAGTTGGCCAAATTCAGTGAGCAAGCTTCATTGTTGAATAGGGACTTGAACCCAAGTTTCTTGTATTCCTATCAAACCACACTGGTTCTCTTATAAACAGTGTTGTTAAGGCAAATAAGGATTTGTAGTCTGCTGATGAAGCCACTGCAATTTATGCTTACAGGAAGACAAAAGCAAAAAGCTGCCAGTGACCATAAAATATTTCATGAGCAGACATTTAAATGTATGAGAGCTCTTGGGGCTCTGATGTTTATATGAGCTTCAAAAGATGCTGAATGTAGGACAAGGTGGTACTGTGAGTTGACGGCTTGTTCTTTAATTCCTACCAAAATGTCTTGAAATCCTCTTTATGACTTGAGCAAAAATGAGATGGTTGATGTAATCCTTGTCCTTGTTTAACCTCATGATGATGGATAGTTTTGCGCCCTGAGTAGAAATAGTTTATTGCCCGACATTGTTAAAATAGTATCTTTTGGGTTATGAAATACTTCATCCCTTCCTTTCTTTATGCATTGTTATGTACTGCTCAGTCCCAAGGACTTGGGGCAAGTAAATGAAATTTAATATGAAATATATGTTGCCATGGCTCAGGAGTATAAGATATATATTGCAGGTCTCCTGTTCAGTTTCTCTGTCTTTGGCTGCCGAGCAAGGAGAGAGCTCTGCTGGAGAGCCTCTTCTAGTCAGAGGGAAACAGGCTTTGGTTAAAAAGACCATTTGCCCATTTTGTGAAATGAGGTTGCTGCTCAGCTTGATGCCAGTCTTTATTTCTTGCATCAGTAGATGACCTTCAGAAGATGAGCCTCAGCTGCCCAGAAGGAACGTGAGAGTGTCACACCATCATGGCTTGCCATGAGTATCCTCTTGTCCCCAGAACTCAGACTGAAAAGGGGAGGGAATAATCTCTCACAAGAGGTTGGTATTACTGGAGACAGAAACACTGTGAGAGACTTGTGCCACTGCTCCTTCTGCAAAAGCACTGTGGAGAATGAAGCAAGATTCAGCCTTTCCTTGCAGTCTTCTGGGTCATGACGTGGATTTGCTGGAAAGGCAGGGCTTTTTTCTTAGGTGTTGGCCTTCAGAGAAAGAATACTATTATAGTTATTTAGTTAATCTATTTGTGTACTGATCTGGTTACTTTATATCTAAATAGGGTATCACAGATTATCTTTCCTAGGAGAAAAGACTTTTGGAGCATCTCCCTTTAGAAAAAGGAAGGGAAGGGGCTGTGGCTCAGTGGTAGAGTGAAGTAATGGTGTTGCCTGATGGCGATTTTTAAATATTTTTCTCCTTTTCCTCCTGCTGCCCACTGGAGTGCTGGTAGGAAGTGGGAGCTGGACAAATGGTAAGCATGGCCTTCCCCTTTCCCCCAAAGATTGGTGGTGGAAAGTGTCGTCAAGTCACAGCCAACTTATGGTGACCCCGTAGGGTTTTCAAGGCAAGAGAAGAATGGTTTGCCATTGCCTGGCTCTGTATAGCAACCCTGGACTTCCTTGGTGGTCTCCCATCCAAGTACTAACCAGGGCTGAGCCTGCTTAGCTTCTGAGAGCTGACGAGATGGGGCTAGCCTGAGCCATCCATGTCAGCACCAAAGATTAGCAGGGATCTAATTCTACAGCCTCTGGGCAGTGGTGCAGAAGTTTCAGCTCCTTCTTAGATTGTTGTGATCACTCTTCTTAGCAGGACCTTGAGCAGGGCCTCCCCTGAAGAACAAGTAGATTAGGAGTCTGTATGGAGAGAAGATGCTTTCAAAGAAATGTAGGCTGCAGACTTCTTAGAGTTTTAAAGGTTAAAGCCACCATTATAAAATGAGCCTCAAGCTATTTAGAATCTTAAAACCTTAAATTGAGCTTGGAAGCTCATCTTAACTTGTGTCCAGAATGTCACCACAAGCATAAAATCAGCACCTCAATTTGAGCTTGGAAGCTGATGTAGTTGCAGCAACACTGTGTATATCTCCACTTCTGCACCTTGGCAAGGAGATGGATTCCCACATTCTACACAAAGTTCAGCTTCTTAGCTGTATTGTATAGACTGGTCCTAAGTGAGTATGATGATATCAGGCCTGGATCTGTCATGCTTGTGTTCCAGTTCCCACTCAGCAATGGACTTGGTAGGTAGGCTTGAGTGAGTCATAATCTCTCAGAGGTCATTTCCTTTCTGCAAGATGGGCATAACATTAGCCTTGAGCATAAGGCTGTTATCAGGCTGACTGAGACAAAGGTTATAAAGTTGTTTGTAGAATGGGAAGAGCTCTGAATAAGTTTAGCCTTAGAGTTCTGTTGGAAGGCAATCAGAATCATGCTGTTTTGTCTTTCTGCCATTGTTGCTGATACACCCCTTTCAGCAGAGAACACGTTTTATAAACATGCTCAGCTGGAGGGAGTTGCAATTAAATATTTGGGACAGAAAAGGTCAGGTCTCCAGGTCTTGGAATAAGGAACAGTAAAACCCTAGGATGCAGCCAACTCTTGTAGTTTTCCTGAGCTGTCTTCCCTTTCCAGTCTTCTACTTCCTTTTTCTAGCCCAATTAAAAAAAAAAAACTTCCAGAGTTCTTTTCTCTTTTGCTTTCCGACTAGCTTTGCATTAGGTCATCAGTCTGACCCGTAAGAGTATTGCATTGTCAGCAGCGCAGGACAAGAGCATTATTGCCACTGAACTTTGACTCAGGTAAAATTAGAACCAAACTGGGAGAGTTTTGCTCTAGCAAAATATCCACAGGAATTTCAAGTTAAATTAGAAGAATTTGGATAAGAATATTGTCGAAGGCTTTCACAGTCAGAGTTCATTGATTCTTGTGGGTTATCCGGGCTGTGTAACCGTGGTCTTGGTATTTTCTTTCCTGACGTTTCGCCTGCCACAGATGCTGGTGAAACGTCAGGAAAGAAAATACCAAGACCATGGTTACACAGCCCGGATAACCCACAAGAACCAATTTGGATAAGCTTTGCAAAATTCCATGGGTAGGAAAGGTATGGTTTCAGCAAAAATAAATAAATCTATAAGAATGTTGAGAGAAGTTAAAAGAATTTTTCTAAGATAAACAGATTTCCGTAGGTGGTTGTGGCGGCGGCATTTGACTACTTATACATAATTGGGGGTTTATTACCATAAATTATGATAATGGACACTAATGTAGATAGCATTAAGGGCTATCTAAGGACATTCATGGAGAAGAGATCCATCAATGGCTATTAGCCATACTGCTTAAATAGAGCATCCATCTTCAGAGACATTTCATTTCTGAATATCAGTTGCTGAGGGCAGCTTTAGGGAAGATCTGTGGTCTCCATGCCTTGATTTTGGGCTTCTCAGAAGCATTTGGTTGGTCATTGTGTGAAAAAGCATGCTGGACCAGTTGGGCCTGATCCAGCAGAGTTCTCCTTACATTCTTATAGGAACTGAATGTAAGATGGTAGCTATTGTCAGTTTTCCCCTTTGGGGAACGCTTTGGTTCACCCCAGGAGAACTAGTGGCAACTGTAAAGTAGAAACTGTAAAGGATTGATCTACTTAATTGTCTGGCCTAAAGATATCAGAAGAACAGCATGTGTCATTCCCACTATTAAAGCCATCCAAAAAGGGGTGTTACTTTAGCAGAACTTCACAGGTTGTGTATGCTAATTTCCGAAGCATCACAGGTTCACCCATCACTTGCTATGACAATTCTTGCATAGCAGAATGCACAGTACCTTGGATCACCTCTTTCCCTGTTGTCCCACAGCCCTATTTTTAGTTCAGTACCACGCTGTATTTTAATCATTTCTGACAAACCGCTGTAGATTGCCTTCTTATGTATTGCAGTTCACACGCACTCCCATTGTGTGTGCATATTGAAATCACCAGTGAGCTTCAGAATGGGAAGGAGGGAAATCTCATCTAGTGCCATTCATTTTTATTTTATAGGCTGCCTGGCAGGTGAGGTGATCTGGATATAATTGAGCAGCCAGCTCAGCAGCAAAATTAAGACCTACTAAGGTCTGTTGAGCTCATGGCTTGGCTATCCACAGACCTGCTCTTTGAACCCAACAATTGCCCTCCTGGTTTAAGGTCCCAAGTATTCTATTGCAAGCCCAACTGGGAATGATGGTTCAAGACTGAAATGTAAATAGCACAGGGAAATAAGTCATGTACAATTCTAGCATGTTCAATTCATGTTCAATTCTAGCATTCTTTAAGAACACCAAATCATGGGGAGGGGTGGGGTATGAAATATTTATGTATGTCATACAAGATATTCTTCAATGGCTACGACTTCAAGTTCCACCCTCCAGGAGCCTCAGCCAATCATTTTCAAACAGTGGCTTGGAATGTTGCACAAAAAGGAGGGGATGAGTTTGGCAGTTTAACTGCCGGCCAACCGACAGAGTTGAGGATTGTTGGTTTCTGGCGGGAGAAGAGTTAGGAGGTCTGCTGCTTATGTAGGTAGTCCATTAGGTACTTCGGGTATTTTGAACAGTGGTAGGGTTTGGCTGCTCTTTTTTTCAAAACAGTTGAAAGCCTTTCTGATCTATGTTATAAGTCTGAATCAGTCAAACAGGAAACCTGCTTTGTAACTGGTGTGGTTTCTCAGGTCCTGGAACTCCAGTAACTCTGATAGGGATGGAGAAAATGAAAACAAACAACCAAGCCACATGTACTACTGAAATAAACCTGTTTCTTAGTTGTTTCCCTCGAGCCTATAAAGGGTAAAGGTAGTCCCCAGGGCAAGCACCGGGTCATTACCGGGTCACATCATGACGTTTACTAGGCGGTCTATGTTTACAGGGTGGTTTGCCATTGCCTTCCCCAGTACGCTACACTTTATCCCCAACAACCTGGGCACTCATTTTACTGACCTTGGAAGGATGGAAGGCTGAGTCAACCTTGAGCCGGCTACTTGAAACCGACTTCCGTCGGGATCGAACTCAGGTCGTGATAGGGCAGGTGAAGGCACCCTGAGTCCAGGCATTGACCTCACCTGTCCCAAATGCCTTAATGATAAAAATTTCTTGATATGGAGATGGGGTGTCACCACAAATGGCTGCTGTTCAGCTTGCTGCTCAAGCCTTGGACGGGATGGGTGTAAATGGCAGCAGTGGGAGTCTGATATTTTCTTCTTTCCCCTCTGTTGGAGTGGATGGGTTCTGGGTTGTCAGGACCTCCAAAAGCATGGGGCCTGGGCCAAGTTGGTGGAACTGATAGTAACTTTCCTTTGTCAGGCTGTAGTCGCCTTCCCATCAGTTGTATGAGAGGAGTGAGTAGGCAGGATTGATGCCTTGTTGCCTCCTCAACCCCTGCTGACTGAGCTCCTTTCCAGGTCCTTGTTTCGACTTTGTTTTGAATCAGAATATATAGTGTCTGCCTAATATACAGAATGCTTCACAATACTTTCATCATAAAATATAAAGGGAGCAAATCTGTGTCTGTATGTCACCTTTTTTGTATGTCACTGTCGTATATTAAATAGAGAGCTGCAGCTAACATACTTTGCCTGATGAGTGGATCTCTGTTACATGTGTTCACAAATGCTTCTGCCACATTCACACTCTTACTTTGTCAGGTGTGCACTTAAAACATCTCAGATGTGCACTTAAAAAGGCCTTGATCCACCCATTTAACAATTCTGTATAAAAATAATTTTCCCATTTAAGACAAAGGAAGCAATGATGATGGTTTTATCTAGATTAGGTTTTCAGCCCAGTCATGGCCCTGGAACCTGTTTTCCAAGTTAAGCTCAGATTTGGAATTGAGACATGCAATTATTTTAACTGAAAAAAAAATACATGCACTTCTGAGCATATGTAGAATTCCTTCCCTTGCCACCAAGTAAGCGGATCCTACCACTCTGATATTTAGAACTGGAGATTGACTTCTGAGATCGTGGATCCCAGGCAGGCATGATCCCTACTACATATTTGTTTAGGAATTGACAACTGGGCCTAAGCCTCTCAGTAAGCTGAGATAGACTGCATAAGTGCTTCCAAAGTTCAAATCCAGAAGAGAGGATCATATCATGTAAATGAACGACATGAAGACATGTTTGCCTGCTAGGGCATACTTAAATCCCTAGCCACTTCAACTTCAGTTTTCTTCATATAGATGCCAAAGGATGAAGAAAAAAACAGAGCCTGTGCAGAATGACAGTCAGTGGCATCTCTCAGTTTTTAGTGGAATATTGGAGTGTGTCACCCTAAAGGTTTCGGGGGCATTCTTAGCCAGTGAGCAATGGGGCAGCTGCCCCACAGCCCGCACATGGGGGCCACAACTGCCCACGGCCCTGCTTCTTCAAGGATGGGAGAAAAGAAGAGCATGGTTTTGCCACCACTTGCACATGCCCCATCTAGAGTTTAGACAGCTGGTTTTCAGTGGCTGCACTGACTCCTGCCCACCTCATACAGAGCAAGGATCATCCCTTTCTTGGCTTCATGGGGGGCAGCAGGGAGGAGGAAGCAGTGATTCAGGGCCACATCCTGGACTTTTCCCAAGGACTTCGGAATCACTGAGACTACCCCTGCAAGGACTTTTCTAATGTAAAGAAATTGTATCTGAATGTTGCATTCTTCTTGGCTGTGCAGTTATCTACATACATAGAACAAAGGCAGTTTGTGGGGTATAATTGTGTATATCCCAGATGAAAGTTTCAAATTAAGCCACACAGGTTCACTAATTTAGATTCTCTACAAAAAATTGTAGTTCTCACACCAGGGCTTAACGTCTTGGATGGTTTCTAGTTACAGCCAACCACCTGGCCCTTTAAACAACTGGAGAGCAACAAAACAGAAGATTTTAAATCTATATCATAGACTTAGCAGCTACTGCTGTCAGTACGCCCAGTCAGAAACTGCCTTCTGGAGGTTCTGGCCTCGGGTGTGCCCAAGCAGTTGTGTGTGTGTGTGTGTGTGTAATACGAGTTCTTTTCTTTTGTCTTTTTTAATTTTAGAACCAACCTTGTCCTATGTTAGGCAGCTGGAAGCAAGAGTAAGACAGCTGGAGGAGGAAAATCGCATGCTGCCCCAGGTGGGTGACTTCTGTTGTGAGGTACACTAGCTTGTAGCTCAGGCCCATAGCTAGATCTCTGGTGCAGGCCAGTTCCTGAAATTGGCTTCACTCTGTTGAATATAAAATCCTTGCAACCGGTAGTTGAGTGTGAGTAAAATGTGAGTGCCTTTTTTTGAAATGGGTAAGAAATTGGACTATTGTCACAGTTTGTGGGGAATGGGGCATCAGCATCCCAAGTGATAACAGGTTTGGCACCCCAGAAATCAGGAAGGAGTAGGTCATCAGCAGAAGGCAAGGGGCATAGTCCAGGCAGGTAAAAAAAGTCAGGATCCAGAGGCATCAGTGAGGCAAGGATGAGGCAGGGTAGCATGTCTGGCAGAGTATTCTCACTAGGAGACAATTGCTCAGAGGGAGTGAGGAGCTTATAGTTGGGATGACCCTGCACATAAGACTTCTCTGAAGATATTCTATTATGGTTTAATACAACTTTTTATTTATTGAAAGCATCTTGCATTGTAACAGTAGAATTGCTGTGTTGGACATTCCAAAAATTACACAAAGGTCTCCAAACATCTACAAAGGAGCTTGTACAACCCCCCCCCCCACCCATCACTAAAGTGCATCTGGAATATAATTTACTCATTGATTCTAGATTCCACTAGGAAAATGCCCACCAAGTGCGTAGGACTAGCAGTGCTGGCTGTTGCTCACTGTGTATGCCCACATTCGTTCATGATATCTGCAGAATTGTCTCTCCCAGTATATTCCTCTGTGGCAGCTCTACCGGTCAAGCCCTGCTTAAAGTATCAGTAGGTAGGCAGATTGAGTCATCATCATCAGCCTGGACCAGAGCTTTCTCTGCTGTGGCCCCTGTATTGTGGAATGGACTTTCTGAATATGTCACAAAGGCCTTCTTGTATTGCTAGAATTCTTATGCCACTGCTATGTGTGGTTATTCAGAAGAGCCTTTCCAGATTAGTAGTTGTTGATTATTAAGTTTGATATTTTATGAACCCTGATAGTCTAAACTAGTTTTGCTGTTGTATTGTTTTACTCATTTTGGTTTATTGGTATCTATTTTAATGGACGACGTAAGCTACCTTGAGTCCTATGAAGAGACAGGCAGGTTAAAAATGCCTCAAATACATATGAAAAAAGAGTAACTGTCACAGGAGAAAGTTCTCATGTTTCCTCCCAAAGTGTATCACCTTCCTCTCCATCTGAGTTTTCTGGCGATAAAGACAGTACTTCCCTTATCCATATTGACGAAGGACCTCAGATGGATGGCAGAGATAGAGTCATTACTGTGTATATTCCTTACTTTTGCAGAAATGGTGCCATGCAGACCCATGAATGTGTTATTGACAACAAAATGCAGCATCTCAAGGGTGCCTTGCACCTAGGGTGCTGTTATGAGCTGAGATAATGGAACTTGTAGTTTTCTGAGCAGCTCATGTCCATTCCAAAGATTCAGGTGCTCTGGAGAATCACTCCTCTTAGTACCAGAGACACTCCTGATGCACTGTCACACATCCCAACGAGAAGGGGAAGAATGAAGGTTTTACAGAAAGGCTTTCAACTGCCTCCCTCTGATATGTTTTGGAGAAGTGAAGGAGATAAGGCAGGGCTTAGGGGTTCTTAGGATGGGATGTAGGGAAACTGTTCCGGTCCAGTTGCGCTACAAATTATGATATTTGAGAAGCATGGCTGGATCTGAACAATGCGTACTCTCCTCTTATGTATTTAGTTAGATTATTTATAGTTCATCTTCCTTACTGGGACTCAAGGCGAATTACACAGACTAAGTTAATACAATCAACAGGATGGGGCATCCAGTGAACAATGAATAAATACTAACCTTACTTGTTAAATAACACAAAAATTACATAATAGGATCCCGCTTATGGCAATAGGCAGTACGAGCTATACACAATACTATGGTTCACAGTCTCTAACCCTTTACCAAAGCATCTTTTCGAACCCAGTGCAGGCTGCTGTACTCCTTGAAATACTGCTTCTGTGGGTTGATATGGCTTTAGGAATGGCATGAGAGTAGTGAGGGGGGGGTCTGCAGTGTGAGCTGGGGGAATTGAGAGACATCTTATGCAAGTTAATGTAGGATTAAATCTGTTGAATTTTTCCCCTCATGTTTTCAGGAGCAACTTGTATTGGCTGAACCTATTCTGAATTGAGCAGAGGAAGTTCACTTATTGTTCATTGTAATCATTAGATATTTTATTATTTAAACATTTATACCCTGCCTTTCCTTTTGGTTCAAAGTGGCTAATATCTCTCTCCTGATGGAAACATCTCTGTCTTGGAATCAGCAATGTATAAACTAGGTCTTAGACACTCTTCTCCTTTAAACCAGTACTTCCTCAGAACTTTATCCCATGCCAACAGCTGTGTAAAGTCTTCTGCCCACCTGACTGCCTCAGATATTATGATGAGTGATCATGGAAGTGTTTTGGGTAATGTAAGTGTGTGTGTGTTGCACTGGGCTTGTTTTTACATAAAACTGAGAGTGTTCAGGAAAGCAGAACTAAATGCAATTTAAAGCTCAGTGCTACTAAAGCCTCCCCGTCCAGCAATCAAATATACTCATCTTCTTGTGTTTTAATTTCTCTTTAATGAGGCTTGACAAACACTTGAGCGGGGGTTAAGATTAAATTCTCTCTCATGCTTTAGCTCCCTTTCCCCCTTAGAATTGATACTTTGCTATCAAAACCTCACTGTGCTGGAGAAAGAAAATGTGATAAAGAAAGTTATAAATAGCCACCTTCATAGATTCAGCAGTCTTTTTTCATACCCCATATTCAGTAAGAGGCTTTTCCCTCCACTTAACACAGTGTTGTTTGTATCTAAAGGTTACACAAATGCTGCTTGGGCACCTGTTATGAACTCATGTATATATGGCAGTTCTAGGATGGATCCAACCAACTCTTCTGGTGAAAGAGGAAGGAGTGCTCCCCTTTGACCATGAAGAAAAGACTCTGCTGGGAAGCTTAGGACCAGCAAGGATAAAAGCTATACATGACATGGCCTGCAGTAAGGAAGCGAATTGAGTGAGGCTGGGTAGGAAAACAGGCTGGATGCAACCCTTTGTCTGCACTACAGAGCAACACTTGTGAACATGCACAGCTGCACTCTATCAAGGTAGACAGGTCATCCATCTAACTCAGTATTTTCTACTCTGGCTGGCAGCAGCTCCCTAGGCTCTCAGATGGAGAAGGGACTTTTCTATAATTTGCTACCTGAGTTCCTTTTCACTGGAGATGCCAGGGACTGAACCAGGGATCTTCTTTGTGCAAAGCAGCAGGTGCTCTATCACAGCACCACAGCTTTTCCATACAAATGCTCCTTCCACTACATAGGGGTGTGGTCCCCCCAGGATGTGATTCCTACCTGAGTAGGGCACTGCTTCTTCCTAGGAGTTCTTCTGAAGTGAAGTGAACACATGAAGCCGATTTATACTGCGGCAATGGATTTTTATTTATTTATATATAGTAATATTTTTATAATCCACCTATACTGGGGTTGTATACGAACCCACACCCATAGTTGACAAACACTTAACTACAGCAACAAAAAACAATAAGAAAGAAGAGATGTACTGCTTTCCCAAAAGGTGATACCATCTTTATAGATTAACTATCAAATACCCATGTGAAAAGAAAGACCTTACATTGCTTACAATATGCAGACAGCGCAAGAGCCTTCTGTACTCCCCTGAGGAGGGCCTTTAACTCTACAGCCACCACTGAACAAGACTGCACTTGCACTGTGACAAATCGAACAGCTTGAAGGGATGACCTGGGAGGATCCAAGGAGGCAAATATACTCCCATGGGAGAGATGGTTCTTCAAGCAAACTGGTGCCAGATTGTGTAGTGCTTTAAAAGTCAAAACCAGTACCTAGAATTAGACCCAGAAGAATATGGGCAGTCAGTGTAGCTGTTCCAATGGGGGGGGGTAATATGCTGCTCTCTGCAAGCTCTAACCAATAGCTAGACTACCCTACATTAACATCTATTCTAGCTTCCAGATAGCCCTCAGGTGCAGCCCCATATGCAATAAGTTGAAATCATCTCGTCTCAAGATGAGATATTCCCCATGAGATCCTCTTAACATGAAATGTCAGGGATTAACAGTGCAATCTTGAAGGGGGCGCGTGAAAGAGGTTTGGATATGGCGTGACCCCTGCCCCAGCATAAGTGCCACTTACGCCAGCTGAATGTGCATTTACACAGCCGCAGGGCCACTTATGCTAGCTCCGAGGTGCTGCGTGGCAGCACCATGCATGGGCACTACTGCAGCCTCAGCGGCAGTGTATATCCAACACTGGATGTTTCTGGGGGCTGTTTTCGCCCTGGGAATGCCCCCTTTTGCTGGTGTTGAGTTACACCAGCAAAAATGGTGGTGTCGCCCTGTGAAACTGCTTGGGGGATTTTCCCTATTGGTTTGCTCACCGCAGCGGAGCAAATCAATCAGAAGATTGCCTGGCTGCACGGTCCCTGGGCAAGCCTCTACTACCCCCTCTTAGGATTGCTCTGCCCACCTGGGATCTTCTTGATACAAAGTACATTGTACTTCTGAGCCATAGCCCCTTGCCATCATGTATCCCAAATAATGTGTGTGCTTGTACAACTGATGCTTGAAATGGAAGGCTCCCCACAATTGGGTGTGTACAAATGTATGCATTGCATCATATTACATTATACATGCAATATTATGCATGCAGTGAGGAGACACACATGCAGTCAGGCATGCGTATATAGTTTTGTCACAGTGCGTGAACTAGTCCAGATATATTGTGAGGCTGAAGGCACGCTGTAGCTTACATTGGCCGAGTTGTAACTAATGATTGCTTATGTTTCCAGTTGGTAGAAGACTTGATAGAATCCAAGCTCCTTTTCTCTGGCCATAGATGGAAGATTTGGAGCAAGAAAACAGGCCCTTCCCCAGAGCCACAGCAGACTACCAGATCATTCTTCCAGAGATCATATCTGAGTTAATGGGCTGGCCGCATTAGGGCTTGTGCATTATCAGCGCTTATCCAAGTGCTAAGCTATGTGAGCCTGTTGCATCTCAAGACATAGAAACGATATAACCTTTCTTCAGAGGGGCTAGAAGTATACTGGGCAGGAACTGCCATGCAAATGGCACCATATTGAAAATGTCTGGTGTAATAGACTGTGGTTTCTTTGGAACATTCATTCCTTTGTCCAGTTTCCCATTTTTCATTTTGATGGGGCATCATCATCACAAGATGATTTTTTTTTTTTACATCAGTTCAACATCTGTGCTTCTGTAACTGCATCAAAAATTCTTAGTAGCCTCATTTAAGAAGGCACAGCTCGGAAGTTAATCTGTACTGTATTGTGCTTGTGGAAGTGAAGCCTCTGTCGTGATTGTGTGAACTAATGTGATGCCATAGCGCAGAATGTTCATGAACATGCCATCTTTCCAGAATGTTTGCAGTTACATTTCTGCGAGGGAAGGAAAAGTTACTGATACTGGTTGGAAATAAAATATCACACTTAAACTAGGGTCAGGAGTAGTTTTGTGGGGCTTGGTGAAGAGGAATGGGACTCTAGAAGCAAAAGGAAGAGTGCAGAGTAGCAACAGGAACCAAGAAGATGGTAGGGAGATGAATGTCACATTTTGAATAGACCAGCCAGTTCCTTGGCTACAGGCTATTAGTCTTATTGGAATTTTCAGCTGACTTTTTTTCTTTAAAAATGCCTATTTGTGATTCTACAGTTGCATATTAGCAATTATTTCCATAGTATGCGAAGTTTGGATTTATTTTTTAGAATTTATTTTCCTAAAATGATTTTTTTCATCAGGATTTCCACATAGCTTGCTGTGCAAACTGCTTCCTTTCATCACTGTCAGTGTTTGGCTAGAGCAAAGGTGGACTGCTTTTTTCCTGCTATTCTTTCTCCTCACCAAGCTGAGCACTGGGAGGAAGAAAGCAATCCATTAGACGGAAGCTATTCAAGGAACCCTGTTCCCAGGAATGTTTTCCTAAGCAGGAAGCTTCCAGGGTTTAGGAATAGAAAGCGGGTTCTTTCTGGGCTTTGGGGAACAAAGGATGCAAGCTGAGTGAGGGGGGACTTTAGTTGGTGAAAGCCATGCTTTTGAGTAAACAGTATGAACTCTTTTGACTGTCAATTATTTACATATATATTTTTAGGATTGACTTCAAGATAGATATATAGGTGACATTTGATTGTTGGATCAGATCATTGATCTGTCTAGCCAGCATCCTGCCTGCCAACAATGGCCATCCTCAGGAAAGTTCTCAAGTATGGCATCACTGTATTAAATGGCAAAATGGCTGACCTTGGGCTTTTCTGCAGTCTTATATTCGTTGCTTGTGTGCCCGTACTGCGTTGCATTTTTTCCTTTCTGCATATGTTTTGCTCCCTCTAGTGATCTCTTTGGTTTTTCATCACTGTAACTCAGGTTTATTTATGAGCGCTTCAAATGTGCTTGTAAATAAGATGGAGATATAGCGATGAAATATTGAAGCAACCACTAGAGGGAGCAAAACATGAGCAGAAAAGAAAACTGATGCAATATGGGTACACAAGCGAGGAAATAACATGTGTGGAAAAACCCCATCTAGATGTTGAAAGCAGCCAAACTGGGCCACCCACAAAGATGTAGGGGTTTTTACATACTTGTTGGAATTCCTGGGTATGCAGAAAATTTGTCTTTTCAAAGTAACTGCTGTATTGGGGGGGGGCTCAAAATGTCTCTGATGAGGACTGAAAATACTTCAGAAAGAATGGAATGCTGAGAGCCGCTCGGAGTTAGTAAAAGGGGAAGTGTGTGCATTTGGGAGGAGAAATCTGCAGCTTGTTGATTGCTTATCCCCAACTTCTGCTCAACGGAAGCAGATTGTCTCTGAAAATGGAGGGGGTTCTTGTTGCTTTTTGGCACTGATGACAGAATTAAGCTCATAACTTCTCAAATTTCTTTGATCTAGTGGACATCCCAATACCCTGTGTGAGTGAGTTCCATAGATGACTTGAGCGTTATGCTTCTTGTACTCACTTCTTATCACTTTTGGAGTATGTCCCTTATTTTCTTTGTACTGTGAGAGCACTGTGTTGACTGAGCACTACTAGCACTTAATGAGGAGCTAAGTATGCATATCTGGACTAATTATTGTATTTTTAATTGTATTTGAAGCAGTAGAACTTAGGAGACTGTAGGTTCATGCAAGAAGAATGGAAGCAGAAGATACTTATTGTTTCCTGATCCATTTGAGAAGGATGTTATCATTATTCTAAGATGGACTCTGTAAATCTGGTTCTATTTTTAGATGCCCCCCTTGGGGTGGGAGGGTTGAGACAAAACCTGTTAGAAATAGCCATTTTTCTTTTTCTTTTTAAAAATCTAGTGATGTAATTGGCCCTAAAGTCTCACCATCTAATAGAACAATAAGCTAGTAAAACGAATATTGCCAGGACAACAGTATCTGAAAGAAACAGAAGGATTCTGCCTTTGTTACCAGAGGAGTACAAGCAAATGCACAGGAGCTGGAGGAATTGAATTCTCAACTTCCATGGCAACGCAGCAGAAGTCGGACAAAGCAGAGGTAGTGGCAGAATATGCCCATGTAGAGGTTAGCCAATGAATCAGAAGGGGAAAAAGAATATCTTTGGGGAGAATATTTTCAGCAGTTGTGTTGAAGGCAGCAGAAATATATTTCATAATTACTTCTGAATAGGGCAAGTTATAGCAATTCTTACTCAAGTCTCTTTCTTTTTATTGGTTTAGGAATAGAAAGCGGGTTCTTTCTGGGATTTGGGGAACAAAGGATGCAAGCTGAGTGAGGGGGGACTTTAGTTGGTGAAAGCCATGCTTTTGAGCAACACAGAACTTCTTCAGGTACAACAGGAAGGTAGCTTGTTCCATATCAAAGGTCTCTCTTCAGCTGGTAGCTATGATGGCCAGATGGAACTGCCATGTTCAGAGGCAGTGTACCTTTGATTGACACTTGCCGGGGAACAAACAGGGGAGTGCTATTTCTGCCCTCCCTTTCTTTGAGGTACCCAGAAGTATCAGGGTGGGCACTGTGAGAAGCAGGATGCTACACTGAATGGATCTTTGGTTTGGTCCAGAGGGGCTCTTCTTTTTTTCCTCAGCTCTACCTAAAACCAGTACAGTGCAGTGAATAAAATAACTGATTTGCTGGATCAGACAAAAGTGCATAATCCAGCGTTGTTTCCAGCATCCAGATTCCTCTGGAAAACTCATGACTAGGACATGAAGGTTGGAACAATTTGGGTAACCACTAAAACGAAACCTCCTACAGAATGTGTTCTCTCTGTGTGAGAAAAACTTCGTATGATAAAGCACTCATTCTGAATGTACAACAACAAAAAGTCTGAGGACTTCCTCATTCTTCTAGTGGAAACACTGGAAAGTGTGGGGGAACACTGAAAAAACACCTCTTATATTGTAGACATGCATAACCTGTTCAATAACATTTTTGTTAATGTATAAATACTTTTGGCAACAATATGCTAGGGTATGTTAAATAATAATACATTATTAAAGAGTTCAGTATTTTCATTGTTATAAAGGTTTGCTTAATATCCACACATGCTGGCAGTCCTACCTACTGTGATTCTATGAGTGTCTTTGTCCAAATATGCTTTCTTTTGTGAGCTACAGAATTGTTTCTTAGCTTCAACTTCTATTGTTTTCCTTTATCTCAGATTGTAAAAATTAATGATACATGAGCTGTGATAGTATAGGGTGCAGTAGTTTGCAACCACATTTTGAGTGTACTTGCCATTTTTCTTATGGAACATGAAGATATTTATATTTTTAAATTCCATAAATATGCCAAATATTACAATTTTATATGCTAACTACATTATAAATTATGTATTTTGTATTGTTTTAAATCAGTAAAATAAGTTTAGGTTTCATTGGAAAGTAAGTGTTGCATGTATTTCAATTCCATCCCCCACCCCCTATTTTTTTCTGTATTTTTCTGAGGAAAAATCCTTTTTTCCCCCTGTGGCTTCAAAATTTCCAGAAGTTTTACATCTCTAGTTCTGAAATTGAGGAACTTTTCTAACAAAGACCTCATCTCCCTTTCTCCTTCTTTTTTTGTTGAGGGCCATTTCTTAAATTTGCAGGTCTGCTTTCCCATGGCTCCATTCCACATCCCTCCAATAACATTGTGACTTGGACAGATGATGGATATCATCTGCACCCCAGGATGAGGCGATGCTGGCATGTCTGACCCTCCCAAGAGACTTTCTGGGTCCAAACACTGCCAGAGCTTGATGGAAAAGAGGCACAGTGTGTATAACATAAAAATTCCATGTGTTTGATACATCTGCTAGGGTAAGAAACCTTCAAGTAAATTGTGCTGTATGTAATTAAGAACTAAACATTTTTAACACAGTTGTATCTTCCTGTCTGTGGTATCAGATCCTTCACTTTGTGATGGATGACTCATTGATTGTGCCTCATTCCAGCAAGCTCTACCTCCTCACTTGGTTTGTTGAGAGACTTGCTGATTCTTTTGCTTCTCTTGCCCTTTCCTATTATTTTTCTCTTTGTTTAGCTTTGCTTTCATTTCATGTTTTGGGGACGGTGGGTGTTTTTAACAATCTGTTTTGCCTTTGTTGTATGGCTGCTTAGCTGCCCTTTTCCACTCTTGGAAAATGAAGGTACAAGTTAGCATTGCTGTCTCTGAGACACACATTATTTTATGTTTCAACACCCCAGCACTTTCCATTTCTCACTTTCCTTCCATTAGTTTATCACCTCCAATTTCACCCTCTGTTTCCCTTTGACTTCAGCCTCTCAGTGTACTTCCCCCTTTCCTGGATTGTTCAGTGTTCTTACACACCAAGCTAGGCTGTTGACTAGAAGCAACTTCATACCAACCTATCAAGTTGTATTTCTGTATAACAATCTAACAATGTGAATAATATGTGCAACTTCCTGAAGTATAAATGGAAGGGGGATTATCCAAGATGGACTTCTTTGGTGGGAGTATCTTAGGACCATAGCCCATATTTTTTGGGGTAGGGTTGTTAGTAAACCATGGGGGAATTCCTGGAGGTTTGGCATCAGGGACTGAGGAGGTCAGAGTTTGGGAAGGAGAGGGAACTCAGTGGGTATGCGATACCCTTTGAACAGGTTCCAGAGGATTTACAGAGTCCATCCTTGGAAGTTCTCATGTTCCCCAGGGGGAAACTGTTGTTTGGAGATTAGTTATAATTCCAGGAGGACTTCAGGCCACACCATGAGGTTGGTGACCCTATGTGTGGGAGGGAGATGGGAAGTAAGCATCCAGAGTCCATGCAAATAAGCAGTCTAAAGTGTTTAAAATCTCTGTTTATTTATTTAGTAGATATATAGCTTATTTTGTACTATTAAGTAAAGATTACAATAAAGCAGCAATAGAAATTAAAAAGCATAAAACCAGGAACTGATAATAAAAATCAGTTGACCCTCTTTTAGATTTGGGGTGTGTGTGTGTATTTTGTCCCTGTGAGGGAGCTGTAGGAGTGGTCTGAGAGGAGAGATCTCTGAGGAGTCATTTTTTTCTGGAGAAAGGGAATCCACCTGAGGAGATGGTGTGTCCTGTGCAGAGAGAACAGCATCGTTTAAAGAGAAGCCTAAATAGAGCTGCAGCCTCTGGAGCAGAAGCACCTCAGAGAGCCAGCCAAGCTGCAGCAAAGCCTGAGTGTGAGATTTACAGAGGGCCTCAGTAAAAGACTCTTATCACCTCTGTGATTCCAACTTTTAAGTTGTGTTGCCTAATTTTGAGTTCCGTGTATGTGTGTCCTGTTTTAATTTCCCATCCCTCCTTGTTGAATAAACACTTTGTTTTTTAAGTTATACTTATGAAGGGTAAAAGGTGATTATAGGGTCGGGGGTTGTTCTGCTGAGTGGTGCTCTCCCCTTGGTTAAGAGCAGTGAAAATCACTGGATTGGAGGCTCTGCTGATTCAGCTTTTTTCACACACACCGTTCCAATAACAAACCCAGGTCCTATAATTTCTTCCCTCAGCTAGGATTGCTGGGAGAAACTGGGATTACATATAGTTCTTATCACTTCAACGAAGGACCTTAGAGTATTTCGGAGGCCAAGTCTCCTGCAGCTGTGACCCTAGACTGGCTCACTGACCAAGCCTTGACCAAGCATTGTGTGTTGCCTTCCTTTCATAGATAGGGTTGCCAACTTCCAGGTGGTGGCAGGTGATCTCCTGCTATTACAGTTGATCTCCAGCCGATAGAGATCAGTTCATCTGGAGAAAATGGCTGCTTTGGCAATTGGACTCTATGGCATTAAACTCCCTTCCTTCCCCAAACCCCACCCTCCTCAGTCTCCGCCCCCCCAAACCTCCCACCGGTGGTGAAGAGGGACCTGGCAACCCTATTCATAGAACTAGCAGATTAGGATTAGGAAGAAGACTAAAGATTACTTTTTTAAAAAAATCTCCAGTACATTGCCAATGAGAAGGCCAATCTAGAATGCCAATACAATAGTCTGTTTTTTTTCTCAAGGAGTCACCATGCTCCCATTGTTTTAATCATGTGTACAAGTTCAAGATGGATAATGGTGGATTAGCCATCACACTGTGCTTTGTTGCAAGAGCAGTTGGATCTTTGGAGTACTTTTTTGTTTTACAGAGAACCAGGGACTCGCAACTACATCACTTAATGCCAGAGCACCACTTAGAAGCTGATTGAATAGTTGTTCTTGCAATATGGCTGCTTGCCGGGACAGCTTGGGTGATGGCCAACCTATTCAGGCACATCACTTGTATACAAGAAAGATTGTGTAGGCTGTCTGTAATCCTATATGTTGTGTGCCAGATGGTCTAAGGATTTATGCCTGGGGAAGGCAGCAAGAAACCGAGTGTGGAAGAAGAAAGCAAGTTAAAGTAGGGCTGGCACGCTGATCAATTGACCCATCAGATATTGTCAATTAACCCCCTATTATTCGACAGTGGTTAAATAGTCCTAGAAACCAAGAATGCTGCTGTGTAGGAGGCAGCTTACTTTTCTTGCATTTCATTCTGATGTGATGTGTTAGGAAGGACGGGATCAAGAACTGTTTGTCCCCTAGCTCTGCAGCAACCAAGGACAACCTCAGTGGCATGGCAAGGCTTCTCTCACTGGCTGCTCACTATAACCACCAGCATCTCCAGACACTACCAGTTGACCTGCTGCCTAGCAATCATAACTTCCTTTAATAACTGACTTGTGATTTATTTAATAGCTGCTGTTACTTATTTGGCTTTATTTCATTTTTAAATTTTTTTGAAATTAGAGGCTAACTCTTGTGTTACAGGATGAAAACTGAAGTGAAGAACTGCTGTGTGAGTTGTTCATATTTATAGAAACGTCTCCTAATACTATTTAGTTATAAGAATATGTTAACATTTTTTTAAATTAAATTTTATTGTTTCACAGTAATTGTTAAGTAGTTTTATAATAAGCATTGGGGTCAAATTTGTTGATGGCTAAAATATCTTTTTTGCTTTTCTATGGGGCATACTCTCAGAAAAGTGGGAGGATTGCAACATAAGTCCTCAGTGTACTAATGGTTTTTTCCCATATACCAATCCAGAATGAGATGCTGCTACTAGATGATAATTTATGTATATCCCATGTTTGTGATTTATTGGCCCACAGCGAGACTTTCCATGGCTGGGTCAGAATGAAAAAGGCTGCAGTTCTCTCTCACAGCAGGTTTTCATACTGACACAGTGATGAATATAACTTTTTGTGAGTTTCATTACAAAGATAATTTAGACTTGACATTGCTTCACTGCTTGCTCTGCTGACTTAATCAGATATGTGATTTCACTGCTGAACAATGAAATTCCTCTGAAACCCCCTCTCTCAATACACTATCATAGTTATTTAATGGATAAACTTTTTCCATTTGGGAGCAGAAGTGTGTGCAATCCACAGGTGAAAACTAGTTGCTTGCCTGCCCTCAAACAGCAGATTTCTATGCCTAGTTTCATAAATGTGCTTTTATTCTCCTTTCAAATAATGTACCTGGATGTTTTAGCAAGTTTATTTTAAATACCCATATTTACCTGAAGGGAAGATGACCCTCATCGTAAGACGATTGCCCTTAAATACCACCACAGCCATTTTTTTTGTAACTGTATATAACTATAACTTCATTTTCTTGAAGGCACATGTGGAGAAAAACCGACTTTCTTCTAAGCTGATCCCACCATAATATTATCGTAACTAAAGGGAATTCCTAGTACAGTTCTACGAATACTTTCTTTGGAGTAAGCCCTATTCAGTAAACTTGAGTAGGATTCTGATAAGGCCTGATTGAAAATGATACTGACTGTATTAATAGATTGCCGGGTATGTGTGTGTGTGAGAGAGAAACTGTTCACTCTACTTTGATTGTGGTGAGTGTACAAGAAGCACATGATCCAGCTAGGAGGGGCTTGTCCTTATGTGATGTGAGTAATCTGCCTGCTATTGTCTGACTCCTGGGGGTGGAGCTGCAGCTCACTGATGTAAAGTAGAGCTCATTAGAAGGCTGAGTCTGTAAGAGGCACTTGGGATCCCTGTGGGCATTGCTACCAGTGCTTTGAATGGGGTTTTTAACAGGGGAGTTGAGCTTGGGAGTTCAGTGAGGGAGGTCAAGCGGAGCAGGAGATAGCCTCTCTAGTCCAAGTTTCCTGAAAAAGGACATACAAGCTCCACATCAGCAAGGAGGGTGGTGTGCCTCCCTCCTTTCTGCTATGGAAATTCAGGTAAGCACCATATTTCTCTCTAAAATACCTTTAAATGACTAAACCAGTTATGAAGGTAGAAAGCCAGCAGGGAGCAGGGGCCTGTGCCGGCGGCCAGAGGCCAGTGGGAGGCTGCAGTGGTGTCCGGGCACAGCGCTGCCGCGGCAGCGGCCGGGGAAGGTGCACGCTGGCGCTGGGGCCACTCACGCCAGCGTGCACCTTCTGGTCCCCGGCAGTGTGGGCCCTTGCGCCAGTGGAGGCCTTTGTCAGCCTCCCAAGGCCTTTGGGTCAGGCCGCCGGCAGATTTCAGGAATGGGCTGTTTATATAGGAATGATGTAATGTTTAAGCATTTAGTGCTTTCCCAAACTTTAGCAATAATTGTTTGGACAGCTGTAAAAAACAAAACCTAAGGTCATACTTCTATGAATAGGTGGTAAGTGGTCAGTTAGTAAACTTACTTCTAAGTAAATATGCCTAGGATTGTTCTTGTATAGTCAATGGGCTAATAAGAGCGTAACTCTTAGATCTGCAGTGTAAGAAATCTATAGTGTTGTATAGTGGCTCTGTTCAGTTTCAAATCAATAAATTATATGGCTATAGCAACCAATTAGTATGCACTTCAACTGAGAAAGTATCTAACTAATAAATGGAAATAATTCACAGTGGGTAGCCGTGTTAGTCTGTCTGCAGTAGTAGAAAAGGGGAAGAGTCCAGTAGCACCTTAAAGACTAACAAAAATATTTTCTGGTAGGGGATGAGCTTTCATGAGCCACAGCTCACTTCTTCAGATAATAAATGGAACATTATGTTTAAAGTCAATGATTGAAATCACTCTTTTTTCTTGGTGAAAAATCTCCTTGTTTTAAATCAATCCACCCTGATTTAATATGGCTTAAATAGCTGTTGCTATTCTTAGGTCATATCAAGGTCAGGATTGCCTATTTTGGCAGCAGGTCTCTAAGTTCTCAGGTAGAAATCTTTCACATCACCTTCTCCTTGACCCCTTTAACTGGAGATACCAGGGATAGAACCTGGGGCCTTCTGCATGCAAAGCAGATGCTCTGCCACTGAGCCATGGTCCCTGACCGAATGCCATTAAGGTTAAAGTTAGGTACTCTGCATAGTAACAATCAAAAGAAAGACTCTTGTCCCAACACATTTGCAATCTGAAATTTGACACAATTACAAGGTCAGCTGTGCTGTACCACAAATAATTAAAGAATCCTGCCAACAAATTATTATTATTGCATTATTATTATTGTTTTGCTCTGGTTGACCCAGCATGGGGGGCACAAATGCATTTTTTGTCTTTTTCTGTGCTTTGTTATCAAGCCTTCAGACATGTATTCTGTTTTGGCTAAACTAAAGGTTACGTTAGCTGAGGGGGAGGTGATAGAGAGGGGGACAAGGTTTGGCATCAAAGAGTGGTTGTGAAGGGATGCCAAGCTGTCCAGTGGTAAACAATATGCCTCCTTGGCTGGCCATTCAGTGTTGAGATTAGGGATTTGGGTAGCAGAAGCCTCCCCCACCCCCATGGGCTGCCTGCTGTACATCCTCTTCTGCCAAATAAGCAATTGCTCCAGGACCCTGCGGCTGAGCTGAGCGTGTCTTTTGGGAAGCTTCCTACAGAGGGTGAAGTGCTTGTCCTGGAGATATGGATGTACTCCTCTGTCTGTTTGGTTCTTGGCTGTTCTTGCATGTCACTGGGAAACTGCTCGAGGAGACGGCAGCTGGCCAGACTTCTTTCTGACAAAGGCTGGATGACAAACGGAGTGCATCCTCCCAGACAGTGTACTAGGCATATACACTGGTTTTTCCACTCATGCCAACGTTTTTCTCAAAAAAAATTTTTTTGCTTTTTTTTTTTGAAGAGCCATGCTTCAGGCATTTAAAGGCAAAACAAGGTTTTTAATCTTAAAAGAAAATATACCACAATTTCCAGACCTCAGAGAGCTGCTAATGGGCTGCAAGTTGAGCAAATAGCTAAACGCTCCTGACAGCTTGAAGCATATTTCTCTAGTGGAGGGTTCCTGTTGTATCTCGGCATGAATCACTGTTGCAGCTCAGCCTCCTTCTAGTTGGCCACAGCTGGAAGCAGGTATTTCTGCTTCATCACTGCATGGGGTGTGATTGGATAATTTAGTCTCTCCCTATATAAAAGGACAGCAAAAACAGTACCCACCTTCAGAGGAGGCTGTCTGTTGTGACACTGCCTGAGCTGTTGCCCTGCTTTTGCCTCCTTGCCTTCAGGAGGCATGTTCAGGTGTGCTCATAAAAAAAATGGGCCTTGAGGGCAGATATTTCTTAGTTGTTTACACACTCATGGGGGGTTGCGCGGTGGCCGGGAGTGGTGCAGCCTCGCCGCTGCCAAAGAGGCTTCC
This sequence comes from Euleptes europaea, assembly GCF_029931775.1. Classification (NCBI taxonomy): domain Eukaryota; kingdom Metazoa; phylum Chordata; class Lepidosauria; order Squamata; family Sphaerodactylidae; genus Euleptes; species Euleptes europaea. The sequence continues at coordinate 69,078,034 of NC_079318.1, forward strand.
CGGCCACCACGGAGAAAAAAACCCTATTTTAAAAAAATTAAAAAAGAAAAAAAGGGAAAAAAAGCCCCATTGCCTTCAGCAGGGCTGCTCCACTCAAAAAGGGCTGAAAGGGGTGAGGAAGCTACCAAAAGGCAGCTCCATCCCTGGGAATGCCCCACCCATCCCGGCATATGCTGCCTCTTCTGGGATTTAGTTCCCAGAGTGGCACTGCTGGTGGGGGATGCCTCACCTAGGTGCTGGCATAAGTGCCCTCCGCACTGGCATAAGTGCCCCTTATTATGGGATAAGTGGGCGCTTGCGCTGACGCGTGGTCCTGCCGGCTCCTAAGGAGATTCACCCCTCCATCAGTAATGTACCCTAAATCATGCAAAAAGTGTATTTCAACTATCACATGCCTGGGAAACTCTATTTTGGCCTATGACCTTTTGAGAATCTGTAAAAGGACAGAACACATACAGTACAATTAAATAGAGAGGTTGCGTTTTTAAGGATCACATTTAGTTAGGGAAAGGGTCTGACTTTCTAAACTTCTACGAAGACCATATTTTCATCAGGAAAAATTTCTGCTTCCAATTTCCTGTTCATTACAAAGGGCTTCAGATTGTTTGCTGGTGACAGGCATTAGATGTGTTTATTAATACAATGGGGAATTGCTTCATAATATTATTGATTTAGCCTTTCTCTGCTGTCAACTTTGTGTCAAAAGAGGTAGAAGAGAGATGGTTATATATTCCTCTACCCCATTAGTCAGATCTTATATAACATTCTTAAATAAATAACAGTAATTTTGGGTGACATCAATATTGGCCCTGCATGTCATCTGATCTCTTCTGCTCTCTGTTCCCCCACCTTCTGAGGTGAGTTGGGTGGCTGCTTAGGACAGGGCCTTTTCTGTGGTGATGCCCTGATGTTGGCAATTCCTTCTGAACCTGTCTAATTTCTGGCGCTTTTGGAAGTCATTAATTCATTGGGTTGCCATAAGTTGGAAACCACTTGATGACACTTAACAAACACTCACAAAACCTTTTGGCCAGGCCTTTGGTTGATTCCCCCTCCCCCAACAGCAATCCTTCCCCACCCCATGAATCTTCATACCATTTTATCTGGTATTGTGAGTATTGGTTTTTTTATTATTTTAAATTGTAGTTTGTGTATATGGCTATTGATGGTTTTACTGCTGGCTGTTTTGTTACTAGCAGCCTGAACAGCCCAGAGTAGGCCAAGCTTGTAAGAACTTGTATGTGAGGCAGAGTTGGCCATGGTTAGTATTGGATGTAAGCCCACCAAGGAAGACCAGGCTCTGCTCATCTCTTGCCTTGAAAATCCCATGAGGGGTTGCCATGTGTTTGTTGCAATTCAGCTGCTAATAATGATGATGATTTTGTTGTTGTTGTTGTTGTTGTGCTGATTTCATTATGTTGATTAGTTTTAGTTATTATTTTTTTAACAAGCTGGAAGCCACTTTAGGACTCTGTAATATTGACAGTGTGGGCCAGAAATATTTCAATATATAAATATGAATCCCATTGAAGGCAGCATTTTCTTTCAATCAGTGCTAGGTACTTTAGGACAGTGCTGTTCAAACTATATTCCAAAGAACTTACGAGGTCCTGGAAATATCACCATTCCCAGCATTCTCAATCTCAGTCACATTGCGCTCTGGTACATTCTAGAGTGCAAGTTCAGTTTACACCAGGTGCTAGCGAGGGTTAAGGGGTCTAGCTAGCAGGATAAATGGTCAGATAGTGTGCCTTCGGTCATGCTCCAGAACTCTGTGTAAGACTGGGAGGTTTCATACTAGTTGCCAAAAGTATTCGCCAGCAGACAAGGCACTGCGAACATTGTTCCCTCCAGGTAGAAAGTTAGAAATCCATTGCTTTAGGACATATTGTTAAAAATAGTAATAATAATTTTAATAGGCACTATTATTAGTGTAGCCTAAGGGCATTAAGCATACAAAAGAGTTGCTGAGGCAGTAGAGCCTACATTTGAAAGTAAAAGCCTTTATATCATACTTTTCTAAAAAGCTGCTGTTGGCTACAGACTGAATGAGGACTTCCAGGCACCTGGGCTGGCCTGAGAAGATGGAGAGGTCTAAGGATACAAAATGTGTGGGACCCAAGTTGCTCTGTAGGCCTGGAGATTGAGACAATCCACCTGTTGCATTTTTATTGATTGATTGATTGATTGATTCCTGATTCAGTGGGTCATGCATACCTGACACCTGTTTATGTCTCTCAGCTGGACTGCAGTAAACATTCGGGATGTATAAGACAAGCAGATCCATGGCAAGGAAGGGGAAATTGAGCTCTCACTAGTCCTCCAAACTAAATTTCCATGGTGTCACATCAGAGAATAATGAGGACCATTTGTTGGCTCTGAGTTGGGCAATCTGGAGATTTGAGAATGGAGCCTGGAAGGGGTTTTGTGGATACTCCTAGTTTACCTTGAGATTCTCACATTTTACATAGGGTGGGATTCTTGGGTTTTACATAGTTTCAGATTGCTGGTTTTACATCAGTTGGGTTTAGCAGTTGCTTGCAACAGCCTTCCTATGGGGAGATTCTCTGGTTTTACATTTTTCATGTTTTCCCCCTCCATAGGAAACAGTGGAGGATGACTGGGGGCACCTTGTTCAGGGGCCCATAGAAATGGATCTCTTGGTCCAATTGGCTTGACATTTGGGGGTTATTTAAAGGAGAGGCACCACCAGCTGCCCTGTAAGTTTGGTGCCAGTACCTTTAAAAACACCCCCCAGCCCCCCAGAAGGATCACCCAAGTTACCTCAAAGAAAAGGATCCAGTTTGTATGGCTCTCCCCTGAATTTTTCTGCACATGGTTGGGATGAGATTGTGTGTTCCTCCCCCCCCCCCAAGTGCCTGCCTTACCAGGTAGTCATGTATGAGTGTAATATTTTACTTGGGTTGTTGTGCACAAAATCAAACATATATAAACCTAAAAATGAAGATCAATATCTCTGAAGAAATCTAGGATCTGGGGGAGTACTGTATACCCATGGAATGTGCACCCAGCCAAATACTTTTTTCAAAAATAATTAAACGTTTTGACATTTCTTATGGCTGGGCTGGTGTCTCAACAAGAGCCATAGCCTAGCTTCTTTACAATCAGAGGTGCTAAACAATGATTAGCCCCGGTTCACAACACCCAGACCCAACCTAAACATCATATGAAAGCAACTCAAATGACCTGCCTAGTTCATGGCCCTGTGTGTGTGTGTGTGGGGGGGGGGGGGGGACACAGGGCCTCTTGAATTGTGTACCCTGCCACCCCCTTCAGCTTGGTAAAAAAAAAAGAAAAAAAAAGGTAAAGGTCCCCTGTGCAAGCTCCGGGTTATTATTGATCCATGAGGTGACGTCACATCCCGACATTTACTAGGCAGACTTTGTTTTCGGGGTAGTTTGCCAGTGACTTCCCCAATCATCTTCCCTTTACCCCCAGCAAGCTGGGTACTCCTTTTACCAACCTCGGAAGGATGGAAGGCTGAGTCAACCTTGAGCCGGCTACCTGAAACCAACTTTTGTCAGGATCGAACTCGGGTCATGAGCAGAGCTTGGACTGCAGTGCTGCAGCTTACCACTTTGCACCACGGGGCTCTCGGCTTGGTAGCCATATTTATAATAAGCATATCCTATGTTTATTATAATGAGCCCCATGGCATAGAGTGGTAAGCTGCAGTACTGCAATCCAAGCTCTGCTCATGACCTGAGTTCGATCTTGATGGGAGTCAGTTTCAGGTAGCCGGCTCATGGTTGACTCAGCCTTCCATTCTTCCGAGGTCAGTAAAATGAGTACCCAGCTTGCTGGGGGTAAAGGGAAGATGACTGGGGAAGGCAGTGGCAAACCACCCCATAAACAAAGTCTGCCTAGTAAACATCGGGATGTGATGTCACCCCATGGGTCAGGAATGACCAGGTGCTTGCACAGGGGAGCTTTACCTTTTACCTTTATGCTTATTATAAAGGTACACAGGCAGGATTCTACTCAGCTGTTCAAATAAACTGCTTCTTGTGTTCTGGGATGATTACAAGCCCTTGACACTTATTTTGTGTATATTTGTAGTTGCAATCCTAACAACACTTGCTTGGGAGTAAGCCCCATTGAAAAAAGTAGGGATTACTTCCAAGTAGACTTAGCATTGCCTCCTTTCTTTTTATTTTTGAAATTATTGAAATGAAACTTCATTTTATTTGTATTGTTTTGCTAAATAACAGATTACAAATGTTTATATCTTTACTATTTTGTATTGATTTATAAGGACCCTCCCTCCACAAAAGTTCTGGCTATGGGCTTGTGCAGTCTGCCTTATTGTAATTAACATCTGTATACACAGAGACTCCGGCAATCCAGATGGAAATTGTTTTTCAGTTCTGCTGATTGTTTAAAGCCATCCTTTTAAAAAATGAGAGTTGACTTACAAACAATGGTTTCTTTCCATTTCTAACATTATTTAAACCAAGGAGGACAAAAGCTGACTTATTTTGGGGGGGGAAAGCAAGTCTGGCTGAAAAGGTCACTGGCATCTCCCCAGAATCTGATGTGGCTGTCGGTGTCTGGACTGATTCTGTGAAGCTGCGGCAAGAGTATTTTTAGCTTTTTGCCAAAGCAGGCAGCTGGATTAGGTTGCCCCAGCAACTGCTGCATCACCTTGAACTCCCTCAAACACTGCAGGAAACATCTTGAGCTTTATTTCCAGAGAGGCTCTCCAGAAACTGTTAAAAAAATGAGGCAGTTGGGAGGTAGAAACTTTCAAAATTACATGATGGGCTAGGTGCATTCATGAGGAATTTATACATTGTGCACTTTTTACGTTAAAGGAGGGGGTTCCCAAAGTGAAATAAGCCTGTCAGAATAGTTTGGTTGGGAGGTGTCTGAATATTTTACCAACCAGTGGTTCCTTACCTTTTTAGTATGGTGACCCAAAAGTCCAAATTTACTTGTCATAGCAACCCACTTAAAAGAAAACAGACGATGCACAACTCAATAAAATTTCAAAAGTCTGGGAACCACTTTCGTAGGCTTCACTAATCACTTTTGGGTCAAGATCTACAGCTTAGGAAATGTTGGTATAGACTATTGGCCAGCAGCTTGTTTTCCTGCAGGGCAAGTATGAGGAGCAAATGAGAGGTCATGGCCTAAGTTTCCAGCCTCCCTCTGTCCCCTAATTTGGCCTGCCAGTGCAGTCTGTTGTCACTTCTCCACTTCTCCATGCTCTTTGTACCTTTGGTGTGCACCTGAAGGGCCCAGGTGGCCCCGCTTATGGGCCTATTGACTTCCAGTTGCATACTTCTAATGTAGGCCAGTCTTGTGTTGGGCAGCATCCTTGATATATTAACCCAGATCCCAGGATGCTTCTCATACTAACCCACTAGCACATATGAAGCCACTCATCTCAGATTAAGACACAGACTGTGGAATATAATTTTTATAGCAGAAAGGAGTAGTGTGGGTAGTGCCTCTTACACAATCCAATTATAACTGCAAACAGAAGCTTTGGTTTCTTGTAGTAAATTGATATATGACGCGGATTACCTCACCGCTCTGAATTTGTTACTACCGTCAGCTCTGTGGCTGTCATGAAAATGGCACAGAGGGGAATGCATTAATCCCCAGCCTCCTTTGAGCCAAATCAGGGCCCCCCGCTCTTCTGTGATTTACTAATAAAAAATTATCCAGAGATCCATTCCCAGCATCTTGTCTAATGAAACCCTAAGGCTACTTCTCGATGAAATAGTAAACCTGTGTAGTTGTTCTTCATATTGCTCCCATAAGAGTCCCAGCATTTAGACAACTAGCGTGCCCAAAAGCAAGGATCTAGATTAACTTTCTCTCTGGCATTTTCTGACTTTTCTGTGTGTTTTTGTATGGAGGCCCATTTATCAAGTGAGCCTCCACCTGTGGTCTGAAGGTAGAATCCAGACAGCTCCATGAGAAGTAGGCCTAAGAACCCTGCAGTGTTTGCTGTATGGAGGCTCTTCGTTAGGTGCATTGAGTGGTTTGTGTGAGTGTTCTAGACCATACTGCTAGCTTGCATTGGGATATCTTTTGTAAGGCTGTCTTGGCTCCTCTCATTATCATTGCAGTCTGTTTACAAATGTTGAAACTACTTTCCATGTTAGATTAGCATGTCCTTTTGGCATTCTTGAGAATACAACCCTGGACCCAATCCAGAGAACTGAAGTCCCATTGAAATAATTGAAACTGCTTAGTTGCTACAAAACATAAATCCCGTTGAATTCTGTGGGACAGTTTTCTAGACTGAGGCCCCGGCTTTTTGATTTCTCAGGTTGAAACCTTTAATTTATCATCATCCCATTAAGACTCAGAACATTTTAGGAGCTTCTGGGTGGAGACAGTTCACTGGAGGGCCTGTAGCTCAGTATGCTTTGTCCTGGTTTGATTCACAGTATCTCCCAATTAAAAAAAAATCTTAGGAAGTAAAACTCGGAAAAACATCTGAAGGAAGCTTGGATAAACCAGTTTAGATTGTTGTCAACAAGATGGACTAATGGTCTGAACCAGTACAAAGCAGTTTGATACGTTTCTCCAGAAGAAAATAATACATGGGCACAAGATGCAGGAATGAATGGTATACTCATAATGGAACTGAATTTGAAGTGGAGTGGGAGGATGTTGATGGTGGGGAATTGTTCTGCTTGATTAGAATGGCATTCGTTTCACTATTAAATAGTGTTTGATTTTCTACTAAGGGTCCCGTTAGGATGCCATCAGGGGCAGATGGGAATTTCTGCTCTTCAAGGCCTCCAGCTAGCTTCAGTGACCAGGCCTCCTCACCTTCTCAGCAGCCTGAAGTGATGGTTAATGCCCTCAAGGTAACATGCCTTGCTGTGTGGCCACATATGTGCCAGATCTCCCATTTGTGTTCTGTGACCATCCGTGATCCATTGCACCTGAAACATCAACGTATTTGAGGGAAAGCAAAAAGACCCACTACCAATGCTATTGTCATCTCGCACATGTTTTTCCACGTGTGTCAGCTACCATATGTCACCCACGTTGACTTGCCAGTAAGTGCAGTGTGCCTATGCTAGGTACAAAAAGCTGCACTTGCATAAATTCCCTCTTCTACACAACTGTGAGATGCAGAAGAGCCTTGTCTGTCTCTATATCTGGCAACTGAATAGGCAGCTTCTTCATTCACACAACTATGGTTAGATTGATGGAATATGGGAGAGTGTGATCATTAGAAAACAGCAACATAGGAAGTTACCCTTCCATTTGGTCTGGCATTCATATTAGTTTCCAGCATTAACAGTGGCCAGCCAAATACCTCCAGGAAGCTCACAAACAGGGCATGAGCACTTTCCCTGTTATCAGTCCCCAGTATCTGTCTATATTGCTTCTGAATATTGAGTTTCTGTGTAGCTACTCATAGACCTATCCACTACAAAAGATATTCATCCATTTTAAGAACATCAATGTTACAGGCCATGATCATGTCTTGTTACAATTAACAAACTCCATAAATTTAAACTGTATGAAGAAGCACTTCTTTTTGTCTCCCCTGAAACTGCTGCTAATCTGTTTCATTGGGGGCCTCCTAATCCTACTGGAAATCCTATTGTATTTTTATCCTGCCTTCTTCTTCAAGGAGCTCAGGAAAGTGTACATGGTTCTCCCTATCACAGCAACCTTGTGAGTGAGATCCGGCTGAGAGAGGGGCTAGCCCAAGGTCACCCAGTGAGAGTCGTAGCAGAGTAAGCCCCAGCCCAGGTCTGACTTTCTAACCACTGCACCATGAGGGTCCTTTTGGAATGAAAGAAGGGAATGAAATTTTCTCTTGCCATGCTGTTCATAATTTTTTATATCACTACCTTGGCTTGGATCCAGATATTTCTACAGGCACAAGGACTTCCAGCCAGAGAGTGTGATTTCCTTTCCTCCCCAGTCACATGGCAACCAGAAATGCCCCCCATCCTATGCCTGGGGGTACCCTTTCTTCCCTGAACAGGATTGAGGGGGGTCATTTTGGAAGGCCTTGCACCCTTGGAAACATTAATCTGGATAATGGCACCCCCTTGTCTCTGCATTTTTTTCTTGTTGGGAAGGTGCTTGAAGTCCTTTGTCATTTTAGTTGTCTTTTTCTGCAGTGACAATACTTAGAGCCTTTCAGAGATTCAGTTATACATTGAACAAAACAAAAGTGACCATTGTGGTCTTGCAAAATGACCCTTTGTCCACCACAAAGAGCACCTATAGGACTCCATGAATGTGTGGGGCAGCTTTTCTCCTCTTCCATGAAATGTAATGGATTGCTTTTCCAGAGGGGTGGGTTTGGAGGAAATTGTCCTGGGGAGTGCATGGGTCACAACATATCTAATTACATTTTCCAGTGAAAAAGACAAGGGACATTTCTGGGGGAGAAGACATTCTCCAATATATTCTGTAAATGTTTTAAATCTTTAAATCATAGCCTGATAAAATATTTAATGCTATAATAAAAAAAAGGATGTGTTCTGCACACATCCGCTGTGTCCTGGGTTCCCAACCTTTCGTTTTCCAAGATTCTTGCACCTCACATACAAATGCCACACTGCAACCTTCCGTATTACTATGTATGGGTGTGAAAGCTGGACAGTGAAGAAAGCTGATAGGAAGAAAATAGATTCCTTTGAAATGTGGTGTTGGAGGAGAGTGTTACGGATTCCGTGGCCTGCCAAAAAAACAAATCAGTGGGTTATAGATTAAATCAAGCCTGAACTGACCCTAGAAGCTAAAATGGCTAAACTGAGGCTATCAAAATTTTGGGCACGTCATGAGATGACAAGAGTCACTGGAAAAGACAGTTATGCTAGGAAAAGTTGAGGGCAGCAGGAAAAGAGATGGATTGGCTCAACAAGAGATGGATTGGCTCAATAAAGGAAGCCACAGCCTTCAATTTTCAAGATCTGAGCAAGGCTGTCAAAGATAGGACATTTTGGAGGACTTTCATTCATAGGGTCACCATGAGTCGGAAGCGACCTGACGGCACTTAACACACACATATATGCCACCCCCTCCCCACCATCCAAGCTGCTATTATTTCTTTTAGGAAGAGGGACGGTACAATGCCAGGAACCTGTCTTTTTCCCTACCAAAGCTAATAGTAGTTCTGAAGAGGTATTTCAACTGGAGAAGTGCCTAGAATGCAGGAGAAGAGTCACTCCTTCCCTGAACATCAATCCAAAACTACCCTTGCACAGTTGCTTTTCAAGTTAAATCACACATGAGGAAATTGGGTCACAAACTCCCCAGCAAAAAAAACAATGAAGTACTTCGCGTTAGTGTCCCTTGATATAACACTGGAAAGTTGGACTATAATCCTGAGTTGCAGTGAGGAGGTTGAATGAGGAGATTGCAGTGAGAAGATTGATGTTACGGATTCCGTGGACTGCCAAAAAAACAAATCAGTGGGTTATAGAGCAAATCAAGCCTGAACTGACCCTAGAAGCTAAAATGACTAAATTGAGGCTATCGTATTTTGGTCACGTCATGAGACGACAAGAGTCACTGGAAAAGACAGATATGCTAGGAAAAGTTGAGGGCAGCAGGAAAAGAGAAAGACCCAACAAGAGATGGATTGACTCAATAAAGGAAGCCACAGCCTTTAATTTGCAAGATCTGAGCAAATCTGTCAAAGATAGGACATTTTGGAGGACTTTCATTCATAGGGTCACCATGAGTCGGAAGCGACTTGACGGCACTTAACACACACATACACACAAATGCAGGTAGTGGTGGTGGATTTGTATGTAGGGATCTCAGTGTTTTGCAAATCAGCCCATTTATTTATTTCGTCCTACACATTGCATTTTTGCAAAATAAGCCTGATAATACTCATAAAACGTCAATGAGCTCACCTGCACACACTTACCTAGGTTAATCATTTGTGTAATATCAGCAGTGTAAAAGGAAATGGTAGTGTGGGCTGGGCAGAGAGGATGCCCCCTGCCCAGCTTATGCCCACTCAGTACCTGACTGTCAGACCATACTGATGGCAGTAATGAGCTGGGCAAAGGGCGTGCCATGCCCCCGTCCAGCCCGGGTTTCTGGGGCTCCATATTCCAGTTTTGGCCAGGGCTCCGGAATCACTGAGATAACTTCTATGTGTAGCTCCACAGACTAGTCTTAATTGCACTCTGGGCTGTAATTCATGCATTTGCTAGCCTGGCACTATTGCTTCCCTGGTGGTGAAATAGATATGGTGTTCCAGATCAGTGCCCATTGGTGAAGGTCTTGTGTTTCTTCCACTTAGAAGGCAGAAAGAAAATGTTTCACACCACCCTTAAATGTACCTTCATTGTAAACATTCTAAATGGGGAATAAAATACAAAATTACTCTGACTCCAAAGGCAGCAGCAATACCCCCTTCTGTTCACTGGGAATGTACAACATGTGCAGCTGACCAGAGTGCGGCAACAATCACATTCTCGTAAAGTCAGTAAATCCACACTACAGGAGAATTAAAGGGTAATTGGTTTCATTTCCATATTAAAATACATTCACAGCATATTGTCAGCATTTTTAAAAATTCATAACGTTTCTCTGAATATGATTTTAGGCTTTGAAGAGAGAATACAAAATGAAGTGCATGAAAAATTTGCATTGCCCATTTCCCTGACGATAGCATTTTTTCTGTTTCACTAAGGTCACAGTCTTTATCTACATTTTCCTGACCGGGGAGCATTGAGGAGGGGGAAAACAAAAATGTACATTTTAGTATTAACATAAAACTTGTTTTGCATCTGCAACCAAGAAGACTAATAGGCCCTTGTAAGTTCAGAATATGCAGGCTTAGATGCAAAAGAGTTAGAACATAAGGCGAACATATGGTTGTCTGAAGCATGAAACAATCCTAGATCCAGTTTATACACAGTTTATATATTCTTTGAGTTAATGTCTTTGCTTTTGTGGATTGAATTCCTCTGCCCCTCCACAACACAGATACAACTAGGATGTAATGGAGATTTCCATGTACAGAAGGGGTTTCTGTCCACAGAGTGCAACTTCCCGGCCCTCCTGTAGCCAGAATTCCTCCAAAATGCAACTGCTGGGGTAAAGGGGACTCCCAGGAACCACAGGGTAGGCCGGGGGTGGTGATGGTGGATTGAGATCTGCAGCAGGAGGGGCAAATCAGCAAAAACCATCCCCACCTTTCATCTACACAAACCCTCTGTGGGATCCAAATCAATATATAGAGTGAAATACACACTACATGGTTATCCCCAGTCTATGCAAGTCCCACCTCTGTTTAAAGAAGAATTAAAACCATGAAAAAACAAATCTTTAAAACAGAATTTCCCCAACCAGTTTAATCCAACTCATCAAAAGCTACCTCAGGATTTCAGTGGAACTGCCAGCCATTGTCTGTATATCACAGCAGCTAGGGATCCTTAGTTCTGAGAGTGTCCTTGGGGAAAATAGCCTGATATTATGTTTCTCTCAGTAACCAACAATATCTCTCTGCAAGCATGGCATCTCCTTAGCATCTGAACATAGGAATAGCCTTGCTTGACCAGACCAAAAGTTCAGCATTCAGTTTCCAGCAGGTGCTAGCCAGATGCCTCCAGAAAGCTTACAAGCTAGGCATGAAAGAAACTGCTCTGCATTGTTGTTTGTCTCCAGCATCATATATTTGGAGATATAATGCCTCTGGATGTGGAGGTTCTATTAACTATCATGGCCAAAAGTGATTTTGAGCCCTACCCTTGATGAATATGACGATTTGCCTATTAGATTGTAGCTGGAGAAATCTGATCATAATACATGTTCTGGCAGACAAACCTGGTATCTCCATAGTTCAGTGGAAGTCATACAGTGATAGGCAAACACAGTGCTGAATTTAAATAGTCAGGTTCAGTCTTAGTAGCTATGGGGCCCCAGGCAAAAGTCCGGGATAGGGCTCCAGGCAAAAGTCCGGGATAGGGCCCCAGAATCACTGCCACCCCTCCACTGTCTCCCCCACCAGGACCAATTAAGGGGTGGCCTTCACCCCATGTAAGGTAGGTGGGAGGTGCATCACCCCAAGCCTGCTGCCCAAACCCCAGATAGGGAAGTTATGAGTGGCAAAGGGAGTCTGCTCTATTTCTTCTCCCTCCTTCCTCAGGGGGCAGGGATGTGGGTGGTCAGAGCACTTTCCAGTATGGGGGCTGGGGCAGATGCCCCGATGCCAACTGGCTAAGACCACTCCTGTACCAAGCATTGCTTTAAAAGCTTCTCAAGCATTCATGTGTAATTGTTCCTGTGCAAATAGCTACTGGATGTGTGAAGGGAAAAATATAATTTACCCATAGAAATGGCAGATGCCTTTCAGTCTGTGCACTCAGATTTTGTGCGGTGTGTCCCTTCCCGCCGGCTAGAGGACATCACTTCTCATGGAAATCAAGGCAATTGAAAGTGTCAACTCTCACTTTCTTGCCAGATCAGCATTATATACTTGGGTAAATATTTTCTATTGCTCACTGAGCAGAAAACTGGTTGTTGGGAGATGTGCTTGAATAATGAACAGTTTTCTAGAAGTCACTCGTCTCGGTGTCAGTACCCCTAGCAACACAACATAAGGATGCTGTTTGCTGTTTTGACAAATGGGTACAGTGAAGACGTGTTCTACAAAAGAGCAGATAAGAGGAAGAAAAAATAGCCTTAAACTTCAGTAAATGTGCCTGTTGCATGAAAAGGATATTTAGCTGAGTAGAACAGGCCAAATACAGATACGGTTGGGGTTTCAGTATATCAGGAGACTCCTTAGGTATGCACAAAAGGATAGGGCTTTTGAAATTGAAGAAGAAGAAGAAGAAAACTAAAACGACCTGATAAGGACTGAGTATGCTGTATAAGGCTCAGAATGTTAGTGACAGTTGAGAGTCAGTGTAGTTGGGCCTGGATTGGTGGGATTGCAAAGGCTGCGAGAGACAGCAGGCTGGAAAGTTGCTTTTGGTCCATGGGCTTTGCCAGCTGTCTGCAAGGGTAGCAGACACACAAGGAGGAAGGCAGCCGAGGTTGCTGAAATACCACTACTCCCGTGCCACTCAGCTACAAAGTAGCCTTTGTTTCCCCACTCCTCACATCCCTACAGTGTCCCATCTATTCCAGCTCCCTTCTAGCAGCTCTTTTAAGGCATTCCTCAGGTCTGTGCAGACAGCCAGCCTATGAGGTCCCTGCCATCTGGGACGCCTTTGTGCCCTGGCCATCTGACAATATGTTCCCCACCCCAACTACCCCACACACAGCGCTATAGCTATGAGGTTTCTCCTTTCTGGTTCCTGCCCATTTCTCTAGTGATACTTTGCATAAGGGCTTCTAACTTTTGCTGTCCTGCTGCTGTGCTGGAAGAGTGGCTGGGCAGTGGGTTGCTCTCGCCACACTCAGTCAAAGGAGGTGGGGAAAGGGAAACAGACGGGAGCGGAAATTGGCCTTCTCAAGCCCTTAATAGCTTATAGTATCTTGGAGTGGAAGATTGTGGTAGGGAGAATTTGTCAGTTATTTGCACCCCCTTTGATTCCTTGCAGGCCCCCAAATGGCTATACTTTTACCAATGGCAATAAATGTAATGACCGTTATTACTTACCGCTTGTACAAGAGTCAGTGTAGAAATTGCTGTAGCCAGTACACCCACCACAAATAACTGTTTGCATGAGGACTCTACCAGCATGAGTATGTAATATCAGAAGTGTGCTCTTGTGCAAGAACACTAACATTTTCCTGTTAACAAAATCTTGTGAGACTTGGTTCTTTCAACAGCACATTGCTGGTTAGCCAGATGCAGTAACATCTCCATCAACTTCTAGAGATCTTTTCAGTTTGGAAAATGGAAGAATATGTGCTTTCTTTGTATGTCTATATGCACAGGCAACCTGCTTTCACTACCAAAGGATAGACGCATCTAGACAGAATGGCTTACTGGTGCACAGAATGGTTTTAAGGAGTTTCCTCATACTGTCAGGCCAATGGACCTTATTGGGCAGCATCTTTCCATAGTCTCATACCAAGGTCTCCTTTAACCAGCCTCCCCAAAAAAAGAGGCTGTGGCTCAATAGTACAACATGTTCCTCATATGCAAAAAGTGGTAGGTTCATTCCTTTTCACCTCCAGTTAAAAGGATCTCACATAGCAAGTTTTGGGGAATTCCTTTCTTCTAAAGGGAGCATGGCCCAGTGGCAGAACTCCTGCTTTGCATTCAGAATTCAGATTCAATCCCTGGCATTTCGAGGTAGAGGATCTTAGGTAACAGGTTTTGGGAGGAGCCTTTCATTGCTTTAGACCCTGGAGAACCACTGCCAGTCAGATTAGAAATCCAATGGTTGGATTCTGCTTCGAGAAGATAAAGTGGCTGATCAATGAGATTCTCTGAACTGGAGGTTCATTTATATGGAGTCCAGCACTTCTGGCATGGTCATGTTCCATAAAGTTTGCTTGTCCCTCGGGCTTTTACTACTTCACGCGATAGTGGACAAACAGCTGAGGTGGCCACTAGTGCTGGAAGTAGATTGTATCATTTCCCTGAAATTGTGCTTTAATGCTTACTGTCAAATGTGGGTGCACTGCATGTTGCTACTTGCTTTCATCATAGATGGTGACTGTTAAGATGAAACTGTCCCAGTGGGTTTTCTTTTAGTAAGGAGGCTTGGTGTTCGGATGCTCTGGAACATCATAGACAGCATAACCTCCTGGAAATTATGTCTAATATGTTCTGATCCAGGAAGTGGTCAGCAATGATCTTGTCATGGGTCTGTAACATTTCAGAGCATTATGATTGTCCTTCATAACGATAACGATCACTTTCTACTACATGCTGGAAACAAGAATCAAACACAACATGTCCTTGCCAGGATTGCTTATGGCCTACTAGATATGGTTGTTATTGAATAAGTCACTCCCAATGCATTTCAGTTGTCATCATCAGAAGAATTGATTCAGCAGTTAGCTAGACACACAAATTGCATCTCCTTGTAAGAAAACACGTGTTGTTGATCTAAGCCTTCCAAGCAGACTCCAGACATGTTTCCAAACATGGTCACAGTCATGTTTGGAGATACATGTCTTCCCCAGCTGTTTTATTGGAAATAAATAAATTATGTGCCTAGCTAACTACTGAATAAAACCCCTGATGAAGACCACCAAAACAAGTCAGGAATTATTTAGTAAATAATAACTGTAATTTATTGGCTTCATCCCTTGTGTCTTTGCTGTTACAGCTGTGCCCCCTTCTTTAGTTTGTTTGGTTGAAGAGAGAAAATACCAACACAAACAAACAAAAAGAATGGAAGAGGAAAACAAAACCTTAGATACATACAAGATATGTGGGTAGCATAACCATTCATCAGGTGACAGTAGGCCCCATTCATTCTGATGGCGAAGTCATCAGAGCAATTAGCTGCCATGCTAAAATAACTGCCTTTGCTATTTGAGCCATCCTCTTGGAGCTGGTTTGTTAGTGTGTTTGTGTACTAAATTTCTATCCTGCCTTCTTACCATCACAGAACTGAAGCCGATATATATGGGGCTCTTGGGAGGTCTTCCAATGAGACACTGATTTGACCCAAAGCTGCTTAGCTTCAGAAAGGTTGCTGTGGTATGTGGTGTCCGACCATACCTTACAGCCTAAAGTCGCCAAAAGGATGTTGCTATTTACTGCATTGCCTTGACAAGTTCCCCCGACAAATGTAGCACCTACTGTGTGAGGAGGCAACATCATGTTGCACTTATATATATCCGTCCCACCCCCAGATTAATGGCAATTGCAGGTGGGGACAGGACTACTCAAAATACAGTGGTATTGTGTCATTTTGTAAGAGTTTGCAAATGTTGTGAGATGTGGGTGGGAGAAAGGGTGGGAGTGTCACTTTTAGGAATCATCTCCATGGCAGTTTTAACCTGTGAGTTTTTAGCTCTTATGTGTAGTGCATTGATCTCAATGAACTTGGAAGGGTGCAGCTCTGTTTAGGATTCCCCTGTAAATCATCCCTGTCTCCATGTAGAATGTTTGCTTAATATGCACAGTGTAAACCCTCTGGAAAGCGTACCCTTGTGTACTTAGTTATAACTTTCTAGAAAAGATAGCTGATACACATACCCTGGTTTTTTTTTTTTTGCAGGTTGTGTGGAGGAAACTTGGAGATGCTGCAGGCTCGTGTCCTGGAATTAGACAACACATGTCTGGAAATCAGTATAAAGGGCCAATGTAAATGGATACCAGAACAAGGAAGAGTTTCAACTGCTGGTGGATTATATCTGCTCACTGGAACTTCTTCACTAACAATGTGACCATTCCATGCCCTCTCTAGATTGGTTCTGGAAACTGGTTCAGCTTTTTTCCACAAAGACTTTGCTATAAAGTGTCCTAACCTCCTGCTGTTCAATATATATCAAATACAACCCTGCTTCCTTTAATCCTGCCAGGAGCATTTCAGTGTAGATGCTGAAGAGAATACAACTGATCCCTTTAAAGCTGCTCAAAATCTAACCTGGAAAACCAGAAGGAGAACCCACAGTGGAATGCTTATTTTATGATCGCTGCAGTGGACTTCTAGTAAGATTTTCCCAGGAGCTTTTCGCTAGGTTGGAGATATGCCAGTGGACTGTGCCTTTGGTCTTCACAGTTTGGGGAGAATCTGTTACCCCTGGTAGTCCTACACTTGAGCATGAGAAATGTTAGTTAATGGTGCATAGGCAAATGGCAGCAGAAACAATTCCTTTTCCAGTTTGTAGAATATTTGCATTCTGAGGTGCTAAAAGACCTTCAAGTCTCCTAACCAGCCACTAATGTAGCAAACAAAACTAAAGCAGTAAAATACAGAGCCCACCCCTCTCCAGCAAAAGGGAAAAATCCTTTTAATTCATTTCAATGAATGCCTTCCAAAGAGAAGGAAAACTCCCTTCAGCAAATGCATTGCTTACCGCCCAATCCTAAAGTGACCTCGATGATGAAGCACGGAAGGGCATGTGCTGATTGACAGTCAAAACCTTTTTTCTGCTGAAGACAGGATAGACCATGCTGATGTCAAGAGCCAGGCTAACAGTCGTTCAGAGGCTGGTTGTACCATAACTGCAGTGGGATCCATTGCCAATCTTAGCTGGGGTTTAGGCATGACCTTTGGGTAGCACAGGTTGAAATTGATGGGGCATTCTAAAGTAAGGTGAGGGCTATGAAAGGGAAGACCGTCTGGGTTGGGGGAAACAGGTCAAGGGAGTAAGTTCTCTGGCAGTGGCATTTATGGTATGACCCATTAAAAAGGTTACAAATGGACTTTCATGCATTCAGCAGAAGGCAGGTGGAGCCATTCAGATGTTGGGGATGTACTGAAAAGCAACAGAGACAGTGTGGGTGGGTCAAGACTCCTTACTTGGGGAGTTTCCATACAGGGATGTGAAAATGTGTCTCCCTCTATGGCAGCAGCAGCAGCAAGTGATGTGGGACTGGGCAGGAACAACATCCAGGCACACTGCTTCTGCAACTGCCTTTCCCCTTTTTCTCTGCCATGTCTGCAAAAGCACAGAGATGATCGATATCATGTCTCCCTCCCCATGCAGCCCAGCAACCCCCTTTTCCCCTTTCTCAGCTGAGCCGCATTGTAAAGCTATAGCACAGCTTAGCTGGGAAAAGAAAAGCGCCCATTAAAGGACCAAAAGGGGTGTGGGGGGAATGCAGAGATTAGTGCCACTGTTTTGAAGGCAGAGTGTAGCTCTGTCTTCTCCCCATAGTGACTGCAGGTGAAGCATCCACATAGAGACGCTCTAGCTGCAACTGTTCTCCCTTCTCCTATTCCCACCTTTGAACCTGATCAAAGAAAGCTTTAATCTGATCTAAAGGGGAAGCCCCTGGGAGACCCATGAGTTATGCTCAGAATGAGCACAAGGCCATGTGGACTATCTCTCTTAAATCAGGGGCTTCCTGCTTTCCATGTGGGGGAGAACCTTGGTAGACTTTTCAGGTTGGTCAGCTAATAAAGTCCACTGCTTCCAGATCTCACTAACTCTAGTTTGTCCAAGTGATGAATGGAACCACTTCCCCATATCTACTCCAGAAATAATCAGGAGTGTGTAGACTGGGTTGTTTAATCCTGGCACACATTGATGACAATCACTTCTGCTTTCAAGAACCTGGAGACTGTACTGGGACCTTCTATCCATGTCTCCTGCCAGGGGGGAAAGGAGGACTCCATCTGTGGCCTGAAGGAGCTTGTTGTGTGTTCTGGGCAGGTAAACATCAGGACAGTGATAGTTCCCGTGAAATGTGCATGTTCGGCAACATCTAGGACTTCTCTAAAACCTGAGGGTCCTATAAGTCATATGGGAAGATGGCAATAGGGAGGGCTTAATTTGTGAACGACAGGACACAAAATTCACCAAGGCTCTGGATATACTGGATCACACATGATGTGGCCCCTTAGGCAACTGTGCCTCAGGTGAGTTTCAGCTGCTGTGTTGCCCAGCTGCTTTGAATAAATCACATGCATGAGAGTATCTAGCATCCTGGCACAACCTTCAGACCACCACTAGAGCCTTCTGAACTATATTGGGTACATTGCGCAAAGTGAGAGAAAAATGAAAGTCCCATTCAAAACCTGAAGACTGCAGTATGGTTTTGGCTTCCAGACCTGGCAGCCTCAAAGAAGCCTGATCTGGATCTACATTGTACCAAATCCTGGATTATCTTGATTCACGAAATGCAGACAACCAAGATCTGGTATCTGTATCCCCCCTTCATTCATACTTTCAGAATACACCACCGTCACACAAATTAGCTGATCTCACAAAGAGAGCTTTGACTCATGAAAGCTTATACCATAGAAAATGTTGGTTGTTAAGGTGCTACTGGACTCAAATTTTGTACATCTTTACCACCTAGTTCTACGATAGCAAACATGATCCAGTTGTAGCTCTTCAATTTGTTCCTGTGTAGATAGTTCAATAAATGTTTGGGATGGTGCCTTGACTTACCCAACCATGCCAACTCCCTGGGCTCCCATTTTTGTGTCATGTAGAAACACATCAACACAACCCAAATGGGCAGCGGCAGCTATTCCTGGTTTGATGGCACTGACCCCTGTTGTTGTGCTGTTGCAGAGCACTAGGCTGGATCATGATATCAGCGCACTGTAAATGAGTCGTGGTGATGCACGAGTCAATGCACCTCTGCCTAAATGAATATTTGCTAGTGTAGGGGGCTTTAGGATTGGGCTGCTATGGATACTAAATATTTGATACTGCCAACCAAAACCCCAGCATACGTCCTTTCCAAGTATCAAGGTGTAATTTCTTCCATTTACTTTTCCACATGATGCTTTACTGTCTCAAGAGTCTATAAGAGCCTAACAAGACAGCACTGCATTTATGAAAAAGCTTTCCTTGCCGACAGTTGCATCCTTTCCAAGGAAACTTTGAATATTCTTGAAAGCATGACCTTCATTCATCCTAAGCTTAAAACTGTAATTGGGTTTTTGGACCTGGATGAGCTTACTTTGACATTATCCCCCCCAAAAAAACATATACCATTAGATCATGTGTATTGAGATGCTCTGATAGCTGTTTGTGTATATATCAAAATGCAGCACCAGTTTCTTGTATGAATGTGCAACAGGCTTGTGAGTAAATGCTGTTGCTTTGACTTTTTAACCATAGCAGACTATTAAAAAAATAGGAATGCAACAATTCCCAGGTTTTGGGTTTTTTCTCGATTAATAAGATTTGTTTCCAAGCTGATATTCTCCTGGGGTTTCGTTTCTTTTCTTTTGGTGGGCTTTGTTACATGTTGTGTTATTGTTCCGTGGGTCGTGGAATGTAGCGGCACTGTAGCAGTACAACCTTTTTAGCCTATGATAGCACGGTGTAAAATTGGCCAACCATTTTGCAGGGTGGGGGTGACTTTCTTTGATTATTTTTATGCCACTCTAATCAAGATCACTGCTTTCATGACTCATCTAAATTGTTGTATTCCTATAACTATGAGAGGAACAGAATGTGAAAAGAGAAACCCTCAAAGAATTTGTATCTGCAGGCGAAGGCCAGGATCCAAAGAACTGTGTTAGATGTGCCCAGTGGGGTTTTAATCTCTTTTTCATTGAACAGTAGACACCAGTGTTGTATCACCCCCTGGTCTTATAAAGAGCCTGTTACGTGGCTAAACAGGCTTCTGCCCACAAAACAATCCCAGCCTTCTCTCCACCCCCCACCCGCAACACACTGTTTGCAACTAGTTTAACAGTTCTTTGGATCCATGCCAAGCTCTGCAGGGGCTAATTTGAGAGATACTGGTCTTTTGACATGAAACCTATGTAAATTTTGATACTGTATTAAAACTATTTTTTTACAATTCACCATATAATGCGGGGGGGGGGGGGTACCAAGCATATGTGTTCATCTTAGCAATGGTAATAAATTATTTAATCTCATGATATTTTGCTTGTTTTATGGTGCCTGATATCAGAGCTCACTCCCAAGGCAAGTAATGACCATTTCTCTGCTCCTGCCTGGTCACAGCTGATGCCAAGCTGTCAGACCCTGACCTGGTGTCCTGTTTCTGATCTGATCAGATACAGCCCAGGCCTATACTTGGCATGACAGAAGCTAGACCAAGACTAGGAGCCTGGAGATCCAAGTAGTTACTATTAATTGCAAATAGCAGGAACTGGCATAAACATGTTGCAACTTCCAAGCAAGATGCTTACAATCTTCCTGGGTGCATTAGTGGGATCCTGGTAAGAACTTACAGTGCAATCATATGCAAAATTACAGCAGTCTAAGCCCACTGAAATCAGTACTCTCCATAAAATTGTACTGTTTGTATATCACCACTTCCTCCCTATGAAGGAAATGACAGGAATGCTTTGAACAGTTAGGCAAGCACAGTGTCTTCTGGTGTGGGCCTCAGCTTGGACTCATTGCTGTTACTGTTCTTGAGGTCATAAGAGTAACCATGGAGTATCCACAGATGGATGGGTCAAGTGAGGTTAGACTTGGTCTCCCAATTATGCCATTTCCCTTGATGGGCCTTTCTCCAAGATTTCTGGTCTTCCCTGTGAGGATTCTGTCTCCTACTGGTACCCAGGTGTGTTTTGGTCTGAAGGAAAGGGGGTCTTGCTTCTCTAAGAATATGAGCGAGCGAGCGAGCGAGAAAGAGATCTGCAAAATGGAATATTCTGTTGAATACAGAGTTCAATTTAACAAGGATGGTAATCTTTAGCGTTTTTAGACTAGGGCCTACCTGTAACATGCTACCCATTTTTAATTTCCCCCCTATACCTGTAAATTTTCACTACATTTTTCACACAGCTGTGGTGCCATTGGTATGCCATTAATGGCTTTTTAGATCTGGCACAACCCAGTTTGGGGTCTTAACCCCCAGAAGAAAACCAGTGATCTAGGAAGTAGGCCCAAAGAGCAAGCTGCTACCTAATTGCTAATTAGGAATGGGAAGCTCTGCACCTGCAGGCCATTGAAAGTACACAGAATTTGAGAGGAGAGTAAATATGGAAGAGTACTGGCCTCTTTTACCATCTGCTCTGACTGCTGTGACCCCAACTCAGAGAGAAAGGAGCTATTATATCCCTAGTCCTGATCAGAGGGTTCACATGACTCTGGGAATGAGCCAATGAAGTACCTCACTGCTGAGAGGGATTCCCCCATCAAATGGAGCACCAGATTTCAAACAGCCCAAGCCCTCTGAAGGGCCACCTTACTACTAGTTCAGTATCCATTGGTTGCTTCATGTCCTTCACTTGATAATTCCAAGAGCAAATAGAATGCTGAACGAGTGCTAGACTCTTGAGTCCTGAGCCTCCCTTCTTTATGGGATCACTGAGAAGGAGAAGCTTGATTCAATGAATGAAGTTTCCAAGGGCCTTGTCCTGTGGGCCACCTTAGAGTTGCCTAATTTGCACCTTTAGAGATAGGGCTCTAAACGGTATTCATGACAAGAAGAGCTAGTCCTCTTTTGAACATATTTTTCAACATTTCTCGCAATGAGATGTCAACATACGATATCGTACTGATATCCCGGCTAGCACTGGCTCCACTTCTTCCCCATCCCACCCAGCAGCCACTGGGGCAGGCTGCAGAAATGCTGTGTAAGCTCAATAAGGATTCTCAGGCTCAGCCCCTCCCAACCGCTGAGAATTGCATAAATAAAATGGAAATGTTACCATGGGAACAAGACTGACTCAATTTCCCAAAGAAATGGGCCAAAGCTATAAATATAATAACAGATTTCTTCATTAATACAACACCTAATGAAAAGCTATGATGGAACCCAAGGGAAAAGCACAAAGAAGAAACTCGCAAAATTAATGAGGCCTTGGAAAGCTCTTGAATGTGAACTCCCACCCACACTGTACACAATCAAATACATTTTAAAAAGAAAGGAATACATTTTCAACCGATACAAACCCACACGAAGCACATTTGGCATCAGTGAAGGTTAGTGCTTCAGGTTTTCCTCTTCCACCTTTTGCTCTGATCCTCAAATTGCTTCCTAAGATTGGCATTCCCCCCCACCCTAAGATCTGTCCATTTGGTGAGTTGAAAACTGCTAGGTTTTAAACCCCAAATCAATTGTGTTCAGAAGAGAACGGAATAAATGTTTTCCTAGTGTCATGAAGACAAAAAAAAAATTTCAAGTGTGTCCACACTGAACTTGTTAAAGCTCAAAAACTGATTCTGATGTAGGAGGAAACTGGTTTCCCATTGGCCCCTTTGTTATTTCCAACAGTACCCACGCATGAACACACGAAGCTGTCATATACTGAATCAGGCCATTGGTCCATCAAGGTCAGTATTGTCTACTCAAACTAACAGCAGCTCTCCATGGTCTCAAGGCAGAGTTCCTTCACATGCCCCACAGAATGGGCGCAGCTGGGAATCTGCACCATTGTGCACATGTGGCTTTGAATATTCAAAGTTGAGGAGTCAGAACCTTTGGTAACATGTAGGTAAGGTGGTGATATACAATGTTAGGCTAATATTCCTGGATATGTAAGAATCTAGTCATGGTGGTTAGGAAGAGGAGAGCCCCAAAGAAGGGTTGCAGGAGGGTTTCCTGTGCCTCCCATTGCCCAAGTCACATCTAGAACTCTTTCAAAACCTGTAGTATATGAGGGATTTGGGCACCTATGCCTCATTCTGCATCTCCTTGCCACCACTTCTCTTCAACCTCTACCTCACTGCTTTCTCCCATAAATCACTTTCTTATATATATATATATAGCATGGTCAACTTTGAGTTACAGGGAAAAAATATTCATGATAGAGGAAAGGTACTGAAGACCACTCAGCAAAGTTATGAGAACAAATCTGTTCAGACCCTTTGGGTGAATGATGACCCAACCAGATGGATTCTTGTGTTTGGGCTGCGTAGCTTGCTGCAGTGATCTAAAAACATGGATGGCAAGGCCACCATTTTTTGTCTTTGTATTTTATGCGGAACAGGTAAGCTCCTCTGGTTTCCCAACAATCTGCACTGGTGTCTTGGAATGAATTATTCTGAATCTCCTCTTGATTTCTGCCCCCCTAAAAATCCATTGATTTCTCCTCTCTTTCTCTCTCTCCTCCCTCCCTTCATCTCCTCCTTAAGATTCTCTTCCAGAGTAAAGTTCAATTTGAATTTAATTCAAATCCCAGATGAACTTTTTGGATGTCCCACCATTTTATAGGAAATTGACCTGGTTGTTCCAAATTAGCTGATGAACTAGATGGCGGGTAGCTCACCATCTCTACCCATTATTTATTGATGTGGACAATAGGGCTGTTGAAAAAAAAATTCGGTAAAATTCGGATTCGGCAAAATTTGGCCCGTTTTTATTCAGGAAATGCCGAAGTCCGAACTCCCCTGCTTCGGGTCCGTGCAATTCGGCATGAGATCCGGAGTTCGGGGGAAAATTCGGCCGAATAAAGCCATTAAAACACAATCACGCCTTTCTGCGGCTTGGGGGGGAATTTTTTGGGGTAGAGGTCCCAAACTTTCAGCGTAGCTTGAGGGGACCCTTCTTGCAAGAACCCCCACGTTTTGTGAAGATTGGGTCAGGGGGGGGGCTGAGATATGGGCCCCAGAAGGGGTCCCCCCTCCTTAATGTGCATCTCTGACAATGGGGGTTTGCAATTAGCAGAGCTTGCCGCCTACTTCCTAAGCTCCCAGCCCCGACAAACAGCTGAGCTGGGGGAGCAAGGGCGGGGCAGGTGCGAAGAAGTTTGCAAACCATGCAAAGCAACACGTTTGCAACCATGCAAAGCAACACGTGACGCCTGGGAGTTTGCAAACCATGGAAAGGGACAGAGGCATGCTAGCTATGCATAAGGAGCAGGAGGGGATGGAATTACCCTTTTGCATTGGACTCGGGACCAGGAAAATGCATTCTTTAAGTCACAATTTGAAAACCAGTGTTGAGCAAGCATCAAAATAGACCTAACCATCTTATGAATGAGGGATACCTGAGGACACACAACTGAAGCCCCCCCCTCAAACCAGGGAGAGAGAGACTCCAGGGGGCACACACCTCCAGGCAGAAGGGGCGAAAGCCCCCTTTGGCTTCTCCCCCACCCACAGAAACTGCTCCCTCCCCCCACACACACAGACTCTGCTTTCCCCCCCCACACACACACACAGGAGAAAAATTATAGAGAAAAGCCCCAAAATGGGTCTTACTGTGGATGTCTTCTGTTCCATCTTCTTTGCACCAGCCCCCCTTGCTCCCCGCAGCTCAGCTGTTTGTCGGGGCAGGGAGCTTTGGCCGTGGGAGGCAAGCTCTGTTAATTGCAAACCCCCATTGTCAGAGATGCACATTAAGGTTGGGGGGGACCCCTTCCCGGCCCCATATTTCTCTCCCCCCGATACAATCTTTACAAAACTTGGGGGTTCTTGCAAGAAGGGTCCTCCGAAGCTATGCTGAAAGTTTGGGGGCTCTACCCTCAAAAATGCACCCCCTGCAGCCACTGAATGGTGCAAATGTGGCTATAAATGGAATAAAAATGCATATTAAGGGGGGGACCCCTTCCGGGGCCCATATTTCGCCCCCCTGATCCAATCTTTACAAAACCTGGGGGTTCTTGCAAGAAGGGTCCTCTGAAGCTATGCTGAAAGTTTGGGGGCTCTACCCCCAAAAATGCGCCCCCTGCAGCCACGGAATGGCTTGAATGTGCACACGCACCCCCCCCAAGGGGGACTCTCTCACACACAAACACATACTCTCTCTTTCTCTCCCCAGGCAGCGTAGCAGCTGGGCTCATGCACTCAATCGCGACTGATTGGCCAGAAGAAGACCCAGCTTGGCCACCGATTGGCCGCGGGAGAATGCTGCTTACTAACTAACGGCTATGCTGCTGCGCCGAACCCCAAATTTGCCGAATTTATTTGCTGAACACCCCGAACTCGCTGAATTCGGCTCCCTGTTTTCCTGCCTTTTTTGAATTCGGTTCCATCCGAACTAAAAACCGCCGAATCAGGGGAAATTCGGCTGTTTTTCAGTTCGGGACGAACCGAATCGACAGCCCTAGTGGGCAATAGACATGGAGAACAATGATGGCCATCCTTAAACATCCTTAATGTTTCCATGGATATCAGTTCAGCAATGCTTTGGCCAAATTGCTGGATCATATGTCCACGTTAGAGGGTACATGATCCAACAATTTTGCTGAAGCTTAGTAGATATAAGTCTGGTCCTGAATGGAAGACACCCCCCCAACACCTATGTCACTTCGTACTCCATAATGAAAGAATCGTGGGATGTAAATAATTTCTGATCTTGTCACCCGGAGGGGCTCCTTGATGATGGTCCTGAGATTGCTGTCCTTCCCACATCAGTATACAGGCATACCTCAGAGATATTGTGGGTTTGGTTCCAGACTATTGCAATAAAGCGAATAACACAAATTTTTTTGGTTTCCAGTGCAAACAAAAGTTATATTTACACTATACTATAATCTATTAAGTGTGCAATAGCATTATGTCTAAATTATGTACGTACCTTAATTAAAAATACTTTATTGCTAAAAAATGCTAACCATCATCTGGGCTCTTGTAGGCTATCTGGCCTGTGTGACTGTGGTCTTGGTATTTTCTTTCCAGACGTTTCGCCAGCAGCTGTGGCAGGCATCTTCAGAGGAGTAACACTGAAGGACAGTGTCTCCTCTGAAAATGCCTGCCACAGCTGCTGGCGAAATGTCAGGAAAGAAAATACCAAGACCATGGTCACACAGCCCGGATAGCCTACAAGAACCGATGAACTCTGATCGTGAAAGCCTTTGACAATACATCATCTGGGCCTTCAGCGAATCATACTCTTTTTGTTGATGGAGGGTCTTGCCTCGATACTGATGGCTGCTGACTGTAAAAAACACGATATCCATGAAGCCCAATAAAGCGGGGCACAATAAAACAGGGTATGCTTTTAGTTACCCACATTGGTCTTCATGCATAAGGAGTCCCCTACATGTTTACAGCAAGGTATGGATCCTGGAGGATCTTTCAAGTCTCCTGCATTTACAGCGTATAAAGCTCATGTTTGGTGAGAATAACTCTTCTAGGAAAGGAAAAAAAGAAAGGGGTGCTTAACCAGGCTGAGTGACTTTATTGACCTTCCTGAGATTCAGAATATAAAATTGAAGCAGCAGGTGAGATTAAACAGTTCAGTGTTAGAAATATTAGGGCAGTGGCAATCCTATAAAAATAAAATAAAAAGTCAATTTTGTGCAATCCTAGTGTTTAATTTCATAACTTTAAATTAAATCCCAATTAGAGTTACCTTTACCTGGAATTGTATCATTCCCATGTGGCTAGTCCAAAGGAACAAACAACCCAAGTACAGAAGACAGATGTGGAGTTTCCCAGACATGGGGCCAAAAGATAAGAAAGGATAAGCAGGGAAGGATTATCAGGATAGGACTTAACCATTTGAATATCTTATGGGTAAAAGTGGATAACTCTGAAGCTGACCAGCTTGAGGGTGGTGGTGCTCGGATCTGGGTGCAGATAGAAGGATGTCTACAGAAAAATTTGGGGAGAGATGGGGCAAAATCATCTGCATGTCTTGAAGATGGAAGTCCAGTGATCTCAAGTCAGTGGTGGAAGAAGGCTCAGAAGCAAAAATAAAGAAACCAACTAGGAAAATGGTGGGATGCAGAGATCCCCTCTTCTATCCATTCAATATTTCTGTGGTCCTAGGAAAGTGTAAACATGTCAGGAGATGAACCTTCCTGCCTGGCCAAGTGGTTGCTTCAAAGATTCTTGAGATGCCTTTAATGTAGAGGAATAGTGTTTGTCCAACTAGATTAGTATCCTGGCAGCATCAGGTGGCTGCTCCCCCTGGAATTATGGTTTATCGCTGGTTTCTATCTGTCTTTAAAGAGCCCCTGGAGTTCTATTTTATTTTGTGGAAACAGCCTCACATGGTTAACCCCTCTGGAATGATGATTTATCAATGTCTGTTAGCTACTTACTGGATAACCAAATGATGACTCCATGTTCTGAGGCAGCATCCCTCTAAACATTAGGGTCTGAGACAAACAACAAGGGAGGGCTCTTTCCTCTGTGCTCTGCTTGTGGGCCTCCTAGCTAGGTGCTGTTGAAGGCAGTATGATTCAGTGGGGTTCTAGTAGGATTGCCAAACGCCTGGAATTCTGCTAGAATTATAACGGAGATCAGTTCCCCTGAAGAAAATGAATGCTTTGGGAGGGCATTACATCTCTACTGAGATGCCATCTTTGAGATGGCATTACATCTCTACTGAGCTCCCTCTCTCTCCTCCCCAAATCCCACCCTCCCCAGGCATTAACCCCAATCTCCAAGAATTTCCCAGCCTGGAGGTAGCAACCCTAGGTTCTAGTGATGCTGTCATATCAACCAGGCATGGGAAGTAGGGTTGCCAATCTCCAGGTGGGGTCTGGCGATCTCCTGGAACTACAACCAATCTCCAGACTACATAGATCAGTTCCCCCAGAGCAAATGGCCATTTTGGAGGGTACAGTCTATGCCATTATAATCTGCTAATGTCCCTCCCCTCCCCAAACACTTATTCTCCATAGGGTCCTCCCCAAAATCTGCAGGAATTTTTTCAACCCAGGGTTGGCAACCCTAGCAAGAGGTGTATGTCACCCTTGTTACTTCTTGACTGGGTTACAGACTCCAGAAGCAAAGACAGAAACTCAAAGCAGCAATGCATTTGGGGGTGCCCGGTGCCCGGTATGCTCCCAAGAGTGTGACCTATTCTTCCTTATGGCTGGTATATGAAATGCTGGGTTTTGTGATTTCATTTCTGCCTTGAGGAACAGCAGTTCAGGCATCTGCTATGGCCTGCCTTGAGAAACATCCCTGTCCTTAGTCCCTCTGGGAGTATTAGCTCAGTAGTCCACAGTAGTCACTTCTCCATATAACCTCTCCAGAAGCATTGCTTGCAGCATCAAAGAGCACAGATGCAAGGAAGGTCACATGGAAAACATCCATCACAAATGCCATTATTACTGAATAAATGCCAGGCAAACAGACAAACAAATTCTGTAATGATTCACTAGCAATGCTTCAATGTTAGCAATACTTCAGTGATTTCCCACTCCTGTTCTTTTGGGGAGAAGTGTCCCAAATAAGCAGCAGGTTAACAGTAAGAGGTTTCATATATGCAGAAATTCTGAGAGAGCAAAGAGCATCTTGTGACCATGAATTCCAAAAAATGAATTTCACTGCTGCAACAGAATGTGGTATTGGCCCAGAATATAGTTCCTTAAAAATGTCAGCTTTAAATTTCATTTTTTTAAAGAAGCATGTTTCTAGTTTTTATGGCTATGGCAATAAGCTTGAAGATATGTGGGCAATGTCTACTGAAATCCCGCATTTAATAACAAAACCATTCAGCAATCAATCAATAGTAAAGGGAAACTGCAGTCTGAAGCTGCTGATCTGAAATCCTTATGCAGATCTGACACTGTCAGACTTGACCTCAATAGGGACTGGAAACAGCCCACTACAGAAAGTAATTATCCCTTTTTAGTGGTTTATGTTTATTACTATTTTGCCAATGCACCACCAGTTGGGAATAGGGTTGCCAACCTCCAGGTACTATCTGTAGATCTGCTTTTACAACTAATCTCCAGCCAATAGAGATCATTTCACCTGGAGAAAATGGCTGCCAATTAGACTCTATGGCATAGAAGTCCCTCCCCTCCCCAAACCCCGCCCTCCTCAGGCTCTGCCCCAAAAACCTCCCACTAGTTGTGAAGAGGGACCTGGCAATCCTAGTTGGGAATGAGCTACACACACTCTGGATTTTCTGCACTTTTGATTGGGTCTCATTTTCATTTGTCCTCATTTGTGAACATACCAGTCTTTTGGACTGATGGGCCTTCTTTTCAATAACTTTCACCTTTCCTACCCAGCTTCTCTTTATGTGGTGGAAAGTGCCGTCAAGTTGTAGCCAACCTATGGTAACTGTGTAGGGCAGGGATGGGGAACCTCAGGCCCGGGGGCCGTATGCGGCCCCTGAGGACATTTTTTGTGGCCCTCGGGAGCTCCGGGGCCCCGCCGCAGAGGCGCAGCACAGGGCGGCCCTCCCTGAGGGTATTCCTGGGGCCACGGCTTGCAGGGGCGCTGCGGCACCCTTTGGACCTCCTCTCGCCGACCGACGGCTGTTGGTCGGTGAGAGGAGGGGGAGGGATGCTTTCCCCAAGGCTGCCCCCTATAGCTGCAGCATGCAGGAACGCCGGGGCACACTGTAAGCCCCTCTTGCTGCCTGTTGGCTGTTGAGCAGCGGGGGGCGGGGGGAAGAGGCCCGCGGCTCCCGGCGGCAGAGCATGCACGCAGGAGCCGATCGGGCTTCGGGGGGGCCTTTTGTGGACTCTGGGGGGCAGAGGGCATGGAGCCAGGTCGTGTGGTGCCGGCGGGTGTGTGTGTGTGTGGGGGGGAAGGCTTTTCTCTCTCCCTCTCTTTCTGTCTCTTTCTTTGTCTGTCTCCCTCCATCCTTTTCTTTCTCCCCCTCTTTCCCCCTCTCTCCCTTTTCCTCTTTCTCTGTTTTCCTTCCTTCCTCCCTTGCCGATCGACCGCGGGCTGCGCCCCCCTGGCGTCTTGTTTGCTTGGGCCAACTGCTGGCTGCCCTCCCGCCTGGGAGGGGGGGAGGACCGGGGGAGTGGGGGCACCCTCCAAGCCTTCTCTGCATGGCCTCCCCTGGGGTTGCCAACCCCCAGGTGGTGGCCAGAGACCTGGCAACCCTAGCCTCTCTCCCCCCACCAGGAGATCTACACCTGGAATGGCCCCCGAATGATGTTATAAATGTGCAAATGGCCCTTGGCTGGAAAAAGGTTCCCCACCCCTGCTGTAGGGTTTTCAAGGCAAGAGTCCGAGGTGGTTTTCCCTGTGCCTTCCTCTGCATAGCAACCCTGGTATTCCTTGGTGGTCTCCCATCCAAGTACTAACCAGGGCCGACCCTGATTAGATTCTGGGCTAGCCTGGGCCATCTCTTTATACCCATGTATATATTTCTGCCAACTGAGTGTAACACTTCTTGAATTTGAAAAATGTAAAAAGCACATTACATTTGTGAGTCTCTTAAGGCAGGGATCGCTAACTTTGTTGAGTTTGTGGGTATTTTTGCAATTTCAAGAAGGGATAATGGGCACGACCACAAAGTAGGGGCAGAGCCAGTCACAAAATGGCTGCTTTAGGGGCAGAACTGGATGTTCCCTTTGGGGCAGAGGTGCTATTTGGTTTCAGCCTTCAAAGACAGGGAGGCTCGGTGATACGTTGCCAGGCCCAGAGATGTAAGAAAATGTATTTTTTATACGAGGTCAATTCAGAGGTGTACCAGTCAGATATAAATTGTGGGTTCGCATCAACTCCAGGGTGCCTGATTGACTGCATAAGGACTGCATCATGCATGGAGAAAAGACTTCAACCCAATGCCATTTTTTGAACCTGAAATGGTCCCAGGGGTGTTATTTGACCCATTTGGGAAATGCATGTGTATCCCAGGGAAGACATGACTTTCTCCAATGGAAAGAATAGTGCATTCTCTGGCTAATTTCAAGTAAGAAAATGATGTGGGGGAGGTCTGATGCCCCTTCTATGGACCATGGTCCCAGACCAAAGAACCCAAAACTCATATCTGCTACACAGGGTGGGAATCCTGGACTCAACCTGTGTACTGCATAATGTATGAATCAACCATCTGTCAGCTGACATGGAGTAACCTGAAGCTCCTTGTATTTTCCCCCCTGTTCTGCTGCAGACCATTTAGATTTTATTGCCAAGATTCAAGAAGCAAATGGGAACCAGGAATACAAAGCACGCTTAAAGGCACTGGGCCCATATACCTGCACGATTACCTCTTCTGGTATGTTTTGCTGCAACAGCTCATCTGAGCATAGCCTTCTGAAGGTGTCACTCTGGCAATAGGTAAAAATCAGCAAGCGCCCATTAACGTGCATCTTCAGTGGAGGCTCCTGCATTATGGAACGGTCTACCTGAGGCTGTTAGGATGGCCCCCATGCTTCTATCATTTCACAAAATGTGCTCAACAGAATTGTCCAGGAGGACATTCTCGTAGAAGGAGCACAGCTGCGGTGTACTAGATCAGCTGAGGAGGCGACTTTTATTAGGGATAAAGTTTTTCCTACACTGATTTTGTCTTGTTGCCTGAAACAGAGACCTTTTCATGCATTGTTCTGGGTTTCTGTTTGTTAGTTTTCTTTTCCCTCTGTTGTACAATCCCAGTTCGACTGCATTATTTCACTAGAAGTCTTTGCTGTTAGAGTCATATGTTATCATATCTATTAATCTGCTCGCTGATTGCCTGATGTTATCATATTTTGTAATCCGCTTACTGATGGACTGAAAGGTTTTTTATCATATTTGTAATCTGCTTTGAGTCCCAGTAAGAAAGGCCGATCTAAATGAAAATAATCATAATCATAATGATGATAATGATGAAGAAGACAGATGCAATGGCTCGCACTGGGAATTACTGCTTTAAGGCTTGTTATTTTGCCTGCAGCCGACCAGCCTCTTGAAACTGGCCAAAGCTTTAGATGTGGAAGATGAAACAAACAAATCCTTGTTTCTTCAGAACATCCTATTATTTGCACATAATGGGAGCCCTTCAAGTCTGTATCTTCCTCCTCCTCATTTAAGAGCCCCTGTTCTGTTTCTTAGTGCAGTGATGCTGCAAATATTACATGTAACTGATGCATGAAACAAATCAAAACAAAACAAGGGGGGAAAAAAACCACCCAGCCTTTAATTTAATTTTATGGCCCAGAAATGGCTTATTACCGTAAATTAGGTTTCTGGAAACATGTTCATCTTAACTGTCTTGCTAAAACATTTAAAAGGAAACATTTACGTAAAAGAAAGAAAGAAAGATGAATAATTCATCTAATTCTCCACAGATCACATTAATTAATTTGAAAAGAAAGCAAAACATTCAGAGTGTTGTGACTTTGGGGCTGATTCCATGATGAGCCATGGCTGAGAGGATGTTCAGCCGGGAGAAGGAATGTAGATTAAAAAAAGCATATGTTGACAGATTGCAAGCATTCAAAAGGATATAAGGAAGGAAAGGGGTAGCATATAGGTATGTAGTAATTTTATGAGGTTTCTGAGCTGCCATCTTAGCCTTACAGCCAGTGATACCATCCCCTGTTGAACTGAGGGGATTTGTAAAGTGATCCAATCTGAGAAGCATAATTCTGTTTCGATTTAGGCCCAGACTAATTCAAATTTGGGCACTCCTCACAATGAGTACAATTTCAGCCCCTCCCCAGTAACTAGATAACCCTCCTTGTCAGTTCTCCCTTTTCATATTTGAAGGATAGCCTCTCCCTGCACAGACAAACTCACCAACTTTGATCTTCACCGAGATTCTTCCTCCCCTTAGAGCCAAAATAGATGTGAGGGCATCTCCAAGTCCAACCCATAGACACTGCCACCATTTAAAGGCCTAATGAGGTAGGGTTGCCAGGTCCCTCTTCACCACCAGTGGGAGGTTTTAGGGGCAGAGCTTGAGGATGGCGGGGTTTGGGGAGGGGAGGGGCTTCAATGCCATTGAGTCCAATTGCCAAAGCGGACATTTTCTCCAGGTGAACTGATATCTGTTGGCTGGAGATCAGATGTAATAGCAGGAGATCTCCAGCTACTACCTGGAGGTTGGCAACCCTACTAATGAGGTGATTTAAGAATGCAGTGAGGGGCCAATCCTGATTGCCCACCCCCCACACCTTTTCAAGTGCTGAAATGGCTGCACACACCCCAAGACTGTTTGGGCACTTGTGTGTGTGTGTTGGGGGGAGAGGGTCTCTTCTGCTGTGCTGTGCACCCAACGTGTGTGTGTTAAGTGCCATCAAGTTGCTTCTGACTTATGGCAATTAATGACCTCCAAAACGTCCTATTGTTAACAGGCTTGATCAGGTCTTGCACACAAAGGGCTTCCTTGATTGAGTCAATCCATCTCATATTGGTGGTTCTTCTTTTCCTGCTGCCTTCAACTTGCCCTAGCATCATTGTCTTTTATCTGTGTTTCATCCAGAAGGCCCAAGGTCCAATATTCAGTTAAAAGGATCAGATAGTAGGTGATGTGAAAGATGTTGACTTGAAACCAGTGAAAACTGCTGCTGGTCATAGTAGACAATACTGACCTTGACTGACCAATGGTCTGACTTGGTATAAGGCAGTTTCATGTGCTCTTGTATGCAGTCAACAGCCTTTTCAGTGGTGACACATAGCCTGATAGAAGAGGTGCCCTGAGATGATCTGAAGTGACAGGCATACTCCTCATGAAAGAGCCGGTCCTTCAAATAAACTGACCCTAGAAGGTATATGTAGAAGCATGGTAGCCAATGTAGTTGTTCCAAGATAGCAGTAATATGCTGCCCTCAGCATGCTCCAAGTAAGAGGTGAGAGAGGGAAGGAGAGAGGAAGCATCGTGGCTGAGCCGGGATGTGAATTCCAGTCTCCACAGAATCTCCACACTGGCACCACACTGGCCTGGCTCTTTCTCCCCCTCCTTTTGATGTCTTCCAGGCTGTTTGGCAACTTAAGGAGTGAGATCGGGGAGTGGAGGAAGGGAATGACAAGGACATTCTGATAACATTCTTTTCTTCTTTCCCTTGCCTTGTCTCTGCTGACATAAGCATGTGTCTCATCATGTTCAATTAAAAATTACATCTCAGCCCTTCAGCATTGCCTCCTGAACGATTTATAGATATATATTAATGAAGTTGTTCAGCTGAGATTGGAACTCCATCTTAGAAGGCCACAATTGATGGAAACTCACAGAAGAAGGATATGTTTCTAGCAGCCCAGAAGCAAATGGCTGAAACACGTGAGTGGACGCGGTTGAATAACTCCTCACCCATTGAAACCCTGTTTACCTTCTGGCCAAATGCAGTTAAATTAATATCCAAGGAAGCATTTTTGAAGCTGGAAATTGACAATAATTAGTTTTTCATTTTCTGATACGTCTTTATACATTTCTCACTCTTCATTTATATAACCTGGTGACCAAGCTGAAGATCTAGGATCACTTTTCATTTTAGGGTGGTATTGTTTTAACAACATTTGTTTTATAGCAAGGAGCTAGGATTGGTGTTGTTAATTTTTATTAATTGATATTACTAATCTTAGCATAATTATAATAATAAATTTTACTTTTCATTTTTATATAATGTGATGTAACTGAGCTCGAACAAATTCAGATGCTTGTTTTGAAAATGAAGTATTGGGTATTAAAACGAAGCAGGAAAAACGGGTAATTTTTTTTTTAAAAAGGAATGCAATAGTATTTGGGCAAATAGATATTCAGTTTTAAGTGGCTTAGATTCTGAGGTTGCAAGTGAATGTCATAAAGAAAACAGTAATGTTAAAATTTGTGATTACATGACACTTGTGGAACAAATAGATCTAACAGCCAAGGCAATACTACTTTTAAAATTAAATCATATAGATAGCAAATTACAAGACGTATATAAATTTGCTTATAGTTTACAGGGGTAACTTCTGGCAAGCACGTCATAAGAATGTGGCAATTACCTTGCATCAATTTCAAGTCACTATAACTGTATCCTCATTTCACAAAAGAGTGATTGCATAACTTTCTTCGAAATGGCACCCCGAGTCACTTTTAACCCTGCTAGGAAATAAGTACACAATTTGAGGAAGTTTGCATTTTCAGAAACAAAATAGCGTGAGAGTAATGATTTGTAAATCCATAACTCCCCCTCCCCCTCAGAATAACAGTACCAGGGGCTGTACTTTTTTTTTTTAATGATCATACGACCACCCAATATGTCATTCTACCTTTAGGTGCTTTTCTTCTAAATGCAAATGTGTGGAAGATATCTGGGGTGATGTAATCAGGAGGCTCTATTCAAGTCTGCCTTAACCAGCCTCATTATTCCTCTGGAAAAATCCAATCCATTCCATCAGTTCGCACGGGGGGAAAACACACCGCTAGGTAAAAATAGTCTTGTTCAACAATGAGCCATTTCACCCTCCTTTGCAGGTGCATCTGACTTTAAGTGGGAAGCAGTCTTGTTCCACCGACAGCTCTAAAATAAAGGAGAAAGTGGTTCCGTTGCCAATTATTTACCGGAGATCAAAGGTGAGCCCTTATCTTGAGTTTACCGCAGAAATCACAATAGTCCTAGAAACGTTGAGCCACGCTGAATGTTCTTGGGAGCCGTCTTGATTCCTCATTATTAGTTAGCCCCATCTTGCAAATGAATTGTTATTGCAGCCAGGAAATGTTAGAATAATTGTTCTTCTGGAGTTGCTTGCAATGGGGAAAAAAAACTTGTTCCGAAGGCGGAACAAGATGCTTAAATAGGATATAAAGCTTTTCACTCTTGTTCTTAAGAGAAATCCATGGAGAATAGATCTATTGATGGTTATTGGTAAGTAGAGCCAAATGCAACCTCCATGTTCTGAGGCCCTGTATCTCTGAAGGCAAGATGCCAGGGGAAAAAAAAGAGAATGCTTATGCTGTCCTGCTCACTTTGTAAGTTTCCCAGTATGTGTGGTGGTGGGAAGCACGTTTTCTCATATGTATCCATTCAGTGAGATGGGGCATAAATAATCTCTTGGTGGTCGCATCTTATATTAAGTGGGTTTTCTCCAGTGCTGGCCCTAAGACATTGGAATCAACATGCTGTAGTTTGTCAAAGCTAGGAGTCTGATGCTTTTGGGTGAGATGCAAAGTCCAACCTGTTTATTCCTTTATTAAGCATCAGGAATGGATGTTTTTTTGGGGGTGGGTTGGTTGCTGACTCTGGGTTTTGTTTTTAGGTCTCCATCGCTGATTATGTTAATTGCTTTTATTGTGGTATTTTTGTCTATATCCCTCATTTTGAGAGATTTAGTCAGAAATTGCCTATATCATACATTTTATTCAGATACTATCCCACTTTTCTCCTCAATGGGGACCCAAAGCAGCTTACCACACCATTTCCCCCTCCTCCATTGTATCCTCACAACAGCAACCCCATGAGGTAATTTAGGCTAAGGGAGAGGGACTGCCTGAGGTTATCCAGTGAATTTCCATGGCAGAAAGGGGATTTGAACTTGGGTCATCGTAGGGGTCCAACTATATGTGTCACAAGTCAAGTCAAGGGTCCCCTGACTCAATTCACATCACATGTACACTGGGGGAACTCACATTAATATCTGATCCATCATTCAGTGTGGCTTGGAGCACTGCAAGGGTATGCAAGAAGGGCTTCTGCCTTTACCCCCATGACTTATTCCCTAGTGGAAATGGCCATGGGGGAACTCTGTGCCCCTTTCTAGTGCTCCATGTGTTCTCAGTTACATGATACCAGGATGCATGGAGCTTGAGGAAGGGGCAAACAGGGCCTCTACCCGTAGCCATTTCCATTGGGGGAAATGACACAGGAGTGAAGGCAGAAGCCGCTTCCCCGTGCAATACTCCAAGCTGCACTGAGTGAGTGAGCAGTTTTTAAGGTGAGTCCCCTGATGAATTATGTCTCTGTGAGTCAGGTCAGCGGACCCCTGATTGACTAGCGTCACATGTCACACACAGTTAGGTCTGTATGTAGTAATAATAATAATGTAATAAAACATCCATATGTCAATACTAGGGAGACTGCTTAAAAAGCTAGCCATTCTGGGTTTACAAAGGTCCTCCAGATTCCCCAAAGAACTGACCCCAATCTCTTATGAATGAAACCAACATGTTTATTTACATTAACACAACTTTGGCCTAAAAGCCCTAATTCTAACCATTCTCACAGCCTTCCCACAAAACGTATCCCTAGTTTTCCCTCCTAGAATCAACCATGCTTGTCCTCTAAACATTGAGTCTATATTGCCTGTATAACCCATTTGGGTACTCAACTCCAAGCATCCAAACACCACACCAGTTACTCCACTCAAGAGCTGAGAAAAGAGCCTCAAAGAGTTAGAGCAAGAGAGAACACAGAGAGGGCAATAGCTATCTCTCCCTTGAGGGTCTGAACAGTGATCCAAACTAGAAGGTTTTGGGAGGGGGGGCAGGGCATGGGGAAATCATCACTTGATGTGGTGACATCACTTCTGGGTGAAGACCCTGAAGCGACACCATCACATCGAGCAATACTATAGGAATTCCCCAAATCTCTACGCCATATGGAATGGCAGTGGGGACAGGACTGCAGGAGCAGGAGATTGCCTACCATAGCGGGCAACTTGGCTGCCTGGAGCTGCCATTTCCTCCAGATTTCTGTATTCTGCAAATCAGTTGTAATTCTGGGAGAATTCCGAGCTCCACCTTGAGGACAGTAATCTCTTAACCAGAGTCTCTCAGTAGTTGATGAAGAATCTGACCGCCAGAAACTAGGCAGTGTTCCTCAAGGCAGCCTATACTAGTCTAGCTAGTACGATGGGATTAGGTGGGGCCTACTCCCCCTACCCTAAACAGCCTGAGATCTGCTGATCTGGAGACATGAAGAGAGGAGTTGGTTTTGACCTCAAGATGGCAGAGGAAAGAGGGAGAAGGAGAAAGACAAACCAAAATTGGTGGAAACATTCTATGATGTATAAATATACGCCAAATTAACATTTTGCTTATTAACGTTCACTTGGAATCTGAGCACCCACATAGGAGTGTGATATCTAGAGAAGGCACTGAGCTGCCTGTTCTTCGGCCTTACATCGAAACAATTCTCAAGAATGACACTGTACAGCTGTGCTTCTGCTCCCTTCCCTATCTCAGCATAGGCATCAGAGGCTACCAACTGTAGCTACTTAAGCAGAATAAAGAACATCAAATGGAAGCTCAAGGGACTGAGAGACAGAGTCACATGTCCCTTCTTCTCATACAACTATCAGTTCAAAAGGGCTGATGCCTGGAAGGGTTTTTGCCTGAGTGGTGCGGAGTGCATTGGTGGTATGGAGTCTCACACTTGGCAGCTGTGTATTTAGAAACCTCTAGTGGTTTATGGGGAAACCTCTAACAGTTTTATAGGTTTACAGCTTTAACAAAGAGAATGAAAAAAAAAAGATTTACTGCATCTCTGTGTTTCCTGTATTAGAGCTGGTTTAAAGGATGTGATGATCATGGGAGGGGTGCAGGTCTGTACTAAATGAAATTTTGAGCTCTGCATCTTTGGGATCTGGCATGGTCAGAAATACACAAAGGAATCTAAAGAATGTGGCCATGTGGTGGGGTGCTTGAACAGCCATTTAGTTATATTTTAGGATTGCCAACTCCTGGTTAATAAATTCCTGGCGATTTGGAGGTGGAAGCTGGAGAGGGCATGGTTTGGGAAGGGGAAGGCCCTCAGCACAGTATAATTCAATAGAATCCACCCTCCAAAGCAGCCATTTTCTCCACTGTTGTCTGGAGATCAGTTGTCATTCTGGGAGATCTCCAGTCTTCACCTGGAGGTTGGCAAGCCTATCATATCTGCAATAGCCTGCCCTCACTAATGACAAGTATTATCAGGAATTTAAGGTATTATCAGGAATGTTTTATCAGGAATGTGGTTTGTAAAATTTGGAATTGGGATAGGGGGGAAACTATATTACATTGGAGCGGTGGGTAAGGTGATAAATACAGTCATTAGAATGTTATACCAGAACCAGGGAGATTCAATCCCTGTTTCAGACTTAAAGCTCACTGGATGACTCTTGGCGCTTTCACACAGTCTGAGTAATGCACTTTCAATCCACTTTCAAGACACTTTAACCATAGTTTGCAAGTGGATTTTGTTGTTTCACACAGTAAAATCCAGCTGCAAAGTTCATTGGAAGTGGATTGAAAGTGCATTATTTGGCATGTGTGAAAGTGTCCTCTCTCTCAGCCTTATCTATCTCATAGGGTTGTTGTGAGGTTAACATGGGGGAGGGAAGAACCTTGTAAGTTGCCCTGATTTTTTGGGAGCAAGCATGGGATAAAAATGCTCCACCCACCCACCGACCCATCCATATGGTATCTTTTAAAAAACCAGTTTTTGTAGCAAATTGATGGGCGCTTGTTCATCACAGATGGGGACCATATGAATGATAAATATTGTGTATTTTACAGCTGAAGCCTTGTTTGTAACCAAGATGAATGGGTGCTGAGAAGAATCATATAGAATCATATAGAAGAGGGAATTTTTACAACAGCGGCTTCTCTCAGCACCACAGAACAAGCTGCACGATCCAGTCTCTGCCTTCCACATGTTAGAAGCACAGGAGTCCTGACCTCCACTGAGTCTGATCCTCCTAGCCACATAACCAGTGTGAGCATTCTGCTAAGGGCCTTCCGCAAAAAACATAATTTGAAAAGAGAACTCTTTTGATAAGCTATAATAAATCAGGCATTGCTGGTCTTGCCGAGGAAGAATTAGCAGCAAGCCTGTAGCCTCCGTGCAAGGTCAAGGGAGAATATTGACTGCCTATCATTTTAAAGAGATGTATTCTAAATCATATTTAGTGAATCGGAGTCCTAAGACATTTTCACTCATTACAGAAACAAGCAAAACAGCCAACGCCATAAATCAGAGCAATTGCAAAATGGAAACATAATTAGTCTAATTATCCCAAGCAGTCCATTATAGATGGGGGGGGGGAATGTTACTCTGACTGCCGAATAGTTTGCCCAGGAGCGCATAAATATGTTTTCTAAATGGTTTCTGTATATAAACCGTACATTAGCTACATTCACTGTTTATTACATATTTCCCCCCTCAGATATGTTTTGACAGGGAGAAAAAATAACAATAGATTTGCATTAGAAGTTGTGCCACACAGATGCGCTAAGCATTAAAGCAATACTTGAACACAATCCCACTGGGAAATCATGATGGCTTTCTAGTGATATGAAAGTTTCAGAGTTCTTTTTTTATTCTTTTCGAGTGTGCATTTATCTCATTTTCGTTGGATCAGATTAAAGCTGGAAAAATTGCTTCCAGCCTGTGCCAAGCTGGTAATGTGTACCCAGCACAATGTGCATGAATCAGATTCCATCAGATATTGGAAGATGCCAGGAAAAGGAATGCTTTCTAAAATGTTCTGCAAACTTGGTACTATTTAGTACTATCTAGTAAAGGTAGGTAAAGGTCCCCTGTGCAAGCACCAGGTCATTCCTGACCCATGGGGTGACGTCACATCCCGACGTTTACTAGGCAGACTTTGTTTACAGGGTGGTTTGCCAGTGCCTTCCCCAGACATCTTCCCTTTACCTCCAGCAAGCTGGGTACTCTGGTATCTCATATCTAGCACCAAGTACTATGTACTAGCAGTAGAAGCTTGTGGCAGCCTGGAGTGGCTAAGAACCCATGGGGACCAAATGGTAAAAGCTGTTAGCTTTATGTGATGGACTGTGCTTCTTTCTAAACCCATTGACTTCAATTGACATAGAAAAGCATAACTCTGCTTCTGATTGCACTGTGGGTTCATGTGGGTATCTAATCTCCAGGGGCATCATCAAGTGACTTTCTCAGATGGTCAGCTGACTTTACAAAAGGAACCCCACATGACATGGCCGTAGAGTCTGCTGAACGACTGGAGCAGCATGCAGATAGGTTTTGTGTGTAAGACATAAGAGAGGGAAATTTTGCCCCAAGGTCTGTCTCCTGCCAGGGAGGACATTCTTCCCTGGATGTTGATATTCACTTAGGTTAGGAGGAAGATGCCAGTGTGGAAGACCGGTTCTTGTTCAGAAGCCATTTGTTGCATAGCTGCCAATATGGAGGTGCCACTTGGATGCAAGGACCTTTCCTGGACAATGAACAGAGCAGGCACTGGGAAAAAATGGCTAGTTAGGTTGTTCCTCCAGATTTCTTGCTAAGGACCAGTTCTCATGACCAGACAAGCATCTGATAGCCCCAGGGAAATGTATTGACGTTGGTTCCTAGCATGTGCCAAGTTGAACATGTATCCCACTTCCAAGGGCAGGTTTCAGCTGTCAACACCTGCTCGGAAGCACTAGCAAAATAATGCTTCCCAATGTTTGCTCAAGTTGTTCAACCTTGCTTGGTCAAGCTCTCAAATCTGTGGGGCCCCAATAGTTAATAAGGTTTCCCTCAGTACGTGTGCCCTATTGGGAGGATGTGCAGATCACTCATTCCTCAGTACTGGCTACCTGCAGAATTTTAAGCAACTTAGATGTAGTGGGTGGTCAAACAACCCTGCAGGCACTCATGGGGAATGAGGGACTTACTCTGCTCGCCCAAGTGTGAAGCCGCTAGTCACAATGAGGAGTTCATCTCTCCATCT
Source organism: Euleptes europaea (assembly GCF_029931775.1). Taxonomy (NCBI): domain Eukaryota; kingdom Metazoa; phylum Chordata; class Lepidosauria; order Squamata; family Sphaerodactylidae; genus Euleptes; species Euleptes europaea. Next base: position 69,119,713 of record NC_079318.1, read on the forward strand.
TTACCCCATTCATTTCATCTCACAAATCGGTCTTACTCTCTGCTACCAACAGGCCACTACAAGAACTGCAGTCTGATGACCTACAGTCAGGCCCTCCATAATCCCCGCCTTAATTCAACCATCCTGGAGATGGGGGAAAATTAAATCTCACATGTTAGAGATATCCTCAGCTAGGCAGGCTCTCCCCGCTTCTCTCCTATACTTTGATAAGCATAAGCCAAAGCATGAGGCTTTGTCCATAGTTGCACAGAACAAATAACTTCAAAAGCAGAAAGAAGAAAAGGCAATTTTATTTTTAAGTATATAAGCAATCAATGGATACCAGAAATGAAAGCATACAGTTGAACAGCAAAAAACTAAACGTATTTGAGCATGGGAGAACGAAATACGTATAAACACAGAGTTCCAACCCCGATCTCTCCTCCCCACCCTCACCCGTGTTGGAACCACACTAAATTTACCATTTGTGGAAAAGAACTTTCCTGTCTCTCATCTCCCTCAGCAAAGCAGCCCACTCATTTCTATGAAATACTTAGAGTTGCCAGGTCCCTCTTCATCACTGGTGGGAGGTTTTTGGGGCAGAGCCTTAAGAGGGCGGGGTTTGGGGAGGGAAGGAACTTGAATGCCATAGAGTCCAATTGCCAAAGCGGCCATTTTTTCCAGGTGAACGGATCTCTATCAGCTGGTGATCAGTTGTAATAGCAGGAGATCTCCAGCTAGTACCTGGAGGTTGGCAACCCTAGACATACTGCTCCTTGGTGGGACAGGGAGACTCAGGAACTCCCAGGGACTCCCAGGAGACTCCCAGGAACAGCATGAGGGGGCCTGAAGTGAAAGAGGGTAGGAAAGAGGTGGGAATTGCTGGCTTTGTTTGGATCCTACATCTACATTGCACAGTGGAAGAAAAGTGCTCGACACCTTCTGGGGCTCACATGGGGTAATGGCGAAGCTTCGATAGGCCTGACAAGTGTGTCACTGGATCCGAGTGCGCACCCTGCGACATGTCCTGGATCCTCTGCAGCCTTCCATTGGTAGTAGACAAGTGGCTATGGAAATGGTTCCCTTAGGGGAGAAAGTTTGAAAACTCCTGCATTATATAATACAAATGGAACACCCGTTTAGGAGAAACAAATAAGTATTGAAACATTATCCACATAGGGCTCCGTGCTCATAAATTGCCTCAACTAACAAGAATGTATGCCTGCCTTGACAAGTAATTAGATGGTAAATATGCTCGATGAAGACAGTACGTGCAATGTGGGTAAATATAAGGCCTGTTATTTGCATTTAGAGCTGACATTCCTGGTGAGTAATAGCTGGCAATGGTGATTATTGCTCTTATTTCAGATTCAAACAGGGAGGAAACCTGACTCTCCTCCAGGTCTACAAATTACACCTGCATTGCTCAGCTCATTCCCTTGTGTTGATCAGGACCTGCATACAAAATGCAAAGGAAAAAGCTCCAGTCATTCCGTTTGGGCAGGTTCAGCCGAGGTCACCTGTTTGACTGGGGAAACTTTTTTCCAACTCCCGTTGAGGAACTAAATCAGGCCGGCGACGCTTGCCACCAAGCACGGCAGGATGCAGCCCTCCAGGTGTGCGTTGTGGCCTGCTAGGTGACTTAAAATGCCCCGGTCTCTAGTAGGGTTACCGACCTCAAGGTGTAGTCTGGAGTTCCCCGTAAATTACAACTGATCTCCAGACTACAGAGATTCCCCTGGAGGAAATGGCAGCTTTGGAGGGTGGACTCTGAGGACTGAGAGGTCCTTCTCGGTTGTGGCACCAAAACTCTGAAATTCTGTCTCCAGGGTAGGGTTGCCAGCGGTCCCTCTTCGCCTCCGGCGGGAGGTTTTTGGGGCAGAGCCTGAGGAGGGCAGGGTTTGGGGAGGGGAGGGACTTCAGTGCCATAGAGTCCTATTGCCAAAGTGGCCATTTTCTCCAGGTGAACTGATCTCTATCAGCTGGAGATCAGTAGTAATATCAGGAGATCTCCTGCTACTAGCTGGAGGTTAAACCAAAATTCACACAGAAAACAAATATTCCAAGCAATTTCAATATAATTCTAATATTACCATCATAATGCAAAAGTCATATCCAAGCACAGGTCATAAATTGCAAAGTCACATGTATTGTTCACCAGTAGGTGCATACAAACAGGTAAGTGTATAATCCTGGTTTTAAATATAGGTAAGTAAACACAACACCATGTATATAATAATTCTAACAATATTTTTTCTTCTTCTTTAGCAACAATATATTCATCAGAAGTCAGACAGGTAAGGAAGATGACCATTTCGTTCTTCATCAGTTCCTCAACCTATCATCAATAAAAATTCATACAATAATATGTTCTCCTCTTTCTGACTATTTCTATATAAATATATAAGAAAATAAAATGTCACTACCTTAACCTTTTCACTTGGTAAGTATCCCTCCTTCCTGCCCTATGTTTTAATTGTTGTTATGTTTTTGTATGAGCATTTTGGCTTTAAATGTTTTAATTTTTTTTGTTCTAATGCTTTTTAAGATGTGTTTTTATTGTGTATGTTTTTAATCTCTTTGCTGTCTTGGCAACCCTGGTGAGGGCACAGAGGTAGAGTGTGAATTTTGTAAATAAATAAAATAAATAAAATAACGTTCTTGCTGATTTCCCTCCTCTCCCCCAAAGTCTGCATGAAGGTGTAGGGGTATAAATAATACACACAAAAAAATCTGCAGTAACTAAAATGCAACAAATGAATTAAAGAAGGTTAAAGCATACCAAATAAGATATCTGCACAAATTCCAGTCATCAGTAGGCTGAAAACAGATGCCTTATTGAGACCTTAGCATGCATGGGGAGCGGACTCCAAGATTTGGATAGTCTAGGTAGGGTTGCCAGGTCCCTCATTGCCACTGGCGGGAGGTTTTTGGGGCAGAGCCTGTGGAGGGCAGGGTTTGGGGAGGGAAGGGACTTCAGTGCCACAGAGTCCAATTGCCAAAGTGGCCATTTTCTTCAGGCGAACTGAACTCTATCGGCTGGAGATCAGTTTTAAAAGCAGGAGATCTCCAGCTAGTACCTGGAGGTTGGCAACCTTAAGTTTAGGTCTGAACAAACAAATTTTCAGGAGTCCAGCATTGGTGAAACATCTGCAGGAATAGTGAGAGCAGTGTGGGAAAAAAACTTTTGTAAAGATCAGGGGAACTTCACATCTCTAAGTGGTGGCCCAATTTTACCTGATGTGAGATTTGCAGAGCAGACTTTTCAAAAGAAGTTAAAAAGAATGTAAGACCATTAAGACCACTGAGTAGGTAAGCCAATTTCCCAAAGGGGAAGCGTGCCTGAGTGCAAGAATCTCTGGTTAACTCACTGCAGTTTGCTTCACTGTTTCTCATTCACATCATTATGGTACCAAGCATCTTGGTCTCTGCTTCCCCCCCCAAGGGCTCCCACATTACAAATACAGCTTTTGTCTTTGCCTTTAAATCTCCTGTGGCCCCTTTTCTACTGAAAGGGGCCTATATATATATACACACACACATATAAACATATACAGAGCACACACACAAGTCATAGCTGTATCTCTTGTGTCATATCAAAGGACAACACTCTAGCACACACACAATGCTTCCTCTATGCCCAGTCCCCAGTAGGGTAGGCCGTAGATTGAAACTGTTTTAGTAAACATACAGCACATGTGCTTTGCAGAGCTGCATCTGAAGCCCTAACAGAAATACCTGTTATTACTTTAATGCTGGCTGCCTGCTGATGGATGAAAGTCCCTTTGGAGTAACAGGGCACCGCAGCTAAGTGTTCAGCATTTCTAAACATTGGGTATGCATTCTAAATAAGGAGAAATGCTTATAGTGTTCTTTCTGTTTCTAGTTTTTTTCTTTAAAAAGCCAGCTAGAAATCTGAAGCCACATCACAACAGGACTTTTACCACTCATACTGGGAGTTTGAGTGTAAAAGGCCTATTGCGATGTGGTACGTCCGGGTGTAAACCAGAAGTGATGTGATTGTGCCGGCGCAGCTGCATGCACATGCAACCCCCACTTTCAAGCCGGGCAATCAAAGTGACCTGGCAACCCAACTTACTGGACCAGTGTTGCAATTCACAGGAGAATGAAATGCATGATCCTTCCCCATGTATATGTAGGGTTGCCAACCTCCAGGTACTAGCTGGAGATCTCCGATAAAGATCAGTTCACCTGGAGAAAATGGCAGCTTTGGCAACTGGACTCTGGCATTGAAGTCCCCCCCTTCCCCAAACCCCACCCTCCTCAGGCTCTGCCTCAAAAAACCCCTACTGGTGGCGAAGAGGGACCTGACAACTAGGGTTGCCAAGTGCCCAGTGGTGGCTGTTTCGCCAATCCACCGGGCTGCCCGCCAACCAGGGCCGGTGGGCAATGTGTGCACGTGCGCCCGCACAACACGCCTACGTCACTTCAGGCAGGGTTTACCTGGAAGCGACACAGATGCTCTAGCAACCTCTGCAGAAACCTATGGAAACCATAGAGTTTTGGCAGAGATTGATAAAGCGTCCACGTCGCTTCCAAGTAAACCTGGAAGTGACGTAGGCACATCGCATGGGATGCACACGTGGGACGCTCCAGGCATGCACACGGGATGCACCCTGCAGCAATGCTGCTGAAAAGCTTCCCCTGATGGAGCTACGGGACCTCGTAAGCCTACTGACAACCCTATGTATATGTGAGGCAGGCACTCATATCTATACAAGGGGCAGAGATACTCAAAGGATCACCTCCCCCCATACTGTCTATCCTACAAATAAAGATTTTCCTCCCAAGCCGTGTTCTCTTGGTTCTGTCTGCACAGGGTGGGAACCAGGGACAGGGCTTTTTCAGTGATGGCATCTTGCCTTTGGAATGCCTTCCCTCTGGCAGGCCTACTTTACTGCTCTTTAGGCAACAGAACAAAACATCTCTATTTACACAGGCTTTTAACAGAAGTACTCAGTTTTTAAAAGCTGTTTGTATGGTCTGCTCCTAGCCTGTTTTGTGGATATAATTTGAGGCTGACTAGTGGTGTTTTTTATCTTGACCTGTATAGCCCCAGGCTAGCCTGATCTCTTCAGATGTTAAGCACGGTCGGCCCTGGTTAATATTTGGATGGGAGACCATCAAGGAATACCAGGGCTGCCACGCAGAGCCCGGAAATGGCAAACCACCTCTAAATATCCCTTGCCTTGAAAATCCTGCAAGGCCACCATAAGTCAGCTGTTACTTGATGGCCAAAAACAGAGGTGTTTTAGAAGAAGAAGAAGAGTTGGTTTTTATATGCCAGTTTTCTTTACTTTTTAAGGAGAATCAAACTGACTTACAATCTCCTTCCCTTCCTCTCCCCACAACAGTCATCTTGTGAGGTAGGTGAGGCTGAGAGAGTTTGAAGAGAACTGTGACTAGTCCAAGGTCACCCAGTTGGCTTCATGTGTAGGAGTGGGGAGACCAACCCATTTCACCAGATTCGAGTCCGCCGCTCATGTGGAGGAGTGGGGAATCAAACCTGGTTCTCCAGATTAGAATCCACCACTCTCAGCCACTATACCACACTGGCTTTCTTTTATTGATTTGCTTTAGAATTGAAAGTTTTCTGGGTTTTTAAAAATGATTGGATTGCTTATGATCTGTGCTTGTTATTACTTTGCAAGCCTCCTCAAGCAGATCTCTGGAGAGGAGGGATATCCATTTTCTCAACAAATTCATAGATATGTGTGGGGACTCATTCATCCCCCTGCCCCCTTTTGAAGGGAAGAAACTGCTAATAAGTCCCCTCTCTCTCCCAGCCTCGGGGCATCTTTCCCTACAGATAAATGCTGACTTTAGAAGAGATGTGGTAGAATTCTAGTTCTGTTCTGCAAGTCCCTAACTGTGGGTATACTTTTTTTTTTGTATCCCGACATTTCCCTCATAATGATGCTTTCTTCCTCTCCCTTTCCTACCGCCCTCCCTCACCTGGATGGCTTCCTCCATCTCCTCATGCAGTGATGCTGATTACAGGGGGTAAGATTCAGTTTGCAGAAATGTGCCCAAGCAAGCAGAATCCTCCCTTCTGACCTTCAGCTTCCCTTTCTCTTCTGCTGTGACTTGCAGTTTAGTTTTCAAGGTAGAAAACAGCTCTCCCCATGTGTGAAATATAACAGACCTCTGCCAATGCAAAAAAAGAGCAAGAAAATCGGAGGGGGGAAACTGATCTTTTTCTCCTTCCTCCTTCGCAGCTGTGAGGTAAAGTTAAAACTCGGTGGGTTCGCTGGAGGAACTTTGTGCTTTGTGATGCAAACTAAGCAGGAGGGGACAGCCAAGCAAGGCCAAAGCTCTTCTCAGGCAAAAACCTTTATGATGTAGAGCGGCGATTTTCAGACTTTCTCCATCAGGTCTTTCCACATGAGCTCTTCTGAGGCTAGAGGGAGAAGGAGCAGCAGACATCACTCCAGTTAGACATCCCTTACAGTTAGGTTCAGGCCAGAGTCCTCCTTCTCCCAGTTACCAACTGCCATCAGGTCAGAGGGAGAAGAGACAGCCTCTGAGCACCCCTCCACTGGATCCAGCAGTAGCAGAGAGCACCCCCTTCCCACTACCAACTGCTGTTCTTAAGAGGGAGAAGCAACAGCCACCAGGCATCCTTCCATTATTCCTGCATCCTCCCTAAAATTAGACTTTAACTGATATTTAGTTAGGTTTTTCATTCCTGTTAGCCACCTTGGGAGCCAATTTGAGGGGTCAAAAATGTTTGTGTGGGGGATCACAATAAATAAATCCACCATAAAAGCATTATGATCTGAGGCATGCATTGTTTATGGGGGGGGGGGCACTGGGTAGGCTGGCTGTTGGACCTCAGAGGTTTGATACAGACTGAATTGTCCACTAATAGAAGAGGGAGGGTAATCCCCACCAATTCCTTCTTCCTACTTCAGACCCTCCGATTTTGCCTCTCATGCTGTTCCTGAGGGTCCTCTGCCCCCCAGGAGCACCATTTTGGGGAGATCAATGGGCTGGTGTGTTGGGGGGAGGCAGGAACCTTTGGTTCCTACAACAGAAGTGCCTTACATGTGTGGAAAAGTTAGGGAGGGGCCATGGCTCAATGGTAGCACCTCTGCTTGACATGAAGAAGGTCCCAGGTTCAATCCCCAGCATCTCCAGTTAAAGGATCTGGTAGCAGATTATGTGAAAGACCTCCACCTGAGAACCTGGAGAGCTGCTGCCCATCAGAGTAGACAATATTGATTTTGATAGACCAATGGTCTTATTCAGTATATGGCAACATCATGTGCAATTTGGACTCAAGTCCAGGTTTGCTGATGAGTGACCTAAAAGATATCTCACATTATCTTCTGGTGATATCTGAATGACAAAACTGATAACAGTAGAGAAGCTGTCTTCCAGGAAAGCTTATCTAACATTTTTTTTAAAAAATTGAAGACTCCTCCCCCTTTTGCCAGGAACCCCAGGGTTCCACGGAACACAGCTTGAAAACCACTGGCATAGCAGAAAGTGTCTTCAGTCATGTTGGGAGGTGGATGAACCAATCTGCATTGCTGTTTGTGTAGCATTTATTTATCTTTAAGTTTCTCCTGTGAGGCAATCAATCTGGCTTACAGCCAGTAACTAAAACATAGGAAGAGTAATGTAAAATATCCTTAAAAACATGTTAACATCTAACCACCACTCAATGACAGTATGATTTGTTAAAATGAATATATAAAAAGAACCAGCATCTAAATAAGTTAATTGAGCTCAGTGCCTGTAGAATGTTTGATTTAAAAAAAAGGTATGGTCTTAAAGGGGCCTGGCAGATGATCCTTAGGAGGAAATTCCAAAATTCAGAAAGAACAGAGAGTGGAACCTGAGACAGCATTTCATTTCCGGCATAATGCCAAATTGGGAGGTGTCTTGGAGCCGGCTACTTACTGCAGCCCCCCAACCCTGGCCATTCTTGGCATGCAATAACCACCCCATGATCCTAATACTATGATGACCTTAGCATACAATTAAACACACGGAGACAGTAGCTGGAATGGAAATGGCCACAACTTTATTGGTTACCGCATCAGGCATTGGCTTTGCATAGGGGCTGGATATAAGGCATCGGCCCAACCCGCCTGCCGGCTGATGCATCCTACTCCCAGTTCACCTGCTGGGAGTAGCCTGAGATGGCAGTATGTGGGACTCGCTTGGACGGCAGCCTGCTGTGTGGGTTCCCTGCCCCTTGGCGGGAGGCCACCACCAGGACAGCCCCCGACTGGGCATGTCCCTGTTCCAGGCCTCCCCCAAAACCCCTTATTAGGGTCCCCAGAATGTAGGGAAACCATTAGGGAAACCATAGTCTGTTGTTGGGCAGAGTAGGCCCCCTCTATACCGAAAGAAAAGGGTAGAATAAGGAAACAGAGGCAAAATGGAGGAGAAAGTAGAGCAGGGTTGTAAAGGACAGAAGAATAAAACATGATGTGTTGCCTTGTGTTGTCTCCTTGCCTTCATCAAGCTACAAGAATATTTCACTGTGAAATAGGGTTTCCATGCTGTGACCAACAATTGGCAGGAGCTTGGAGGGCGGGGCCTGGGGTGCCAGCAATACATACACCATTATCTCACTTCTGGAGAAAACCAAAAAGTAATATAATGTCTCTCTAGGAATCACTGGAAACTCTATGGTAAAGGAACTTCTGGCAATTCCTAGAGCTAAATAACATCACTTCTGGGTTTTCCCCATACCACACATAGGGTTGCCAACTTCTAGGTACTAGCTGGAGATCTCCCACTATTACAACTGATCTCTAGCCGACAGAGATCAGTTCACCTGGAGAAAATGGCTGCTTTGGCAATTGGACTCTATGGCATTGAAGCCTCTCCCCCCTTCAAACCCTGCCCTCCACAGGTTCTGCCCCAAAAACCATCACTTGGAGCAGCAATGGGCAACAAGGGGTAGTGGGGGCAGGCCTCCTGCCATAGTGAGAGGACTGTTAAGCCTACTGAGAGCGGAAGATAAATGCAGGAGAAGGCACTCCTTAAAATATCGCTGGCACAGGCCAAATAGGGCTTTAAAGGTGAACATCAGGTAGCCATTGAAGGTCAGTTATGTATCAGTGCTCCTTGCAGCCCCACAAATGCTGGTTTATGGCACTCTGCACCAGTTGAAGTTTCTGAACTGCTTTCCAGGGCGTTTATAAGTGGGTTGCCAACATCCTGATGAAAAAAATGTCTTGCCCCTTCAACAGAGGCTTAACAGAGAAAAAGGATAGTTGAAGCTTTGCATGGTACAGAGGTTATTTACATCACCTAGTAAAAACATCCCATTAAGCCTCTGTTAAAGGATAGAGCTAGATTCATGTCCTTAGCACCTTAGAGGTGTTAAAGGCAAAGGGATTTTTCCCTCCAGGTTGTTGGCACTCCTAAGTCAAGAGACTTCTAGAGCTTAGCCGCCAGAAAGGGACTGATGGAATACACTGAGAGATAGAATCATAGAATCATAGAGTTGGAAAAGACCACCAGGGTCAAGTATTACAACACCACCAGGAAGGGACCACCAGGCTCCAACTATTACAACACGCTGGCTCTTAAACCTGCTTCCTGACCACAGCAGCAACCCAAAGGTCATTTCCCAGGCTCAGATTATTTTGCTGCCGAAGTCTATTGGGCACCAGCTCTGTCCCTGACGACTGACAGCATAGGAAATTCCACTCACCATTTTAACCTCTCATTTTTGTGCCACCATGTAATTGTCAACAAAATAACTTGCCTCCCATTCCTCGGGAATTGACCAAAAGACACCACTTAGCATTTTTATGACATATCTTTGTTCCTTCAGGTTTCCTGCCATGTTACTAGTTGGAAAATTTTCTCCCCTGCCTCTTTGCTTGCTGAAAACCCTGCAGGTTTTATTTGCTTCAACAATTTGAGATCTCTGTTAACTGAAGGGTTCGGAAGCTTGTAAAATCGTGTTTTGATCGGGGACCAGATGAGCTCTCTGTTCGGCTTATCCTACGGTTGTGATCTGTTTATTCTGTGTATCATTTCCAGCCTGTCAGAGAAATGCCATTTATACTGCTGACAATCGCAGCAAAAAATGTCGAGCCATATGATACACTTGCTGCCAGCTGCACTGGGAAACTCACCATATTCCAACTGCTACTAGCCAGAATTTTTTTTTAAAAGAAAAGAAACATTATAACACAGCAGGGAAAGCCTGTGATCCCTGATATCCCAAGGAATGGCAGAAAAACATTAATGTGTAAACTGTTCTCTCAAAAGGGATTTCTTATCAAAGAAGGCTGTTTGAGGCCCTGACAAGAAGTGGGGGATCACAATAAATAAATCCACCATAAAAGCATGATGATCTGAGGCATGCATTGTTTATGGGGAGGGGAGCACTGGGTAGTCTGGCTGTTGGACCTCAGAGGTTTGATCCAGACTGAATTGTCCACTAATAGAAGAGGGAGGGTAATCCCCACCAATTCCTTCTTCCTACTTCAGGTTCAAGAAGAGGTGTCTTGATAACAAAATGGCCATGAGGTCTTTTCCCAATAAAGGTGGGCTAATGGGGCATATAGACTAAAGGGCATTTCTGAACTTCAGGTAACACATGCGTGAGCTTTCTTTCTTTCTTTCTTTCTTTCTTTCTTTCTTTCTTTCTTTCTTTCTTTCTTTCTTTCTTTCTTTCTTTCTTTCTTTCTTTCTTTCTTTCTTTCGTCAAACAGCCTGTGTGGTTAGTGGTTAGAGTGCTAGGATCTGGAAGACTCAGGTTCAAATCTCCACTCAACTATGGAAGCTCACTGGGGGACCTTTGGTCAATCTTACTCTGCCAGCCTAACCTACCTCACAGAGTAGTTGTAAGGAAAATGAAGGCAGGGAGGAGGATGCTGTCAGCCTCTTTGCATCCCCATTGGAGAAAAGAAGCAGGTTCAAATTTGTTTTCAGTCTGACTGGGTTGGTTTCTACATGTAGATAATCCACAGTCAAATAACCCAACAGGCTCCCTCACACTATTCCTGATATCTGCCCCCAAAGACCACAGCAGAGGGGAAAATACCCTCTGATTTTGCCTTAAAAAATGCCAGTGGAGGAACAAAGAGGAATGAAAGTACCACCTCAAGCAGCAAAAGCTTGAGAACCAACAGGTACACTGTCACTTTTCCTGGCTTACAGAAAAGATCTGTACCCAGCAAGGTTGTTAAGGGGGAGTGGGGAATCAGAAGCTGACTCCCAGCTAATCAGCTGGTAAATGTGTTCTTCTGATATCCCATCCTGTAAGCTTTGCTGCCTCACAGGATTGCTGAGATGTGGCTGGTAGGTGTGATCCAAAACCCAGCTGATTTTGCTTCACTTCTCTCCACCTCAAGCTGTCAGCTTCGGCTGCAGAGAAAATTATTCATTTATTTACATTATTTCTCGTCCACCTTTCTGACAGGATTTCAAGGCGGATTACACATAGTGAGTCAGTACAACAAAATGGGACAGCCAGTGAACAATGCATTAGGGTTGCAGAAGTCAGGAACCAACCAGAAAGCCTAGCACAAGTATTAACATGACACATTAAGCCATGCAAAAATTACATAATAGGATCCCAATTACAGTTAATTATTCACAGCAGTTTAGACCACAGCCCCTAATCATGTATCCAAGTAAATTGGTAGACCTTGTTGTACAGTGCAAACCTATTACCTGTGCAAAAAGTCTATCCTGAATAAAGGAGGAGCAGGGAATCAAACCTGGTTCTCCGGATTAGAGTTCACCGCTCTTACCCACTATGCCATGCTGGCTCTAAGGAGGGAGCCACAACGGAGAAAGCACGTGTACAGCAGTTGTTCATTTTACCCATGTGCAGGTTAGCACCTGCAGAGAAACAAGCTCTTTACCTTCTCCCTTTTGCAAAAAAGAGATTAAATTCACTGCATCTGGCCCCAGCCATCCTGGAGACGGGGGAGTATGAAACAAGCTCTCCTTTTTGCAATGCAGGGATTAAAAGCATTGCTTCTGTCCCTGCACAGCTTTAACGGGAGGGAAGAGCACCCTTTTCCAACTTTTGTGTAGCTATTTTGAGAGGACAGGGTGGCTGAGAACCCAACTCCCTGCTTATTCCCCCATTACCTATGAGTTGGCTTCTGACCAACACTCAGCTGCAAATGTAGCGTTTGGCAGCTGTTTGAGTTGCTTGATGCAATCCAAAGATTCCTGATCAGCGCACAGTCTGATCATGAGTGTCAGACAAAATAAGTCTGTCTGCTGAACAGGTCTGCTGAGAAATCTACCCCATGCTTACTCATCTCTACCTCAAACACAATGTGCGGGCTCAAACCCCACAATGATCTACACTAATCACTTGCACAGTACACAGGTGTGTGAAACAGGCCCAGCACGCAGTACAGACCCCTGTACAGAATTATAGGGCTGTCAAAAAAAAAAAAATTCGGTACAGTTCGGATTCGGCCGAATTTGGCCCTTGTGGGTTCGGTACGTGCCGAAGTCCGAACTCCCCCACTTCGGATCCGTTCAATTCGGCGGGAATTCAAAGTTCGAGAAAAAAATTCGGCCGAATAAAGCCATTAAAAACACAACCGCGCCTTTCCGCGGCTCTGGGGGGGGGCATTTTTGGGCTTAGAGGTCCCAAACTTTCAGCAGAGCTTCAAAGGACGTATATTGAAAGACTCCCCAAGTTTTGTAAAGATTGGGTCAGGGGGGGCTGAGATATGGGCCCTGAAAGGGGTCCCCCCCACCCTTAATGTGGATCTCTCCGCAGAGCTTGCCGCCCACGCACAAAGCTCCTGGCCCGACAAACAGCTGATGAGAGCAAGGGCGGGGCAGGTGCTAAGAACTTTGCAAAGCAACACAACTGCAGAGCAACCCCTTTGCAAATATGCAAAGGGCGGGGCAGGTGTGAAGAATTTTGCAAAACAATACAACTGCAAAGCAACACAAGCACGCAATGCAAAACCTTTGCAACAGTGCATAGCAACACCTGACACCTGGGAGTTTGCATACCATGGAAAGGGACAGAGGCAGCTAGCTATGCATAATGAGCAGGAGGGAGTGGAATGTCTCCTTTTGCATTGGACTTGGGACCAGGCAGATGCATTCTTTAAGTCACCATTTGAAAACCAGTTTTGAGCAAGCATCAATAACCTAACTGATCTTATGAATGAGGAAAAACCTGAAGAATAAAAATGAAGCCCCCCCTCAAACCAGGGAGAGAGAGACTGGAGGGGGAACACACACCCCAGGCAGAACCGGCAAAAGCCCCCTTTGGCTTCCCCCACCCACCCACAGAAACTGCTCCCTCCCCACACACACACACAGACTCTGCTTTCCCCCCCCCCACACACACAGAAAAGAAAAAATATAGATTAAAGCCCCCAAAGGGGTCTTACTGTGGCTGTCTTCTGTTCCAGCAGGAGGGGCTGGGAGGCTGGGTAATCCAATATGATTCCATTTGTATCCAATATAAGATCCATATGTATGCATCTCTCGAGGGTGATCCATTCATCCCAATAGAAGAAAGGGGAAAGCCCATATCTCGGGGGGGGGGGGCCCTGACCCAATGTTTACAAAACTTGGGTGGTCTCTTAAAAAGCCTTGACTGAAGCTCCGCCGAAAGTCTGGGATCGGCACACCCAAAAATGCGCCCCCTGCAGCCATGGAAAGAGAAAAGGGGGGGAGCCAATATTTCAGCCCCCACTGAACCCATCTTTACAAAACTTGGGTGGTCTATTAAGAGGGATTCTCTGAAGCTATGACAAAAGTTTGGGGGCTGAACCCCCCAAAAAAGCGCCCCCTGCAGCCACGAAAATGGAAAAGGGGGGAGAGGAAAAAGGGGTGGAGCCCATATCTCGGGGGGCCCTGACCCAATGTTTACAAAACTTGGGGGGTATCTTAAGAAGCCTAGTCTGATGCTCCGCTGAAAGTTTGGGGTCGGCACACCCAAAAATGCGCCCTCTGCAGCCATGGAAAGAAAAAAGGGGGGAGCCCATATCTCGGGACCCCCTGACCCAATGTTTACAAAACTTGGGTGGTCTCTTAAAAAAACCTGTCTGAATATCCCCTGAAAGTTTGGGGTCGGTACCCCAAAAAATGCGCCCCCTGCAGCCACGGAAAGGAGCGAATGTGCACAAGCACCCCCTCACACACACATGAGGATTTCCCTCTCTCTCTCTCTTTCCCCGGCCGGCCGCACATCAGCTGATTCCTCCAGCACTCAATCCTGACTGATTGGCCAGAAGAAGACCCAGCTTGGCCACCGATTGGCCGGGGGAGGAGAATGCTGCTTACTGACCGTTATGCTGCTTACTGACGGCCGAATTGGCCGAATTTATTCGCCGAACTCCCGAACTCGCTGAATTCGGCCCCCCCCCGGTTGCCCGCCAGTTTTGAGTTCGGATCCGTCCGAACTAAAAACCGCCGAATCAAGGGAAATTCGGCTGATTTTCAGTTCAGGCCGAACCGAATTGACAGCCCTACAGAATTACCTCTGTGGAGAATGGATATACACTTGGGGGTGGGGAGACGGATTGTACATAGAGAAACATAGAAACATAGATTTGGAAAGGACCTCCAGGGTCATCTGGTCCAACCCCCCCACTGCACAATGTAGGAAATTCCCAACTACCTCCCCCCCAACACCCCCAGTGACACCCTACTCCATGCCCAGAAGATGGCAACAAAACTTCCAGGATCCCTGGCCAATCTGGCCATGTTGGCACACCCTTCACATTCATTCAACAAAATGTCTCTGCAGAACAGATGTGTTGTTGGAAGAATCCTGCTTCCCCTGACTAAACACTTTATCAACACACAAGAAGTGCCCACAAAGGGCTCCAATCTCAAGCAATCGGGTGATCTGCAGCCATGTGTGACTTGGTCCTTAGGGGAACCTCCTTAGGAGGTGTTCCTAATTAAAAAGAGCCCCTCCTGATCCTGGTTCAGTTCACTCCAACATTGATGGAGTCCCCATAAACGTTTTATGGAAATGCGTGGATACAGCCGTTCAAAATTATCCTAATTTTTGGCATTCACTTTAATAAGGGGATTAGGCTATATTTATTGCCCATTTGTGTTGTTTTTATCCTGCTGTATCCCTGTCAACCCTGACCTGGATGGCCCAGGCTAGCCTGATCTCGTCAGATCTCAGAAGCTAAGCAGGGTCAGCCCTGGTTAGTATTTGAATAGGAGACCACCAAGGAATACCAGGGTTGCTGTGCAGAGGAAGGCACTGGCAAATGAAAACCCCAAAAAGGGGTCGCCATAAGTCGGCTGCGACTTGAAGGCACTTTACACACACACATCCCTGTCAAGGCTTCAGCTGTCTGGGGATGTTTGTCAAAACTCAGAATGTCTGGCTCTGCAATAAGAACAAAATGCTCAAGGGCCCAGCCTGCTTGGGGAGTGACCAGTTATATATAAACAGCTCTCCCAATCGATACTTAATGGTTTATTGAATCGAATCAAACAGCAGTAGCCAAATGTATATTTTAAGAAGACAATGACCTTGGGTTTCATCTCCTGGATGTTATCTGCTTTGTCAGTGTCTCTCAGATGAGATCGATGACTGACGCTGTCCTTTGAGGAGTGTTGTTTTTTAGAAAGGTGATATTGTAAAACATGACAGGACCCCTACTAACAGATGATTCCGCATTTCTGATGCTGTGGCTGAGTAGGGGGACTGGAGGGAGGGACTATTGATGCCTCTAAATGAATGGGGGAGAATATTGGACAATAAATCTGTTATCACCTATGGACTGTGGCTCACAAGTTATAGCATTTTATGTTTTTTAAAAGATTAATAAACTGCTTTCCCCAATGTTCACAGTGGCTAATGAAGACAATCAAAAGATCATTACAGAACCATTTAAAATGTCTTTACCAAAAAACGACAGTAATTGAAAATACAAAAATGGCAGTACCAAAACTCTTTATAAAGCTCCCAGGTTTAAAGCAGTCCACAAACCATAATTATCCCACCCATTTAGCTAAACGCTGGCTTGAAGGGAAAGGTTTGTGCAAAGATGACGAGGGAGCCAGCCTTTTTAGCATCGTCACAGAGCTGTGTGAAAACTCCCCAATTATTTCAGAGAATATTTCCAGCTAACTGAAAAGCAGTGCTGCATATTGAGGGAGACTTACCCACAGAAAAGCAGAAATGGGATTCTTTTAAAGGGCAGGATTTTCTGAATTGCTATTTCATACAGTATTTCGGATCCTACCTGAGTGCAACACGCTTTCTGGCAGTCTATTTTTAGCAGTCCAGGGCTATTGCTCATCCTTGTTCCCAGCTTAAATAGCTGACTGACTTGCAACATTGTATCTCGTGCTGGGGTATTGCTAATCAGCATTTCCAGTTCAAGTACCTTACCAGCTTGCTATTTCATGGATTCTCAAGCTATTCCTCCTTTGCTTTGGGGCTAAGGGCCAAAATATATGCTACATGTGGCACAGGTTGGATCAACGGGTGTAGGCTGTATCCTACGTGGAACATGTTGACTATTTTGTATTACTAACTGCTATACTGGCTGTATCCTAAGTGGAACGTGGTGACGATCCTGTATTAGTAACTGCAGTCAAAAATTATTTGTATCAAGTCTTCTTCTTTTTTAATAAATATTTTTATTAGTTTTCAGTATTAAATAAGGATACAGGGAAAAAGAAAAGGGAAAGGGAAAACCATTGGTTAAACAATATTTAACATTAAAAAAATGTATCAAGTCTTCTTGACGTTTGGGGACTGAGGAAGAATTGAACTGAAGAAATTTGAAACGGCCGTATCCCCGAGTCATCTCTTAAAGCATCATCACTTGGGCTTTATTATCTTCAATACTAATACATCTGTCACTATTGGACTTTGTAGACACAATGTGATTTATTTTTGTTATGTTGTTGCTTATTACTTGTAGCTTTTCCAAATAGAACTTTTTTGCACTTTGTAATTATATTGTTGTGTCGCTCCTGTGATAATTACCTGGAGGTTAGCAACCCTAATGGTGTGAATTAGCTTAGTCTTGGTCTGCGATACATCCTTACACTTAAGAATCTTTTCTAGCTCCTTCATGGTTGTCCTTCCCAGTCTCAAGCTCCTTCTGATTTCTTAGTTGCAGCCTCCCTTCGGGTTGATGATCTCCCTTTTGGTTGATGACACAATACATTAGTTGTAGTTTATAAGTGTTTAATTGTACATATTGGTTGAGTGTTCACTATAAAATATATATCTTTGGACAAACAGGTAATGATCCTTTACCTTATGGGCACAGTGTCCACCTGTGGAGTGATCCAGCAGAGTCTGTTTCTTCCATCCCTTCCTTAGCATACAGTGGCAACTTCCACCAGTGCACTAGGGCAATCTGGAGAATTGGTGGCCTAGCTCTCCCCCCCGCCATGCTGGTAACTTGACCAAGACAATTGATGGGGGTATGGGAAGTATGTACAGGTGTCCCATTCTCTAACTGCCCAGACATACTGTACTTCTCCTCATAGTCTGTAGAGAATCTTCTGAGCTTCATGGGGATTTCTCTGTACAAATGCTAAGTGCCTGCATTGAAAAGTATTACACCTAGAAGCATTTAAGCATATAAACAACTATTTAAAAAGTCTTACAGGAATGGAAGGTAATTTCACATACAATCACAATCAACTCCCAAAGCTATCCCCTCGGTGTATGTAATGTAAATAATAACCAAGTACAATAGCCATTAACTTTCAGTTATGGCGAATACACTGGGGCTTGGATCCAAGAGTTTTCTTCTGCTTACAGAAGGAGGATCATCCTGGGATCTGTAGATTCCTCCATGTGTCCTGCATGCCCTGCAGCATATCCCGCTCAGTTCCTGAAGGTCCCTCAAGAAGGGCTGAAACTGGAAGGTATGTTGAAGCTTTGTTGGAAAAGGGGCAGCAGGAAAGCTCTGATGAGCAAATAGAGTTCCCCCGTGCTGCTTTGGATATCACCAGGTGGCATAAAAGCAGTTCCTCTTAGTAGCTGCAAACTCTAGCCAATGATGTTGAAAATAGCTCTTCATGCCTGTTGCCAACAAACAAACAAACAAACAAACACGTAACTCTCTTACCCTGCTGTTTACCCCAAGCACAATGAGTAACCCTCATGAGCGGAGATTTGACCTAGGTTCATCCAGCCCCAAACTCCCATATTTAAGAATTCCCTCTCTCTACATATATTTTAGTTGTAATTGTTATTCCTGCTCTTGAACAATGCTGGGGACCATGTTCAGCCTGTTACCATGGCAACTTGTACACGCAAGGAACAGGCAGAGGCTAAATGAATAGGAGCAACAACCTTCATTTGTTTGAGGTTTTGTATGAACCCTGGTCTGTGAAAAAGTCCACAAAATTTCCAGAATATCCACATTTTGTCACTAAGACACTTAAACGTGAGCTGTACATTTATCACTATATTGATGGATACAGACTGAAAAACGGAAGCAAATAGTTGGCTAATCTACAATAAGGAAATGTAAGGCACATCCAAAATGGGGATGGCCGCTAGTGCCTCCGCTACAATCATTTCCTCTGCTAAGACCCAAAATTTAAGGCAAGCCAGAGCTTTAATTGCTACAGGAGCCCACAAATATGGCTCCAGATGGCGAGAAGCCTCCGAGTGACCATAGCAGCTATCAGTTCCAATGGGTCTTACAGCCAACAGTGAAGAGCTTTCTTTCATCTCTGGTTCGGATCAACGGCTGCTCGCTTGTTCACCCTCCCTGTAGCGGTGCCTGGCTCCTTCCTGGATTCAGAGCAGCTGCAAAGAGCAAGGAAACTGCATATTGTCATGGCTTCCCTGTTCCTCTCAGCTGTGCACAATCCCCCGCTCAAAAAGGGACAAGCGCTGCCAGAGCAAGTAAGTGGCACTGAGGGAGAGTGGAAGGGAGGTTTTCTAGAGCCGCTGTTTATTGCTAACAGAACCACAGCCCCCTAAAGGCTTTTTTTTTTTTTTTTACCATAAAGAGAGTCCCTTTCGTGCTTTGGAATCAGGGTGCCAAGTTTACATGGCCTCAGAATTATGTAGCTGAAGGGTTTTGTAGTTGTAACGCAACAGTGAATTGCTGAAAAATAATGTTTTTCTCCTTTTAAAGCATAACAATGTGCACTTTCTCAGAGCTGTCCGACTAAGCTGTTTAATGTTGAACAATTTTTTATTATTATTTGCCCTCAAAGATGATCAGCTTCCAGAAAGGGTGGGTGGGGGGTGAGATTTTTATCTATATTGCCACAGGAGGCATCTGTCATGGCAATCAAACTAATCTTCCTTTTTTTCAGTTTGATGCAGAACAGTGGAGCAAAGGAACGAATGGGATTGCAGAAATAAACGTGTAATGGAGTATTTCCAGCATAACTTTTATTAGCAATTTCTTAATGTTCCTGATAAGAGAAGTCTCAGCAGGCATTGCTCGTAATAGCCACTGTGATTAATACAAATGACAAAAGACATTGGTGCAGATAATAAACTGGGAAGCTAATGAGCTGGATGCCTAAAATATGCTCTGCATAATGAAGATGGTATTGTTATTTGACATTTGTTTGTTCTGAATTCCCATGCGACCATTTCCATTTTGCATTCATTCGCATGATCTCCGCTGGGCTCGGTGAATTACTCCACTGTTTGTGATTTTGGGACTGAAGGTTAAGTCCTAACGGAGGTCAATCGGACTATTTGGAATGAAGAGTTGATGTCTTGTGGAGTAAAATATATGAGTATTTGTTAAGCACCATTCTCAAGAGGGCCTGCTGAGAAGTTATTCTGACTCTTGTTAATTGCTAGTAGATTATCCCAATAACATTTGACTCCTGTTGCCATTGTAAGGGAATCATACAGCATTGTTACTTAACTTTGTAACTATTGATATACTCTACAAAGAATACAGATGTAATACCATGTAATACTAATTGTATTTAAAATAAGGGGTGAAGGAATATCCCCTTAGAAATGTTATACTCTTTTGCTTCCCTTGAAATTCCGTTTTCTCCAAATCTGCTTCAGTGTTTTTGCTTTAGATGCCTTACAGTAGCACCCTTGGAATGTGCAGGACCCAGTGGCGGTCAATGAAGTGGGATAGAAGGCAGTAAGACATTGCAGGGCAGTGGTTAGTAGGGTTGTCAGGTCCCTCTTTGCCACCGGCAGGAGGTTTTTGGGGTGGAGCCTGAAGAGGGTGGGGTTTGGGGAGGGGAGGGACTTCATTGCCATACAGTCCAATTGCCAAAGCGGCCATTTTCTCCAGGTGAACTGATATCTATCAGCTGGAGATCAGTTGTAATAGCAGGAGATTACCAGCTAGTACCTGGAGGTTGGCAATTTCCTTACTCTCACATGAGCAGAAATGAGTGCTTGTGAGACCTGTTTCCTCACAGTATCCAAAGTTTCATTGAACCCATTCAGGTTTGCTTGGATAAGCATAGAATTATGGCTGAGGATGTGTATACAGGGGTGCATCTGCACTGCTATCTGTGCAAATGAGTGCTGAACTGAAATGTGAGGAAGGCTAAGATTGCTTTTAGTGATTTTCCAGAGATCATGGTCAGGCTGAGACACTTTTCAATTCTAAGAGGAATCCATAATTGTCTAGCATTGCTAGGGTTGCCAGGTCCCTCTTTGCCACTGGTGGGAGGTTTTTGGGGTGGAGCCTAAGGAGGGCAGAGTTTGGGGAGGGGAGGCACTTCAATGCCATAGAGTCCAATTGCCAAAGCAGACATTTTCTCCAGGCGAACTGATCTCTATCGACTGGAGATCAGTTGTATTAGCAGGAGATTACCAGCTAGTACCTGGAGGTTGGCAAACCTAGTGGTTAGAGTGTATGACTTGGAAGACACAGGTTTGAATTCCCCTTCAACAGGAGTTACCTTGTGCCAGTGAGTTACTTTCTCAGCCTTTTATCACAGGGTTGTTGTGAGGATAAAATGGAGGCTTTTTAGAAGGCTTTTAAAGACCAGCCTCTGTTGCTGAGTTTTTCAGCTGATTTGATAACATTAATTCTTCTGGAATATTATTCTTTTTTACACACACGTGTGCATGTACACATTCCCACACACACTGACTTTTGGTCACTGGTGCTAACTGGGGGGCGGGCGGGGAGAGAGTTGCTGTACACTTTAGTATAGGCTTGCCAACTTTCAGGTCATAGCTGGAGATCTCCTGCTATTACAACTGATCTCCAGCCAATTGAGATCAGCTTACCTGGAGAAAATGGGCACTTTGGCCTTTGGACTCTATGGCATTGAAGTGCCTTCCCTCCCCAAACCATGCCCTCCTCAGGCTCTGCCCCAAAAACCTCCTGCCGGTGGCAGAGAGGGACCTGGCAACCCTACTTTAGTGTCTTATTATATTTTATTGCAATATTGCTGCTTTTAAAGTTGTTCATTGTTATGTATGTTAATGATATTGCCGGTCACCTGTCACTTCCTGTTCACTCATGGCCCAAACTGGGCCCTCAGCATAATGATTAGGATGGCAAGGAAGTCTGCCTGCTTTAGGTTATTCACGTCACGGCCTGAAACTTTCTAATCCCCTTTTAACAATAGGGTTGCCAGCCGCCAAGCTGGGGCTGGAACTTCCTCAAAATTACTACTGTTCTCCACACCGTAGAGATAAGTTCTCCTGGAGGAAATGGGAGCTGCAGAAGGGAGACTCTAGGGCAGTTGTTCCCAACCTTTTTTTGACCAGGGACCACTAGGACTTTTTTGTTCGGCGCAGGGACCCCAAGGTTCAAAATAAAAATTCCGAGAATTTGAAAATAAACTTTAATCATAACTGTTAGTTAAACATTAAACTTATAATAATATCTGAATATATATTTTATAATAGAGAACTTTTAATTGAAAATTAATTTATTATGGGTTTATAACTTTGTTTTGCGGACCTTAATTTACCCCTGGTTGGGTCCCAGACACTATACCAGGCACCCTTTTCCAAACCAGAGTTGGCAATCCTAATCCCTATTCCACCCTTGTTTCTTAAGAATATTGGTGTCTCCTTTTGTCTGGTCACCACTGTATATGTGATAAACAAACATAGAGGCATAGATAAAATACACCCACTCATGTGCTGCATATGGTGGCCTTCCATTTTGGGACAGGGTGTTTTTCCTTCCTACTCTATGGATTCTTTTAATGTCCTTCCCCTTTCAGAATTCTCACTTTGGGAATGAAATGTGGGGGAGGTGGTAGGGAGACAATAAACATGTCGAGGCTCTGTGGAAAAATTGCATGATACATTTGAAATATGAAGAAAATCAACTTCTATTGTAAGAAAAAACACCATTCCTCTCCAAGTCCTTGCACTCCAGAAGTGCTGAAGAAGAAATGACCTTGTGTTTCCCTGGAGATAAGGAAAGACCAGAGCAGTGAATGGAGGATCAGAATTTCACCGTGAGGGCTGAAAGGGGATCAAAGGAGCACTGAGGGTTGACAGATTATCCCAGGTGTCATATGCATGTTATAAATACAAGTGGAGGGAGGAAAAGGGAAGCTGCTGAAATGGAATCTGCTTTGACTAGGATTTTAAACATCTGACAAAATCAAAACGTAAAGTGAAACCAGGATTTTTGTCCCTCACTAAGCACATTTGGTATGGACATATACACACGAGTCAAAACTTTTTGGTTTGGGGCCTTTCAGAGTTTTTTTTCCATACAGAACTTTGGCCAGAGCTACACAGATAGCAGAAGAAGGTTGTAGAATACTAAGGAAATACAATAAACGATACCATTTCATATTGCAGGTAGATAATATCTGTTTTAATGCTCCCTCATAGGGTTGCAATTTGCTCTCCATTGGTGGGGGAATCCCCACTGGCTCTCCCCTATCCCCTGCTGGCACTTGATGGGGCAACAGGGAAAAATGGGAGGGGGAGTGAAACGGCATCTCCAATGTTGTAACGATTCATCCAGCTGCATAACCAGAAGTGATGTCACTGTGTTGCTGGATGCTCTACTATTCATCCAAAACTATATGGTAAAAAAACCCATAGAGTTTCCAGTGAATCCTAGAATATCCTGTGATGCAGTGATGTCACTTTTAGTTACACAGTCAGAAGTGATGTCACAGTGTTGTGGGATACTACTAGGGGAAGTCTTGCCCTGGCCAGTCCTTGGCTGGCAACCCTATTCCCTCATGTCATAAATACCCCGCAGACAAAAAAACTCACATTAGAGAGCAGGGCTGGCATCTCCTGGGGATATTTGGGCGGTGCCTGGAGAGGGTAGAGTTGGGAAGTGGAGGGAGCTCACAGAGGTATGATGCCATAGAGTACATTCTCAGAAGCTGCCATTTTCTCCAGAGGAACTCATCTCTGTAGTCATCAGTTATAATTCTTGGAAAACTCCAGGACCCACCTTGAGGTTTGTAACTCTGTCACAAAGAAAGGTTCTAGCAATGTCCTCTCTCTACTTTATTGATTTTTCCACTTGCAAGGAACTATTTATTGCAAGGAAGCATTAAAAATTGTGATCCCTCTACCTGAATTGATGCAGTCCATTCTGTTACCTCAGAACTTTGCCATTTGAACACGACCTGCCTTGGACTGAGGCAGATCATGAGTCCGTCAAAGTCAGTATTGTCTACTTTGACTGGCAGCAGCTCTCTACGGTCTAAAAGAAGAGGTCTTGTAGACCTTGGAGGTGTCACCTACTACCTGCTCCTTTTAACTGAAGATACTGAAATGGGATCTTCTGCATGGAAAACAGATGCTCTGCCATTGAGCTGTGGCCTCTCCCATAGCTTTAGAAGAGCAACAGCTAGACTGCTTACTGGTAAGGACAGAATATCTCACCAGTAGTTAAAGAGCTTCACTGATGACCACTTTGCCTTCAAACACAATTCAGATGCTGGTTCTCATTTTTAAAGCCCTAAGCTGACTGGGACTGGGATGTCTGTCCGATTACTAAGAACCTGTCCGATTACTAAGATGTTCTTCAGAAACCCTGTTCTGTGTGTCCCCTCCCACTTCCAGAGGGGAGTTTGATGACTACAAGAGACAAGGCATTCTCTGTGATTATGTCTAGTTTCTATGGGACTCTTTGCTAGCACCCATTTGTTTGGATCCTACACTGCTGACCTCAAGCTCCAGGGGAAATTATCTATTCCTTTGGCTATGACTTATTGATATGGTTGCTTGTGCATGTTTTAATTGTTTATCGATCTATTTTATTGTATCTGTTAAGCAGCTTGTTTTGCTTGCTTTAGTTGCTCATTTTATGATTGTAAAGCAACTCAAGAACCATGTAGATTAGTACACAGGATGGGAATTTTTAAATATTGATAAATAAACAATAGTAATGGCAAAAGCAGCAGTGTGTGATATGGTTACTGTTGACACGGATCATTCTGTACATATTTAGTATGGTCAGTGAACATGAGTTGTGTAACGCAAGACAACTGCATTCATATATTGGGCCATTCCATACATGCAGACTATAACTGGCTCAACATGGCAGCATAGATATCAAGCTGTATTGCACATGCCCATTGGCCATATTGCATGTCTGAAAGATGACATAATAAAGCACTATGAAGCATTGCAGGTCTTTGAAATGAGATCCCTCATCCCTCATTCCCAGTACTGAGGCCAACTGATGAAATTATATGCATACCACATGATTACCCCTTAATTGCCTCAGCTACAGTCTGCCCCTTGTTTCACAGTGATACAAACATCTTCTTTTTCATTGGTTCATACTCTGACCAAGTAGCCAGACACTTGACTTAGAGCTGGCCTGCTAAAGTAAAGTATTGGAGCCTTAACATAACAAAACACATCTTAGCCAGTCAATTATTCTTTGAGTGTACCTCACTCCTTAGTCCTTGAGATGACTGAAGCAGCACTCTAGTTCCTGCTTGGAAGCTTTGTGTATATGGCAGAATCATTATGCCTCAAAACTGGTAAAGCTGCATGTGTGGTCCATACTGCTGAAGAATGTTGTAAAATATACACCTTTCCTTTCCCCACCTTTGCAAGACATTACTTACCATTGAAAACTACTCTGAGTTCCATACCTGGAGAAACACGAAAGTCAAGTTTTGATTAGCTGCTGACTCTATGTGCAGTGATTATATTTCTGAGCAATTAATAATATTTGTCTGCACACTTGGAACTGAGAAAAGATTGCAAGAGGTCTCATATAGAATCAAGGCCTATACTATTTTCTGTATAGCTATTTCAGAAGTAAACTCCCTGCAGTTCAGTGGAAAATCCTTTGGTGCTGAAGTTTGCAGAGATACCGCTTAATCCTATCTATTGATCTAGTACATTTTACCTCCCCTTTCCACAAAGAGCTCAGAACAGCGTGCGTGCTTCTGCTTTCCTAATTTTATCCTCACAACAACCCTGTGAGGTAGGTTAGGCTGAGAGAGTGATAGACCCAAAGTCACCCAGTGAGTTTAATATCGGAAAACCTAGTCCAGTACACTAACCACAACATTACACTGGTTCTCAGTGAATGTTTGCTCAGAAGCTAATATTGAGTTCATTAATACCCGTCTCAGGTAAATACATTTGGGATTGTAATCTTAGGGTTTTAAAATTAGCAGTGTAGTCTTTAATTCAGTCCTCTGTTCTAAGAAAACAGGGCAGATATCGTTTCCGCTGTAAAATGCTTTTAGAATAAGTATGAGCATGAATGCCTGGTGCAGTGGAATATGATGGTTTGCAAATAGCTTGTGATGAGGTAATGCTTTATTGGTTCTGGAGCTGCAACAGATAGATTGCCCCATCATCTGGAAAGAAACAGGTAAAGCAGCAGAGCTGGTGCTAAATGATGATCAATGATATGCACACATTTCATTTCTGCACTCGCAGTTTTTGACAAGAAACCCTACAGGGGCTGTAAAGACAAGGCACCGCTTTCATGGGGATCATTGTGACAAGCTTGTTTATTTGGCTCTGGATGCCCCCATCTATCTTCCGTCTTTTTTTGGGGGGGGGGATGGGATTCTGAAGAATACCTTTGGCATAATCAAAGAGTCTGGCCCAATTCATGCACTGTTCTTGTTCTATGGCAGTGTCCAATGCTTCATCAAGCACATGGGTTCAAGTACCTGAGACAGCGGCCTCCATGCCTATGTCACCTCATGGGAGCTACCAGGACCCATGTGAGAAGTGACCGTGAAATCTGTCTCTCCCACAATTATTACTGCTCTGGTGTAGGACCAATCCACCTAATAGCAACCTATGAATCAGGCTTAATTCAGAATGCGAAAACCAAAATTGAATTACAAGAGTGTCCCTGATTATATAGAAAATACCGAAGGAGAGCTCATCCCAAAGCCAGTGAGCCAACAATGTGAACAGAGCAATTGCTGTGTCCAGGAACACCAGTCAGGGACAACATTGTATGGTGTGAAGATGGGTTCTGGTTGGATGAGGCCTCTCAAGCATATATCTCCTCAGTCACTCTCTTCTCTTACTGCTCTCTCTATCACACTCAGCAGCCTTGGGAAACAGACACTTAAAAATAACACAGGGAAACAGAAATATCACATTGCTGGCATAATCCAAAATTCAGAACTGGCCTAGTCTGTTGAAAAGTTGGAAGAGATTTTGCTTGGGTTAGTTGCTCTTCCATAGCTCTGAATACTTTCTAAATACACACTGCAGTCGTTCCTTTGTTTTTATGTTAAAAGGGTTCAATTCGTTCTTCATCAAAGAATGTTGATCTGCAGTAGGGTTGTCAACCTCCAGGTACTAGCTGGAGATCTCCTGCTATTACAACTGATCTCCAGCCAATAGAGATCAGTTCACCTGGAGAAAATGGCCACTTTGGCAATTGGACTCTATGGCATTGAAGTCCCTCCCCTCCCCAAACCTCCCTTTCCTCAGGCTTCACCCCCAAAAACCTCCCACCAGTGGTGAAGAGGGACCTGGCAACCCTAATCTGCAGGCTCAGTTGTATGGCACAACTCCTTGAGCTGAGCCTGGCAGCTAACTGGTGGCCTTTCTTCAATATTTCCCCAGTGGCCAACTCCTGCCACTAATTAGGCAGCAGAGCTTTGGACCAACATCAGCTTATAAACAACAGCAACTATTCTTGTGAAACAGTGATCCCAGCACAGAGAGAGAGGGATGGCATGTGGCTGAATAAACCATAGTAATTATTCTTGTGGGTCAGAGATTCCAGCACAGAGAAAGGGGGCTGGCTATACTATTAATATGAGATGGCAAAGTTGCCCACCCTTGACTAATCAGCAGTGGGAGAAAAACATGGGAGCACATCACCAATGTCACTTCGGCACCCCTATTGTGGCACCCCCAAAATGTTCTAGTAACTGACCCAAATATCTATAGTATTTACCCCTGTGACACTCTAGGAACTGAGCTAATCTTTATTGGGGGGGGGGTTAAAGCATCACTGGGCAGGGACTTTCGGTAGAGCGCTGGCCCAAGCACCCAAGAGCTGGCCCAAGCATCCAAGAAACATTCAAATTTGGGTGCAATAAGGCACTCCGCCCCAGTCCTAAATAGCGGATGGGGATGCAGGATTACCCCTGCAAGCCGTGAAGAGCGATTTTGACTCCCATATTCTCTGAGAGAGTTTTCAAGCCTCTCGGAGGTGTGGATACTGTCCCACCAGCAACTGAGGGGATTTCCATCACCATGAATGTCTCTTTGGCTCTAAGCTTCGACCTCCTCTATCTATCAACAAATAATATTTTTGGAATGAAACATCATCTTCCGAAGTCTGAGTAATTTACAAGAACTCTCATGTTTTTACCTTGAATCTGAAGTTTTGAAAACCGGGAAAATCACCAGGAAAATCACCTTGAATCTGAAGTTTTGAAAACCGGGAAAATCCGCGTTTCTCTGCCCAAAATATAAGTGACTTTGTAATTAAAAAAGATACTAAATTGGCAGGAGCCTTATCTACTTGATCTGTATTTAGACACAACAAATGGGACTTTTGAAAGACATTGCAATTACCAATCAGACCCTGAGACGTCAAAAGGGGTGGGAGTAAACAAGAAAAATACCTTTGGGTCTTTCCAGCTTGAGAAGGTCATCCATCCACGTTTGCACTGGAATGATCTATCTCGGAGCACTGGAAGACAGCAAGGAAACATACTCGCTGCTTTCCAAAGTATCCAATAACTAAGATCCAGCACCACCAAGATCGGAGAGGACAGACTAAATCGAAGGACAGGAAGTGCGTTTCCCTCGTGTAACTGCAAAATAACTCCTACAACCCAGGATCATAGAGAGGAGACGACGGAAGGTCCATGAACCAACAACATCCTGTCTACTTCCTACTCCACTGCCGAGCTAGAGCGTCACTAAAACTTGATGGTTTATTGAAACTTTAAGTCTTTTTATTACATCGGGAAAAATTTAAACTGATTAAAGTTGGCGAATATACAAAGTAAATAGAACTGAGCCCTGCCACTCCACTCAAAAGACAAACATTAAGGATATAAGTTTTGACTTTGTTAAAGACTGGTTTTTTAAGCATCACTTCTCTTGTAACATCAAAATTTTTGGAACCTTTTTTAGAAATAAATATGGATGAAATTGAAAAATATATATACAGGGAATGCTAGCAAAACAACAGGATCAGATAAGTAAACAGCAAGAAAAAATGTCACACCAATTGACTCAATTAACTGGCATGCTAACCAACCTCACTCAATCTATTAATCAAAAACTGGACATTCTGACAAGTGACATGAAAAACATAAAATCACAAGTGACTACAATGAAAATGGATATGGGACAAATGGATGTATCAATTAAAAAGACAGATGAAGAACAGAGAGAAATAAAGAAAAAACTGGATAGTCAAGATCAACAAATTAAAGCTATGCATTCCCAAGAAGAGATTATTAAAGACCAACTTGCTATGATGGAGATGAAAGTAAGAGAATCTAACATTTGCCTTCGCAATTTGCCGGAAGAACTAGGTGACACCAGAGAATCAATTATAAAATCATTGGCTGATTTAACTCATATAAGTGAACAAGATTTGAACTATGCAATAAATAGAATATACAGAATCCCTTAACTATCCAGACTGGAAAAATCGAAGACTAGAGATGTTAAGACCTCCTTCTATGACAATAGGATGAAAGACATCATTATGCAAATCTTTTGTGACAATCCTTTGTCAGTGAAATCCATTGATAATACTCAAGGATATCCCTAAATATTTGATGATGAAGAGAAACAGTTCACCGAGATACTGAAGAGGAATGGAATAAGATTCTCCTGGATATTTCCACAGGGACTTATTCTTACCTACAAAGGGGTCAGAATTACCATCATTTCACTGGAAGATATTGAAATTTTTTTGAAATGTTATGAACAAGATTTAGTCAGCCCTATTCTAGAGCAGAAGCAAGAACAAGAAGAAGGGAAAGAAGCTCCATCTTTGAAACCTGGACAAAAAGGAACAGATATAAAAAACTCTAGAAGTGGTGGAAAAACTAAAATTCATGGCAAGAACAAATCCAAAAGACATCATACAACCTATGGGTGAAAGAGAGACTCGGAGAGCTTACTATGGAATTAAATAGCAACCAGGAAATTTTAGTTATTATTGATCTAATCCTTTTACTTCAATGATAATCTTTGAAAATAACTTTTCTACTATTATTTTAAGCTAAAAGATAATATGTAATTGTTATATCTATTATAGTGGTAGAAAACAGAATTGAAACTACAGTTTGAAATATCCTAGTAGGATTAGAATTTTAAATACAAAAGAGTGTACAAATTTATAGCAAGACGGAGGAAGATGAAGGGGAAGTCTTTTTATTACATTATATTTTATTAACGATGAAAGAGCTTTTTGACAATATTGTTAAATTTCTCCTTATGGTACCTATTCATAAAATTTATATGTTGTTGAAAGGTTTTTCCTTACAGTATAATATTTTGAAAAATATTTTATATATATATATATAAAAAAAGCATCACTGGGCAGGGAAGTGACACCAAAGCATCAGCAACACTTCCCCCTCCCAGGCTTGGCCTTCAAACAGTTCCATCTTGTGGTTGCTCCACCACCCTGAGTCAGAATTACAAAGGTGCCCACAGGCTCAAAAAGGTTGGGGACCCCTGTCTTAGACTGGAGATCACAGTTCAGATTCTAAACTCTAAACTCCATTGGCCCAGCACTGGTAGCAACTCATTTCAAGTGCCAAAGTAGACATTTTTAATGTGCCCAGACCAGGTTTCTCTGATCTGACTTTCTTTCACTGCAGCAAGATGGCTGCAGTGAACTAATTTTTAAAGCACCATAAGAGCCCAATTTGGATGAAGACCACAGTGTAAGGGCTGGGGTTTCAGCCTCTCCCCATGCAATTTTCCTATCTGGATATGGCCTTGAGGGGCATTATTTGCCTCATTTTGGAGCTGCAAGTGTGCTGGAGCCAAATCGTTTAAAAACATAACATCTAGTTTCAGCCTAAGTCTCGTTGATGTCCATTTGTGTACTCCACATGGCAACAAAACTTTTTTGCACTATTCACACTGTAGCCATCTAGGTTTTTTTTTTTTTTTTTTTAAAT
This sequence comes from Euleptes europaea, assembly GCF_029931775.1. Classification (NCBI taxonomy): domain Eukaryota; kingdom Metazoa; phylum Chordata; class Lepidosauria; order Squamata; family Sphaerodactylidae; genus Euleptes; species Euleptes europaea. Next base: position 69,150,187 of record NC_079318.1, read on the forward strand.
CTTAGTGGTTCCAAGGGGTAGAGTTTAGGATTTCAACCACACACTATTCTGCTTACTGTGACGGACGACAAAGAACTTACAAAGCAGTTCTATACATATTTATCAACTTAAAGTACACCAAATTGATCCCATTCTCTCATCACTTATCTCATGACAAGCCACATACTATAAGTACCAAAGTCAAAAGGAAATAGAATTGAAAAAAAGCAAAGACCTGAGCACATGGTCTTTGAAGCTCCAGAAGTGTAGAATTATGGCTGTTTCAAAACATATCACATTTCATATACACATTGTATTTCTGCAAACGAAAAGTACCCAAGCTATATATTACTATGTATAATACACATAACTATTGTGTAACAGAAGTACTAAGTATTTATACTGCATATGAAGAAGAAGTTATTTTTTATATGCCAATTTTCTCTACCACGTAAGAAAGAATCAAACTGGCTTACAATCTCCGTCCCTTCCCCTCCCTACAACAGACACCCTGTGAGGTAGGTGGGGCTGAGAGAGCTCTAAAAAAGCTGGGACTAGCCCAAGGTCACCCAGCTGGCTTCACGTGTAGGAGTGGGGAAACCAACCTGGTTCACCAGATTAGCATCCGCCGCTCATGTGGAGGAGTGGGGACTCAAACCCGTTTCTCCAGAATAGAGTCCACTGCTCCAAACCACCGCTCTTAACCACTATACCATGCTGGCTCTATGCAAGTATGCAGTGTTAAGCATTTATTTATGCAGAGGAATGACACAAACAGATTCTTTAGAGAGCCAGCATGGTGTAGTGGTTAGAGTAATCCACAAGGATGCAGGTTCAAATCCCCACTCTGCCATGGAAGCTTGCTGGGTGATCTTGGGCCAGTCACCCTTAGCCTAATATAACTCATAGGGTTATTGTTGTCTGTATAAAATGGAGGAGGGGAGAACAATATAGTAAGTTACTTTAGGGCCCATGGGAGAGAAAAATGGGGTATAAATATTAAAAAACCCGGATTCATCATCCTGAAACCAATGCTGCCCTCTGGTTTTTTATTCATACTTAATGATGCATATAAGAATCCCACCCACTTTTATCTGCACTTTTATTGAAAATGTGCATTGTGGAGTGGAGTACATCCATTCGTTTAGGCCTCGTGACGTGAGTATAAACAGAACTGTTAAATTGTTTCAAAGGGCAATTGGTCCATGTTTGATGTTGGTTATACTTAATGAGAAAAGGGATCAGAAGAGGATTTGAGAGGGCGGAGAAACATGAGCTTGGAGAACAGAAGGTATTGAGATCCACTGAGTATCTATCTGTGTATCCTGTGTATCAATACATATTTCAAGGTGGCTGTTAGCTACCACAGCACCACGTTTAATGTTGTGCTGAAGTATGGCTCTTCTTGCCACAGTATAGATCCTGATCTATAAAAACCACCTTGACTTGTCACTTCTGCCTTCTACCTAGTGTTTGTCTGGCATCATCCTTCTCTTGCATGAGTTGGTAGCCAGATGGCTTTTCATTTGTCACCTTCTGTTTCCCCTATTCCAGATATTCTTATGTGAAAAACAATGACTTTGGCTATGGTGCCAGTCACATTGCATCCGGAGCTGACAAGGCAGTAGGCCTTTTCCATGAATCTTTGATTGGGCACAACGGTGCTCGGTGTCACTTGAAGGCGACTTGTCAAGCTGACAGCTTCAGCATGCCGTCCTCTTGCCCCTTCAACAGCAGTGGCTGACTCGTACCTGTCTGATGTACCGATGCTCGCAAGCATCTAGTGATGGATGAACGCAGGCTGCCAAATTGGCTGAACTCTTGGCCCTGGCTCAGGTAGTTCTGACCCAAAGAGGTTAGAATGGTGCACTGTTTTGCTCAGATGAGACAAGGTAGGAAAAAATCATCTGCTGACGGCTAGAAGTTTGACTGTTTTTCTTTGACTGTCTTCACATATGTCTGTGTACTCCGGAGTTGCTATCACAATTGCTGTGGTCTGTTAAGAACATCTCACTGACAGTGTCCATCTCTGTGTAATAATGTTCCAAGTAACTAATGGTGACTTACAGTGTAATCCTAAGTAGAGTTACCCCCCTGTAAGGTCCAAACTTAGGGTTGCTAGCTCTGGGTTGGAAAATACCTGAAGATATTGGGGCAGAGGCTTAGGAGGGTGGGGCTTGGGGAGGGGAGGGACTTCAAGGCCATAGAGTCCAATTGCCAAAGGCCCTTTTCTCCAGGTGAACTGATCTCTGTAAGTTGGAGATCAGTTGTAATTGCAGGAGATTTCCAGCTAGTGCCTGGAGGCTGGCAACCCTATCCAAACTGCACATTACAAATAACATAACTTTGCCATGGGGACTTGCATCCATACTGCAGCCTCAAGTTCCTGGGGACAGCTCCATTTAGAAATGCTTCAGGGGCCCAACTGGGATTAGTCTGAGAGAATGTGACAGGCCCAGGAACTGGCGAGCTTCCATGACAGAGTGGGGGTTCCTTCAAATCTGATTGTCCCAGAACCTACTCCAAGACCCTAACCACTACAACATGCTGGTTGTCAGCTGTGATTGAATGAATGAATGAAGTAATGAAGGGCCATCACATTTCCATACATACAGATTCCTTAACTATAACCCAAAAGTACTCTTTTTGTTATTATTTTGTTTTGTTCCTTCGTGCACTTATTTTGATTGCAAATACTATGTCAATAAAGCTAACAGCCAACCTTTGACCCCCTGCCACACACTTAATTAAGAAAATTGTTTTATTTGGGTGATTTATACCCTGCCCTCAAAAACAGCTCTCAGGATAATTCACACTATGTAAAATATCAATAGAACACTGAAGAAAATGCTACTGTTCTGAGGTGAGGCAAGGATAAGGCCACGGTTTCTATAAAACCTCCTGGGTTATTGGGTATGGGCAGTGCTTGGCAGTTCTTCTTAATACTTCTTTGAAAAATAAATAACTTTGATTCATAATTAATTCAGATTTTAATCTGAAGGCCAAATGAATTATGAATAGGTCCTACTGGGCTGATGTTAATGGCTGAAGGCTCTTGGCATCTTGGGAAATGCAATTTCCATATGATCCAGACTGGAAAACCGGTCCTGCAGGCATCTCATTCTACCACAGGGATGGGAAATTAAACCAGCTGGTCTGGGTTCCAAATGTGTCCTCCAAGAACTAGTTGGTTTAGTTTAGTAGGGGAAGAGTAGGTGTACAAAGGGTAGCAGTAGAGAGCGAATCTGTTTGCTGGTGAGCTGGATAAGATTTTCTGGGCCCTTATCAGAAGCATCCCTAAAGGCTGCACAGAGGTTCAGGGGTGGCATTGGGGTTGATGTGCGATTCTCCTTCTCCTTCCCACATGGGGAAGAAGAGAGAGACAGGCTGATGACAGGGCTGATGGTAAACCACAAAGTAGCGAATCAGTACCTGAAAAGCAAATTGCTCCAACGGAGGAGTCAGGCAAGGGTAGGCAGCTTTACGAGGCCAGGTGGAACCTCTTTAGACCCTTCAATTGCATGGTCCTTGCTGAACTGCTGGCTGCAATTCTATCCTGTTGTGATCCTGAGAGGAAACAGGTGAGTTCTGCTTCTGGCATGCCAGGTCTGATACTCCTGAAACTTTATGGAAGGATTTGCAGTGGCTAAAGATGGCCCCCATGCTAACTTCTCTCCAGGACTTGTCTTCTTCTACTCTCCCAAGCATAGCAGGGTTTCCTCCAGGACTGGCTCTGTCTGCTATCCCTGTCACGCTCTGCACTACCATCATTTTGCAAGAGGGATGTTGTATAACAGCTTTGCATGTCCTTGCTGTGCTATATCTAGTGATGCTTGTTGTCACTACAAGAGCATTATGGGTTAGTGACATTGCTGCCTATAAATCTGTGCCAGAGCACGACCCCTTTCAGCGCATGTGATTTCCTAGCACAGCAGCCCACAGGATCTGACTGTAAGGAGGGCTAATATAATTAATATAACAAGAACGTTCCATAATTATAGGATTGATTTTAATTTTCCAGCTAATTGATGTAGTCTGTTGAATGTATTTCTTTGGTGGATTGCTTCATTGACCTAATGCAATCATGTTAAACAGAAACCCCCTGTAATTATGTTAGGAAGGCTCTTTAAGAGCCTTTCTTTGAGTTGACTGTAAAATAGAATTGTTACTTGAAGAATCTTAGCTGGACAATTCTGTTAAAAAAAAAAGCCTCTTGTAACTCTAGCTTTGGAAGCAATTAAGCCAACATGATAATTATCCAAGAATCATTAACATTTCCATTGGTGGATTTCTAGAGTGCTCCTATTGTCTACCCTTTTAGTAGGTGCCTCAGTGAGCGGGAATATTGAGAAAGTGAAAAAAGCAGTGGGTAGAAAGCAGGACTATGCCAAAGTAGATACTCCCAACTTTACTCCCCTTGCTTGCAGACCACAAAGACTTCCCCTTTCTATACAACTTCAAATTGGCCCTGTAAATAGGAGGAAAGTGACTGCCCATCTTCCTGGTATCAGCATAGAATCTAGTGATGGTCCTGATCCTAGCAACTTTGCTTCAGATTGGTACCGTTTTTACTCCTTTAGAATGAAGGCCTCTCTCTGATAGGGCTTCATGATGTCCTCACAAAACCAAACATGATTGGCTGCAAGGTCTTATTACAAAGCCAAATCAGCATGAGGGTAATGCTTCCTGCCTTGTTATGGCAGAAACATAAATGGCAACAACAGGGTAGGACAGGGGAGAATAGAGATGCCAACTTGGGTCAGGGAATTCCTGGAGATCTGAGGGTGGAGCCTGGGGAAGACAAGGTTTAAGGAGAGGAAGGGACTTATGGGATATAATGCCACAGAGTCCATCCTCCAGAGCAGCCATTTCCTCCAGGGAAAATGACTTCTGCAGTCTGGGGATCAGCAGTAATTCTGTGAGATCTCTGGGCCTCATGTGGAAGTTGGCAACCCTAGAGAATACACTTGCTCCTGCAGACAGAACTCTGAAGAAGCAGTAAGAAAGGTCGAATGAGGTGAGTGAAAGTCTTTTGTGAACATTTTCACCCAAAGTCCCCCTTCCAGGTTGAAAATACTATGTTTTAGAATGTTTCACTTAGGCCTGGTAGAAAAGAGTTTTCCTTGAAGAGCTTCCCAAGTAACTGACACTAATGAGGAGGAGGCTGAAGTTGGTTACTTATTCCCAGTTCGTTCCCTATTCCCAGTTCCTTATTCACATTTCCTAGTTCCTGAATGTTTTTGAGGACAATTCAAAAGCTCTGCACCCCACAATACGGACTGGACCACCACATATCATACACCCCCACATTCAAGGGACTGTGCCCTTCGGGATGGCGCATACTGGGTCCTGGTCCAAAGTCCGGTTCTTGTACCGGTGGCTCCCAAGTGGGGTGCTCCCACCAACAATACACATACAGACACTGAACCCCAAAATAATCTTTGGACCACCTCAAATGACACATTCCCACACTCCAGAGACTGTCCCCTCCAAGGAGACATATAGCGGTGCCTGGGTCCAATCCATATTTTGGGGTGCAGAGCTCCAGTTCCTTATTCAAAACCTCTTTGCAATACAGGTTTCGGGGGGGGGGACACCCAAAAAGAAGCCAATGGTGCCAGAACCGGTGTTTGGACTGGGCACCGCTGTTTGTCTTCTTGGAGGGGACAGTCTCTGGAGTGTGGGGATGTGTCATTTGGGGTGGTCCAAAGATTATTTTGGGGTGCAGTGTCTGTATGTGTATTGTTGGTGGGGGCACCCCACTTGGGAGCCACTGGCACAAGAACTGGACTTTGGACCAGGACCCAGTATGCGCCATCTCGAAGGGCACAGTCCTCTGAATGTGGGGGTGTATGATATGTGGTGGTCCAATCCATATTGTGGGGTGCAGAGCTTTTGAATTGTCCTCAAAAACATTCAGGAACTAGGAAATATGAATAAGGAACTGAGAATAGGGAACGAATTGGGAATAAGTAACCAACTTCAGCCTCCTCTAATGAGGTTACTACACATCCTTGTTATAGTAACTTCTTCCTTATAAACTGGTAGCTCTAGTGCAGAGATATTCTACTTTCTCACGTGCTCAGCATTTTTTCTGTTAAAAAACCTGGCTACATCACTGCATTTCTTCTTTGCACACCCTTTCCCTCTTTCAGGAAAAGTAGCTAGATTAAGCTCCTTGTGGAACACAAAACTAGTCTGAGGGCATTTGGGCAGGCCACAAGAACAGCAGGTTTTGCCTTTGCGCGCTCTTTGAGAAATTTATCTATTCTTAATTAACATTACATCTAACCCTCATGACTCCTTTGAAATGGAAATCAGATGAAACTTTTCAGGCTACTGTGACCAAGCACACATACAAAATACCCCGAGAGAAAAGCTGCTGTGGCCAGGAGAGCACATTGCTGCCTTGAGTTTATTTCATTTCCCCTTTTCTTGACATTGCTGATGGCAATACAAAAAGTCCTGTGTGAGAAAGAGACAGAGTAAACAGTAGCAGTGGCTGTTTTGAAGCATGCACAAGTCAGGGGTTGTGTTTTTGAATGTTCCCTGTGTTTTTTTAAAAAAAATCTGCTTGGTAGGGATGCCAACTTCCAGGTGGTGCCTGGTAGGGTTGCCAACTTCCAGGTGGTGGCAGGAGATCTCCCCCTATTACAGCTGATCTCCGGGCGACAGAGATCAGTTCACATGGAGATAATGGCTGCTTTGGCCATTGGATTGTATGGCATTGAAGTCCCTCCCCTCCCCAAACCCTCCCCTCCTCAGGCTCCGCCCCAAAAACCTTTCCCCATTGGCAAAGAGGGACCTGGCAACCCTACGCTTACACATGGCCAAGTCCTTTATCTTTCCACTTCAAGATTGCCTTTCATTTGCTACAGCGACGTGTTAAAAAGTCAGAAAGAAGTTGGAAATACCTGGAGCCTTATGGATGCTTTTGAAAGGAATTATGGCAACTGTCAACATCATTCTTTTACAGAAAGGTTTCTTTGCATTGCCTGTCATGATAACTGGATCACGGTCTTTTTTCTCTCACAAAGTTATGTCCTGAAGGCTCCACTTAAACTCCATTAGGAATTATGCAAATCCTAAATTCTTTTGAGGTCATGTGAAGAGTTGAAAGCCAAATCATTAAATCAAACAGAAAAGCAAGACACTATCCTTCACCTGAATGGCTGAGCCTTTCATTTGCAAATACAGCCAGAAGGCATGGGCCACAGTATCTGCATTGCCAAGACACAACAAATGCTTATTTAAAATATGTCAGAGACAAAGAGCACAAGAAGGCAAGTATGACCCCCATCCATCTGTAATCACTGGCAACTTGTTACATGAATCTGTGATGAAATGCCATGTGTGAATGTGTGTACATGTGCGCCATCAAGTCACAGCTGACTTATGGTGACCCTGTAGGGTTTTCAAGGCAAGAGATGTTCAGACATAGTTTGCTGTTGCCTGCCTCCGCATGGACAGAGAGTTCTGAGAGAACTGTGACTGGCCCAAGGTCACCCAGCAGGCTTCATGTGGAGGAGCGGGGAATCGAACCTAGTTCTCCAGACTAGAGTCTGCCGCTCTTAACCACTACACCACGCTGGCTTCAAAATGCTCTGCTTCCCAGGATTTATTCCAGAGTTCACAGACCAAAGGGACAAAAATTGGGTTGGCACTGTGTACAGGCTCCAAGTGTATAACATACATTTAGCTGGCTGTCAAGGGGAAAAAGAGAAGGGAAAAGAGAGGGTGACTCACTTACCATGCACAGAGCACTTCAGTGCTATAGAAATGTAAATGACCCAAGCCAGGAGAAGGACAATAAGTAGGGTTGCCAGCTTCGGGTGGGGAAACAACTGCAGATTTTGGGGGTGGAGCCTAAAGAGGGCGGGGTTTGGAGAGGGGAGAGTCATACATTCCAATTGCCAAAGCAGCCATTTTTCACTAGGTGAACTGATCTCTGCCGCCTGGGGATCAGTAATAATAGCAGGTGATCTCCAGCCACCACCTGGGGGTTAGCAACCCTGACAATAAGCAATGAGTGTCCCATATAAAATCACCATCACATCCAAGCAATAGAGCTTCAGGAGAACAAGGGATGGAGTGGACACAACTGCAAGCAGAAAAAGGGAGAGAGAATAAAACCCCTGAGCACAAGGAAGAAGGGCAGCTTCCCCCTTACAGCAAGGCATCCTATTCCCTGCTCCATCTTAACTCCAAGAAGTAACCATGAGCACATGATATTAAGTCAACAAGGGGTGACCTCTAGATACTGAAACCAAAGTAATGGACGATTACTATTTGTTTGCAAGTTCAAGAATTAAACAGCCTATCCTTTTTTAATCATTTTTTTAAAATCAGCTGTGTACAATTAAGCCTGTTATTCCCCTCACTGGCGAGTGTGAATGGGGAGGAAGACGAAACATGGAGCAGAGCCTTTAATGGCAAAGTGGAAGAGGGTGCTGTGGTGAAGCCCTCAGGTGGGACATGCCCTAATAACTGGCTCGATGGTGGCAGCAATATCTAGAGAAAGAACAAAGGAGTGCTGAAGGAGGGGGGCTTGCTGGGCAGGAGACCTGGGGCTGGCTGCATAATTTCCTTACTCCCACATGGGCAGAAATGAGTGTTTGTGAGACTTGTTTCCCCACAGTATCCAAAGTTTCATTGAGCCCATTCAGATTTGCTTGGATAATCATAGAATTATGGCTGAGGATGTGTACACAGGGGTGCATCTGCATTGCTATCTGTGCGTCTGCACTGCTATCTGTGCAAATGAGTGCTGAGCTGAAATGTGAGGAAGGCTAAGATTACTTTTAGTGATTTTCCAGAGATCATGGTCAGGCTGAGACACTTTTCAATTCTAAGAGGAATCCATAATTGTCTAGCATTGCTAGGGTTGCCAGGTCCCTCTTTGCCACTGGTGGGAGGTTTTTGGGGTGGAGCCTAAGGAGGGCAGAGTTTGGGGAGGGGAGGGACTTCAATGCCATAGAGTCCAATGGCCAAAGCAGACATTTTCTCTAGGCGAACTGATCTCTACCGGCTGGAAATCAGTTGTATTAGCAGGAGATCTCCAGCTAGTACCTGGATGTTGGCAACCCTAAGCATTGCCCATGTGATATAGGAAGCCCTACCCTAAATCAAATGGATTTCATTTTTGTTGATGACTGTCAACATTTTGTTCCAGTAGTGATCCCTAATTGGCAGGGATCACTCAAGGAATTAAATGTGAAAATAAAGCAGCAGAATGGATGGTAAATAGTGCCAACAGTTGCTAAATGCCACAAAAATATAGCTTTAAGGCTTTTTATGGGATGTGGGGAGGTCCCCTTTCATTCACTACCTTTGAGGTGAATGCTTAATCCAGAGAACATTAAGCTGAACATGAACATGGATCTTTCTTGTGGAACGAGGGTGACTGAGCATGCTCATGAAGCAGTACAAAGCTGACGGATATACTGAAGTAAAGGAGTACCAAGTCACTGAAAAAGAATTTAGCATCCTATGCAGAGGGACATTGGTTTGGTTTTTTGTTGTTGTCTTTGTTCAAGAGAGGCCACTCTATTTACACTGTCTTGAGTATTATTTCCCTAATTGGTGCCATGTTCAAATGATCACCATTGAAAGAAACCGGAAACTATTTCATTAGGATGCAAACAGTTTTTCTTAGTAGTTTTCATTTGTCATGGCATTTGTAAAGCTTGGAATCACAACACATTGTGACTGGGGCATAGATTCGAGCTAGGATTCAGGCAGGAATCAGAATACAGAATGAAGTTTGCATGCTGCTTTCAAGGGTATTTCAATAAACCAATCACTCTGATCACATATGACACTCGAGGCCTGGGGGCCCAATAAAGTTCTGCATTTGGTAAACATTTCAGATTCAAAGAGGAGGCTGAGGATGGAAAATCACGTCAAATCCACTTCAGATCAGAGTGGCTCTGTCTGCCTTCTCTATTTAATTTTTTCATTGATTTTATGGTCTGTTGTTTCTACACCAGTTTCAGGGTGTAAGGTGATGTTTTGCTTTCCCTACTTCCCTATGTTATAGAAGTCACAAGGTACTGTGAATTATCAATGATAGTGAGCTGTCACCTATGGGAAAAACCTGGTAGTGACGTAATGTGCCAGAAACTCTATGGTAAACCCATAGAGTTTCCAGTGATTCCTAGAGTGGGCTGCTGTCACGTCCAGGTTTTTCCTGAAAGTGGCATCCCTCTTTTGCTTATGTCTATTTGTTTTTCATTACTTTTCTCCTGCCAGCTGCAGCAGTGATGGCAGGAAACAGCAGCTGGTGCCGAGGGACTCCCTGACCCCAGCAAGAACATAGGAACCCTAGTTTGGACATCTCCCCCCTTCCGGTATTTGTAAGGTTGCTAACCTCCAGGTACTCAGTCAATATAGAAAAAGCAAAAAACTTGAGCTGTGAAAGTCTATGGCAAAAAAAGAATGTTGATCTGCAGTAGGGTTGCCAACCTCCAGGTACTAGCTGGAGATCTCCTGCTATTACAACTGATCTTCAGCCAATAGAGATCGGTTCACCTGGAGAAAATGTCTGCTTTGGCATTGGACTGTATGGCAATGAAGTTCCTCCCCTCCCCAAACCCCGCCTTCCTCAGGCTCCACCCCAAAAATCTCCAGGTTTTTTACACCCTGGAGCTGGCAAACCTATTTGGTTGTTCCTTCTAGGCCATCTCTTAATGGCATCTAATAGTCATAGTCCTTTAACTGGAGATAGCAGAAATTGAACCTTTGGCAGACAAAGCACATTCTGTCATGAGAAGATGCAGTCTCTCCTCATAAGCTGACTGTGGAGAAATTTATGATGTGTTTTTATTGTTCATTTCATTGATCTAGGGAGATTTGCGGACCATATGCATTGAAAAGTAACTTAGAAATTTTAACAACAACAATAACAGTTGCATCTCTGCTGGACTCTTCTACCAATTCCTACCAAATGATAATTCTAACAGTTCAATCCTGAACATGGTTATACCCTTCTAAGCCCAGTGACTTCAACACACTTAGAAGGGTGTAACTCTGCTTTTAGATGGGCCTCTAATTCTTTTCTGATAGTCATTTCTTGTAACAAATTCAGTGTTGTCACAATTATATGCTTTCTCCCCTCACCATTTGTGTTTTGACCTGGCTCCTTGGGATCAGAAGAATCCATAAAGCATGTGCTATTTAAATATAGAAGAACCCTCCTCAAAGCAATTTCCTATAATTTGGATGTGCATGACACCTCTGTAAAATGAGAGCAATATTACAGAGCAAAGCTTAAGGCTTTTTCTGTAGTGCCTCGCAAACAACTTTGGCACCGTGATGGAACTGTCTGCAATTTCATGAGAAAAACGGGGCCGAGGAAAGCTTACTGGTATGAGGAAGGGTGATGCAACTGCCACTTTCAAACAATTCTCATGGCTACCTCAAATAATTACATGGCAGCATTTTCTCAGTGGCAGCGGAATCCCAGGGGCATTGCATTATATTAATGCTGCTTGCAAGCACTGCAAGTATCCAGCACAAAATGAGTAACTTATATAAATGCTGGAGAATTGCTCCTCCCAAGATATCTTCCATAAAATCTGCTTGCTCACAAGACCAAGCCAACAGCTTGAGGATCTGCACTTACTCAACCTGTATGTAGCAAAATGTTTTTGTGATTTGCTCTATATGTGCTCTAGATGGGGCTGCTGGTTCAGTTCCCAGTGTCCCTGTCTCTGATCCCTCCCATACTCTTCGCCAATACTTAATTAAAGTGCTCTTGGCATTCTTATACAATGTAGCTGCTTTTTCTGACGTCTTTTTTTAGAGCAGAAGCTGGCTACCCAAGGTTGGGTAAAATAGAATATATATATTTATATACTTAATGGAAAAATAATTTGTTAGAAGCGCTATGTCAAGATTAAAATTATTCAAAAACTTTAAACTAGCACAATGGCATTTCCTAAGGTTGATATCTATAACCACATGCCTATTTGGCCTTCATCAGTGGTCAGTTGAAACCCATGTAAAACCTGCACACATTTACAGAAATATATACATATACAAACAATTTAAATCGAACCAGGCATGTATATAGGTTGTATACTATATTACCAATTACTCAAGCATCTGGTAAGATTGACTCTAGTTGTAATACTGGTTTACATATGTCACCCATATACGATGTGTGCAGTTATCAACCTGGTGAAGCAATGTGTCTTTTTTATATATATTTTTTTTATCAACCATCACTTCCAATGAAACATTCTCAGTGGGCATGATTGAATATGAGCTGGGAATTAAGGAGCCAGAGTGAATCTTTCCACCCATTTCCCATCATATACTGTCTTATCATGTTCTGTATAAAGAAATAAGTACAACAAACAATACCATTTGGAAGAAAAGGGAAGAAAGGAGGTATTCCTTTGAATATAGGAGCTTGTTCCAGAGATTTTTTATGGGGGGGTTGTGTTTGGTACCCCCTCAGTAGGGTTGCTAACCTCCAGGTAGGGCCTGGAGACCTTCTGGTATTACAACGGATCTCCAGACTACAGAGATCAGTTCTTCTGGAAAAAATGGATGCTTTGGGGAGTGGACTCTATGACATTACTCCACAGAACTTTCTCTCATCCCCAATCTCCACCCTCTCCAGACTCCATTCTCCCAAATCTCCAGGTATTTCTCATCCTGTAGTTGGCAGACCTACCTTCCAGAGGCCGAGCATGAGGAACCAATGCCACAAAGAAGCACACAGGGGAATGAGTACGTGAGCAACAAGTTCTTGCAGTTTTATTGGGGCACCTGATGTCCACCCAGACATGTAAGCCACACTTTCAAATTGTGAAGCTTTCCTGGATATGTGGTTCCCCAGTTCTGGAAGGCTTCCCTAATCCCAAAGAGAGATCTCTGGACACAGATAATGGGTCATATTTCCTTTGCTGCCTTGGCAGTCTTGCAAATGGTGGAGTATGGAAAGACATCGGGTAAGGTCAAATGCATACTGCTGCCTGTTCTGAATGCTACCAGCACACTGGATATGGGACAATGGCAAAATCCATCAACATCCATAAGTAGAAATATTGAGGGGGAAAATCCTAATTGGAATATATATATTTGAACAGGGCAAGCAAATCCATGGTGATGCACCAAATGTCCCAGATGATCTTCTGCCAGGCTTCCTGCCTTTTGTTTTGCAGATTTGTCCATGTGCCCAAATTATCGATATCCTGGGCTTCAGCCTCTTGACCTACAAAAACCAGGAGCCTCACTTACTTTCTGCACCCCCACTTCTTACTCCCCCACCCCCCAAGCAGTGCAAGCAGGCAAGCTTATAATGTCACTAATTTCTCTAGCTCAGACCAACAAAGTAGATGTGCACTGCAGATGTCTCTGACTTCCCGCTCAGAGATATAACTTCTGGAGACATGGGAGAGCGGACTACAACTCAGAACAACCATTCTAGTGCACATCTGTGTACTCGGAACAGCCTTTTAAAAAGGCATCTCTGAAATATCCTTACCAGGATCAGGGACTGTCCCTGATAAAGAGTTGGAGACACAGTCTGGAACTTTCAATTGTTTCGTTCAAGAATATTTTTTTTAATACAAGTCAGGAGGCAGTGGAGGCCCCAGGGTCACTACCACTGCACTGTACAAGTGCTCAGCTACCAGGTGGTTTGCAGCAACCAGCGCAGGCCAGTGATGTCATCACTAGCCCTAGCACCCATGCTGAATCCCAATAGCAATTCACAGCACTTCACTAAGGGCGTTGGATTCCCCTCCCAATTCAGCAGTGGCTTCAATAGCAGTGGCTTCCAGAAGACCCACAGAAAGAGCCCACATGTTGCTTTCTTGTCAAAGCTAAAACAGTTGTTCAGGGATAAGGTTGCCAACTCTGATTTGGGGACTTCCTGGAGATTTTGGGGGAGGAGGCTGGGAAGGGCAGTGTTTGGGGACGGGAGGGACCTCAGCGGGGTATAACGCCATACAGTTAGGATTGCCAGCTCTGGGTGGGGAAATACCTAGAGATTTTGGGAGTAGAGCCTGGGGAGGGAGGGGCCTCAGCAGGGTATAATGCCATAGAGTTCACCCTCCAAAGCAGCCATTTTCTCCAGGGGAACTGATCTCTATAGTCTGGAGTTCAGATGAAATTATGAGGGATCTCCAGGCCCCTCCTGGAGGTTGGCAACCTTATTCAGGGACTTGACAAAACAATGTACAGGTATGTGTATGTACAGTCTCTATTCTTTTGTGTATTGAGCACAGTTGCCAGTGTTTATCTATATTATCTATATCTATATTGCCTATACGTTTGCGAGCACACACACACACACACACACACACCACCTTTTCCCTTGCAGCTCAAGGTGACTTACAATTCCATATCTTAAAAACATACAAAATAAGTAAAGCACCATTACTCCTCTCTCTAAGAAAATGCCTATGTCTTAAATGCCATTTTAAAACGGCTTCATTAACAAATCAGCCTTTCAGGACTTCCTAAAAACTTCTAAAGATGGTGCAGTAGATGCCACTCTCAGCCCTGACCCTGGCTAGTATTTGGATGGGAGATCTCTAAATAATACCAGGGCCGTGATGTGGAGGCAGGCAATAGCAAACCACCTCCAAATGTCTCTTGCCTTGAAAACCCTACAGGATTGCCATAAGTCGTGACTTATATGACTTGACAGCAAAAAAAAAAAAAAAAAAGTGCTAATATTTCTGTGCCCTAACCGGGATGGCCTAGGCTAGTCAAATCTTATCAGATCTGGGAGGCTAAGTTGGGCTGGCCCAGGTTACTACTTGGATGAGAGACCACCAAGATAGTCCAAGGTTGTAGCTCTCCAGAGGCAGGCAATGGCAAAGCACTTCTGTTAGTCTCTTGCCTTGAAAACTCTATGGAATTGCTCTAAATTGGCTGTGACTTGATGGCAGTTTCCACCACCAACAACAACCATTTTTCTGTATTTGCCTTAAAGTAAGACTACCCTGAATGCGGATGTCCCCACAAAAAGTTTATACACAAAATGTTTATTACCATAAATTTCTGTAACTTGAATATGAATTTAAGATAACCCCCTTATTTTTCTTGATAGCACCCCTGAGGGGAAAAACATACACCATAGTCTTCCTTTCAGGTAAACGGAGTAGTTTAGAATGTATACATGTATCTTTGTTTTATTTCCCCCCAACCTGACAATTTATATTTAAGTGCTTTCTCCGTTACTAATATATATTGTCCAAGAGGATAAGCACAAAAATATTGCTTGCCCTCACTCGCTGGCGTTTAGTTTATTAACACTGGGTTTAATTAAGTCTAGTGGCATGGCAGTTTTTCTTTTGCAATAGTGAAGTTAAAAAAAAGACACAGAAACTATGGCAATAATTGTTTTTAATCTCCTAAGGGAAAGTTGGAGAGATGTATTATGCTCTCCAATGGTGTACACTTGGAAAAATATCTTCTGAGAAATATCATCTGGTACAAGTTTGAAAAATAGATTGCATGGCCTACTTTTCTTTTTTTCCAAAGGCCAAGGGTGTGGAGCAGCACATTAATGAGCACACAGCTAACGTTCAGTGTGTGAGGAGCATTTTTACTAACCACCTTCTAGGTTTTCTGACAAATTTGGTCTCATTGCTACTATTGTAGTTCAGGAGAGCGGCTATGGTGCAGCGGTGAAGCACATAAGAACAGCCCTGCTGGACCAAACCAGTAGTCGATTTAGCCCAGCGAATTCCACAATTTAACTGCTTGTTGAGTAAAGAAGTGTTTCCTTTTGTCAGTCTCCTATACCGATTGACCATCAACTTCATTAGGTTCTAGAATTATGGGAGAGGGAGAAATATTCCCTTTTTCCCACTTCCTCCTCCTTATGCATAATTTTATAAACCTCTATCATGTCTCCCCTTAGTCTTCTTTCTAAGCTCGAAAGTCCCAGACTCTCCAGCCTTTCTCATAGGAAAGCTGTTCCGCCCCCTTGATCATCTTAGTTATCCTCCTCTGTACTTTTTCCAACTCTGCAATATCCTTTTTGAGATATGTCTGTCATAAGCTTGAACAAGTCCAAGTAGATAATATCTACTGAATCTCCCTTATCCACAAGCTTATTAACCCCAAAAGATAATTCACAGTGGGTAGCCATGTTAGTCTGTTTGCAGTAGTCAAAAAGCTCAAAGTGAGACATGATAGAGGTGAGCTGTGGCTCACGAAAGCTCATACCCTACCAGAAAATATTTTTGTTAGTCTTTAAGGTGCTACTGGACTCTTGCCCTTTTTGACTAACCCCAAAAGGTTAGTGAGGCAGGACTTCCCTTTGCTACTTGCATGTGGAAGATCCCCATTTAAAATACCTCAGGGATCAGGTGTCTGGAAACAGCAGGCCTACAAGTAAGTGTTAGCAGTCCTGAGCTATCTGGACCATTGATCTTACTTGGTATAAGAGATCTTAATATGTTCATACTAAATCATCTCAATTGGATCAGATTAACACAGCCCTCTCCATGAGTAGCTCCAACCCAATAATCTTACACTTATTCCAGCAATGTGCAGTGAGGAGTCATTGTGATTGGAGCCTGATGAAGTCTCTGCAGGATATCACTGGTAATCATTGTCAGGATTCTGATGGTAACCTGCACAGTGTGAGTGAGGGAAGGTGAGCTGAAACCTCCTTTCATCTCCTTCTTTCCAATGGCCTTTATTGCTGCCACCAGGTTAGGGTTGCCAGCTCTGGGTTGGGAAATACCTGGAGATTTTGGGGGTGGAGCCTGAGGAGGGACGGTTTGGGGAAGGGAGGGACTTCAGTGGGGTATAATGCCATAGAATCTTCCTTCCAAAGCAGCCATTTTCTCCAGGTGAACTGATCTCTGTCACCTGGAGATCAGTTGTAATCCTGGGAGATCTCCAGCTACCACCTGGAGGTTGGTAACTCTACACCAGGTGGAAGTGTCTCCCCCCCCCCCAGTTATCTACATCCAACAGCATTTCTTTATCACTTTTCTTGTAGGACTCAGCCAACACACAGTGATCTGACAGAGTGGGATGGCTTTCAATATGCTGTGGGAAACAAAACTAACATCATCATTTTTTATTAAATATTTTTATAAGCATACATAACATACTTTTAAAAGTTGTTAAGCAGCATATACTTCATTACTCCATGACTAATTAAACTGTGGAATTCACTGCCAGTGGATGCAGTGATGGACATGAGCACAATTGACTTAAAAGGGGAATAGACAGACTCATATAGATGCCATGTCCTCTGATGTCTACTAGCCATGATAACCAAAGGGAACCTCCATATGCAGAGGAAGCAAACCTCTGGACAGCATCAGGGAAAGGACTTGGATTCTGTGTCCTGTTTGTTTGGTCCTCTAGGGCAACTGGTTGCTGAACTAGATGCACTACTGGCCTGATCAAGCAGGGCTGTTATGTTGTTGTTAGGGTTGACAGCCATTGGATGGCAACTGACGGGAAAAGGAGGGGGAATGGCTTTGCACTATTGGTACGATGACCCTTCCCTTCATCCCCCTCCCCCCGAATAGCGGTGGGGAGAGCAGGTGGACTGTGGGAAGTCTCCTGTTCTTTCATATTAAACATCAAGAACCAAATGCAAAATGGTGGAAACTATTCTGTTCATTCACAATCACTGGGGCACCCAACAATCATCAGATGTCTATCAGAATTTTATCCTTCTTCCTTGCAGGCTAGTCTTTTTCATTGGACGTTTCAAGTTAACTGGTGATTCTGAAAAACTCTTCCCCCCCCCCCAGTTTGCTGGCTATTTAGCTATTCATGCATTGATTTTCTTGTCTGCTTGCTATTTTTGAGTGTTTGGATTATTGGTTTTGTGTTTTATGTGTATAGCAGTTTAATCTTTCATTGTAATGTGAGCTGCTTTCTTGTTTTGTTTTTTAATAAAGTGTAACATGTTTTAAACCAAATGTCTTAGGAGAAAATCTTGGCTCATGCCACTGGCAGTCCTTTGACTTGCTCAGCATACACTTTGGGTGAGGCTTACTATGGAATTGCCATCAAAATTCTGCCTGAAACAAACCCAACAATTATATTGGGTTGGATGTAGCAACCCAGCAGCAGAAGGTGCTGCTGGGTGTGGATCTTTGCTGCATTCCTGTCCTCCCAGACGTTCCTTCTCATCCTGGGAAAGTTTATTTCTGGGAGTGTGGAAAGTGTGTGGACTAATAACCATGTGAGGTTGGGGGGCAGGTCCATGAAGGAGGGGAAAGGAGCTGACTTCCATCGGCATTGCTGTGCTTGTGAATCAAGGAGGAGGTAACAGTTGTGCCCCATCTCCCTCCTTCCCTGACCTGTTTGGCTCTTAGATCACATGGGCCCCACAACACCAGGAATCATCAACCAGGGTTGGCAGGAACTCCTGGAAGAAAGAGAACATGGCAAAGATCTGCACTCCTTGTTTCAGTGATGTTTGGTGCCCTGTTGCTTGGCTGGCTGCTGCTTCCTCTCATCCCTATTTCCTTTCTCATCTTTGCACATGGTTGTTGAATCTGATTTGTGAAGACCCATGTTCCTTTGTTTATGAGCATTCATGATGTCATGACATAACCCTGTGATGAGATACCGCAGAGTGAGTAAGTGATCCAGAGGACTGTGAGATGAAGGGAAATGGAATTGGGAAGAAGAGCACCAAAACAATGTGAACATGTTTCCAATAAATGCTGAGAAAACAGTGTTTTCAGATGCTTGCAGAATAGAGGTAAGTACTTTCGGCTCATCCCTGCATAACACTAAAGGAGCTGATCGGAAGAGAATGGAAGGAGAAAGAAATTATTTCATGTTAATTTCCTGCAGATACAGTAAGTTAGTTGAAGGGGAATGCTCACAATCTACTTGAAAGCAGGATTTCAAGTGCAAATATTACCAAAAGCTGTTAAAGAGGTAGATGAAA
The DNA here is from genome assembly GCF_029931775.1 of Euleptes europaea. NCBI lineage: Eukaryota > Metazoa > Chordata > Lepidosauria > Squamata > Sphaerodactylidae > Euleptes > Euleptes europaea. The sequence goes on from NC_079318.1 coordinate 69,169,067, forward strand.
GCAAATCAGGCCATTTCTGTTCTCACATTCCCCCTAGCCAAGAGGGTATTCATGCAGTTTGGGGCTATTAAAGGCAAAAGATAAGAGAGAGGTGTCCTACAGGGACCCGGTTGCCTTCTCAAGGCGAAGAAGAAAGGGTAATTATGGTGAGAAGGTAAATTGCTTATTCATTCAAATGAGGAAATAATTTATTCACTCAGATGAGGACATGAATAAAGGAAAGCCAAAGAAGGGCTCTTTGACAAGAGGCTGACTGATTCTAGGAGAGTATTATAGTCTGCTTAGTGGAACCAAAAAAATAAATGGAACCCACTCAAAACCAAAGAATCGCAACACACACCTGGAAAATTTTGATCAGCAAAATTCTTCTGATTTTCCTCAATGTTTCACTTAAATTCACCCAGATGTTTCACTTAAATTAGTCCTTCTATATTCATTTTGTTAAACATGCATATACAGTTGCAAACAAATCTATAGAATCAATAACAAAATGTGGTGGGCATAAACGACTGACAAAAATTGATAACTGCATAGAAGTGAAGTAGGAAAAATTTGCTCATCCCTCAAACTTTGGTGGCATATCAGAAATATGTGACTTTTCTGGGAAATGTTCCCGGTCTTTAAATTCTGGCAGTTCTTACAGACATCTTGCCCCTGCAGAACCTGACAAATTGGCCTAGACTTTCCCTTTAGGCCAAATTCAATGGCAATTTAATACAAAAAATAAAAGCCAAAATGAACAATTACATAGGGCACTTCCCCATTTTAACACATTGGTTTCTCAACTATTGTAATTGTGGCTAGAGGTGGACACTTAGGGCATTTCATGTGACTGCTAAGTTGCGGAGCTGAAATCTGCAGCAGATTCAAGAGAATGCAAAGCTCAGTCAGGTGTCCTCTGACATATCACCTATAAGTGAAATGCAGATAGAGTGATGGAGGTACCAGGCTTCACAAACCTCAGCTTCTTCCCCTTGTGCCCATCTTGCTTGTAACCTACATGCCAGGCTGATATTTTAGATCAAAGACTAGTTACTAGAAAGAGATTTTTAATGAACATTGGGAAACCTGCATTGGAGCTTCTCAACAGGTCAGATGGCAACTTAAAATTTGTTTTATAAAGTTTGTGCATGCTTTCCAGTTGTGCAACTTTCTGTGCTGTAGAAAAGCAGCACCATGCAATGAGATGGCAGCTCCATTGAGTCTAGGGTATTTATAGGCATTTACGCAAGTTCCCTGGCCCCACTGGCTGTTCTTTCCCTTCAGATAGCCAGCCAGGGGATTCCCAATAGGGATTGGCCCCTCACTGGCTATTCAAAAAGTTTAAAGCTTTCCTCTCTTTGAGCAGCTTCCATGTGAGCTGACCCATAGGCTATTTAAAGGGATAAAAAACTGTCCTCTATTTGGAGTAGACTGTGAGAGAGCAGATTCAAATCTGCCCATATGCAAGATACTAAAAAAGGGTTTTTCCTACATGCGGGCCTGACCCAAATTGGGCCCATGCACAAGGGGCTCCATGGGGGGAAAGCTTTTATCTTTTTCAGAGTGCAATCCTAAACAGGGCTACTCAGGATCCTATTGAAGCCCACTCAATGGCTCTATTCTACTCAAGCCTACTCCAGAAAAGTGTTCTTAGAAGTGCATTGTTATTACCCTGTGTATGCAAAGCTGATTCAGATTGGGCCTGTACACAGGTAGGGTTGCCAGGTCCCTCTTCACCACTGGCAGGAGGTTTTTGGGGCAGAGCCTGAGGAGGATGGGGTTTTGGGAGGGGAGGGACTTCAGTGCCATAGAGGCCAATTTCTCCAGGTGAACTGATATCTATCAGTGGGAGATCAGTTGTAATAGCAAGAGATCTCCAGCTAGTACTCACAGGATTTTTATAGGGAGAAAAAAAGCTTTACTCCATCTTCAGAGGCAGGGTATCTTTGAATATAGTAGCCGCAGGACAACAACTGAGGAAAGCTTTGGCCTCCATTCCCTGCCTGTAGATTTTCCAGGAGCATCTGTTTGGCCATGGGGGGGGGGGAAAGGAAACTGGGCTTTATGTTCCCATAAGGGGGGGAGATCCTTTCATATGCAGAACTAGCATATCAGGGGAAAACTCCTTTCCCTTGAAATCTAGTTTTCTGTGTGCAGGGAATTATTTTTGGTATGTTTTTTATTTTGTTTTACTTATATCCTGCCCTTTAAGCAGGTCAGGCTCAGGGCAGCTTCCAACACAATGCGCACAATATAATATATAACATAAGTTTAAAACATGCAAAATAAAATTATAAATTACCATTTTAGCTAAAAAGATGGCACTCTAAAATTACAACCTACTATATACACCAATCATTCCCAATAGTGAGTTGGTATTATAGTAACCATAAGAGATGGCAAACAGTAACTCAAGAATTCAAGGTTTAGACGAGAATTCTATCATACGAACCCACATTCACAGCCTGAAGCAGTATAGCTCAGATTCAGGTTTACCGCTTCAGTGAGAACTAAGCCTGAGTTGCTGTCTAGTCTCTGTCTTGTTACACATGTGTTTGCTACTCATCATGAGCGGCTATTGATCCAAAGAAAGCAGGGGGAATCCCACGCCTTGCCCTTGTGAGTTGTGCTTGGCCCTCCTCGGCTGTGTCATAGCTGAGTGAGCATTTTGCCAGTTCTCCGTGGATTGTCTGAGAGCTTTGCTGTCAGAGTCCATATCCGTCACAGAACTCCCCAGGCACTAATAACTCCTCACCTGGTTTTCTGGATGTTGCTTAAGGAGCAATATTTGCCACAGTTGCATTCTTTGCTCATTGTGATGACCTTCTGCTCTGAACTGTGGATTGAAATGATAGGAAAATGTTAGCCAAGTGATACTGAATTTCCCCTTGGATTACTCCGTCTGTACCATAAGGAGCCAGTGTAGCTTTATACTTTGCATGTATCTGAGACACTAGGGGCAGATAGGGACATTAAAATGGCCTGGGAGTGAGCCAAGCTGCGCAATCCCTCTGGTGCTGGAAGTCTCAACAAAGGGAGTCTTGGCTCAAGACTAGGGTTGCAGTGATGATGAAGCCGGGTATAGCCTCATCTGTCGCCCTTCTTGTGCTGCTTGGTTTGATCAGCCAGTGTTGCTGGGGCTCAGCTTGGCTTCCTCCAGGCAGCCAACAGTTTTTCCAGGGCATCAGTCCATTGGGAGCTTTCCTGGTAAGTCAAAGAACAAATCTGCCCTTGTGGAATACTCTCTGTGGTGGCAGCACAGGACGTCATAGGGGTCCAGAACAAAGTTGGGTGAAGCATCTCTTACTCATACAATTGCCGAGGCATTACATAGAGTTGCCAACCTCCAAGTGGAGCCTGGAGTTTTCCTGGAATTACAACTGATCTCCAGATGACAGAGATCAGTTCCTAGGGTTGCCAGGTCCCTTTTCGCTACCAGCGGGAGGTTTTTGGGGGCAGAGCCTGAGTAGGGCAGGGTTTGGAGAGGAGAGGGACTTCAATGCCATTGTCATGAGTCAGCCTGCAGAGAGTCAGCCTACAGAGACCTCCTCTGATGAAGAGGAGGTAGAGGCCAGAATAGAGGATCAGCCAAAGTCAGGAGACGACTCACCATGTCTGCAGCCTGCCAACTCAAGGACTCCAGTTGGACCTGACACCTTGCAACATGCAGTGTCTCCAGAGGCCTTGCCAGGGCCACTGGAGCAGAGAAGAAAACAGGTCCATCTGGCAATGCAGCAGAGACGGCAGAGTGCTAGGCTGAAGGCTTTACAGAGGAACCTCCCCAGTAGCAGTGATGAGGAAGAGCAGGGCTGAAGCACCACCTGTGAACTCAGCCTCATCAGAATCAGCTGGCTGCTACAGCAGCAGGGGAAGGGATTTAAGCCATCAGTTAGGCTTGGCTGTTGTGCAAGCAACTTGTCACCAACCTCCTTGAGTACCTGCCTTGTTTCCCTGCTATCCAGTGGATTCCTGGTATCCTGACTTCTTGGACTGGCTCTGACTAACGCTTTGGACTTCCCTTGCCTGTATTGATATCTCGGACTCTGCCTTCACTGTGAATGACCTTGGACTGTTCTCCAGACTACGCTTACAGCCCTCGCTCCTCGCCTGTACCACGACAGCCATAGAGTCCAATTGCCAAAGCGGACATTTTCTCCAGGTGAACTGATCTCTATCAGCTGGAGATCAGTTGTAATCTTGAGGAAGCTGATCAGAAGTTCCTCAGTAAGAATATCAGTAACCACAAGCTTGGGGTGGTGGAATGGTATGATACCATCACATCTCATAAGCTAAGAGGGTCGGTACTTCGATGGGGGACCACTATGGAAGCCTCTGCAGAGGAAGGCCAAGGCAAACCACCTCTGCTTCTCACTTGCTTTGAAAACCCCTTGCTGGGGTTGCAATAAGTCAGTTGTGACTTGATGGCATGTACATATATAATGACAAGCCCCCCCCCCAAGCAACTTGCTTACTGCTACCAATTTTCTTTTTCAATGTGCAGCCTCAGTCAAGTGTTGGGTTCTGTTGCTCTCTTGATTCACGCAGAGTGAGGTCCAACAGATCTGTTAAATGCTCTCAATGTGCACTTCTGCACAAGTCCTTTGAGTCTCTGCAAATGCACTGGATTTTCCCGTCAGAAGAACTGTTCCAGGAAGGCTGAAAACCGTTGAGCTACTGCAAGTTCCAAGGAAGACTGGTCTCCCAGGGATTCATTTCATGCTATAATGGGCATCAGAAGATAGGGGAGAGCCTTTGGAACTAATTTAGAAGGGATGGTTTAGTTATTAGGACTAAACCTGCTGATCTCTACTTTCTCCAGAGGGGGCAGCAGGAAAAGCAGCTAAGTGGAGCAGTACAGCGGGATATGAAGGTCTCATTAAGGTTTTCTAACTTGGGACCTTGGCTAGCTGTTTAAATTCCTCACCCAGACACCATGGAAAAGCCTGGAGAGAGACTGTTTTTACCACTCTGTTAAACTCATTTTCCCATTTAATATCTTCTGAATGATGCATTTGTTCAGCCCCAGGGAGACCTGAATGAAAAATCTGGTAACTGATGTTACTGAACTTGGGGAATTGTTGATTTATGAACTTGAGTTCTAACTTATTAGTTTTGCTTGAATTTTTCCCCTCAGTGAAGCAAACAAACATAAGACATTTTCACCTGTCTTCTTATTCAGTTTGCCATTTAAAAACAGTCATGAGTTTTCATTGGCTGAAAGAAGTAAAGCCCCTGCTTTAATTTGCTTCTTTGGTGTTCTCTGTTTGTAACGCTATCGTCAATATTCAACTAGGGCTGTTGAAAAAAAAAAATTCGGTCCGGTTCAGATTCAGCCAAGCCCGGCCCGACTTGGGTCCGGTTCGGCCAAATTCCGAACCCCCCGTTCGAGAATGCTGAATTCGGTGGGAAATTCGGCATTCCCGAACAAATTTGGTTTAAAGACCCCCCCCGCCCGGTTTCCCGGGACTCCCAGGAAGCCGGGCGGCGGTGGTGGGGGGTTTAAACTGCTCCTCTGTCTGGGTCTCGACACTTAGCTGTTGGGCGGGGGACCAGCGGAGCACCGCGGCAACGGCAGTTTACCCCCCCGCCCGGTTTCCCGGGACTCCCAGGAAACCGGGTGGGGGGGTCCTTTAAACTGAATTTTTTCGGGAATGCCGAATTTCCCAGGCAGTGCAGAGCAGTTTAAACCCCCCCCCGCCGGGTTTCCCGGGACTCCCGGGAAGGGGGGGTAAACTGCTCCGCTGCCTGGGTCCCGACTCTCAGCTGTTGGGCGCAACAGTTTACAGTTTGGGCGCAAGCAGTTTAACCCCCCCCACCCCCCTTCCCGGGAGTCCCGGGAAAGCAGGCGGTGGGGATTTAAACTGCTCCATGCTGCCTGGGCAGGCAGCGTGGAGCAGTTTAAAGACCCCCCTGCCCGGTTTCCTGGGAGTCCCAGGAAACCAGGCGGGGCGGTCTTTAAAGGCAGGAAAAGGCAGGTTCGGTGAATTCTGTACCTGCCAAATTTATCCGGCGATTGTTGGAACTCGCCGAATTCAGCGCATCCTTTCCCCGCTTTTTTTGAGTTCGGTTCCATCCGAACTGAAAACCCCCGAATCGGGGGAAATTCGGCTGTTTGTTCGGTTCGGACGAACCAAATTGACAACCCTACATTCAACACTGTGGTATCAAAATTTGGTGTCCGTGTCCAGGACACAGTTGTATGTTTCAAGTCTAAATATCAACTCATCCTCCACCATCATTTTTAAAGTGCCCAAGAAAGAGAAATGCATACTCCAATGTGGTATTACTTTAGAGAACTGAGGGTATGGTGGAAAGATGCAAAATATATTGCAAAGTAGTAATAATAATAATAATTATTATTATTTATACCCCACCCTCCCCCTGTGAACCCGGGGAAGCAAAGTCTCCAGACATTTTTCATTGACTAGTTATTAATTTACATGTGATCTTCAAGCCATATATGACCTAGTGACCTTCTTCTGCCCACAATGGGCCCAATAAAGTTGTATTCCAAATCATGGCAATCCTTCCAGCAACGACCATAGACACATACCTTGCAACAGTGTTCATGCAAAAGATACTCTCCAATTATACACACTGCACACCAAGCCATGTAAACCTACTCCCGGAGAATGTTCTCTAGAGGGAAAATAATTCAAGCTACAGTAGACTAATATTTCTATAGTGTCATTAATAAGATTTTGTGGGTTCAGAGAACTCTTCACTGGCAAGACTGTCCTTTGTAGAACTGGATTGTATTTGGGACGCTGAGCAGCTGCATACTACATGGTGGGCATGTGTGAACAATGTAACTCCAGAGAAGCATTTTTTGTCAGCAGAGTTCCCTATAGAAATTAGTTACTCTGAAGAAAATGGATGTTTTGGAGGGTGGAATCTATGGCACTGTAGCCTACTAAGGTCCTTGTCCTCCCCATGGTCTACCCCAAATCTCCAGGAATTCCTCAACCCAGAGTTGACAACCCTACCCCCACCGGTGGACAGGGGGGACCTGGCAACCCTACCCAAGGTCACTCAGGTAGCTTCCTAGTTCAGCAGGCATCTGAACCTGGGTTTCTCTTGCCTTACCTTGACACCCTAACCATCATACCACAACATCCTTTTATGGGTAACCAGAAAAAAACCCACATGAAAAAAGCCCACAAGAAAATTGCTCACAAAAAAACCCCACGGTCATAAATGCACAAGAAAAAAGTCCACATGGAAAAAAGCCCACACAGAAAAAAGCCCACACGGAAATAAGGCCATACAGAGAAAATCCCACACAGAAAAATACTCACATTTGAATACTTAATATTATTTATTTGTTTTGTTTTTTAAAAATTACAGCCATAACATAATTTTTACAACCCATAACATAAATTTCACAACTATTAACATTTCACTGTTTTTATATCTCTGGCAGCTGTTGAAAACAAACCCGGAATGAATGGGGACCCCCTGGATTAAATGAGGGACCAACATTCAATAATAAATCGAGTAAATAATAATTCAGATATAAATCTTTACTGCAAATTAGCCAATCTCCTTAAGTAAGTAAGTTTATCTTCCACCTGCTCATACTGCTGCACAGAAGTGGCAACCATGTCATGTAGTACCTCGTATCTTCTCTTTTTCACCTCTGGGCGACCTGCTTGTGCATTAGCCAATGTTAATTTGTGGCAAGCCAGGTCCCTATAAAAACAGTGAAATAGCTTCATTTTCATGTCAAATGAAAGAACTGGCAGGGATATTAAAACAGTGAAATGGCTTTAATTTCATGTCAAATAATCATTGTAAAGGAATAAAGTATATAGTTAAATAACAAATAAGAGACTTTTACAGAAGTGTGAATAAAATTAATGTGAAATGTAAGAATAAAAAATGAATAATTATCAGGTATTATCATACCAGTACAAATAGTGGTTTTCATGATTTGGAAATAATAAAATGCAGTTCTTTTTGATCTAGTTATTTTTTATTAAGTAATTGTTAATGTTAATAGTTGTGAAATTTATGTTATGGGTTGTAAAAATTAAATTATGGCTGTAATTTTTTAAAAACAAAACAAATAAATAATATTAAGTATTCAAATGTGAGTATTTTTCTGTGTGGGCTTTTCCCCATGTGGGCTTTTTTCCGTGTGGGGTTTTTTCTGTGTGGGTTTTTTCCATGTGGGCTTTTTTCTGTGTGGGCTTTTTTCCATGTGGGGTTTTTTCTGTGTGGGCTTTTTTCCATGTGGGCTTTTTTCTTGTGTGCATTTATGACCGTGGGTTTTTTCCTGTGGGCAATTTTCTTGTGGGCTTTTTTCATAGAACCCCTTTTATGAACAGAGGTGCCCTTTGGATCAAACCCATAGACACTTGTACACATGACCATAATAGCTCTTATTCATCCAGACTTTGACTTAAGGATGTTTTTCAATGGAAGGGAAAAAAAATCTTAGATCTCTTCTGGCATGGCTCATGTTATAACAACTATTTTCCTTGAAGAGTAAACTCATCATCATTTGGGATGTAGTAAATCCAGCTGTCATGTTGATTTAATGGCTCTATAAATTGTTTTTGCAATTAGCAATGACTCCATCATGTCGATATTAAATGGAAGAAAATTGGCCTGCTGTTTTGCAGTGAGCACCTTTCCTTGCAGCAAATGCTCTTCTCTCCCCCCCTTTTTCTTCTAAACCAAGTTTTGAAGTCCAGTGCAGAATAAAATCCCAGGACACTGTGACTCGCCTCCACTGAAAAGGTAAATTAAAACAATAGATCATCTTGTTTCAGAGACAGACACTCCCAGAGGCACATTCTCACTTCACACTTTGCACCAATGCAGATATGCTGTAAACAAGAGTTGATTCAAAGGGTTGGTTTTCCCAGACTTATCAGTGTAGGTGGCTTCGTGTGCTCATAAGTTCACATGGGGGCAAGTAATGCAGCTACACTGATCCTCATCTAAGCCACTGCAGAGCATTTCACAGGGCTCCGGCATGGGATAGGGTTTCCAACCTCCAGGTGGGGGATGGAGATATCTCGCTATTACAGCTGATCTCCAGGCAACTGATATCAATTTACCTGGAGAAAACAGCTGCTTTGGAAGGTGGACCTTATGGCATTATACCTCATTGAAGTCCCTCCTCTTCTCTCCAAACCCTGCCCTAGTCAGGCTCTACCCTCACAATCTCCAGGTATTTCCCAATCTATGGGTGGCAACCCTAGCATGGGGGCAGAGAGAGAAACTTTATTGGCACTTGGGTGAACCAGAGGTTTAGACTAGCCAGCAAATATATTGCCACAATATGGCCTATTTAAGAAAGAAGTAAAATAGGATGAATTCTTTCATAATTTATGAAATGGCATGTACAGGGTAGGATCAGGGGGCATGGCAAAATTCTGATTTTTACAATAGTTTCTGATTCCTGTGTTTACTGCTGGCAATACTAAAAAAATACTTTCATGGGAGTAATCCCCAATGCTGAAAATGGAAGCTACTTCCATGGAGACCTGCTTAGGATTGCCCCGTAGATTGTTTATTTCACATATTTTTAGTGGCAAAATGATTCATCAGTCAATGTGACACCTCCTTCTGAGATTTTGTACTAATTTTAGAATCAGAATCATAGAGTTGGAAGGGACCACCAGGGTCATCTAGTCCAACCCCCTGCACAATGCAGGAAATTCACAACTACTTTCCCCCACACCCCCAGCGACCCCTACTCCATGTCCCCTACTCCAAATAAAAAATCCACCAGGATCCTTGGCCTAGAGCCAGCGTGGTATAGTGATTGAGGTATCAGACTAGGCCCAGGTTCAAATCTTCACTCTTGCCACGGAAACCTGCTTGATGACCATGGACCAGTCACACACTCTCAGCCCTGACCCTGGCTAATATTTGGATGGGAGACCTCTAAGGAATACCTGGGTCATGATGCAAAGGCAGGCAATGGAAAACCACCTCCAAAGTCTCTTGCCTTGAAGACCCTATGGGGTTGCCATAAGTCAAGTTGTGACTTGATGGCAAAAGGGGTGTACATGGCCAGCATACATAGAGGGGAAGGGGAAACAAGCACACTTGCTCTAGCCCCACTCACTCAAAAGAGAGCCAGCATGGTGTAGTGGTTAAGAGCAGTGGTTTGGAGTGGTGGACTCTGATCTGGAGAACTGGGTTTGATTCCCCACTTCTCCACATGAGTGGTGGAGGCT